>NC_137137.1:19777221-20977221 GCF_949319135.1 Squalius cephalus | reverse complement strand
AAACATGTTCCTGGATCATGCATTATGAGTGAGCCATTAAATCAATGATTTGTTCAACAATACTGATTCATTCAGGAACATATAAGTGAGTCATTGAATCATTGACTCAACCGATTTGTTCAACAAAATTTATTCATTCAGGAACTAAAATGGACAGTTCTTGTTTTTTTTATGGAATATGCAGTATGTATTATAAATGTTTTATCAGTGCACATCATTACCCTCTTGCAACATATTTTTTCTGATGACATGTTAAGTGGCGCAAGGGCAGGGCAACCTGTCACTCACATGACATCACAGCGATAGCAAACCACAATGATCCAGTTCCTGATGGACAAATCTAGTCCCGCCGAAGCCGTTTCACTCAGATATACAGTACGTCATGATAGAAAAGAAAACACTATCGCAACTTCTGTCTCATGCCGACGTTAATTTAGATGCTGCTTTGCTTGAACTATTGCTGGTGGAGAAAAAATAGACCTAAGTTTGTGCAATATATTATAATGCTACATATTTCTTGCGACCCTACATAGGATAAGCAGGTTTGAAAATTGATGTTTTTTTTGGCCTTTTAGGAGTCACTGATATGGGATGGAATCCTGGGATTCAGTGTCACTTACCCAGACACGTGATCGTTCTGGTAATCTTATCGCACTGGAAGTCATATGTGTTTATGTAGGGACTGTCAAGCAACAATGTGCAGGACTCAAGGGTCTCTGCTTTGGCATAGCAGTCATCATGGGTAAAACAACACCTATACCAGGGCATTAGAGAGGGAACATTATTATTACAAAAATAATTCAAAATAAACACCATTAAAACACTGCACCACATTCAAATAAACTCACCGGTCGAGCTGGTCAACTGGTGACCCTTCACCACCTAAGCCACAAAAGCAGCCATAGTCCGTAAAGTCCAGCAGTGGTGAACTGTTCGGTATTGTGCACTCGATCATGTCTTCAAATTGCAACAAGTTTTTTATACTGTACAGATGTGCTTCAGAGAAGATAATACTGTTAAATTATGTGAAGGTCACAGATATGAAAAGACTAAAGTGACAGACATGGTTTACTAAACACACTAACTTAACCCACTGTAAACCCTAATGCTCAAAATTAATTTATTGGTTTGAGTAGGGTAAACTTAAATTAAACAAATTAGTTCAATCAAATTCGTTTTTATTAGTATTTAGAACTGTCTTTTTATATTGAGTTCACAAAACTGACATTTTAAGTAATCTGAATTGGTTCATTGTTTTGAGTTTTACGAACTTGTTTCTTTTAATTTAGACCAACTTAAATTTAACTGAAACTGGGCTGGAATTTCTATTTCCCAGCAAGCTCTGCCATTAGGGAGAGTAAATGCTAAAGTTAAGTGTTATATAATGTTTTTTGTGCAAGATTAATGTTAAGTGGGAGATAGTGTTTAATTTACTCAAATATTTCAAGATTTAAGAGCAGGTAAAATGTATGAGAACAAAATACAAATCTGTTCCAGTTCTGCTTACTTAAACTTTGAATTTAATTAAAGAACTTAATAACAGGTGATGTAACTGATTACCTCATTACCTTTTTTTTTAGTTTTGCCAACTTATTCGGCTTTACAGTGGATGCATAATGCTGTGCACAATTCTAATAGACAAATAGTCATTTGAAATTAAACTTAATTTTACTTCAGATTCTCAATTAAAATCCAACAGCAGATAATATACAAGATTTATCTGAATTTTGACCACATGTAGTAATTGTTTGTTTTGGACCAATTTGAGAAAATGTGATAAAACAAATCAACTGCAGGAATACAATGATTTTTAGAATGTTAGAATTTATTGTGTTTAATCATTTACACTACAATTCAACAGTGGAGTTTTATGTTTGTTTTTTTGAAAGGATTTAATATTTATATTCAGCAAGGATGCATTTCATTACAATAAAAAAGAACAAAACAAATAGTTTTTTGAAAGAATGAAAAGAAAGAGAAAATGCATTATGGTTTCCACAAAAGTAATAAACAGCGCAACTGCTGTACATTGTAAAATATATTAAAATAAAAAGCAGTTATTTTAAATTATTGTAATTTTCACAATAATGCTGTTTTTACTTTATTTTTTATCAAATAAATGCAGCCTTGATGAACATAAGAGGCTTTTTTCAAAAACATAAAAAAAAATTGGAATCAGTTCACATAAAATTAGGAAAAGCTGTCATGTATCAACATGAGGAGCCAATAAAATGATGAACAATTCAGTACTTACACGATGGAAGAGTCACAGTAAGGATCAGAAGTGCGAGATGTACGTCCATACCACTGCGAGACAGAAGCAAAGTGATGGAATATGGTCAGATTCTGTTATTTTGCTATTATATATTGAATATTAGTATTGTAAATTATTATTGTAAATCTATTACTATTGTTTACTCCTGAGAATTCACACAGATTTTTTTGCAGCAGCTCTAAGTCTGCCAACCTCCTTGTGATCCAAGGTCATTCAGAGAATGCACATATTGCACGTCTCATTTTTTAAAACTGTTACATGAAACTTAAAATATTCCAGCCCAAAGTCTCATTTGAGAATCTGTCATTTTTCTGAACTCCACACTTCCTTCTGTGTCAAATGGCACTTTTGTGCAGTATGTTGTTTTTATTCCTCATTTTTCATCCTGTATAAGTGTCCTCAGAATGAGTGAAATGGAAAATGGAGGCTGGGTGCGATGCCCTATTTGACCTTATGCCTGTTTATTACGATTATGGATTACAGTAAAGCTGCATTTGGATCTTCAACCCAAGTCTAAGAGCAGTATACTCCAAACAAATAAATACTACTTCCATTTACTTTGTGTCTTTTCAACTTATGAACACTACCCTCTTAAAAATAAAGATTTTAAAAGGGAGTTTTACAGCAGTGCCATAGAAGAACCAATATGGGTTCCATTAAGAACCATTTTGTGAACAGTTCTTAATAGAAACATTTTTTTTTCTCAGTGTGAAGAATATTTTATTAAACTATAAGTATCCCTTTTCCAATATTTCTCTATACCTTTTGTCAAATGGAAAGGTTCCATGGATATTAAAGGTTCTTCATGGAACCATCAATATTTATCTGTTATATAATCAAAATGTCGCCATATTGAAAGCAAGGTGCATAAATTCTGGAAAGGTTAAAAATCTCCTTTCGGTCACATAATACCAGAATTTCCTAATGCCAGAACTTGTTTAATTTTAATCATTACAAATGACTGAAATGTGGGCTTATGATCTTAGTCTAGCATAGATGCAAAAGACATATTTCTTTATGCCTGTGTGACACACATACAATGCATGCTACCCTTGACTTGTCACTTTATTGTTAAAGTCAATATAAAACAATGATTATTTAATCTTACCCTTAGCCTAATAAAAAATATCCAAGGGTTTCCTCTAAACGGTTTAAGAAATAATCGCTGTGGTTTTCCAACGTAGTACAGTTTTACTAGCAAGATAAATCTCTATGCCAATCACTCTCTTCTCTATTAACAGCCTTCCTTTTGTACACAGGATTTTATGTTATTCTTTTATATGCAAGCAGCTTGTTATTATAACAAACCAGTCTGTCAACTAGTTCGGTGCAGTACATACTTTGCATTCTTCATTAAATCTGTCACATACTGTTATGCCTGAGAAAAATGACTTTGACTTAACATCAGATCTCAAAGAAAGATTGATTATAAAGAGTTGCTGCTAAATTTATCATCAGATTTGGGCAAGTCCTTTCAGCAACAGGTGGTATTTTTCTCTGCCCATGTGTTCCACTTTTGATATACAAAGCAGGTTACACTGAAGAACAAGGCCATAATGCAGCTCTTGTGTTGATTGCTGTTAAATTGAATTTAAATGAGTTCATTATGGACACTAAAAGATTATCGTAATTTTAATGGTAAAAGACTGTAAAATGCTATGGTAAAAACCTGCTAATTGGTTAACACTCAGTAAGTTTCCTTACCATACAAGGTGGAAACTGTAATAGATCTAACAGGAAATTATTACAGTAACATATTTTAAAAATTTAAATGAATTAATATTACAGTTTTTGAAAGTGAAAAACAAGTCATCTTATAATTTACAGTGAAGAAAATAAATAAATAAATAAAAACCATTCCTAGGGTTCCCTTTTCAAATTTGATGTTTTTTTTAACAGTTATGCACATTAGGGTTTAACATTACATCCTATATTTTAAATGAATGTTCTTGACTTGAAATGTTGCCACAATATTATTATTTTTTATAGTGAAGTTCTGGCAACCACAGCTGCCAGGTTTTAACTGTAAATCATATATATATATTTTTTTTAATTTACATTTATTTTAGTTGAAACAAAAATCCTTACTATCCTTTAGGATAGATTCCAAATTAAGATTTTATAATAGCATGTTTTCTGCCCTCTTAAATGGCTCATGCCAGGCTGCTGTATATGAGTGATACTAAAGTTGCAGATCAGTGCTTTCCTGCAAACATCACACTTTACTTTCCAACAAAAACACCACAATTATTTCAGTTTAGCAGGACTTTCAACATTGTCGCCTGGTAACATCACATGGTTTAGCAATGACCAAAACTGTTGCCATGAAACTTGTGTTGGGATTTTGACTTGTTCACAAAAACATTTTTAATCTGCAGGAGAGCCTTCAATTACCTCTAAGAAAAATGTAACAAAGAAAATCTTGAATTAAGAAAAAACAATGCATCATACCCTTATAGACTATACGTAATTCTCATATTAAAGCCCAATATGTCAAAAAAACCAAAGCTGATCCAACACTGATTTCAAAGTTCAGGGTGTGATTGTTCCATGTAATTAAATGATACACGAATGTCTTAGTGTGCAATAATTTTGTATTGTTTAATTGTAATTTTATTAGCACAATGGTCCATTCATCAACAGTTATTTAATGGTTTATTTTATTCGCAGATATTTCTTAAGCAACGTGTTGGGAATGTTCATATTAAATATCAAAAACCTTTTAGTGACATCCCTGGAATCAAGATCTCAAAGATGATCATCACAGATGTCCTTCGAATAATCTAGCAGTATTTTAGAGTCAAAAACTGAAAAGCCACACACAGAAACAATTATACATATCTGCAAGCCTGATAAGAAATATCTTTACATTTGCCAAATACATTATGTGTGCAAACAGAAAAACTGTCGATATTGGTTTATGGATCAGAAAATGAGATTCAGAAACAGATATAAACTCATACAGACACAGTTTTGTGATGGTTGTTAGGTATGGTCCCTTTCTTTGATGGGTAAAATGATACCGTATCAGGCAGAAAGCAGAGAGAATAGTGTTGGTCCCACAGTTGGATTGAGATCAGATTGGCTTGTACAGCAGTGTGGTCACATACTTCTTTTTGTAGCGATGTGTCGCACTAAGGACCATTACACCATCCTGTGTGAGGAAAGCAAACACATTTACATGTCAAGTCAAGTCACCTTTATTTATATAGCACTTCATACAATACAGATTGTATAGACTTTGTATGGAAGCTTGTTTCCGCCACAGAATAAAACATTTTAAAAGATAACTGCAACTTTTTATCTCGCAATTCTCAGAATGTAAACGCAACTCTGAAAAAAAAAAGTCAGAATTGCGAGTTTATTGACTTTAGTGACTTTATATCTCCCAATTGCATGTTATAAAGTCAGAATTGTGAGATATGAACTCAGTTAAGTCTTTTTTTCCTTAGAATTGGACTTTATAACTTGCAATTGCGACTTTATATCACACAACTGAGATAAAAAGTCCGAATTGCGATCTGCAGAAATTTACTTTTTTTATTTTTTATTCTGTGGCGGAAACAAGCTTCCATAGTTTTACAGTGATAAACAGGAAGATAACGATTCAATGATGCATACACTATTCAATTCTTAAATTTTGCTGTAAAGACACATTAGTGACATCAAGTGAAAGATGCTGGTCATCTCTACAGTAGTAAAAATAGAAATGCTTAAAGGGACAGTTCACCTAAAAATTACAATTCTGTCATCATTTACTCACCCTCATGTTGTTACAAACCTGTATGAGTTTCTTTCTTCTGTTGAACACTGTTTCTTTCTTTTTTTTTCCTACTATAGAAGTCAATGGCTACCGTCAACTGTTTGATTACCAGCATTGTTTAAAATATCCTCTGTGTTCAACAGAAGAAAGAAACTCATTGAGGTTAGGAACAACTTGAGAGAGAGCATCTGACTTCAAATACTCATCAATTATTCACCCTCATGTTTATTTTCAGACATATAGTACACAAGTCACATCTATTAAAGGAATGATGCTTTTATGGTGCTTTTGTCATTTTTGGAGCCGGTCAGCCTTTCGTTGTATAGAAAACAGCGACTGTCATTCCACTGACGAAAAACATACATTATTTGAGCGAAATGAGGGTGATTAACTGACAAAATGTTCATTTTTGGATGTGGACATTATCAGATAATTCCCTTCTATGAGCGTCTTCCTAAAGTGTGTGTAGTCTGTTACCGAACCTTGATGGAAAGGGCGTACAGGTGGTTGAGCATCACATGGTTTGGTTCAGGCAGCAGGGTTGGGTCACACTGTTCAAAGCAGACATAGGAACATGTTAGGGAAAGTCACTGCTTTCTAAAAGTGCCCACACTCAGCAATTTCCAACCAGAGGCCCTTTATCTTTTCTTATCTCTGTAAGCCCAAAAAGGAACTGCTTTAACTGCAACACTGTATTTACAAAGAATCCGCCTCCTCTCAAGTCACTGGGTTTCCATCCATATGTTTTTGTGTGGCGTTAGAAAACCTGAATGAAAATACTTTAATATTCAAGTTTAAATCTCAATGGCAAAAAATTGTAACTTTTTAGTTTTAAGAAGAAAATACTCCGCAATGGTGTTAACTTATGAATTTGCACATGGTTTGTCTTAAAGCACATTAAAAACACCACATAGACATATAAACAACCTTAAAAGCTTGAAGCCTTATAAACATATAAACAACCTTAAAAGCCTTAAAAGGTTTTTTTTTTAACATTAGTTAACATGAAATAAAAAAATAAGAAACATGAAAAATACTTCTAAAGCATTTATTAATCTTAGTCAATGTTAATTCCAGAATTTAGTAATGCATTATTGAAATCTTAAGTTGTATCTTTTAATATTATTAAAATGATTATTAAAATTATGGAGCTGAGCTCACATGAACTAACATTGAACAGCATTTAACTAAAGTTAACAAAGATCTAACAATAACTAATGGAACCCTACTGGAAAGTGTTACCTAAAAATATATACCATTGCTGATTTTCTATTTCTTTTATATACTATTAAAGTATTTATGAATCACATTTATTTTGATATTTTTAGTTTTCATTTTAATAGTTCAAGTTTTAGTAATTTTGTAATGGGCTTTTGTCATTTAAAAAAAAAAAAACTCTTTATAGCTTTATTTTTTGTTTTAGAGCAATTTTACTTAAGTTAGTTTTTTTCTTTCTTTGCTTTTTTTAATCTAATATTTATATTTTATTTAATTTCAGATTTATTTCAATTACTGATTTTATTAATTACTGTTGCAGTTAACAGTAACTGTTATTGAGGCTTTGTGACAGCTGGGAAAAAATACAGGCCGGTTATCAGAAGAGAAATTCTGCGGGAGTGGGCATAAAGCGGGATGAAAACAATTTACCCAGACAATTGGGTGTAGCAGCTTCTGTCATTAGATTGGGCGATCACATCTGCGTTCAGGGCATTGCACAGCAGTACTTACAGAGATTCCAGTTTCTTTGTTGAGGAGCACCTGCAGCAGGTGAGGAGGGAGTATGGGTGGAGTGCGCAGTCGGTCTTCTGATTTGGATGCGTAGGGATCCTGATGGTACGGGCCGGGTGGGGAGCTGGATAAGTCTGACAGAAGACTTTTAAGATCAGAACCTGCAGCATATTTTATTTGTGTAACAGTGAAGGGCTTTATATTGATTAAGAGTTACCTGACATGTCGGCACAATTCTCGGAGTCTGTCTTCAGTGCGTCGAAAACCTCAAAGTCTGTTTTCCTCACTTTAATGACATTATTCACCACACCTGACTTATTAGTCACAACAGCCTAGAAAAAAAAAAGATCATAATTAAACTTAATGAAAGAACAGGTTTCAAAACATATTGGCTACACTAACACCAAGTCCGGTTATTTGTGTATCTGATCTAAAATTATTAACTGTCCAGATTGTGCATCGCAACTGCTCAGATCCGATTTGTGTGTCTGTGCCGCTCTTTTGTTTTCCGGAATATCTGCATTGGTTTCTATAGCAATGCCAATGACGTTGCGTTGGTAGGTATACGCCAAAAACAATAATAACGACTTTCAGCAGGTTTCCTATAATAACGTCTGACGATTACGTTTTACGTGGCGTGAGAAAGCCACAGAGCAGGCGAAATCCGATCTGAGGTGCGTTTCCCTAAAGCATAGTTAGCCAGCTATGGTCGCAAGTTCTACTGAACTCTATTGGTAACGCCGAAACTTGCAACCATAGTTGGCTTTGGGAAACGCAGCCCAGAGCGGTCAGACTGAAACAGATTTCCAGAAATGCTCATTTTTTTTGTCGTTCACACTTGCTAAATCTGATCGGATTTCAATCAGATAAGCACAAAAATTGGACTTGGACTGACAGTCTGAACGATGTTGTTGTTGTAAATGAGGATTATCCGATAACTGAAAACATTAAGAGGCTCATTCTCACCTCTTTGGGGTCTAATATCCAGTGTCCATCCACATAGAACTTATACTGGTGTTCTCCTTCAGGCAGGTCAAGTATTGCCACAAAATTATTATGACTGTTAAAAGAGAAAGAGAACAAAATAATAAGGCAAAGCAATTGGAAGGTTCTTTTATTTTCCTATTTATGATGATGGTAGTGAAATGAAGCCACATGCAGGGTTCGGCATGAGGTCACATGACTGTTTACTGTTGTTGTTGTTTGTAAAGTTGCTTGTAAGCACACATTGACCCCTAGTGTTAAACATGTAAAAGAACAGCAAGTGGTGTCTTTAAGTTACATTGCCAGATTTTACTGACAAAAAAAGAGACCAAAATTACATAATCAAAAAGATGATGTAAATGCTATTTTAATAACATAAGACATTTAATAACATATTTTTTGTTTCTCTTGTACTAGCTATGTACGTTAATAATAAAGACTACACCTGGTTCAATGCAAGCTGAGCTCAATCAACAGCTTTTGTGGCAATATGTTGATTACCACAAAAATATACAATTGATTGGTCCCTCATTTTCTAAAAAAAGCAACAACACCAAAAAAACCTATGCAAAATCAAGGTTACTGTTTAAAACAGCTGTTTAATACTTTTTTGGAAATGCTGATGAATTTTTTTTCAGGACTCTTTGAAGAATAGAAATTGTAAAAGAAAAGAATGTAACATTATAAATGTCTGTCACTTTTAATCGATTTAATATGTTGTTTCCAGTTCTTGACATTAACTTTTTTGCTCAACAGCCACTGTGGCTAGTGGTTTTCTAAAGTTACTAGCCACTCAGCATTTTCAAAAACTGCCATATAGATATTTGTATTATTATCTCATAATTTGTCACCAGGTATATTAGGCTGCCACCACTTTAAGACCTGACACACAGATCCATTATACTGTTACACATGCATTTTCTTTCTCAACTGGTTATGTTCACATAAAACATAACTGACTGTTTACATGAATACTTGCCAAGCCCCGCATTTTGACATTATTTTGCATGTATTTGACTGTTTAAGCGCAATAAGCAGTGAAAAAGAACTCAATTTAGTACTGAGGGGTGGCTTTATGTGCGCACTTTGGGTGCGAGGCTAAAATCTGCGGGAATGAGAAAAATTATGCGCAATACACGCAATCCCATGGCAAAATTCAAGCCCTGTAACAGCAACAATATTCATCCGGAGCAAATGAAACGAGCGAGTGAGGGGAGGCAGGTTTGTGTGTAAAATCGCTGTCAGAGAGATGAGAGAGCGAGAAAGCGCAGCTGGTCTCGTGTGTCTATTCTGCGGAAAATGTATGGAAGTAAAATAATGTCAAATGTTTTTGAAATAAAAAAGCCTGTTGAATTGCACTACTTGAAAAAAATAGGCATTGCATTAACCATGCTTGCATTTTAATGCATTGTATTTTTAGGGCTTGCATTTTTATGGGCTGAAATTCAACATGGTTGAATATTTAAGCTGTGAATATTTCAATTAAAAACATTTCAAACACATTTTCATTATTAAAAATTCAATAATCCATATTCACCTTTCATATTTCACTTCCAAAATATTCAAACTGTTTAAAAATACAACCTATAATATTCAACAGGCAATTTTCGGTCCATTTATTTTGCTTTGCAAATTCGCTTCCACAAATTCAGTGGTTCAAATTCGACAGTAAATTCAACATTGACATCCAGGAACTGCAGTAAAAGCAGTAGATTGCCGAGCATACTCTCCATCTGCTGTTAGTCGACCTCACCAGCAGGAGGTGCAAGCGCGTGTTGTTGACGAAGACCAGCAACAGTTAGAACAAGCCATTCATTCATAAAACTCATTTACAGCAATGTAAGTGTATTTGTGATTATTATGACGGCTGTTTTATGTTAAATTCAGTGTCTTCACGGTTACTTTTCCTGTGTAGCCTACATGCATCTTTCTCTACCGTGAACGAGATTATAATGTTATTCCCCGATGCGGATATACAGATCTAATGTTACATTTTTGAGGTGGACATATATTTCTCTTGGTTGTTTAGTTGTCTTAACTTTATATTGTGGCGATGTGCTGCATGCAGGCTATTAGGGTTTCCCTCAATACTTCAGGATTCCTCTGCTGGACATATAAAACGCTTAATGGACAAATTACAGTGATATAAAGGACCAAACTCGCAGGCAAGCAGATGGACTCTGGATGGAATAACGCGCAAAGCTTAATGCTGAGCGTTTCCCAGTGATAGACTGGCAAAGTTGGCTTGACATACATTCGCACATTTAGGGACCGTCTCTAAAGTGTATACGACTTTGGTACACGTTTCTAGTTCGATAGCATTTGAATAGAACGACTTACAGTCATAAAACCAATTGTAAAGTGTTCATTTAGTGTCAGGCAAATTTAAGTTTGCTATTGAAGTTAGAAACGTGTTTGCCAATGTTGTATGCAACTTTAGAGACGATCCCTAAATGTGCGAATGTCCAATGTCAAGCCAATTTTACATTTAGTAGACGCTTTTATCCAAAGCGATTTACAGTTAAACTAACAATAGGAGGACAACAATATGCAAGTGCTATGACTCTTCCCAGTTTAAGCTAATGCAATACACGTAGGCATACTATATATATATATATATATATATATATATATATATATATATATATAGAGAGAGAGAGAGAGAGAGAGAGAGAGAGAGAGATAATAGAATAGAAGAGAAAGTGTTATTGATCAAGTGTTGATTTTATGCCAGTATATCACGAAACGCTCAGCATGAAACTTTGCGCGTTAAGTTCTGAGTCCATCTGCTTGCCTGTATAGTAGCCTACAGCCTACATCCCCAATAAAGTGCGAGTTTGGTCTTTCATATCACTGTATTAGTCCATTAAGCGTTTTGTCCCGACGGAAGGGGAATCCTTGAGTATGAGGTATTGAGGGAAACCGATAATCCCGTTCATAGAGAAAGCTTATAACATGTAGGCTACACAGGGAAACAATGAAGTTATTGAATGAAACATAAACACAGCTTTTGTGTGTTTATCATATTTTTCGCATATATACTGACACAGATCATCATTTTCATTTTACGAATGAATGGCTTGTTCTAACTGTTGCTGGTCCTCGTCAACAACACACGCTTTTGCACCACCTGCTGGTGAGGTTGACTAACAGCAGATGGAGAGTATGCTCGGCAATCTACTGCTTTTCCTGCAGTTCCTGGATGTCAATGTTGAATTTAAACCACTGAATTTGTGGAAGCGAATTTGCAAAGCGAAATAAAATGGACCGAAAATTGCCTGTTGAATATTATAGGTTGTATTTTTAAACAGTTTGAATATTTTGGAAGTGAAATATGAAAGGTGAATATGGATTATTGAATTTTTAATAATTAAAATGTGTTTGAAATGTTTTTAATTGAAATATTCACAGCTTAAATATTCAACCATGTTGAATTTCAGCCCATAAAAATGCAAGCCCTAAAAATACAATGCATTAAAATGCAAGCATGGTTAATGCAATGCCTATTTTTTTCCAAGTGGTGCAATTCAACAGGCTTTTTTATTTCAAAAACATTTGACATTATTTTACTTCCATAAAAATGAGTATTGGATGCATTTCAGATATTTCAGTATCAATATGTGTAGCGAAAATTCTTTATTTTTGACAACACTGCATTGCACTTAGTTTATTATTTCAGAAGCCTTTTTAAAAGACTACAACTGAAAAATGTATATTATATATAAAATTCAACCTCTGCGTTACACGCTACTGCTGAAAATCCACCCGCATTTGGCAGGTGTTAACGTCAAGCCCTGGTTGTTGCTAAATAAAATAATTAATTTCCCAAAAATAAAAATCTTACTGACCCCAAATTTTTCAATGGTAGTGTGCATTAATTCTTATATAACTTTTGCTTTATTTCAGCTTGTCATATTTACAGTTGTTTTGGGGTTTTAGTAGGGGTGTGAATCGTACTGTCTCATGATTTAATTTGATTACGATTATCATGTCAACGATTCGATTCGATATCACGATGCATTGCATTTGCAATACTATCGCAATACTATTGAATGATGCCACAGATAAGTCAGTAGGCTATAACGGCAATAATCGATTACGGTCTATTACTGCATCGATGCAGAATCATCCACATGACGTCCGCATCGCGATGCACCGTGAAAACAATTAATTTCAACACCCCTAGGTTTTAGGCATTGCATTATCATGGCATATAACGTGAGAAAAAAACAACAACATTTTACATACTTTTGAAACGGTGAGTATTTTAAAGTTTACGGACTGGCCAGCATTTACTTCCACACTGTAAATCTGATTTTTGCTTCTTTCTTTTCTTTTAAAGAAAAGGAAGGACATACATTTTGTGCAAATCAACACTGTTCCACAAGTGCTGTCAGTTGAGCTTAACTTGTATTGAACATGCAACATTCCTTTAAATTCATTTTAACAATTGCATTTATCTTTTAATTCCCCCCTGCTCTCTGTGAGTCTATCCGAACAGATCTACTACTGAGGTCCAGCTGGCTTAAAGCACCTTGAAGAACATACAGCTCTATTATTTTTAGGCTGATGTAGATTCCTCCCTCTGTGTTTCTTGTGTTAACACGGTCTACCATGTCATGCTAATGATCTGTCAGCACTCGCCTCTTAGTCAAGGGAATTTTGCTGGCCCAGTTGTTGAAGGAGCCAGACAAGTAGATCTCTTTCCCTGGACCGCTCCAGCGGAACACAGTGGGCCTTTCCTCTGGCGGGGCTTTAATATCTGATTCCTGATCTTGTCGCCAAGCTAGAAACTCCTAGAAAGAGAGAGAAAGACTGATGAGGTGTCTACAGCCAATAGTGGTAGAACAGTATTAAATGAGTTCACTCATTTCACTGTAAACACACCACCTTGGCATCATCTGCTTGGAAGAGGTCTCCGTCTTCCGCGCTGTCCATCAGGATTTTGGGTCGAGCTCCATCTTTACCACCACGGCTCTCTCGCCTGTTCGTCTTCTCCGCTCCGCTTCTCTCACTGCTGGTGTTGCCCATGCTGCTGCTTATTTTCATCCATGTTAAAGTCAGTCACCAATCACCATGATATCAAAATTGACAATACTTTTATGGATTATAGCAGTATTTATTATAAATTATTATATGTATCTGTGCACATCATGTTTGATTTCCAATTCAATACTTGCGATTAGTAGCCTACCTGATGTTAAGTCGACAACTTTTAGCCTAAATTCATGTGCCCTCATAATCTTTAATCAAAATAACTCCCTTTTAGCCACATCTCATCTCTGATGACATGTTTACCGGCGCGAGGGCGGGACAACCTGTCACTCACATGACATCACAGCAATATATTAGCAACGATCCAATCAATTCCCAATGGACAAAATCAATTTACAGTCAAGTATATTTGGTATATTTCACAGTGTTTCCAAAAAATATATATATATTTTCTATGAAAACACATGGACGTTCCTGTGATGTATGTGTGCTATATAAGGGACTAATTTCTAAACAGACGCGAGCGAACAAAAGTCACGTTCGTACCTGGTAACCATATAACGTTACGCATGCTGATGGTTAAGTCGACGACTGAAAGGTACTGTCATTATTTATGAAAGATTGACAAGCCACATACGACAAATATATGTCCAAAACAGAAGTGTTTTGCTTAAAACTGACGTCTCAGTTAGCTAAAAGTAAGTTACAAGGCGCCAATGGACAGTTTGCGCCACACGAGTCGAACAGCAACAACAGACGCTGCAGCCAAAAATACCTTTGTATTTACATTAAATAATTCAACATGGGTTTAAAATCCATTAAAACAAGTATGTACTGAAAGTCGTTTTATAAATCCCACACTATTCACAAACAATGTATTACACGCGATTAAAGAACATAATCTTTGACCGCTGTTGTGTTTGGCAATCATCTAATGTTATTTTTGTTTAGTTTTATCAGTCTGGAGTTAGCAGCTAACTGTTACATAGCCGATTCTACAGTTGAGGAACCTATGAGTACAAAGGACGTAAAAGACTGAGATGTTGTTTCTTTGATCGTCTTTTTTTACTTTGTTGTTCCTGTTCTTGCGTGCAGGTCTCGCCTACATCAACGACCGCGGTTTATCACCGTTTCATCTCGTACTGTGGTAACTTCCCTTATCATTTAACTAACTTACCTCTGAAAACTTTATTTGCCCGTAGCCCGCGACTATTTCTTTTCATAACGCCATTTTCACATTGCCTCACAAAAAGGTTAACTGTTAAGCACACCTCTTCCGCCTGCTGTTCGAGCTCTTAACCAGTTAAACCAGTGGGAGACGACTGGGAGTGTTGTAACAGTCTGTTTATGTGTTTTTCTGTTGTAACAGATAAACTCCATACCTGTAAAGCGTTTTTCTGTTTTGTGTATTTCAAACTTTGATATAATTTATAGGCTACATATTTGTTCGATTAGTGTAGTGTAGAAATGTACAACTTGTCCATAAACTACGTAAAAAGAGATGTTTTGACTAACTCGGGCTTGTTACAATAGAAAGCGTTTTAAATGTTATGCATGACTTGTGAATTATGCTCAAATATACTTCAAATTATTATTTTATAACCCACCAGCTTCGTTTGAATTGATAAAATTTAAGTAAAAGTGGTTTAATGTTGTAGTTCAAAGCAGCACATAAAATATTGCATATTTTCATATTTGAATTATTTTGCATTAATTAAACAATATTTGTTCTATAATTATTATTATTATTTTTTTTTTAAATTGTGTTTTATATATATATATATATATATATATATATATATATATATATATATATATATATATATATATATATATATGTAAGGAATAATTGACGACAGGCCGTTGAATTATTAGAAAAATAATGCACACCCGAGGTGGTAATGCGGTCACGACGCGAAGCGGAGTGGCCGTTCACCTCGGGTGTGCATTATTTTTCTAATAATTCAACGGCCTGAAGTCAATTATTCCGCTTATACTACAGTTACCACACCTCGAAACATTGTTCAGATTATGTATTTCAAGACGTTTGTAAAGTTTTTGTCATTAAAACGCTCTTGTATGTAGGTCTAATTTCTTACGCATCTAGTCAATGCCTCCGTTGCTAATTCCAAAACGTCATTTTAGAGTTAGTAACGGAGGTTTGAGCCACTGATAGCAGAATAATGCTGGGACACACGACTAGCTGGCACATTCTCTGACTGTTTTCATCGACTGCAGCAGATTTTAAACACCGACTTTGAACACAGACTGAACGCGCTGAACACGCGTTTGGTCATGATCAGTCATAAGTATCAAATTACATTCATAACCGGCCTTAAAGTGTGTCCCCGGCTTTATGCAGTTATTAATGCAGTTATTATAGAGAGATGTTGCAAAAATGAGACAGAAAAGCATGTGCGTCAATATTATTATTTATTTATTAATTAAATTCGTTATAATTAATTTGTTCATTCATTTTTCTATTATTGACAGATGACAGTAGACTAGCCAAATAAATGAAACACAAAGCCCCTTTAACAAGACCTATCAATAATTATTTATTTGTTATATATAAAAATCCGTGCTGCAGGACTATCCATTTATTTAGCCTATTTTCTGTTTAATTTTCTATTGATTATAGATAGCCTAGGACTATATACTTTATTTATTAAAATTAAACTGCATGTTTCCATTGATTGTGAAGCTAGACATTGAAAACTGCAGATCAAGCGCATGCGGCTGCATGTTATTTCTTGTTATGAATTGTATCCTATTTTCCGTTATTACCGTTAACTACGCGAAGTGATATGGAACTGTAATGCGGTCAAGACCTGCCTGGAACTACTTTAGCTGTGCGTTTCCCTGAAAATAATGCACACCTTAGAACGTTCTTCAACCAATCAGATTCAAGCATTCAACAGCCCTGTAGTATAAATATATATATATATTATTTATTTATTTATTATTTTTTAGGGACTGTGCCAGATTGGGTGTGTCCTATGATGGAGTGAGCCAGCTGTGTTCAAGAGTCCACACATGTTCATCAGAATCTTGCCACATTCTCACGGCTGACCAGTTCCGCAGTGTCATGACATGACTGGAAATGAGGTACTGAGAGAAGTGGAACTGTATCCGCAAAGTACACTTCAATAAAAACAGACTTGGGTGGCAACAGTAGTGAGATGGACCACCAGTACATATTGGAAAAACATCAACTAAGATTGATGGCAGTGGTGACACACTGATTAGTATTACTATAATCGCCCATGTATTGAAGTACACTGAAAACTTGTCAATGAAACGCTTAGAGTAAATACTACCACTAGTATTCTATCACAGCTAGTAGTTCTTTGCTTTGATTGCTAAGACTGGAGACAAATTCTGCTATATTTAACCATAGCTGGCTATAATATTACATATCAAAATACAGGATACTCCAAACGCTGCAGATTACATTTGGTGTGAAGGAGGAGAGGGAGTGGCTATTGCACGCTATAATCCTTTATAAAACTGAGACAGACACTTGTGTATTTAGTAAATTGAGACATTTCATACATTGCACATTTATTCATATTTTCCTTATAAAATTATCATACTTTCTGTAATTTTACATTCACCTGTATAACATAACTGGTTGTTTTTTTCTGTAAAAGCATTGGTTATCTATTTGGGTGCAAGCATCCTTTTAGTATGCCATTTTTAGGACAAAAACAATGTACACCTCTAAACTACACATTTGCAACATTTGAAGTTTCATCATACTCCGTAATATACAGACTTGCAGTTGTATGCCTGCAGGAATAAACATCACTCTGATATATATTTGAGGTGGTATGAATATGAAGTGACTTTTAGTGTAAGATTTTCTGTAGTTTGGATTCTTGGCCATGCTTTGAGCAAATCAGACCCACGTATACATTCCATTTGAAAATATTAATTACTTATAAACCCGGGATGGTTCAAGCACATGGTGCCACCACAGTGAAACCATGTTTTGGGTTTGGCTCACAGTGTCCTCTGGCGTTCACTGGAACCGATCGCCATCAATTTATAGTATAGCTTTCCTGCCATACCGGTCTCTCCACCATCAGATTGCATTCTGTTTAGTTGATATAAAAAAGACCAATAAAAGAAGGAAATATTTTCTTACTAAATGAGAACTCAGTGCATAAATCACACTATTTAAAAAACAGGACATGCATATGAGAATATCATTTACAATGATAATTTAAAGGAATAGTTCACCCCAAAACAAAAAGAGTTTAATTTAGTAATCCTCATGTTGTTTCAGGCACTTATGATTTTATATCATGGAACAGAAAATCTGGTGATTAAATAGGAACGGGAGCTTTCAAGCCTAATAAACAATTCAAAAGCTCCATAAAAGTAGTCAATACGACTCTATACTGTAAGTCTTCTGAAGCCACATAACAGCTTTGTGTGATTCACTGTTTGTGAATGTAAAAGGTCAGCAAAATTTCTAAGATCAAAGTGCATGATAAATGGAGGTCTTGTCTCCCAAAAGAAAGAACCGATTCTGAACTGCAACATCGTTACTGTTTCTATCACTGTGCTGAGGAAGACTCCGGAGCTGTAGACCAATAACAACAGACTAGGTCATCTGACCAATCAGAGCAGAGTAAACCAATCACAACAGACTAGGCCATCTGACCAATCGGACCAGAATAAACCAATCACAACAGACTAGGTCATCTGACCAATCAGAGCAGAGTAAACCAATCACAACAGACTAGGCCATCTGACCAATCGGACCAGAATAAACCAATCACAACAGACTAGGCCATGTGACCAATCAGAGCAGAGTAGGCTCTCGGAATGGAGAGGTTTAGAGAGACTGAATCCTTTGTCCATCCATTTCAGATGGAAAAGAGGTGATACTGCAATGTGTATGATGAGAAAATATAATAATCAAAAAAAATATTTATCTTGGATGCATGTAAACCTGTTTTAGGAGACCTCCGAAACAAATTTAGGAACCTTTAAAATAGCATAATTGTGACACTTTAAGTTCACTGATAATCTTTCCCTCTAGTGGAATTTTACTGTAATCGGACCATCAAGTCAGTAAGTGAATTTGAGAACCAGATCAGTCGATATGTGAACAAACAGAATATGCAAAATATGATTTATCGCAATTGGCCCACTTTTACAGGTACTCACCTTGCACCATCTGTGAACCAGTGACATTGCTATCCCTTCTTCCTCTCTCAAGACCCCTTCCTCCAACTTGGTTGAGTTTAGGGCTTCTGTGGGTTATCAAATGGGCACCCCTCTTTCTTGATGTTTCGACCAATTTAAGACCATGTTGGAACCAGCATCCTAGTTGGTCAGCATCCTAGTTCGGTCAGCATCCTAGTTCCACAACCAGCATCCTAGTTCCACCCCCGCTCTCCACCTCCAAACTCAAGATGTTTTTGGCCCTTCTTGGTTGGTTCTGCCACCGCTCATTTCATTGTATCTATATCCACCGGGATGCTAGCTCGGTCTGTTTCGTGATGTTTGCTACCAGCCGCTTCCTGGCCTGGCCATCAATCCCAAGCTATCCAAGGGTCGTCCAAAGCAACTGCCCTGTGAACCCCCTGGAGCCAACCTCCGCCAGCAGGTTTCAAGCCTTCCATCCCTCCTGTTGGCACTCGAGAATCAACGCCTGATATTTCTTAAGCTTACACTTGTGTGCTACCCTGGGTACTGTAAGCTCGACAAGTACCACCTGCTTGGTACTCTTCGACCAGAGCACAATGTCAGGTCTAAGGCTATAGTGTAGATTATTTCCTCTGGGAATTTGAGCTGCTTCTTAAGGTCTGCCCACATCTCCCAGTCATTTGCCGAGGCCAGGATTCTTTACTCCTCATCTCAGTTGCCACGCTCTCTCCAGACCTAAGAAACTGAACGAAACAAGGTCCCTTACAAGTTGTCTTGGTTTCTTTCTTGCCTGCTCCACCCCAGTCAAAATTTGGTGCCGTCACCAAATTTCCCATCTGCCAAACTTGTTCTGCATGAAGAAAGGATATGCTCAATGTTAGCTGGCTTTCCACAGAGTGTGCATTTGGGGTTTTCTGCCAACTCCCATGTATGTAGGTTTGATGGAGTAGGTAGGACCTTGCAAACATGGAACACAACAAAAACTTAATCCGGTGCTCTTCCATGCTCCAGATGTCCTGCCAAGTCAGAACCCTCTCCCACACACTCTCCCACCTCATCCAGCTGCCTTGCTTATTCATCGCTGCGGACTTAACATACTGACTTTCCTCCTCTGCCTTATGGATGAACAGAATCAACTGATTCATATAAAATATTCAGCTTAAAATAATGATTTGTTAACAAGGAGCAGGTGTCAAGATTTCCATTAATTAATGATTTAAATTTTAGTCTGTTTCTCATATAAAACTATCATATGACTTAAGAAGACTTTTATAACACTATATGGTGTTTTCTGTCATTTTTTTGCCAGTCCTCATTCACATTTATTATATTTAAAAGACTAGCCAGAATATTTTTCAAAAGGTCATATGAGTAAATAATGACTGAATTATTGAGTGAACCATTCCTTTAACAAGTCACATTTATAATATACTCGAAACGTTTTGTGCAAATGAGTACCGTGGTGAAGTGTACAATACAGAAGGCAGTTATGATCAGAAGGCCAATAACTATAGAAGCCATTCCCATGTGAAGAGCCTTCCTCCCCAGCCGCTGAGCTCCTTCATAGTCTTCTGCATCGTAACTGCTTTGAGACTGAATGAGAGAGAGAAATCCTAATTGTGAAATTAACCAATTTGAAAAAATAAATTATTTCAGGATGGAAAAACTAAGATTCATTTGATCAAGTTGATACAGAAATTATGTAATGTGAAATTTGCAGCATATTTAATTTGCAGCATCAGTGGCAGGTGAAAACGAGACTTCAGCATGTGGCCCATAAAGCAGACAGCAACGAGGGGCATAGTGATGATGCCAGCATCATTTCGGCTCTCTTAATAAGATCAGACAGCAAACTGAGACTTGGGAGACACAAAATCTCATTTACTGGGATTGCAAAGTTGATTTGACATCACTAAGATGATTCACATATTAAAAATCAGACAAAGCTGGTGGTCTAAACTCATTTCTTAGACATAAACATCACTAAACTTTAGATTTATGCCAAAAACATGAAATATATAAAATTCTATTTAATGCAGTTTTAACGGATGGTTTTTAAACGATATTTAAAAGTACAAAATCTCTGCAAAAAAACAAAACAAAACAAAAAAAAAAAAACCCTGTTAACCACTTTTGGCCCTCATACAGTGTGCATAAAGCCACCAGTGTGTCAGAGGGCAGTTAAATGGGTTGCGTGATGTGCGATGCTCATTTAGTTTCTCACAGGCGGTGCGGTGGCGGCTGCAGCTGCTGCCCTGAAGTTTTACTGTGTAGCAGAGGTAGAGTCAACCTGAAACTGGTGGTGTTCTCCACAGCAAACCCCTGCACTTTACCCCTTTCAGACCCCGCAGCCTCTAGCCTGGTAGTGGCATTTGTAAAGCACAGATTGATTGCTGGATGCAGGGCAAAAGTATGACAGGAATGGGCTGCTGGTAAAAATGACTCATTTCTATGCCCATGATGTGAATGGATCACATGTATGCCACGAATCACTGTACCTTACAAAAATATACAAATTAACATATTCTACATTTATTCCCATTCTGTCTTGATCCACACCCAATTATTTATTTTACCCTATTATGTATTATTCCTTATTATAGTATTAAACCTGATAATAAAGCAATAAGCCCTAAGAAGCCAGGATTTACAGTGAATTAGACGATGCGGAGCATTTAGCTGTTCTAAATTCACTGTAAACCACAGCTTCACAGGGCTTATTGCTTTTATAAAATGGTTAGTCCATAAAAATAATAATTTTAATAACTGGTGTATGTTTGTAGAGCAATTTACAATGGCTCTGAACACGGCAGAGTTACGCACCAGTTAGAATCAAGGACTATCTGTTTTATAATCATGAATTATTAATTAAAAATAGTACGGTTGTCATTAGACTAATCAAAAACCAAGCATGATTAATCTGATTCTTTTTTCAGTTAAATTTCTGTTTTTCACCCCCAGTAACAATTGATACTGATTTAAAAACTCATAAACATATAATTTCATAAAATAATATATTATATAACATTGAAATAATTTATTTTTATTAACATATATATGGTAATAATAAAAATAAAATATTTCAAATAATGTATTTTTTTAATAAATAAAATATTATTGTGTATATATATAGTGTGTATACTGTATATATAGTGTGTTTTATATATATATAAAACATTGAAATAGTTTTTTAGTACAATATATATTAATAAAATAATACATGTATTTTTGAATAAATAAGTAAAAATGAAATGTAATAAAATAAAATATTATTTTATATATATACATACATATATATATATATATATATATATATATATATATATATATATATATATATATATATATATATATATATATATATATATATATGTTGTATTGTATTATACATAATGTACTGTTACATAATATATAATATTAATGTACTTTCATGAGAATGAGAAACCCTATTCTATATAATATTCAGTAAATGCATTGCAAAAATAGCATGTATTGACATTTTACTGCAACTGTTACTGCATCTCTCATTCTGAGGTCAAGGTGTGACAAGTCAGGTAGAAAACCACTGAAAAAACTTTCCTGTTTATCACCAGAATAGGCCTAAGCATTGGTGGAGAACAAAAGCCTGTGAAAGTTCATCATAATCATATCCACCTTTCACGTGCCTTGTGCAAGTGAGCACATCTGCAGGCTGCCGTGTGAATGTTCGAGTAGGGTAAAGGGTGAGAGACGTGTGAGAGTGTATGCAGACTTGCTTGCATGTGTGGGAGGGCTAAAAAGTTAACTGCACAGATACTTGAGGCCTATCTATTTATAACACTTATATGTCTATCTGGACCATAAGAACATTAGGTTTAGTCAGATTTCAAAGCCACACATATAACACACTGCTAAATAAACCCAGAATAAACATACCTTTTAAGAAAAACACTCTCTATAACGTATGACCAAAACTCTGTAGAAACACTGTACGTTTTGATATATAACCTCAATTAAGATTTTGATTTAATAAAGCACCATATGAATGTGCAACTCTCCAGTTACATACAGAATAAAAAAAAAAAATAGTGTTTTCTACTCACCATCAGAGAAAAAACCAACGCCACAATGTTAATAGGCCATGCCGGACAAAAACAAGTGAAAATAGTCAAAAAAATGTAATTTTTCAGCGGTGGTGCCTCTTGAGCCTCAGCACTCCTTCCCAAACTGTGGTCGGAACTTCCATCGATAGAGCAGCTTGTCTTTCCATCCGACCGGTGAAGACCAGGACTCATGACGCAAGAGTTATGAAGGAGCAGGAGATGGTGAGAACATTTACAAGAGAAGATCAGGAAACTGAATGGAAGACTGGAGGAGAAACAAGAAGGCAAGAGCTCATGAAGACACTCATGGGGGATGTCAGATGATTGGGTAAGTGTGAAATGCGATGGATGAGAAGTTGAGTGAGTCAGAGATGGCTTATGACCTAATTACCAACCGGGCTGAACACTATCCCACTTCAGAGAGGGAGAGAGAGAGAATGTGTGCGGGACGTTGAAGCAATGTAAGATGTAAGAGGAGAGGCAAGAGGAGGAAAATAAGTCTGTCTACTTGCCCATATTACCATTATCTGTCAAAGGGAGAAGGGAGTGTTAAAGTTACAACTGATACAGCCATATGGATAATGGCCCCAAAATCACATTACTAGGCTGTCAAGAAATGCACGCTGGCAATTTTCCCACGGTTTTTGCGTAGTACTGTAAGCCAGGAGAGCGAAAACAGCGCTGCATAAGGGCAAAAAACTGCATTGCACATTACAGATGCACAGTAGTGATAAAATATAAATAAATGGACAAATCTTGTGTCCTTTTTACATGTCACATTTACTTACAGTCAATTATGCATAATTACATGCAACTAACCATAAACCAAACGTATCCGTATAATTCTATCCCTAACCCTGTAGTAAGTACATGTTAATTAATATTACTCAATACTGAAAAAGGCCATAATAAAATAGTGGGTAACACTTTATTTTACAGTGTCCTTGTTACATATGTTACATGTACTTATCATAGTAATAACTAAATTATGCAAAATTACATGCAGCTAACCCTCAACCAAATCCTAATCCTACCCTAACCCTGTAAGAAGGCCCTACATGTAGTTACTTAATATTACTCAAATATATAATTACACTGTAACAATGACACCTTAAAATAAATTGTAACCAAATAGTGTAACAAAATCTTCTTAAAGTATGCCTATTCTTATAAATTTACTGTTTATATTAATGTTCTTTCCTTGTGCTTTAAAAATATAAAGTGATGCAATCATCAAGTAAAATGTAACATAATCTTTATACCTTGCACATCTTAATAATTATTTAAAAAAAGAGATAATATATATGTATGTATGTATGCATATATATATATAGGGGTGTAACAATATACTGTGTCACAATATATTGCAATACAAAAATGTAACAATTGTGTATAGTTCACCCAAATATAAAATTTGTGTGAGGAAAAAATTCAAGTTTTCCGAGTTTTAGTGTCAGTACTACATTAAACTGCTATATATATAATGTTGAATATAATGTATAATAATGCAATGGGGGAATATTTGTGGGTCCTGATAATGCCAAATGTCTTATGTTACCAGTAAAAAGTGGCCTACATTATTTTAAATATATCTAGTCAGTGTCAGAGTGCAAGCATATTCATCTAAAATAATTCTGTATTTTCAGCTTCAGAATCATGATCTTCAGAGTCATTATTGTACATCTTAAAATGAATCCTAAAATTAATTTTAATGCAGAAATTAAAATCATGCTCATCATAGAAGAGGTGCATTGAAGTTGTTGCATGTATGCATTGCATTTTAATGCATTTATGAATTAATTAATAGATTTGCTAAATGAGTAATCTGACAAAAATGAGTGTCACGGAGTGGCCTTGTCTGTGGGTGTCACTGGAGCGTGTGAGTTTATGCAGATAAGGTGATGCTTTAAGACTGCAGGATACACCACACAGGAAAAATGAAAAACACCTGCCACTGCTAACGTGAGAAACCCGCTGTCTCTGCACTTTAGATGAAATGACACGCACCAGTCTCTCTGCTCTCTTCGCAACCATCTGGTTCACAGGTAATATCATCGGTTTTCCTCCTCGATAACACTACTTATATCGACATGATGTCAATAGCTTGATGAAATTAAAATAATTTAATACTTTGCTTTTTTGCTACTTTCTCACAGGTCTCGTCACTGGAGATGTAAATTTGTCAAATGTTGCAGGCATATCTGTGTGGCAAAAACCTGAGACAATACAATGGAAAGGCACAAGTGAAAACATCACCTGTCACATTAAAGTTCATTCACAAGCTAAAAGAATATGGGTTAAGTGGTTGCAAGATAATCAAACTGAAATGAAGAGTGAAACAATTACAATGTCTGAAAATCGATCATCTGTATCTGGAGATGTGTTTATTAACGCATCGCTGGACCTGCTGTCAATACCTCTAAATCATAGTGGCAAGTATTACTGCAAAGCATGGGTGGATTTACCTAAACTTGGACTCACTGAATATGGAAATGGGACGCATGTATATGTGGGTGAGCTTTATTTTTTACTCTTTTTAAAATGTTCATTCTATTCTGTTTAAAGACTGATAATATCATGCACACATTGCATGTAACAGTATGCACTCAACACAGTTTTTCAGTGCTTAAAAAGTCTCATGAACAATCCAAATGATAAACATTTATACTTTGCAGTGCCTAATTCAAATGTGCCTAATTCAACAACTGTGACAGCACCAACTTCCACATCTGTGACTGTGACAGCAAACCCCTATAATAAGGACACAGTTATGTGGTCATTGGGATTGGGTTGTGTCTTTCTATTCATCAGCATTGCCTATGTTATTCACATGCATTATAAAGGTAAACAAATTGTGAAATTTCTTTAAAAATTCATGTTTATGGGTTGATCGCAATGTGCTTCAGATTAAAAGTAGCTACAATCAACTTGGATGTATAAGTCATTTCAACTTAAATTGCATTAAACTAACTTAAAAAAACAAGTTGAATCTTGTAAAAAATTGCTTAATTTATTTTGATGAGTTAAAGCAATGTAAAAACATATGTTGTCATAACTTTTTTATCATATAATTTATCACAGTGTACTGATAGAATACTATCAGTTTTTTAAATAAACAAAATTCAAGTGACTGTAACGTTTAACAGGCTTTTTTTTTATTTTATTTTTTTACTAGGACACTGTATAAAACCTAAAGCAAAAGAAGGCATAGTGAGTAACATTTATTTATTTTTATTTTATTTTATTGTGAATATTGGCAGAGCTTAATCTTTCAGAAGATTAAGTGTCTTTCAGAAATCTTTCAGTGTCTTTCAGAAAAGTAATACAGTACTTTTTAAAATAAATTATTATTTCACTCTCAGGTTGATGCTACCCGTGGATCACCCTCCCCTGAAACTCAGGACACTGTTGTTTATGCAGCATTAAACATTCCTCGGGACAGTGTGAAATCAAGAAATGAGGTAAATAGTGCCCATCAAGAGCGATGCTTACATGTTTGCAGTTGTCACTTTGTCATATATGTGACCCTGGATCACAAAACCAGTCACAAGTAGCATGGGTATATTTGTGGCAATAGCCAACAATACATTGTATGGGTCAAAATTATCGATGTTTCTTTTATGCCAAAAATCATTAGGATATTAAGTAAAGATCATGTTTCATGAAGATATTTTGTAAATTTCCTACCGTAAATATATAAAACATTTATTTTTGTGAGTGAATGCAGCACAATCGCGAACATAAATGGACAACTTTTTGGCACCCTCAGATTCCAGATGTTCAAATAATTGTATCCCGGCCAAATATTGTAAACCATACATCAATGGAAAGCTTATTTATTCAGTTTTCATATGATGTATACATCTCAATTTCAAAATTGTGACCCATGGTTTTGTGGTCCAGGGTCACATATCATATATGTGCATTATATATCCAGATGGAATTATTATGTCATGTTATAACTTGTCTTACAGAACAGTGCAGCTCTGGCACTCTCTTCAGAGACCTGCACAGAGGACTCAGTGACATACTCTGAGGTCCGGATAAAGAAAGGACCAAAGGATGAAGGTTGAGCACTGTAATCTCTTTTGCCTTGGATACGGGACAGGGTGTTTTAATGGGACTTTAAGCTTCTTGTCCTGTTTGATTTTGTCAAGGTATTGCTGTAAATACTATAAATGTTGATATAGTTTTCAATGGATTGTTTTTCTTCATGTAATACTCATGAAGGCTTAATTATTAAGTGCTGTTGTTAAGGCTCACATTTGAGTCTGTTTGTGCTCAAGGTAAATGTCTATATTTAAGATACAATTATACAAACATCTGATAAAACCTTCAAATACTTTTTCTTGTTTTTTCAGTGATCAGGTTAGACTTCTTTAAAAGGACTAAAAACTAGGACTTTAAAACTAGCTTTAAGTGCACTGAAAATAAACTTTCAAAAAGATATATATTTATATAGGAATTAGCCTGCAGTTTTTAAACTAGCAAAAACTGTTTAGTTTCCTAGTTTTTGTAGCAATAAGCATACATGAAGATTACAAGAACTGTTAATTGACATAACATAGATGTTTATCGTAAAAGACTGATGTGTTACCGCCTACACATCCCCAGAAGCTTAGCGGTAAAAGCCCTAATCATATGACGTGCTTCAACAATAAGATAATGCTGTTTCATCCTGACAGATATCTTTAGTTTCATTGTATTTTCACAAGTGTCGCATAAATACAGATTTCTATGCGGGGGTGTTCAGTGAGCGCTTTCAGAAGATAGAGATTCAATAGCAGACTGTAGGCGATTTGACAAGCCCCGAAGCCATTAAAAAAAGACTAACATTAACAGGCAACGTCTGGCATGAAGTGAGTCATGCGTGCAGTGTTTAACCCTGTAGGAGTTCTGAAATTTGAAATAATTGAATTGCCATTTCCAAATATACTTTTTTATTTTATTTTTTATTTCATTTTTTTTAGAGAGGGTCAAGCTTCAAACAAGAAACATTAAAACTTTCAATTATTAACAGCCATCCTGTTTACTTCATAAAAAGTGTTATTAGTGTTGCTTTTTTTTTAAAACCAGTACCAGAATCTTCATTTAATTGAAGTATATTCATATTCAAATTATTACAAGACTTTAAACCTCTAAAAGAGATTAATGGAATTGTGTTACGAAT
Organism: Squalius cephalus; assembly: GCF_949319135.1. Lineage (NCBI taxonomy): Eukaryota > Metazoa > Chordata > Actinopteri > Cypriniformes > Leuciscidae > Squalius > Squalius cephalus. Next base: position 20,949,061 of record NC_137137.1, on the reverse strand, counting down.
ATAAACTTGGTAAAAGCAATGTAACAGCGTGGAAATAGGGGTTACAATTCACATTTTAAATCATCTTACCGAAGATAATACATTAGATCATGACAGCATCAGACATGCATTCGCTCTCTAACACACACACACACACACACACACACACACACACACACACACACACACACACACACACACACACACACACACACACACACACACACACACACACAATAGTAGCATCATTCACATTGCCTTCTGTCAACAAAAAACACAAAATAAAACAGTTCAAGTTCATCAAATCATGGAGAAGAAAAAAAAAAACGAAACATTTTTGGACATAAAGAATACCATGCGTTCGCGTTCTCGAGTGTAAAAAAAAACTCTTAATCACGCTGATAGATCTCACCAGATCAAAAAGACAGTATATACAATATTTTACACAAACAAGGTCAAATCTAAGTCTGAGAAATATGTTCTCCTTGTAATTACTGCTATTTTCATGATCAGTGTAATAAATCCAGTTGCAAAACTAACAAAATATACATTTTGATGTCCCATCACACTATATTCTTCAGTAGAAAATGTACCAAATGCATCTGAAAGTGATTTAGTCTTTTAAATACACTACAAAGATCCACATAGATTTGACACAGATTATTGCTCTTATAAGAACTGAAAAGACTTTTCTACAATTACAAGCCTACATGTACATAATCATCAGAAAAAGACAAAACTTTAAACAAGAACTGAGAGAGAGAGAGAGAAAAGAAACTAAGACAAAAATACACTTAAGTTGTTAGCATTTTAAACTGAGAAATAAACTAATTATTTACAGGTTTAGCTCTATATAAGAGGAGCAGGAGGTTAGTTAGACTGATATGACAGTAATTCATAAAACAGGAAATATGTCACATCACATTATTAGTGTTGTAGCCACCATTCCATCAGCTTAGGGCTGATTCATCTCATCCAAAACCATTTAATGACAGAGAGCTTGATAAAATAACAATAAAACCCTGCGGCACGTAGAGTGCATCCATTATATTCGATTGAGATCACATACTTTAAAAATCCTTCCTTTTGATGTAGGGAAGACGTCCGAATGATGAATACTGTTGTACCTGTCACTCATTTCAATGGTAGCCGTTAGTAAATGCCGTAGCAATCAGAGGGCCCTGTGAAGGTAAAAATAAAGCATTGTAATTGAAAAGACACAAATGATTTATTAAATTCATCGTGTGCATCAGATGTTCTCCATCAATGATGTGACACTTGTTTTTTAAACTCAAAAATAAATACATTAAAAAAAAAAAAAAATTCAATGACTTGAACACACGTCTATTACTATCAATTTTTTTTGTATGAATTATTATTATTATTATAAAAAAAATTTTAATAGATAACAATAATTATTTCTTAAAAAAAGAAAAGGAAAAAAGACTGCCTACTGTTTATTAATATTTGAAAATACGCCCTGCAGACACTCATGACTGTTTCAGGGTCAATAATTTGACCTTTTTCACATGGCAAGGTTAGTTCAGGTTGAAAAATGTCATGTGGTGTGACTCGCCAAAAACGTAATATTTAAGAATGAATATCATGATGCACTGCATGTTTTCAAAGTAAGATAAATGCTTTACGTTTTACTTGATGGACGTTTTACAATGTCTTTTTTTAAACCATATGAAACCAATATGAATACAAAAATAACATTTCTACATTTTTCTTTTCACTTTGTCGACAGCGTTATTTGAGTATTTTATTTGATTATTTGTTAATATTTTGAATTCATTTTTATTTTTATATTTTCAGTTTACATTTTAATTGTAGTTTGTTTTAGTAATTTTATGTGCTTTTTCCATTTCCATTTTCCATTATTTGTAATTATTTTTTTGTCATTTTAGTACTTATTTTATTTCAGGTCATTCCCAAAGTGACATTTCTAATTTTCCATTGACATTTTTTTTTATTTAAGTTTTTCATGTAATATTTGCATTTATTTTATTCCAATGACTTTTCTAATAGTTTTAATTAACAGTAACAACACTGCATTTGACTGGCTCACCCCAAGGCTGTGGCTGAATCCAGTGCTTGGAGCGGGACTTGCGGCGCTGATATAGCTACTGACAGTTGAGTCCTGATTGGCCGCTCCATACAGGTCTGCCATCGGCCCAGGGCTGCTGGTACCTAAAAATCCACCTGAGCGAGAAGGAGTTGAGCCTACAATAGAAATCGATATTCCAAAATATCTCAATCACTTTTCATGAACAGGAAATCTTATAGATATATAGGTCAGCCGGATAGCGAAAAGGCGCATTGGGGTGGGTGCGCTTATTTCCTGAGAATGGGTCATGTGTAGGATGTAAAATAAAAATCTCGCACCTCTGACCACAGCTGCTGCTGCGGCGGCTGCCGCCATGGGGTTGTACGCCGTCAGAGGAATGGCTACAACAACATACGCATGCAAGCAGAACGAGCAAACAAACAGGAAAGAGAACTCAATCAGTATCAAGCCGAAACCAATGGGAAAAGTGCTTGCATCATACAGAGTAAGATATGATGGTCTGATAATGTGTGGTAACGCCCGAGTAAGCTTTTAAGCAGGATTTCCTGGCTGGTGGTGGTGTTACTGCGTAAACTTACAGCACTCAAATCACACTTTGTTGCGTGCTGGAATACGGTGAGTGGGTACCATGTGCAATAGCTGCTTGTAAAGCTCTTAGAGGGACTAACCTGTGAGCTCAGGGGGGTGGGGTGATGTCAGAAGGGGGGTCCTCTCTAAGTGGAATTCTAGAATAGAGATAAACACAGAAAGCCGTTTAAACATACACACCAGTGCTGTTCAGACTACACACATGGAGAAGCACTACAGGGCCTATGGCAGCAACAATGAGTGGCAAGACATGCAAGCGTACAAGTTAGTGCACATAGAAAGATAGTCTCAGATCGCCTCTGAGATTTACAAGCAGCCCTGATTCACTGTGAGTTTGTTTAAATCACTGATTTAAATGCTGTTGCAAAACTGTGATTTATGACAATATACACTACCGTTTTATTAATACTTTTATTCAGCAAGGATGCATTAAATGGATCAAAAGTGACAGTAAACATTTATAATGTTATATTAAAAATATTAAATATAATATGGTTGGAATATTTCCATTTCAATAAATCATGTTCTTTTGAACTTTCTTTTCATCAGAGAAGCCTGAAAAAAATCAGTTTCCACAAAAATATTAAGCAGCACAACCATTTTTGACATTGATAATAAGAAATGTTTCTTGAGCATTAAATGAGCATTTTAGAATGATTTCTGAAGGATCATGCGACTCTGAATATGCTGAAAATTCTGCTTTGTCATCATAACATTTTAAAATATATTCAAGTTGAAAACCGTTCCTGGAAAACATATTGGAAAAATATTCCACAATTTTACTGTTTTTACAGCATTTTTGATCAAAGAAATGCAACCTTGGGAGGAGACTTCTTTCAGAAATACAAAAATATACATATATATAATCTAACACATGTGGTGTTTTTACACATAATATCTGATCACAAAATGGGAAATATATATTTTTTATTACAATTAGTATATTCTTGCATTTGCAAATTGTGTGACATCAAATGCTTTACCAATACCGCATGTTCACAAGCATATTTTGCAACTAGTTAGTTATGTTACCTAGTGTTGGCAACAACCTACCATTACATAATGCTCACTGAATCGAGTATATGCAATTATACACTGACAATCAATCACTTTCTGGTTCAAAAACCCAATATTTGATTTGCTAAATACCTGAGTGTCTAAAGATTCATTCCAGGAAAGAGTTAATACACATGAACCAATGTGTGAAAAAGTGTACGGAGACACTGATACAGTATTACAGCATGAGCCAGACATTGAGTCTTACCAGGGAACTGATATGTGTATCCTGGTGTGAGACTAGTATAGCTGCGACCAGCATATGTTGCTGCCTGGAACCCTGGATACCCTGGGGGAAAAAAATGACACTCATCAAATCATATTAATTTAATATTGATCAATGTAGTAGAAAGAAAGTATACAATTTGTGTATTCAGTATGAATTCTTGGACCAGTACAGGTTGCACTTTTCACTCTTAACAGCAGAGGGCAGAAGAGTCCACACTATACTTTTCATTACTTGGAGCCCTAATCATCCATGCCACTCTTACCCAGCATTCCTATGCCAAGCATGAAGGCGTCCATCCCATAGGGCATGACACGAGCACGACCTCTTGAAGAGCCTGTGGGTGACATCACTTCCTTGGGTTGGGCTTTCTTGCACTCCACCTGTGATTGAAAAGGGAAGATATCAGTCAGGTAAACATAAGTTTGAACTTTTTCACTTTGAAAAGTGTCTCAGAATAAGAACTCTCACCATTTTGTTGTTGATCTCGTGGAAGTGGATCTCACAGACTTTCTCCACTACATCTTCATTCTCAAATGTCACAAATCCAAACCCTGCGGGAAGAAAGAGTCCAGACACTCAGACCGCAGTTTACATTTGGATTTCCACTTTAGCCGTCATTATAAACAATGTCTACAGTTCATATACTTCAGTTCAACTTCAGGTGAGAAGTACGGATGCCAAACTGGCAAAGAAAAGCCAAAAAAAAACAAAAACAAAAAAAAATCTACTTCTAAATCTAAAATCTGCTAAATCTTTTTGGACATGTATCAAGGGAGTACCATAGTATACATCACCTATCACCATCTGATACAGTCACTGTACTTTTTAATTAGGGATAAAGTGGGGTCCAAAAGTCTGAGACCACATATTACAAGTGATTACAGTTTATAAAGTTATAGTTATGTATATTTTTCTTATTTTTCTTCGCTTCAGAAGGCCTTTACTAACCCCCTGAAGCAGTGTGGATAACTTCTATGATGGACGGATACGCTTGAAAATCTCAGTTACTATTCACTCCAATTATAAAGCTTGGAAGAGTCAGCATATTTTTGAATATAACTCTGTGTTTGTCTGAAATACGAAAGTCATATACACATATGATGGCTTCAGGGTGAGTACATTATGGGATAATTTTCTAACTAACTAAATCTTTAAATATTTGACCTCAAAACATTTCCTTGTTGTAAAATGTCAAAATAAAATTTTCCCACTTCATATTCACATTTAAATGATCCAAGATTGTGGTCCCAGATTTTTGGACTCCAACAAGTATTTGTAAAAATTAATTTCATGTGCTCTTTCCGCATGCCTGTAACTTCTCCATTTTGAGGTTGAATGTTTGTGAATGTGATTGTCCTTAAGGTCCAACCTTAATACTGTAATTATACAGATTTCCTGTGACCTGTATTCTATTTTAAACCTTAGCGGTCACACACGTGTCCACTTTGTCTCCGTAAACAGTGCTAGATTTTCTCAACAAAAAGATATGCAGCTACATTTTTTTCCAGCAAAAACTTGCTTCTCTCTTCTCAAGTGCTGCTCTCGTCCCCTGTCTGTGTCTCCATGTGTCTCATCTCCTCCACCTCTCCGCTGGGTTGAAAGGCTGCGGTAAAGCCATGCAAGCTGTCATAATCGATGTGCTGTAGAATCGGCAGGGGGAGGGAAGGGCGCTTAACAAGGTTTTAGCCTAAACCCCGATTAACGAACACACTAATTACTCAATCTCTCTCCTCACCTACCGCTTATCCTACAGAGTACAGGATGGAGGGCCATGGAGAGGAGACGGAGACAGATTGGACCAGGTTTAGGAAAGGAAGGAGCAAACAGGAGAATGGCTGCCATTGACGGCCTTAGTTATTTAAAGAAAGATAAAGGGAAATTTACCTCTGTGCCTGTTGGTGGTTTTGTCAAACATAAGCATGGCGTCATCCACCTGTGGGACAGGAAGAGAGAGAATTCATACATTAACTTATTATTTTTTATGTAGCATTAGTCAGTTTTCGATCATGTGATGTGTTTCCTATTGTAACAGGAAGTTTGTGACATGAACCATAACATACTACATGAAAGTCAGTTTCAGTTGATATTAGGGGCATTTGATTGGACCAAAATAATATGTGTACATCTGCTAGTTTTGTCAACTTTTAGTAGTACGCTAGCTTATACAGTCAATAGCTTTAATGCTAACTGACATCCATTAAAGGCCACAAACTCAAATTTTGATTTTAAGGTTTTTTTAAGGGTCACCCTTGTAAAAAAGAGGTACACTTTGGCACAGAGTACTCATTACAGATAAGTGTGAATGAATGTGTACTGCCAATTGTACTGAAAAGTATTTAAAATATACTTAAAGTAATTTCTATTGAAACGTGCATGTCGTGTATTTAAATATATTTGTAATTGCACATTTGTAATGATGAAGTTGCAGTTTAGTGCATTTAAAATGTAATAGCTTTAAATGTAATATTAAATAACACACTACAGTTATAATATTAATCAGGTACTTTACATGTGCTTTAGTATTTTGGTCCACATATCAAATAAGTGTACTCCTTTAAAGCACGAAAGTGTATTTGTCTTGTGTTTTACTGTCTGTATGTGTGTGTGTGCAAAAGTGCGTCACTGTGAGAATACTGACAGATCTCCAAACAGCTTAAGCCTAAAGGTTAGAGGTGAAAGGCCAAACTTAGAGGGCATAATGTGTGAGCGAGAGAGAGGCAGAAAAACAGTTTCATATTCAATCCAAATCTGAAAAACAAGTAGACAGCCTGACCAATCAACACTTAATGTGCACAAATGCTCACAGTCTCTTGGTGAAAACAAACTAAAAGACCAATAACACTCTCTGCGCTCTCTCCATTTCCTTTTACTCATCTTTTATTGTGTGTGCCTGGAAAAAGAAATCCACTTGCCTAGTATTGCAGTATGGTTTAATATTACTAGTTATTAATTGGCTGATATTTGGTCATTTTGAGATTGTCAGCTGATAACTGTGTCCACTTAGCCACAATCTTATAACAACACTTTGTTTTATCAATGAATAAAATCAATTCATTTTAAAATTAGTGATGCACTATAAAGATTTTTTTTTTGTTTGTTTACCAAAACGGAAATTAAAGTTTTCATTTAACCGAAAACTGGAATCAAAAATAAAGTTTAATGTATTTTGGGTTTAATGTAATTTGGGTTTAAAGTTTAATGTAAATTAATGTAATTTGGGTAATTGAGTAATTGAATTCGGCATGTTGATCAATGTGTCATGTTCTTAGGTGATAAATCAGTAGTAGAAAATTTCTTCAGCAATGAGCCGCCTCTTGAAAATTCAGCCAAACAAATTTGACCTACTCTAGCATAATTTTTTAACCAACTTGTTTGACTATTGTAGCTTATCCGTGTTGTTTGTACAAAGTAGATACTGACACAGTCAAAATGTGACCTGTTTCGGTCAATGATTTCGGTTCTCTAAAACTATTCTGGCCAAAATGATTTTTTTTTTTTTTTCTGCTTCATTGCCGAAATTTTGTTGCATCACTATTTAAAATATTTAGTGCATTTTGTACATTTTATTTCAAATAAGTGTTCATTTAATTTCATACATTTTATGAACATTTAATTTTCTATCATTTGGCATTATTTTATGTTGCGGTTGACAATATGGCAGTCTTGGACATAACAGCAAAAACAACAGTTACTGATATTATGATAGCAATGAATATATTCTCAAGCAAAAGTCCTCCCTACTATGTCGTCCTAACAACTATGTTCCTTTTTAGAAAGAAATGATAACTGCGAGGATTTTCAGTCAGGATTTAGACTGTGCCATTGTACTGAGACTGCTCTCATTAGAGTCACAAATGATTTGCTCTTATCATCTGATCGTGGTTGTATCTCTCTATTAGTGTTACTCGATCTTAGTGCTGCATTTGACACTATTGACCACAACATTCTTTTAAATAGACTCAAAAATTATGTTGGCATTAGTGGAATTGCATTAACATGGTTTAAATCATACTTATCCGACCATTATCAGTTTGTAGCAGTAAATGAAGAGATGTCTCATCGATCACAAGTTCAGTATGGCGTACCACAAGGCTAAGTACTAGGTCCATTGCTGTTCACTCTGTACATGCTACCCTTGGGAGATATCATTAGGAAGCATGGAATTAGTTTTCACTGTTATGCTGATGATACTCAGCTCTATATTTCTTCACGCCCTGTCGAAACTTACCAATTCACAAAATTAACGGATATGTATCGCTGATAAAAAATTGGATGACTAGTAATTTCCTACTACTTAATTCTGAAAAAAACAGAGATTCTAATTACTGGACAAAAAACTTCCTCACGTAATAATCTAGAATACTGTCTAACACTTGATGGCTGCTCTGTCAAGTCCTCGTCGTCAGTTAGGAACCTGGGTGTGCTCTTTGATACCAATCTTTCATTTGAAAGTCACGTGTCTAGTATCTTAAAAATATATCTAAATTACGTCATATGCTCTCATTGACAAATGAGGAACAATTAGTTCATGCGTTCATGACATCAAGGCAAGATTATTGTAATGCTCTTATGGGTGATTGCCCTCCACGCTTAATAAACAAATTACAGCTGGTCCAAAACGCAGCAGCTCGAGTTCTTACCAGAACCAGGAAGTATGACAATATTAGCCCAGTTCTGTCAACACTGCATTGGCTCCCTATTAAACATCGTATACATTTTAAAATATTGCTGATCACTTACAAAGTACTAAATGGTTTAGCTCCGCAGTACTTAAGCGAGCTCTTAACACATTATAGTCCTTCACGTCTATTGCGATCTCAAAATTCCAGCCAGTTGATAATACCTAGAATATCAAAATCGATGGCTAGCAGTGGATCCTTCTCCTATTTAGCACCAAAACTTTGGAACAATCTTCCTAATATTGTCCGGGAAGCAGACACACTCTGTCAGTTCAAAGCTAGACTAAAAACACATCTCTTTGGTCTAGCATACACATAACACATTATAGACTATTATAATTCAATTTTAGGCTGCATAGTTTAGGTCAGCCGGAACCGGGAACACTCCCCATAAATCCTGGGGTGCTCGATACATCATAAGAAAAATGGCGTCTACGCTAATATTAGTCTCTCTATTTATCCCGAGGTTTACCGCAGTCCGCCGGATCCAGGCCGTATCCAGATCTGATGAAGGATCTGTGCCTGGACGCAATGACTGCGCAGTCCTGAAGTGTCAACTAGGCTCTCCCCTCTGAAGGCCTCCCTCCCCTCCCTTTACCTCCCGTTGTCGGGATAATTCCGGTTCGCGTGGCTACGCGGAAGCGATAAAAATTCTGTATTATAAATTTTAAGGCCAGACAAGTAGTTTGTTGAGGGTTGGTTTGTAGCGAAGGACTACACACCTGCGCACTACACGACTGCACACATATATTCAAACGCACATACCTATGGACTGAACTCGTAATACGCATGTGCACGCCGTCGGTGTTCTCACAGGTTCGCGTTTTTAAAGTTTGCGCAGAGAGAACTTACTAGTTTTCTGTTGATAGCTAATGATCATTGCGACGGAAGTGAATCAATCAAAACTAACTTTAGCAGGACAATAACTTTATTCTAGAGCTGCTATAAAGCCTAAACAATCTCTGTTACTTTAATTTCCTATTATCAATGTAAAGCTGCTTTGGAACAATCTAGATTGTTAAAAGCGCTATATAAATGAAGATGACTTGACTTGACTTGATCAGATGCTTTCTCAACAGCTGTTTTTTCATCGCTGTCATTTTATCCACATCGCTATGATCAGATGCTTTCTCGACTGCTGTTTTCTCAACACCGTCATTTTATCCACATCGCTATGATCAGATGCTTTTTCAACTGCTGTTTTCTCAACACCGTCATTTTATCCACATCGCTATGATCAGATGCTTTCTCGACTGCTGTTTTCTCAACACCGTCATTTTATCCACATTGCTATGATCAGATGCTTTTTCAACTGCTGTTTTCTCACAACTGTAATTTTATCCACATCGCTATAATCAGATGCTTTCTCAACGCTGTCATTTTTGTTTATTTTGTTATTGAGAGAAAAGCGTGCAACACATATTTACATATTCATCTAAACGCCGCTCTCAGGAGCATGAACGGCGTCGTAATGTTCGTTATCAGTATATCCGCTGCAAAGGAATTTCATTTTTTTTACCCCCTGAGCAAAGAACAAAAAAGAATTTCGCTGTGAGTATATCAGGGCATTAAGGGTCAGAAATCTTAGTGTTGCTCTCACTTTTCACACTTTTGTATTTAATATCTTGAAAACCTTTCTATTTTCTAGTATCTTTTGTAATTGAGTTCCAAATTGATTCCCTTCTTGTTCTCTGTGCTTCTTCTCATGGTGTTTTTCTCTCTCCATCGCTCCCTCTCTCCATCCCTTGTTCAAACCAGGCCAGAACACAAAGTGACCAGTGAGGCAAACTAATCTGCAACTTCCCCGGGTGGCTGCCACTATCATCTCTCTCTCTTTTTTCTCTCTCTGTCTGCATTCCACACTCAAGTATGGCTCAAGAATGATGAATTATTTTCTATCAAAGTCTTGCACCCAAATCACTGACAATGTGTGATTGAAGTGTGATGCAAAGAAACAATTGAAGATCTATAGCGCATCAGTTTTTGGGGTGTATTGTTGTGTTACTTCAGTTATGAACATTTGTCCTCCCCCTAAACACACAGTCTCTACCTCATTTTCTCTCCTACACACACACACCCCAAACACAAAACCTTTTGCCCGCTAAATTACTTGGGGACAATGGATGGGCAGGGTCACCGTGGTAACCGGGTAGGAGGGGGGCTGAGGGCAGTAGCAGCTGTTCCATCAAATTAATTCAGATTCAAGTAATCTCCCCCACCTTCCCCAGCAAACAAAACTCACCCCTTCAAACTCTCAAACTCTACCCCAACTCTTTCTGTCTCTCTGTGCCTTTCTTGTTCCCTCTTTCACGCTTCCCCACCAAACCGGCTCAAATTGCACTCAGTACACCTTTGAAAAACCTCAGAATGATTATTTTCTGTTATTTTATTTGAAATACTTTTTTTGACTTTATTTGATACTGTTTTAAATTGACTAGAAACAAATACGTTTTACAATAATATTCAAATGTTTGGGGTCAGTAAGATTATTATTACAATTATTTTTTTAAAGCAATTAATACTTTTATAATACGTTTTGAAGTTTGCTTACATAAAAGAATCCTGAAAAAAATGTATCACGGTTTTCACAAAAAAATATTAAGCACCATTTTTAACATCGGTAATTAAAAGACATGTTTCTTGAGCATCAAATCAGCAAATCAGAATGATTTCTGAAGGATCATGTGACACTGAAGACTGGAGAAATGATGCTGGAAATTTAGCTTTGATCACATGAATAAATTACATTTTAACATCTATTAAAACAGAAAACAGTTATTTTAAATTGTAAAAATATTTCAAAATATTACTGGTTTTACTGTATTTTTGATCAAATAAATGCAGCCTAGATGAGCATAAAAGACTTCTTTCAAAAGATGAAAAAAATCTTAATGACCCCAAATTAATATTGCTGAATGTGCGTTACTTGGCAACTATAAATTCCTTAACATTGGACCTTTATCACTTATCGAAAGAATTGTTTATTCTGATTATCATATGGTATTGTATTTTATCATATTCCTTTTGCCAAGCCTAAGTACATCACTTACCCATAGAAAAAGCACTATACCATACTGCCTCTCAAGGCTTATCTCTTTATTTTATCACCACGATATCCCATAAAGCCTTCACTTGTTTCACACAAAGGCGACTTACCTTTCCGAACTGGTCAAAGTACTGCTTTACATCTTCAATAGTAGTATTCACCGACAGGCCTCCAACAAAGATTTTCTTTGTCCGAGTCACCAACTGAAAAAGAGAGAGAGGGTGAAGAGATGAAGATCTTCAAAAATGACAAAAATCTGGATATTATATAGCACAAGCGTCTCGTCTTGACCATGTTGACCAGTCAGGCACATACCTTAGGCTGGGCTCGCCGCGGGAAGGCAACTTTCGGGTCAATCTAGAGGAGAGTTTGAGAGGAGAAGGTCTAGTTTAGAAATTCTGGAGAAAGAGGAACACTGACACCAACACACCCGGGACTGTAAATGAGAACATCAGTGAGAAGCTCACATCCTCTGAGCTCTGGTTTCAGTTGGTGTCTCTTGCAGGGACATCTGCCTGTGTGTTTTAAAGGCTCTGGCTGCACCCTGCATTAACTGTACTGTCTGAGAATGATGGTACAATACATGCAGAGCGAAGGACAAGAGTGATGAGGAATATGAAAAAGAAATGTAGAACAATAGTGACCATGAGAAACTATTAAGAGAAGAGTAAAGCTCTGTTCACACTGACAGTGATTTTGTTGCTGGATGTTGGCAGATCGCTGTACTGTTGGTCGCTTGTAGGCATTTCTAATATTACTGTTGGGCTGCGCAATTGGCCGTAACTTTTGGACATCCAATCACAGATGAGATGTATTGTCTGTAAAAATATGTGTCATTCCGGAAGGAAATAGCTTGGCATATAAATGGGAGCAGTGCATAATACATCATATTATACCATGGTCTGGGTGAATACTCGATTCTGATTGGCTGCAGGGTGTCCATTAAAAAGTGATAATGTACACCTAGGAAAGGCGTCCCGTCAATTTGCCTGATGACAGTTCTAAATGATTGCGCTGGCTCAAACTCACTGATCAACTGCTGCGGTCGGGTCGCTGTGGCCACGTTGCTTGGCAACGCCTGTATACGGGAGATATTAAATAGTGCGCTCGACTTAATAAATAAAAACCCTCACGATTTTTACTCTAAAACACATTAAAGTATTATTAATTGATTAAATATTTCTTTCTTTCGTAAGTGACCATGGTATAAGCGGGTTAATGCCCTTCGAGGTGTCCATTGTCAGGTATTAATGGACTTCGGCGCGTGTCGGACGGTTCACGCCTCGCCGTCGTCCATTAATACCTGATAATGGACACCTCGTCGGGCGTTAACCCTTACATAACTGTTGCATATTCATACAAATCATAATTTAGAAAATGATATACAGTACCATTCAAAAGTTTGGGGTTCGTAAGTGTTTTTAAAAGAAATCTTTTATGCTCATCAAGGCTTTTACTTCAGTATTTTTGTGAAAACCTTGATCTATTTAAATAGAAAGTCTTTTGTGATGTTATAAATGTCTTTACTGTCTCTTAATGTTTCCTCGCTCAATAAAAGTTTCTTATATTAAAAGATAACATGCTCCACTGTCTTCACTCCAACTGTCAGTCACCGCAATGTGACTTTTCTCAACGCTAGCGCTCACCGCCGCTCATGGCAAACTGGGGCTTGCTTTGTCGCTGTCAGTGTGAACGGTAACAAGAGTGCAGTAACGACACAAATTACAGAAAAACAGGGTGAAAAGTGTACAGGTTTCTATGAGAGGCAAGTATGACTAGACAGAAGAGGCTGTCATGGCCTCCTGTGACTGAGTGCGCCGGACAAGAGAAGGGTCAGCTTTCCTGTAAACATCACTGGACGACATGAAAAACACTCAGGGAAACACCAAAACCATGTTTCTTTGGAAGAAGAGTGGTCAGAAAACAAAAGAAGGCACAGAAACTCAAGCAGAAAAGCATCCTTGACCCACACACTCTTTTGACAGCCAAACAAAAAGTATTTTGTTTGTTTGTGTTTGTTTGTTTTTGCATGTCCTTCTTTCTATTTCTTTTCTTTCTTTCTGTTGAATACTGTTTAATTGTGTCCAAATATGGAAAATGAGCTGTAAAACACTGTATCCAGCTCCTTGAAAACTACTGTATATTTGTAATTAAATACATTAAAACAATGTTGAAGTAGCTAAAAAGCTAGTACTATAGATCTGTGTAAATGTAGCAACAACATTTGATATACCATTAGTTTTTTTTTTTATGAACCATGTGCAGACAATTTGTCGATCAGCACCCGTTGAAACAATCAGCAAACTAGATTACAGATACTCAAGATACTCTATATTAGTCTATAGTCTAGTCCATCTATTTACCAAATGCTAGTCTACATCATGCTGTACTGAGGTTAAATTCTAGAAGACAGTGAAGGCAGTACAGCGCTAGCAGCAATAATGATTAGTCTGTCCGAGAGAGGGTTCGAATAGAGCTACGCTAAAGAGCTAGCATCTCTGAGGTAAACTACAGCAGTTTACCAGAGTTGCTCGTTTATTTTCATACACCAGACTACGAGTAACAGAGTTTCTTTGTGAATCTAGAGAGTAAAATGAAGAGGCTAAGCTAATCTGAACAGAGATCTGATGCAGAAGCTACGGTTTATGTCTAGTTTCTAGACTACTCTGATAGTCACCTCCGGTCCACAACATTGCTGAGGCCGCACCACTCCTGTGCACAATCAAAAACAAACAAACAGACACACACACAAACAAACAAAATCAACATACAGCCACCGACGCACATGAGAGGAAGGCTGAGGATAAAAAGTATGGTCACATAAAGCAGATTATTGTCATTGGAGTTGATTTTGACTATGTGGAGGGTGAAGAGACATTGAAAAGTAATGGAATCAGTAGGGGCTTGTATGTTTAACCATGATAGACATTTATTAAAATCAGATTATTAGTGGTCTTTGACACTTTTTCAGTCTTTAATATTTGTTAATATCTTTTGCATTTTATCCAGGAAATGGGTCAATGAAATTAGATTATTATTATTAATTTTTAAAATACATTATACATACAATAAATACACATCTTCAATTCTGAGTATGTCTTTACATAGTGCTTTTAAAGTACATTTAACCACTACAGACATTCACTAATAGTATGAGTTTTTCAACTCTTCTACTTTTCACTTTTTCCGTCTTTAATATTTGCTTATATCCTTTGATTTTATAAAAAATTAAATGACATGAAATTAAATGTTTTTTTTTTTTTGGTTTATTAATTCTTGTTCAAAAATACATTAAAATGCAGTTTATACTTACAATGAATGAATGCATGCAATTTTTGAAAAGCATGTTTTTTGTAATTCTGAATTAAAATTAAAATTTTTGGGGCCATTAAATCAAATTGTTAAAAATATCAGGGTGGTACACCTGTCCTGATAATCAATAATAATAATAAAAAATAAAGAATGCAGTTTTGAAATAATCTTTTTTTATTATTTAAATAATATTTTAACAAATCTGCTTCACTGCTTATAAAAATGTATATAAACGTATATATGCAACTAAAATTAATTTAAAAAAAAATTAAAACAGGTAATGATATCATTTGATATCAAATGATATCAAAACCCTTGTAGACGCTCATGACTGTG
Source organism: Squalius cephalus (assembly GCF_949319135.1). Taxonomy (NCBI): domain Eukaryota; kingdom Metazoa; phylum Chordata; class Actinopteri; order Cypriniformes; family Leuciscidae; genus Squalius; species Squalius cephalus. The sequence goes on along the minus strand of NC_137137.1, from coordinate 20,933,765 downwards.
TCAAAAAGTCTCTTAAAATATCAGATCATTTTATGACAAAGCAAGGTTAGTTTAGGACGCAAAGAAAATGTTTATATACGTTTAACTGGATGGTTACACCAAAGGACATTTTTATTTTTAGATTTAACATTTTGTTAAACAGATTAAAAGTTTTTCAAAACCACCTGAAACAAACGAGAATAAAAAAAAGCACATTTCTAAGAACATGACGTGTGTTACGGTAGGTTAACACGACAACAATGCAGCTTGCTTTGTGTTTTTTGCATACAGACAACAATGTTGTCAAAACGATTCCCGTTCACACGGATCCACGAAAACGACTTAAAATGCTGTATTCTGCTGCCAAGCCAGTAGTTGGCGATGTTAGTTTGTAAAGAAACACTAAGTGCCTTTAAACTGAATATGCAAGCGCATAACGTCACTGTTTTCACAAATTCACGTTTACACAGAGACGATAACAGTATCGTGTTCAAAAACAGCTCCCAAAAAGCCGTTGTCGTGTAAATGAACGGTAAAAACGCATAAAAAAAGTTTTCAGTGTTTAGTGTTATGTAAGATTTTTCCTTTTCTTTATCTTGGACACTCTTTATTTGCCATTGACCCAGAGGTCGATATTACAGTGAGAACGCCTTTCCGAGTATGACTAGAGCTAGTACACTTCAGTATTGAAGTGTGCACTACAGATGCACACTTTGTACGGAGATTTTGATTTGTGTGTTTACTTTGAGGGTGTTTTAAGATGCTGTCAATACTTCTCTGTGGCTCAGGGAATAACATTCCCCTTTGATTCACAACTTTTCCATTTTGAGGAAATATAAACATATACATACACAGCTTTCTTTAACATAAAAAAAATACTCCAAACATGCATACATGATTTCTGAAATACAATAAAAAGGATATATTCTAACAGCATTTGACCACAATGTGTCCTTAATCGGCCAAAATTGCCATCCCTGTCAAAACTATTTTAAGTCAATAGACTTAACTAATCAGGTCAATCCTTCAGGGTCAGTCGCTGGCATCCTGTTAGCAGAATGTGTATCAATCACATGCAGACAAACACACAAGCAAATGACTGCATCATCTACAAGAAAGTTCAACAGTGCGTCCCAAGACCGCTGACTTCAAATCGTGATTTTTATGAGTTGTGCCGCACACATTTCTCTCTTTCTTTCCTGGCCTCCCCTCCTCCACCGGCCCATCGCTGAGCTCGTTAAGCTAATCTCCAGTTTAAAGTCGGCCCAGGCGAGCAGCCATAAGGCACCTTCACAGGGGCACAGTCATAGAGGTAAAGCAGGACAAAGGCCTCCATGTTCCCCTGGCTCTGCCTGCCTCTCTCTCAGGGGGGAGGCACTTAGAAAACAGCACAAGCGGCCACGCTGTGGAAGACTGGAGCTGAGAGACACTTTCTAAATGTTCTCTTTAGTTATTATGTTGGTTTTATTTAAGAGTCCGTCGGGCTTTTCCAGTCTCTGTCAGCCTCGGAAAACGGTTCGAATAGTATGGAAGCTTATTTCCGCCACGGAATAAAAATATAAAAAGATATCGCAATTCTGTTTACTGTATATCTCTTCATTCACAATTTTTTTGTCTCAAAATTGCAAGCTTATGTCTCACAATTCTAAGTTTACCATGAGACGTTAGAGAAAAAAGTCACAATTGTGAGATGTAAACTCAGAATTCTGAGAGAAAAAGTCAGAATTGCGAGAAGTAAACTCAGAATTCTGAGGGAAAAAAGTCTGAATTGAGAGATGTAAACTCAGAATTCTGAGAAAAAAAGTATATGAATTCCAAAATGTAAATTCAGAATAATGAGAAAAAAAGAGTCTGAATCATGAGATGTAAACTCCGAATTCTGAGGGAAAAAGTCAGAATCGCGGAATACAAACTCAGAATTCTGAGAAAAGAAGTCAGAATCACGAGATGTAAATTCTGAATTCTGAGGAAAAAAGTCAGAATTGCAAGATGTAAACTTAGAATTCAGAGAAAAAAATTCAGAATCGTGAAACGTCAACTTAAAATTCAGAGAACATTTTTTTCCAGAATTGTGAGATGTAAACTTGCAAATGTGAGAAAAAAAAAGTCCTGAATTGTGAAATAAAAAGATCGCAATCACCTTTTTACATTTTTATTCTGTGGCGTCAATTATATTCCACATGACACCTCAATTTTAGGGTAATTCCAAACAAATTACCTGAAGAGTATTTTTGAAGTACAGAAACACACAGTTTCGTTGTGGTTTGCCGTGTACTACCTGTTGCCATAGTGCAAGGCTGTTTTTTACTCAAATGAGGAACTAGTTCAAACTTTCAGTAGAGGGAGAGAAAGAGAGAGATGTGAAAGTTTTTTTTTTCTTCTCCTTCAAGCCTCACCCTCCCTCCCCACTGACCCCCTGGGGGGGTGACTCCACTGTCGCCATGGCAACCAACGGGCACCATTGTCCCAGGACCCGCCTGCTCTGCACAGTGACAAAGACTCTCACAAATAGATGCACCACAACACACAAGACCTCTCATCAAAGTTTCCCATTTTTTAACACTCATGCACTTTGCAAATACAAACGCAAAATCATGTTTATTTTATTATTTAGATTGTTGTCATTTACAAACTAGGCCTTACTTTAAAAAAGATATCCTTTCTAACAGTAATACACCTGTTAGAAAAACATCACACAAGACTCAAGGACTTTCCACAAGGGAAAATCTGAATTCCGCATGAGTCTAATGTGTTTGGTGAGACTCTTGAGACAAGGCACCACAATGGCTTCCCAGCATACCCTGTTCGGGTCCCCTAGTTACCATAGTGATTGACACAGAATAGGAATGCTTCCCTGACAACCTCATTGAGGAAAGGCTGAGATGGGAACTTTTTCTCACTCTCGCCCGAATTGTTTGACCAAAACCCAAAGTGAAAAGGCATGAAACCTCACATGCATACACAGCATCTGCGACGATAGCGAATCGCTATATCATGGCATTACAGTCAGTCACAGACACTGCACTAACTAATATTTAAATAAAATGTGTATCTAAAGTATTTAGTTAACGCACCCCTTGGCTAATTGACAGAATAAGCCAAAGGATGGCAATGACGCACAGGAAATGGTTAGCAGAACATAGTTAAATGATGTTAAAACTCACAGTTTTGGAGTCCAGCTCATGTCTGGTCTGGGCCAGAACTTTGTCCACGCCAGCTTGGTCAACAAATGTGACAAATCCGAAACCCCTAGGCAAAAGAGAGATCAAAATTACAACACCGTCCTCCACCCATTCTGAGTAAAAAGGACAATGCAGTCAATAATAAAAGCCTTTGTATGTTTGCTGTCGCTTCTGGGTCAGGTTGGTTGTTCCCTTACCTTGAGCGCTTTGTAACTGGATCTCTCATCACCATACTCTCTTTCACTTCACCAAACTTGCAGAAGTAGTCCTTCAAACCCTCTGAGAAAGCAGGAGAAGAAGACTTATTTATCACATTAGGGCTGAGAAGCTTAATCAGTGCGGGAAAACCAAGATTATTCATGGATGACATCAACAGTGAACGAATGACATCATCAATAGAGATGATCTAAGAAGCCTGATGTGAAATACAAGGTGAGGTCATCATCATGTAGTGAAATATACAAGACTTTTAATGTTAAGTTTAGATCTGGATTACATTATCCACTCTTTAATGATCTATTATTGATGTCTACATCTTGATAGTTGTTTTAAAAACATCAAATATGATTTTCACGTCCAAACTTTAGGCTAACAAGATATTAGGCCAAAATATGCTCCTCAGCCACCTCAGTTACCGACTTTGCTGTTAAGTAGGTGTCTGCCAAGCTTAATGAAAATGTTAATCTATTAAATGTTCATAATAACTGGCAGAATCAGATGACAGGAAGGCTATTAAGATTTTTGTGGCATGAACAATACCTCAGCGTAATTCAAAACAACAATGTGTCCTACATTCTGAGGACAGCTTACAGCATGACAGCAGTTGGTGAAACTTTCTCCATTCATTCAGCTAAACCTGTTGTATAGCCTTTGCACAAAGGATCAAGCCAAATTACAGAGCAACCCAATGGATGTATTTTGCCATCCAGGACTGACTACTTGTTTATTAGTTGCATGCATAAGGTGAATAACATAACTGGAGCTGTACAAACAATATGCATATTATTATGTATCACTGTAAAAAAAAAGAAAAAGAAAAAAAAGAAAAAGAAAAAAGCTGCCTTAATTTTTTAAGTACAATCAAATTGGCTGTGTAAGTCATTTCAACTTAAATTACATTAAACTTTACATTACTTCCAAAAATTAGTTGAATCTCGTATAACTTAAAAAATAGTTTAAAATGGCTTAACTTATTTTGATGAGTTGAAGTAATGTAAAAACATGTTGTCATGACTTATTGATCGTGTAATTTTTTATTTTATTTTTTTACAGTGTGTACCATCTTTAATTTACTTCACAGTAATTTCTTACATTTCAACTCGATTTTAAGCAGAGATTTTCTTTAGATGTTATTAAATTCTGCATTGAATTTGCAGGTTGTAACTGATTTTACTGTAGACTTTTTAGTTGGTTGACATATTTAGACAGTTATTCAGTGTTTTATTTGAATCAGATCCCCGTCTTTGGCTGACATGTGCAGAGACTTAGTAAAGTGTTAGTAGGCTACTCACCTTGCGTAGTCTGCCAGCTCAGACCACCGATGAACATTTTGCTGTGAAAACAACACAAACAAGTGATCAACAAGTGCTTCGCGTTGGCGTATAAATCTGAAAAGACCGAAGAGCCGCATGAAGATTGTCAGAGATTGAAATAACGGCAGTGAGTCTCAGTGAATCTCATCCGAGCGGATGAGAGGTGCGCTGGACTCCGCCAAAACACGTTTCCCTCTTTGTTGAGTTACTTTTTAATTGATTTCGCCCTGACGCTCTTATATGTAGATAAGTAATAGGAAGGTTTGTTTGTTTTTGTTTTTTTTACCAGGGGTCGTGCGGAGAGTCCGAGGAGGACAGGTTACTTTGGCTGCCTTCCGACTCCATTGCGCGGCTGTGTATCCCGTCCGAGTATGGTGCGAGAAAGGAGGCAGAAAGTGTGGAGAGGGGGATTGGCATGGGGTGAGTTAGAGCTCAAAGCCCAAAGACTCCACCTCTCTCTTGGTCCAGTCCCGACGTGAAACACGGGGGCTCCCGAGAACTGACCGGGAGTCAGTGGATTACCTTCCGTGACACGATGATGACATCAGAACTGAAACGATTTAGCATCACGTTAACTGTTAATGCGGGAGATCTATGTCTTTTTTTACTTTATAATAGTCAAATTATTTATTTATTTAGTTAATATAATAGCGTTATAAACATATTTATATGTATTTATTATTTTATGTACTGAAATTACATTACGTTTTTTTTTTTTTTTTTTGCATACCAAAGCATCCATACAAAAAGTGTCAGTTACAATAATAGGCTACAATAAAAATATGGCATAGGCCTGCCATTAATGTTAATAATAATGAGAATTAATGAATGAATAAATGAAAGTTCAGCAACATGAAATATAGGCTACATATGACTATACAGACAATACAAAAAAAATTAACAATGAAATGTGATACGAAAATCATGCACAAATGCCCTCCCCTACCTAGACAAACAAAGAGTGACATTTGAGAGTTTTTCAAAATTATTTCTCTAACTTTATAACAATGAAGGTGGAAATGCGACTCTATCTTCAACATCTCCAGTGTCACAGACTCTTCCTTTTGGAAGCCATGTTTGTATGTGTTTGGCTTTTCTTATGAGAATCTGTTTCTGACTTGTATTCAGACCAGACTTTGTATTTAGAGCCTGATAACTTTTCACTTTAATTTTCCCAATGTTGAGTAGGGTTTTTTCAGCAGTCCTGCTATGAAACTGATTCCTCCCTCTCTATATTTTCATATTCCCTGAAACTTGTTGCTAAAATGGCTCTGGTGGAAACCCAGTCCACTCTATACTCTCGAGAGGCAGTCCATATCAGGACAGCATATCAGCATCACTATTAACAATTTCAGAAATAGAGATGCAGCTAAGCTGGAGTTTTCAACCTCACAGACCTAATGACCCCCCAAAAAAGTTACTTACTTGATACACATTTCTACTTCCTGTTATTTAAAACCAGAACATGGTTTAAAAATATTTGATTATAGTTCAGTCAGATTTCAGTTCTCCACACAATACACAATAGTATAATCCTTTCAAATGATCCTTTTGTGAAAAAGACATAAACGCAGACTGTGTGCTGTGTGAGCAGGTGGTACGGGAGGCCATCTTAAAATCAATACAGATTTATATGCCCGTATGGCCTAATTTGACATATACGAGAGGGGGAAAAGGCCACTGCACATTGCCAAGTGGCTCTCTACAACTAGCCAGATCTTCTGGAGATTTATATGTCATAATAGGATTGTGAGTAAGCGCTGCTTGGCTGTGTGAATTTATGTGCCTGATTTGTCTGCCCCACTCATAGCACTCGTTCTATCTAATTCACACACTTAAGGGCTCGCAATGGACAAATGTAATTAGAGCGGAACATAAACATATGGTAGCAACAGTGAGTTTAAGACATTAATCCTCGCTGGTTAGGTACGGTTGGATCAGTTCTGTGCACAGCGAGTGTCCATGTTGTCTCCATTTGTGTTATATCTTTAAGAGACACCCCATAATGACTATTCTGTCATCATTTCTTACCTTCATGCCATTCCAAACCCATAAGACTTTCTTTCCATCTCGGAATGGCAAAAGGGACGTTTGTGCTGCTCTCTATACGGGGACCATGCAGGGCATGGCAAGCACCGAAAAGTATTAAAGAATCATAAAAAAAATCATGAATTTGTCCTATTATCAACTTAAACACTATATTCCAGGTAATCCTAAAGTCAAACAATAGCTTTGTGTGAGGAGCAAACTAAATTAAAGTTGTTATTCACTGAAAAGTTTGCTTTGAAATAATTTGCTTGATAAATGTGGTCACCATTCACTTTGATTGTATGAAGAGCAGCTTGGACACTATAAATCTTTAATGATTCATGTGGTGAATTTTTAAGAGTAAGGTTTAATTTAGATAAACTTGTCCGTTTTGAAGTATTTTTTTACATTCTGAATTTGGGACAGAATGTATGAATGGTTACAAAGAATGTAATACCTTGAAAATCCATTCTATATTTGGTGTTTTTATGCAAAAAAAGAGAGAGGTTGACCTTGTGTGTAATAATATTTTGATTAGTGGTATAGTTTTATTTAAACAAATGTAGATTTGTTAAAGTTGCTCCAAGTTTTGTGACATTTAAAAATACATCTATTTTTTTAAAGCATCTAAAAAAAAAAGGAATGCCATAAAACTCTGAATATATATATGCTGAATATATATATAGAAAAGATGCATCTGAAATTTTCTTCTAAAATGATCATTTTTATCAAGCTCGTATATTTAAATTCAATAATTTCACTTAAATGGCAATGAAGATTACCTATTAATTGTCATTTAAGTGAAATTACTGAACTTAAATATACAAGCTTGATAAAAATGATCATTCTATAAGAAAATTTCAGATGGCACTTAGAGGCTTTTGCATCTGAACTCTTCATATATATATATATATATATATATATATATATATATATATATATATATATATATATATATATATATATATATATATAACTCTGAATATACAGTATATCTATAATCGATACACTCTGAAAAAATGCTGGGTTAAAACAACTGGGGTATTTGGCAACCCAGTGGAGGGTGAATATTGGACATATAGATATTGATTAATCATCCTTTAAATTATGCTATAAATTTGCTTTTATATATTTTAGCATCATTTCTAATTTGTATTTTATATATATATACACGTTATCAAGTTATGGAAATACTTTGTCTGCAATTTTCACACACAAGTATCTGCATTGGCTGCACAAATAAAACAATGTTCATATGAGATGATTTTCAGAGCTACTGAGTTGCTGTTTTCTTGGGGTCTAGTGTTGCTGAGGTTTTAGTCAGCATGTTCACTGCTTATGGCTGAGTCTTAAGTATTTAATTAGTGCCAGCCATGGCTAATCTCTCTCTTCAGCACACACACATAAACACACACGGGCACGCGCACACACACACACCTCAACATGTGACCCCAACCCCATCACCGATCACTACAGGTCCAGGATTACCCAATTCTCTAGCATGCTTAAACACATGGTAGCCTGTACAGAGGAGGACTTGTGGGTGGCAGGACTGCTTTAAATATGTAGTGTAGTTTCTCTGAACAGTTCTGTGCTCTGTGTGTCCAACGTGTAAAATATTTAACTGCACCACATAGCAGCATATTTATAACCCAGCTTTGAATTTTTATGCAAATAAAAAAAAATGTAACCTATGCAAATAAGGTCTTAATATATTATTAATTTTTATTTATTTATTTATTTATTTTTTAAATAGCCTACGCAGTTCGAATTTTTTCATGAACATATCAGTGAGGGTCCCTGCTCCGTCTCTATCACCTCTTCCACTAGAGGGCAGCCTTTTCCCTAAACGTGCAACGAGATAGGCCTAATGTTGTTGATATTCGTATTTATGCAATCATGAATGCACTTTTATGATTATTTATGACTTGGCAAAGGTTTTTTTCTGTCAGTTGATAGAGAGAGAGAGAGAGAGAGAGAGAGAGAGAGAGAGAGAGAGAGAGAGTAGAAAACTTGATTCAGAGTGCGAATGGATTATTAAATGTGCTCCCTCTAGAGGACGAACTGAATATATTTTTCACCTTTGATACAAAAACACTTGACTTTATTTCAACATTGATATACACTTATGCAGCATGCGCAAAGACACAAAACCTGTACATTACTCATAATACCTAATAATAATAATAATAAGTATTATATACAGTTTTTTTTCCCATTAACTTTTATATTCGACGTATTTTTTTTTTTTCAGTCGGTTTTCATAAAAGTCATAGTAGCCTGCCTCTTATTTTGACAATTTATATAAAAGAAACAGAAGCAATATTTTTTTAGCGGCAGGTTTGGATTTCGCTTGACAGCTGAAGAAGAGTGCAGTAACATGACATCCACGTGGATCAATGGAAAAGAGGAAACGCCTCCAAAATCAACGGTAAGCAAACATTTCAGAGAAGCCAATCATTTTCATTTCATTAATATGGTTTAATCTTGTAATCCTGCAGATAAAGAATTAAGGCAATGAATAAGATAAAGATTTTTGGCTCGTCTGGGCAAATTTTCATTGTTGTTGGCGTGTGCATTAAAAGTAGTTTACTACATACCGCAGTGGGTGAAGCTGTCTTTACAAATCTTGTTATTTTATCATATCTACATCAGATTGGAATCAGATCGGATTGTTATCAGTCACAAAGAGGACAACGCTGAGCTGCAGCACTTTGGAGGAGGTAAACCCCCCCTCCCCCTCCCCGTCAATTGTGTAATAACAGAAGGTCACCACAAGAGGGCGACTCCACAATATCAATACGTTTTTAAAAATAACTTGTGTCTGTCAGACTTAGTACTAACAGTAATTGAAAAGCACTGAGCAATGTAACATTTTGCAAAACCTACCTGAAATATTTGCTGTGGTTTGATAAAGTTTGAAACCTTTGTACCCTGTAGGCATTAGCTTTGACGAAATATCACCATCTTCATGTTACTGATAGCTAGGCTACTGATACAATTTTGTTTATCTCTCAGATAGGGTTGCTTTGCATGCATTTATATTGGCATTAATAATTTCCTGTAATTTGTTCAGCTCTCAGTTTCAGTGGTCAATTTATAATGCCATAGCAAAGGTTCTGGGCTTATGAAAACTCATTCACCTTACACTTCTAAGAAAAGAAAAATATAGTGCTGGGTAGATTACTTAAGTTACTAATTCCAAATTACATGATCAATATTGTAGTTAGTAATGTAATCCATTACATTATCATTTAAGGTAATACAATCTGACTACTTTTAGATTACATTTGACCCAACTCGTTTATCACATTGATTTGAATAGAATAATCTTGTACCATAATAATACAAAGAGAAAGAAAATATATTCCATTCCAAGTGCATTTAAAAAGAAATTGCATCTGGGTGTCCCATACTGGGGTAAATTGGAATCAGTTATCGATGACTACAAGCATGAGAATGAGAAATGAGAAATTAAAAACGCAGTATCAAATGCAGAAAATTACAACAAAATAGATTATTTGTCTGGTCTGGGTTCCTCACCTGTGTTGCAGATTGATGCCATCGCTCATCACCTGCTCTGGCGGTTGCGTTGTCTTTCATCAACTTTGATTATTGCTTAGGTACTTGAAGATGAACAATAAAATAACTGATTGAAAACCAATTGAAACCGTATTCAGAAAACATATTAATTTATTTAATCAAAATAAATAAGAAATATACAACACATACATGCATTCAAATGCATCTAAAGACAGCCTTACACCCCACAACCACTCTGCACCATCAAAAATATGATTATCAGTCTGTTCTTATCAAATCAAGACTCCTGGAAGCTCTAAAGACGATAATTTACAAGGCAGCTTTTTGGGAAATTTTGTGTGATGAAACGCTGGGTAACAAATTTGTGCAATGAAAAATGGAAACCATCTTAGTGTTGACCATCTCACTCTTTCTGTTTGCAACATTGGTAGGAAAATCTGTCCTGTGAACTGTTAAATATAGTATTGCAATTTTGTGCTACAAAGGAGGACATACTACTCTGTTATCACCATCTTGTTTCATCTCTGTATAGTGTACTCTCTTACTATCAGGCTTCTTTAGGCTAGATGGTTTTTTGTAGATAGCATTTTGAAGTGATAACTAATTCAAACTCCCACCGAAGAGTAAAATAGATCACTGTTGTCCAATCACTTTATGAACCATTTTTCCACAGAAAGATAATTATTTTGGACAATTCCAGAACTGGTCCAAAAATGAAAATGTTGTTATGTACTTTACTCTTATTTTTCTAACCAAGTATTATTTTGCATCTTCCATTAAACATTATTGTTTACAAGTCTATTATGGCCTGGTTTCACAGACAGGGAATGAGAATTACTTTAGACAGACGGTTAGACAGTGGATTGTGATTTAGTCCACATGACTCATGAGGTCTTCTGAAGTTGTTTGAGGAATAGACCAAAATTGAAGCATTTATTCATGGATTGTCTTCCATTCCAAATTTTTTAAATCTCATTCATGCTTGTTTTCAATTAGAAGAAAATGTCACCCCTTAGATGCACTGTGCTTGGTTTGACGTCATGAAGCCAAAACAGGATTGGTTATCATGTCGCATGAACAATCATACCAGGCCAAGTTTGGGAGAAAAAAAAACACAACTGAGATTTGAGCTACAATATCCCTGTATACATATTGTTTCTATGAGCCTGTCTGCCAAGGTGATACGAGTTATTGTCATATAAAACAAAGAGAAAGTGCAAAACTAGCATTTACAGCAAATAATATATTCACCCCACTTTATTGCCTTGTAGTGAGACTATATATTTGCTTAAGGTTTAGGCAAGAAGCACTCGTTTGTTTGGGTAAGTGGGAGGTAAAGCATTTGGTTGAACGTGCACAGATTAAAGGTGCTGTAAGCAGTAGCCATTCTGGAACTTCTGCAGATTTAACCCCCATAACCCCGCCATAATGTTATACCATAGAGACCATTGTAATCAGAGATCAGAAAGGAGAACAGTAGCATATCTAATTTTTGCCAAAGTTGTTCAAAACTAAACTGTAGCAAAATAATAGTTCTTGTATGACAGACCAACAACTGTTAATTGCTTATGAATCTGAATATGGTGCTTAACTTGAATTAATCAACTAACTTCAACTACCACACTCCTAAACACCCCCTTCCCATTTATGGGCTGTCCTATGAATGCACAAAATGACAGGCAGAAAATGGCTAAACAAAGAATCTGACTGTGGTCAATTATTTGGATTTTACAGAATTTATGGCTGCCACAGAAACAGATGTGATAGTTTAAGAAACATCAATTCAGTGAGATCTGTCAAGTAGAGGGATAATTTCTGAGTGCCATTCTAATAGACAAAATCGCTTACTGCATCTTTAATAGGGATACACATGGCTGACATCCTAATATTTTCAATTAAGTGATCAATCTAAAAGGAGAAAAGCTTTTGGTGGTCTGTACAAGTGATGTAATATTCTTGAGTTTCGAGCATCTCCTGACATCTCAAAATCTTCGGTGATGTTATGTTTCTCTCTTTAAATTTTGCTTTGTGAATTCCGCCCACTAGTACATTCATCCTTGTAAGACCATTCAGTTAATTGTGAAAACATTCATCCTCTATGACCTCATATCTCTGTGGCTACAACTTTATCAAAGTTCAGGTCAGAGCTATGGCTGTCTATGTCCATCTCTGTCCGACTGTCCATCTCAGCCGTCAGCTCCTTGAGAATCTTCTCCAGGTCCTTGTTCTTTCTGTACATCTGCAGATAATTGTACTGCAACTGCTTTTGGTATCTGATTACTTTGTCTTTCTCTTTATTCCATGTTTGTCTCTCTTGCTGGAAGCTATTCATCATCTTATGTTTCTTTTGCTTCTCTTCCTTCAGTTCCCCTCTCAGCCTTTCTACCTCTTTGTGTAGGGTATCCAAGTCAGCGGTCCCTCCATTATGATGTAGTATTTTACTGGCACCTGTTCCATCCTGGGATTTTGATTTGGCTTGACTAGCACCAAAGGCCTCCATCCGAGCTTGGCTTATCTTCAGTTGCAGCTGTTGCTCCTCAACCTTGGCTCTCAGGGTCATTAGCTTCTGTTGCTCCTCTTTGGCCAATGCTAGGTCCTGCTTCATGCCCTTGATATCTGTTTCCAGCATGTTCACCTTCTCCCTGAGGAGGTCAGCCTCATTCTTCTTTCTTTGAAACTCATTCTTAGATACCTTTTTAAAAACAGATATCAAAGTAAGTCATATGTAACAGTACAGGATGCAGTAACAACCGCAAGTTAATCTGATGTCAACGAACACATACCTCGACTTCAGCGCACCGCTGGTGAAGAGCTTCCTCATACTCCTTGATCTTCTGTTCCAGTTCTTCCATCTTGCATTTTGACTCCTTCAGAGAAGCTTTGAGACTGACAATCTCACTGAGTTTGTTCCCAACATCGGCTTGGGAGTCCCTAAGTTGCTGCTTTAGCAGAGATATCTCACCTGACTTCTGGCACACCTACAAATATAAAATAGGGTGAAAAAAAGCATAGATGCGTTTAGTTTTTTGTAATTTACAATTTAGCTCTTTCCCCTGATTATCCCAATATTTAGAATAGTACTCAATATAGACATATTTATCAAACATAGAGCACATTCAGTGTATCCACATTTGTCACTAAACCACAATAAGGTCTTATAGACTGACCTCCCACTGAGTCTCTTCTAGTGTAGGTACAAGGTTTCTCTGGCTCTCATAGATTCGAAGTCGGTTTTCTGCAGTGTCCCTGTCACGATTTAGCTGGTCCACTTCCTCCTGCAGACGTTCCTTGTCCTGTTGAAGTTGTATCACCTGAAGTTGCAATAACTGTTGGGCTCTTAAAGCCCTCTGGGACACCTGCAGTTATACACAAAACATCATTAGGATCTTTCTGGATAAAGGTGAATAGCGTGCTTGATTGACTATAAAGGTAAGGTAAGGTACTCTTACTGGTTTTGGATTAACACCAGACTTTATACATATGCACATTTCCGTCAAATCTATGAAATATTGTAAACAACTTACCTGACGAAGTTTTGTAGAACAGCGTTGTTTCAACCCCTCCATTTCCTCAGCACAGTAGCGTTGCTTCTCCTCAAATACCTGACATGTGTCTGACTCCTTCTCATCAAGGCTCGTTTGTAACTCTGCTAGCTCAGTTTCACGTTCCAGAAGTTTGTGCTCCAGCTGCTGTATTAGTGATTCATTCATTGAAATTGGTGATCGGACACAGCCCCCAGAAGCTGATGGTTTTGTTGGGTTTTGCTCTGAAAATATAAATCTGTGTTCAAGAAACTGCTCTTGGTTTCCAGAGAAATCAATCTTTTGCTCCGTGGATGAGACTGTCAGTGCTGCTGCAGTTATTTCTCTGTTCAAACTTATTGCAGCTGCCACACTTTCACTGAGGACACCAATGGATCTTGTGTTGCTGTTTGTGGACTCGCCACTTCTGTTTGTTTCACAAAATCCATCGGCCCAACTGTTTCCATTAGTCCCACTACACATCCTACTGGATCCAGAGTTTCCATTCATTCCAGCTACAGCACCCTGTGGGTTCTGAGATGTTTCCATGTTTTGGCTAAGGCCTCCATGGCGCACCATGTGATTAGTTGAAGTGCTTAGGTTGTCCATCTGGCTGCTGCCACTGGTGCTATGGGTGGGCAGGCTGGACATAGAGTTCCTTCCAGAGTCAGAGAAGGTACCAGAATTTGTCTCCAGCTTGGGGTCCTGAAGATCTTTGAGCCTGTCTATGGGACTAATTCCCTTGCCCAGGATAGTGCTCAAGTTGTTATGAGTCTCCACCAAGGAACTGCTGCTTCGAGGAAGAACAGGTTTAAAGGCGGTCGGCCGAATCAAGGCGTTCTCTACGCTCTAAATGAGAGGGGACAAAAAAAAAAAAAAAAAAGACAGATGAGTGTTTTTGAGATTTAAAGTGCACAACAACCAACTGATCATTCATGAAGCTCATGTTTAAGGCAGGACACTATCCATCTTAAAACATATTGATCAGATGCTCTCAAAGTAATTACTCTCATCATTACATCCAGGACATTACAACAAAACATTTTGCATAAATGATTGATCAACAAGGCAATCTCAACAATACTTCCTTCCTTTCTTATTCTTCTCCTATTTTTCCCAGTCATTTTCTCTTCCATATGGTAGTATGTTTGCCCTGCTAGTTTAGCATTAACTTCCTGACCTAGTGAAACATTTTCCTAGCTAGATCCTTCATAAATGAGGCTATTCAGGGAAAGAGCAGCTTGCCTGCTTGCAAGTGCCACACTGCCATTGGACCGAATCTCTGGAGAGATCAAGGCATTCTTACCTCGTCAATCTGGGGGTTTAATTAAATGGAGCAGACACTGCTAAGCTCTTAGTGAAAGTGTCAGGGTCTGGTGGGGATTACTTAACATCAACTATATTTGACTGTTGTTTGATTTTGTGTGATAACAATGGCTGGGGGGATGGGCCATCTTTTGGGTTTGGCTGCTTTAATGTGAACTAAGCAGACATTTAGATTTTTACTGCTTTATAAACGGAATTGTTTATGGACGTTTTTATAGGGTGGAAATACTTCCTTTAATATACAACAATATAGGCACTGAAGAAATTAAACTCTTGAGGATATGTTATTTTGGCAATATAAAATTAACTCTGTAGCCCCTTTGTTTACTTTCTGGCTAACTCCAGTTCTGTTACCTTTTCTAGTTTTCCAGACAGCGGGACTAATTCTGGTGGCCCTCTTCTCCTGTCCACCTCATTGTCCATTTCAGCTGTTCTTCCTTGACTGTCTTCAGCTGTATTAATGTTATGTTGAGCAGCTCGGGGCTTGTTGCTGACCTTGATGTAAAAGAAGTCTTCGTTTTTGCCTGAATGGTAGCTGACTTTTGAGTTGTTGTTGGTGGTGCAATGGTCCTGAGAGAAGCCATACTTCAGAAGGCCATCCAAGCTACGGCCTGTTTTCTTAGACTGAAGACCCTTTTTGAGTTTGTTTTCAGAGGCTTTGCAGTGTTTGCTGTGGAGGCTATGGCCTGATATCAAACTGCTGACACTACCCATGTTTGCTGGGACATCTGGAGAAAGCAGGTGGTGGTCTTGGTGGTGGCAGGTGTGTAATTACAGAATTTTAATGATGGAGGAAGGTCTGATGGGCTCATTGCCTTGTGTGGAGATCCTTCTTATTCCCATTTGGGAAACCTGGTAAAACATGGATTTTAAGAAATGAAGTGAGATGTCTCTTGTTGTCATTAGAGCAATATAGAACCAGGGTCTATGCATAATTTGTCTTAATGTTTACTTTACTTAACGTTCACTAGGTGAGCAAACAGGTCCTATAAAAACAGGAACTACAGCATGTCTTCTTGTTGGCTATTTGCCCACATGGTGTACAATAGGGGTAGGCTAGACCTAATGGCAGTTATCCTGAATATCCTGATTTACAAAATTGAGACCATATTGAATGCATGCTATGAACAAGTAACCAGAATACCCTCCTCTTTGACAAACAAAACTTGACAATGGTGCAAGCTTGAAATTAGTGTTACTAGGTCAACATCTTTTCATTTTACTTGGTCAGTAGGTCAAAAGACCTGCCAATTACTTTTTCCCCTTCTTGTCAGGCTACAAAAAGTTGAGTATGTTTACATGCACAAGCAAATACCGTACCAGGCACAGCAAGCTCACTGTTTGCGATGCTCGAAATATAAGAAGAAAAATATACATATTGAATTGGTGTTGGGGTTTATATGAAGGTATCTCTGAAGGGAACTGACTGTCTTCTGAAAAGTTACCTAATGATACCGCTGCTGTCCCATAAGCGCCACCTACTGTCAGAGTGAATTTGCATTTTCATTCAGTCAGTCTGCTTTTTTTTGTTTTGTGCAAGTGGCTTATGTAGCATCATTTCACAAATCTAAAGTCAGACCATTCAGTTTTTGCTTTAAATCTAGAAATGATTCAATCTAATTAAAAACTACTAATGCTTCATGTTTGTAGCATCTTTGTTTGGATCATGATTAAAATACAGTGGTTGACTCTAATTTGGCCAGTTTTATTTCTTCAGACAAGCATTATTTAGAAAAAAAAGCATTCTTATTTAGTACATATATATACATATAAAAGGCTTCATATTTTGGAAATAATTTTTCAATAAAGGGAGCCCGCTTGGAAGACTGGACCTGTCAGCCACCTGACAACAGTTCAAGAGTACCAAAGGTCTGTCACCAGCTAATCAACCTTCTTTTATGATTCATATGTGCCTAAAGCATATAATACACATCCATAATCAACACATCATGCCTTCCATCTGTCTTTCAGAGCAGATAGCAAGGGGCTTTATGAACAAAAGACCTGCCACCATCGTCACTCGTGCCTTTGTATAACTGGCCTGATATGTTAAAGGCTTATTAGCTAGAAAGAACAGAGCAAATATGCCAGCTGTTTCTTAATTATTAATATCACATTATGAATTCATGCATTACAAAGAAATTGTATCTTTTTGTGTTATTTTATTTTGTGCTGCCTTGTAGCTGCTTTTAGATAAGAAAACCATATATGCAACCACATACTTGTGTTTGATGTCTCTCTATATTCCGACCGTAAGTTTCCTTGTTGCATGCCATTTCAAAATATAATATGGAATATAAAACGGTATAGAGGCATATATTAATGACTTCTTAAACACTGATTCAACTGTTTGTACTGCCAGAAGGATGATATTCCAAACAACTCAATTATCATTCATGTGGCTTTATTCTGCATATGCAGTGATTTAAATAAGGTTATTTGATACTACTTTTGGATTAAACATCTGTTTCAGCAGAAGGACTTAATCGCTTCAGGCAGCCCTTTGGCGGTCGCCTCCAATGAAAAGCGACCTCATCAGAGTCTTTGTTTAAGAGAGTAACACATATTTTGTCCTCGAGTCATGCCAACCAATGATGTAATGCTTATATTCTTCTTTTATACAGCACTGCAAATTAATCACAATGCTTGACATTATCATCAGTTCACACATTCTCACAACACGTAATACGCACTTGTCATAAGTTAAAAATGCAATAAAATCCATTTAAAACAACTCCCATAAATCACTGGAACAAGCAAACTGTTTTTACCAATCCACAGAGGGAAGTATTTTTGTTGTGATGAGTTTGCACTTTTCATTTATGAAGAGCAATCTATACACACTGCATATTATTATATTAATGTATTATTTTTTCATTTAAAAGGTACAAAACAATCAGCAAAAGTCAAGTCAGACATTGCATTGTGTTTTGACACATGCACATACATCACTTCCCACCATGTGCTGCAGGTAAACAATCTAACCTAAACAATGTAACCTAAAATCACCTTTTTTTACTCCGTGATTACATTCAAGTTCAAAGGCTTACCAGAATAAAATAGATGACATAATGACACTTACTCTTCGAACAAATAAATCCAGTCTCCTCGTTTGTCAAATCTGAATCAAATCTCCTTTGCATGCTCTCCGTGGCGAGTCAGAATGTGTTTGTCCTTGAGTGAACCACTGAATACTATATAGACTGCCTGTAGACAAAAGTCTACCACGCAAAGTGGGCGGATCTTATCACCACAGAGAGTTTTTTTCCCCTCCATATCTTTTTTTGGAATAACCGACATATAAATGTTGCTGGGAGACGGGACCCCAGTGTCCCCTGGGGTCCCCTGGGAGAAAGAGGGGGCAGAGACCATTACACCTCTTTACATAAGACGTGTGCCGCTAAAGAGATTAACTCACTGCTGCTCACAATGAGCTCCAAGCCCCCCCTCTGTCAATCTCACTTTCACTCCCGCTCTTTCTCTGTCATACACACTAACACTAACATAATATAAAAAAGCATAAAAAACATAAAAAAAAACAAGTTTCATAAGCTCTTGTGAATCTCACTGACTCACTCGTTTAGTATTGGTTATGTTTCACAGTTTGTTTTTTATAAACACACACACTTTTCCCAGTTGGCTCTCTTTGCTGCCCTCCCCTCCTCTCCAAACTGCCCTGCACCCACTCTGAACAAACACCCCTCCTGGAAAAGAAAGAAGAGCTTGATGTTCCCTCCCTCCGTCTGTGTCTTTGTCCACTGAAGTGTGCCTGTTTTGTGTGAGGTTCAGTGAACTCGAACATTTATTTAAGCTGAGTGCTACATTTACACCATAAAATAAATGACTCTCTAACTACCTCTCAAAAAGAAGTGTGTGCAAGCTTGTTTCTGCCACATAATAAAAAAAGGTAATTGCGACCTTTTTATCTCACAATTCGGACTTTTTTCCCCTCAGAACTGCGCAATATAAACTCGCAATTGTGAGTTAGAAAGTCAGATTTCCGTGATATAAACTCGCAATTGCGTGTTATAAAGCCAGAATTGCAAGATATAAACTGTTATATTCTCACTTTATAACTCGCAAAATAAACTTTCAATTCCAAAGCAATTGAATATTTTAATAACCTCCAAAAGCAGTTGAACATATGTTGAAATGACCCTCTTGATACTTTCATATTGGAGTAGTCAAACACAAGTGGCCCTTTGACTTGTAAGCAGTCTAATTAGTATTTTTGTTTTGTTTTCCAGAAAGAAATATATAAATTACTTTAAAACAAATTTTTATTTTTAATAAAAAAGTTTTTTTTTGAATAAATGTAGTATCTAATTTATCTAAAACAATTCTTATTTGGGATAAGAAAAGTAAACAATGTAAGAAATATTCTCTGAAAAAACATATTCATATCATGTTTTAAGGATGATTTACTTGAAAACAAGACAAAAAGACTTTTATAAGAATATTCACTTCTTTGTTATTTATAGATTTCTTGTACGAAACTATTTCAATTCAGCACATTTGTTTTTAAGTCCCTTTGCTAGGTCTGCATCTGGATTTTATTTTTGTGACTTTTTTAAGAAATGATCATAAGCATTTTCCCCAACAATTGTTCTAAAGTCGTCACATAACTTTCTGAAAATGATAAAAATATCTAAGAGTAAATTCAAAATGCCATAACCACTGCACAGCTATTGCTCTTCACCGAAGTTTTTGCATCTGTGTACATTCACCTGAAGCGCAAATTCAGCACCGCGGGGACCAGAACAAAGAAGGCAGACTTTCAGATAATCAATCTGGCTGTGAAACTCTATCCCAACTCTGCGGATGCATCCCTTTTGTCCAAAACTCCAAGGTTGGATGAGTTGTGTTGTTTGGAGTGAATGTTACATTTCGAGTTAACAAAACATTTTCAATGCTATAATTGTGAAGAAAATAGGCGTTTCTGATTTGTCACCCCAAGTCCGTTCCAAGTATTAATTTCATTACACACCGCCAAGATGTTGTTTTGGGGGTGAAGTTTGATTTGGCAAGATGACAGCAGAAGGCATGGTATTGATTCTTCACATGCTCTTTGTAAGTGCTTAGTGGAGGGATCAATGCAATCAATATGTAAAAACAGGCCATAGCCGTGGACAATGGGACGGGCACATTTGCAAGTGTGCGAGGAATCAAAGGTCGGCCAGTCTACGGCTGTGGCCCCTTGGGACAGGGGGCACAGACAGCACATTGAATACGTTTCTTTAAATTATGAATGTGGATTTAAGTGTCTAGGAGTTCCCAGAGGAGTTGTTGTTTAATATGGTACCTTGCAATGAAAGTGAGAGGGCAGCAGTGTAATGATAAGATATGCTTATGCAAAATGTCATTGGCCCTTATTGGTCAGTTCAGATGAGGGCCAATTTTGATTTATGACATCTTCAGTTGGATGCTGTTCTGAGTCTCACTCGGGAGAAAACTGATGTCATATGTGGCCGTGTGCCAGATGACTGTTTTGAACAAAAAAGGAAAGCTCTGACTGACTAAGGGGCCATTTAGACGACACCATTTTCAACTAAAAATGGAAAACTTTTTAATGTGTTTTGGTCGTTCATTTACACGATAACACTGTTTTGGGGGCCTGAAAATGCAAACTTTTGAAATCTGTGAAAACGGTTAAGTCACGCAACATGCGTATTACGCGTTCAGTCTATAGATGCGTAGTGTTTCTTTACAAAGTGACATCGCCAACTACTGGCCTGGCATGGGTAAAACAGCATTTTTAGACGTTTTGGTGGATCGTGTGAACAGGGATTGTTTTGACAACATTGTCTCTGTATACGAAAAAGACAAAGGAAAAACATTTTTGTTTTAAGTACATCGTGTAAACGTACCCTAAAATATTAAACTATTTTATTCTATTATTTTAAAACTTAAATTCAAATTATTATTATTATTTTATTTATTTAATATTTATTTACTATTATTTTATTTTATTACATTATATATTTTGTTTTTATTATAATGTAGTTTTTTTATTTATATTGTAAAAATCAATATATTTATAATGAATTTATTGAAAAATATTACTGAGCTTATAATTCTGGATTTGCCATTTGATGCCTTAAGAATTACGTTTAATGTCTGTATAATAACTGACACTTTGCCCTGCCAGAGAAGATCTTTTTTTAAGCTTAATTTTCAGATTTTGGCCTTTGTAACCCTGGGGCTCATTCAGACACTATTGTAATCACCCAGCAGTAGGACACATGATTTACAGTTTGTTGGAGAGTAGCTGTGGCTCTTTATGCGCTCTGCTGTTGTATCA
The DNA here is from genome assembly GCF_949319135.1 of Squalius cephalus. Taxonomy (NCBI): domain Eukaryota; kingdom Metazoa; phylum Chordata; class Actinopteri; order Cypriniformes; family Leuciscidae; genus Squalius; species Squalius cephalus. Next base: position 20,912,353 of record NC_137137.1, on the reverse strand, counting down.
TTGTTCTCAGAGACAGATGAGAACGATATGACCTAATCATACAGTCAATGAGCTGAGCTCAGTGGGAGCTGTGACAGAGCGTCCGCTTGCCGCTAATAGATGCTTAGATGTTATTGAGGTGGAAAGTCGGGCTGGCTATAATTGGCCATGAAAGACCTTTATCACAGACACTGGGCCTCTTTTGGGTGCGTGTGTGTGTGTGGTTTTGTTCCCCTCGCACGTTCCACTTGTTTGTCAACCTATGCGGGACAAAGACGTCCTAGAAGTGTGGCCAGCAGACGTTATCCAATGCATGGCCAATCCATTACCGCATGAGACTCAGTTCGGGCTGTTGTACTGTAGAAGATTTACTGCAGTCTGAACAAAGCGTACACTGCTGCACTTTACCACACCTGGGACGGCCAGATGGCACCCATAGACTTGCATCTGTATTGTTAAGAATAATCCCCCCCCCCCCCTTTTTTTGTTTTTAAATAAGTGTCCCTTCCTATCATGGAATGTATGCTCTGCTTTGCATATGGTACTAGGTTTCTTGCAGAAATGTAATACATCAAGAATTTGGAGGCTTGTCTTACAGAATGTCTATAAAAATAATAAACTAGTTTTGGGGAAATAGACTTCTTAGTGCATTCACTGAGGCATCTATTATGTTTATTTTTTGGTCACACTTTTATATAAGGTGTCTTTTTACTACATAAGTCAACATTTTTTAATTGTTCATAATGTATTGCAAATTTTTTTTGCTTCTATTGAGGTGGGATATTGGTAAGTCTCAGTTTTCGGGGTATGGTGTTTAAGGGTTGGTTAAGACGTAGCTCTATGGACAGCTGCGTAATTATAGATGTAATAACAGAAATTTATTATTATGCAGGTATTTTTATAATATAAGTACAATGTAAAAACGTGTTTACACTAGGGTTGTGCACGAATATTCCAATATTCGATCTGTAATTATTATTCCAAAAATAAAATACTATTCGAATTTACCGTTTTTGTGTCTGTTCCTTTAAATGTAAATGAGCTTCTGCTCCCGGCACAGAGGGTGGAGATTCAAGAGCTTGTGTCCTTTTTCCTCACACAGACATGCACTGGAAATTTTAAAAACTTTTAGCCTTTTATGTTCAAACCGAAGTCAGAATGATGGAGAGACTCAAGAACCAGTGTCAACATGTAGACAACATTTCTGAATGGTTAGTTGGTGAATTTATGTAGCTTATGAGTAGTTATCTTCTAGTCATTGATTAGCATATTCTGTCTTAAATAATCTATAAATCATGTTCCCGGGGGTGGGGTTTATGTAAATTTTAGGGTTAGTGATGTCACTAACCCGAGAGGAATGTTGTGTAGTCCTTACCAGCCATTTGTTGTAGTCCTTAAAAAGCAATTTCTTTAAAAGCAAATATCTCCCTTTGCTTTGAACTTTGAGCGTTGTAACTTTGCAGATGTTGTTTATGCTCAAACAGCAACATTACACACTAACTAAAGTTAGAAAAGTCTTTAACGACTGCAGGTAAGCGCAGCTGTACCCCGAGGGAATCGTGATCCGAGATGATATCTTCTGGTAGCAAAATGATTATGACGTACCCTACTCAAACTAGCGCATGACCTCAACGTCATCATTCTCAGCCACTCCCTCTATTCGCTGATTGTACCGGTAAAAATTTGGCCGGAGAAAACCCACGAATATACGCAAACCCAGACGGAGTACTGAAGGAAATTGAAAATTGAGCGGAAGTACGTACGAGGGCGGAGCCAGGCTAATTTTATGGTACTTAATTATATTTATTCAGTAGGTATAATCCATTTAATCACTTTTTGAGCATGAACCTGAAAATTAAATTTATGAATGCATAAATCTTGAATGCTTTGGAGCACAGACTTAGGTTTAGTCTCATTTTCTCTTCTTAAAGACAACACTTGGCAGAATACTGCTGAAGTGAAAAAAGTTCACTTGAAAAAAGTTATACAATTTTACATTTTTTGTATTAAAGGAGAACTTGGTAACTTTTTTAACTTAATAAAACTGTCTAGAATTCATTTGGATGGTTAAACAACCTGTTCTGGTGATATTGGTGACTTTCCCCGCTCCCCCCAGCGTTCCCAGGCGGAAAACCAACCTTGCAACTTGGGGACTACCGTCCCGGCAGCGATATTTTTTTTCCCAGGAGGGTAGGGGAAGACTCATGAATATTAATTAGGGAAGTCATCACTGATTGGTCTTAACCCCAGTGACGGGTAGGTTTAGGGCGGGGTTAGGGGTAGATCATCAGACCCCCAGTGGCGGGTAGGTTTAGGGGTGGGGTCGGGGTAGGTCATCAGACCAATCAGTGATGACTTCCCTAATTAATATTCATGAGTCTTCCTCTACCATCCTGGGAAAAAAATATCGCGTCCCGGCAAGATAGAAATTGGAAGTCTCGTGAGAAGCGAGAACGAGAGCGAGAACGAGCGCGAAACACGAATTGCTTTACGGCAATTCGACATAAACACACACGCATGTATGATGTATTACCAGATTACCCACCTCGGTAGACATAGCTCCACACGATACAGTTGGCTTGCTCCGATCAAAACAAACGCACATGAGCAGCGGTAGAGAGGGGGAGGAGGCCGCCGCAAGTGAGTTTTTTACGACCATGTTGTGAAATATACGCCCCCCCCACAGCTGTAGGGGGAGCTCGAGGGGAAAACATGCGACAACAAAAGAAAAAATCAGCGAAGAAGTGACTAGAGTTCGCTAGAGTTGCCGAGTTCTCCTTTAAACTGCACAAAAATATTTTTTTTATATGAAATATATATTTTCCAAAACACATTTTACGCTGACACTGTGAGAAAATCAAAGCCATAAATCTAAACAAGCGGAGTTCCATATTTGAGGTTGATATTTAAAAAAAATAAGCTTTGTGCGCAGTACAAAACGTTTCCAAAAGATGCAATTCGACCCCCATTCATTTCCAATGCGGTCATTTTTGACTATGGACAATACAAGTATGACTATTTTTTTCACTACCATATATAATCTTTTCAATCAAACCTTTTTTGTGTGTTCACACAGCAAGTTTCGTACCATTCCGATGAAGTAACCGCACCACGAACAGCACCAGAGGGTTAATATAAAATGTTTTTTATGACCGTTTTTTAAATGAATTCTAGAAAGGATCTAGATATAGTGTCAATACTGGCGTGCAGCCAGACGGGAGTGTCCCGTGGGAACAATGTTTCTCAATCACAACAATGCTGCTTGTCTCCCTGTGCTCTGTATGAGCACATGTGCTAATTAGCTGAATCAGCTGAATTTAATTGCACTATAAATTCATTTGGTTCATTTCACAATTTTGAAATTTAACCTGTTACATGTAGAATGAGGCTCAGGTAAATATTTGCAGATGGTTAATAAGCAGGTTTTGGGCTCAAAATACATACAAATTCTCCATTTCATCCGTATATGTAATAAACTGGTGTCATCACGCATGTTTAAAGACGCTGGATGTATAATGATGTCTTATGGATCCATTCATCTAGACAGGGAGACTGAATTGGTGGTATATTGTGTGCAGCTGCTAAGGGTCTGTGGGGAAAAGTCTTGTTAGCTATCTCTTTCTCTTTCTCTGTCCACCAGCAGATGTGATCTTATCATTCCTAATCAAGAAAAAAACTGAGCACAATGACCATCTGGAGCTAAGCCCATCACAGTGGCCCAAGCTTTTACACATCCAACAATGTGCCCCTGTTAATTTTCTCTCATTAGCTAGCAATTTGTGTGTAATCAGTATCTGGTATAAAAGGCATTAGAATGTGTTTTTTTAGTCCTTTTTACATTCTATTGATGTGTTTTTTTGCCCCATGATGCAGCAGTTACTTTTTTAATCTCTGCTATCCACCAGTCTGATTGTCTCTGTATTTTTTTAATGCTTTTTTGGAAATGTTTACCACACAAAATGGGCTGATGGCCGTCATAGGAACAGTCATACTGCAGGACTGCGACCCAAAATGTCTGATACAGTCGGTCTGAAAATGATAATTCACCCAAAAATTTAAATTCTGTCACAATTTACCTTATGTCGTCCCAAAACTGTATGACTGACTTTCTTCAGTAGAATCCAATAGATTTTGATGAATTTATCAGTGGTTGCCAAAACTGTTTGGTTATCAAGATTCTTCAAAATATCATCTTTTGTGAAAGTCATACAGGTTTGGAATAACGTGAGGGTAAAGGATGATATTTCATTTTTGGGTAAACTATCCTGGTCAAAATCATACTGTTTACTTGCTTAAGTTATTTATTTTATTTGGTATCAAATGCATCTTTTCTAATTTCAATTGACCTGTGTTTAGTGAAGTCATAGTCTTGCACTTTTTCTGTAACACTTTACAATAAGTTCCGACGTTGCGACGTTCGTCTGTTATAGGACAACTTAGTTTGAATAAACGAGCAGACACTGATTAAAAATAAATTAATTAATATTTGTGTAGTGTTCAATGTTGTTATCGATAGAGATACGCGGATGGGGTATTATTTCATCCACAACCGCATCACAAAACTCATCATCCGCACCAACGTTTTTTGACCAAATTTCAAAGCCGCACCCGCCCGCCATTCGCTGATTGTTTTGCGGTCTATGGACGATGCAATGCTCTGCTGATGCGAGCCGCAAGAAAGCCCTTGTCTGTTCTAGAAAGGATGCAGCAAAGATATTTAATGCTAATGTATGAGGCATAGGCCTCCGCTGAGTTTCATTCATTTACGATGAGATGCGCTCTAGTTCACAATGCAATGCAAGTGAATGCGGCGCACCGGCGCCTCCAGTTATTATATTGTCTGCTATATTTGCTTTTTATTTATTAAATACATGCAATTGGTTGATGAAACATTTATTAAAATTAAGATACAATTTGTACAAAATGAAATTCGCTTTAAAGAAAGGCTTTTAACAATGCAATGCAAGTGAACGCGGCGCGCTGGCGCCTCAATGTCACGGTTATTATATTGTCTGCTATATTTGCTTTTTATTTATTAAATACATGCAATTGGTTGATGAAACATTTATTAAAATTAAGATACAATTTATACAAAACGAAATTCGCTTTAAAGAAATTCTTTCTACAAAGAAAAACTTAATGAAGTGGTAAAAATCATGTCTGACGATTTACAAAACAAAACTTGCGTTAGTACTTGGCAAAGAATCAAATACAGTTGGAAATGACGTAGACCATTAATGACACAGACTGTTAACAATTGTTTTTAATTAGTATTTAAACATTCTCTATGATAAAAAATGTTTTTACCTTCTTTAATATACACCCTGGTAGTGCACTTATCTCATGCTGGATGATCTGAGATCTGAGTCCTGAGAGAAGTAATTGAGTTGCACATAAGAATGGGTTACAGAGAAAGAAACATTTTAGCAGGATATTTATATTAATTCTTAAGTTTGGCTGAGAGTAGCACACACACACACACACATGCAGGCATCCCATTGGTCACATTTTTCGAACTCAAGCTCTCAGCCACATCTGGAGCAGTTGAGAGTAAATGCACTCTTGAAATAAGAACTCTCGACATGAAGGCAAATGCATTACAGTGATGGAGTGAATAATTCAAAAGGAAGGAGATCTCCTCCTCCAGCATCACTCTGAGTCCTCTCCAACACCCTCACAGCACTTTCTGACCACTCTCTTATTCACGCCAACCACTTAGAGTGCTTAAGTGATACGCCTTCCTTTGCAAGTTAGATTTCATGTATAATTGTGCGGAGAAGAAATTACTGCCATTGTCTATGAGAAACAGCTCTTACTCTTTCTCCTAATTCTAATAACTTTTTACACCAAACTTGGAGTCTGATATTATTTTCCAATTACTATGGAAGAAGTGGAAATGCTTTGGTAAATCATAAGTATAGAATAAATGTACTACCGTAACGTAAGTCATAATTATGAGATAAAAAGTTGAAATTATGACTTACAAGTCACACGTATGAGATGAGAAGTTTTTCTATTTATCAGTCTTATATTTATGAGTTTAAAAGTCATATATTTATCTAAGTCACAATAACATAAATTGAAATTATGGCATAAAAAGTATAATTTTGGCATAGTCATAATTTAATTTATCTCATAATTTCAAATTTAATCTCATAATTATGACTTAGTATGTCAATTATGAATTATGTCATAATTAGTCCCACTATATCATAAGTTTTACTTTTTATTCTCATAATGCAACCCTCTACGCACACCTTGGCAATATAATCTCCAGTGGCTTGTGCATTTTTTAGTTTACTCGCCAGACTATATATATATATATATATATGATTCCACTAAATCAGATTATCTTTGTAAAATGGCACATCTTTTTAAATATCTGAACGTACACACTTAACACCAGTCAATCAAGCATTATGTTATGATATTATGATAATCAAGCACTATTTAATGCTAGAACTTTAGCAATGTGTACTAAAACTTGGAAACCATGCATGAACACATATTTGTCATTTTAACACTAACTTAGGACTGGGGTGCTTAAGATTTTGTTGGACATTCAGTGTTTCTGTAAAAAAAATAGATAATAATAATTATTATTATTAAAATATACTACTACTACTAATTCTACTATTAATAAAATGAATATTCACAAAAATCTTTGCGTGCGTGTGAGAAACAGTGCTCTCAGCATCACACTAGATTTTATGGTACGTCAAATACAGGTACGCTGTGCATAGCACAGATCGCTTGATGGAGAGTGAAACTCTCAAGCTCTCAGTCAGAGTGTTCAGCGAATGAATATATATATATATATATATATATATATATGTATATATATATATATATATATGATAAACTTATACTTAGCCTCTAACACACACACTGGCGAGTAATAAGAATTTATTAGCCAATGGCTAATGATATACATTATTTAGTCGTACAGAGTGAAGATTTAGTCGCATTGTAGAGGGCTGTCATTATGAATTAGTATGTCAGTTTTAACTTTTTATCTCATAATTTGTCTTTTTATCTTTTTATGTCATAATTAAGATTTACCAAAGCACGATTTTCTTTCTTATGTGGCAGAAATGGGCTTCAATAAAAATTACAGCAGTCCAATGATAAAAAAAATTGCTGTTAATTGCGTGTATCAATATTTGTTAAGCCCCCAAAATGAAGAAAATTCAAAGAGATTGTGAAATCATTGAATAACTCACTCAATACAACCCTCTACATTGCAACACTTGCATTTCACTCTGGCTAAATAATGTGTATCATTATTATCATTATCATAATCATTATTTTAGTTTTAAATTTAAATTGTTTTTAGATAATGCTCATGTCTTGATTTATTTGTCTTTTTTTTAATCAGTTTTTTTCTAAGAGCTGCGATGCTCTATTATAACCACCACTGCGCTGATAATGCTACACAATAAGTAAAAAACAGGTGCCAGCTTAATTTGACCCTATTTCTCACCACATGTGGTGTGAAATAAAGGAAAAGAATGATGGTGGGTTAAATCAGAGAGTGGTCTTGATTATGGCCTCCTCTTCCATTGCCCTTGAACCTCGGCTGTTTTGGATAAAGGTGTGTAGGAGAATTGAAATGCAGGAAAAAAGAGTGGAGAGGATGATAGAGGGGGAGTGGAATTTGGAGTTAAATGAAGGGTGTGTAGGTTGAATAGAGTGAAAGCGAACTCAGTTTACTAAACAAGCCAAAACTGTTGCCAACAGCAGCACTGAAAATGTAACCATTGTAATGATGAATCACAAGGTTATCATTAGCTAAACTATTAAAAAAAGATTAGAACTAGCAATGAGTAATAATTTCGCAAATTAAAATGCTAAAAAAGGAGTTTGAAAAATATTTTTAACCAATGCTGGACTTCTAACTGTACAGTATATTCCGCTCATTGCAACCTGGGGTGTGTTTAGCATATTTAACCTGCTGATTAACTACCATAGTACTATGCGTTGTTGGACTAACCAACTATTCACAACTGTTTTCCGAAAACTGTAGTAACACGATCACACCTCTGTCGTTTGAACTACATTGGTTCAACAATATAGGACTGTCATTATTGAAGTAGAAAAACTTCTGCTGATTATCTATTCGAGATCTGTAATGAACATGGCAGCTAATGACTACTTCACTGTTTTTTTCCATGCCATTTTGCTTTATTTTATTCGTTTGATTCATTGCGGGTTCCCTCGCACATTTAACATACATTGAATTAAACACCATTGATTGTTTACACACTAAAATATAGATTAAAATGGATATTTATTTAAATAGAATGAAGAATGTACTGAATGTTAGCATGCTTATTGTGCCTAAGAGCATAATCTATTTAAGTCCACATGTCATTTAACTAGAAACTATGCTTTTAACCACAGCTCGAGAGCTGTAGTTCTAACCACATACGATGGTGACACTGTATGCGAATGTTCCTTGGAACTATGGTTTTGGGAAACACCAAATCATTGAACTATGTTGGTAACAACGGAACTTGCAACCATAGATGGCTGACGATGCTTTCTGGAAACGCACCCCAGATGGTGTAGTTATGTTATCTACCAGAAAGAGCTAACGGTGCCATGGTAACCAGTCAACCTTGACTCCTTGATTTATTCTTTCAAAAAGAGCAATCCAATTAGATAGAATGGGAGCATCATCTAATTAGCATCTTCAAAGTATTTTATCTACAAACTTGCAAAAGGTGACGGATAATTAAAGATTTTTCGTAGCAGATTCCAACCGATGAATTTTCTGAAGTAAAATAGATCCTTATAATACTACTTCTGATAAGAATAAGAAAAGATGAAGAATTTTTTTATTTTTTTTATTTAAATAATGCAAAGATGGTTATTTCTGCTTTCCTAGGCTCTAATTTTCTTTGGAAAAGTGATCAGATGTCATCAAGCATCTAGACTCTTGTCTCTGATTGATTTCTGTTGTCTGGCTCCTGGTACCATCAAAGATTCCCTGAAAGCTTAGATGCCTCTGGAATCCATCCAAAAGTAGTTTTAGAGCCCAGTGTATCTGGGAAATATATACTCCATGTCATTTTCATGAAATATTTACAGATATGCTCTCTTCTCTGAACGAGCCCTGACAGATAGAGACAGCACACTACCATATTTCCATTTCTTTTTTAAGATTTTGGTAGTGACCCTCATGACCCTCACTCACTCCCGATGTTGGAAGATATAATTAGATGTGAAAAAAACTAAATTGTTCAAATCAGTTAGTCAGTGAGCTGTAATTAAGGTCATAACAGACACCAATCAGTGTCTTTGCAATAAATGGCTGCTTAGAGCCCTGTGTAGGGTTCAAGGTTTTTGAACCCCCAAGCATCATCCCACTTATTTACATTCATGTACACTACTGTTTAAAAGTTGGGAGAATACAAAGTGTAGTTTTAAAGAAATTAATACTTTTAATCATTTAAGTTGTTCAAAAGTAACATTAAGACTTTTATGATGTTACATATTTCTATTTCCAATAAGTGCTGTTCTTTCATCAAAGATTTCTGGAAAAAAAAAGTGTCTCTGTTTCCACATCGTGAGCTCAGAATTATTAGGTTCTATCTCCACTTTTGGTCGAAATTGAGTTTTTGACAAAATCTGATCCATTAGGTGTTTATTAATGCCTGTGTGGTGTTATTTTTGTAAAAAAAATATTTTGTTAGTAGTTATTAATAAAATAAAAAGGTTCCATCTCTTTGTTCTAAAACTTTGATGCTCAATATCTCAGAACTACCCTAAACGGAGATAGAACCTTATAATTCTAAGCTCATGACATTAATATTAGTTTTTAATGAAAATATGATCTGTTTTCAACATTTTTTTTCAATATTTCTTGAGGATCATGTGACACTGAAGACTGGATTAATGTCTACTGAAAATTCAGCTTTGCCATCACAGGAATAAATTACATTTTCAAAATGTATTCAAATAAAAAAAATATTTGAAATATTTGTAATAATATTTCACAATAGTACTGTTTTTTCTGTATTTTTCATCAAATAAATACAGCCTTGTTGAGCATTAGATACTTCTTTCAAAAGAATAACCAACCCAAAACGTAATGGCCATACAAGCCATACTGTTAAGAACTATGGCTTTTTAATATATAAAAATTGGTAAATGTGTTAGAAAATAATTGACATTTTACATGTAACTTTGACAGCCCTGGCCTAAAATACATTTTGTGAAATCTTTTCTTTTTGTGGGTAGTTAACACATGTATATTGATTTTTAGAGTTTCCTGTTGTCCTTGTTATCAGATACAACTCTAAATTTAAAATGACATGTTCAGTGAATAATCAAGAGTAGACATTGCAATATATGTATTTTTTTAGATGGATGTTTAAAATGCTTGATTTGAGCAAAAAATAAATCAAGGTATAGTAGATTGTTTTTCTAAAGAAAGCTGCTGGTACCAAAACAAGTGTCAGTGTTGCAACAGATGAGTGTTTAGATCCATAAAAACCCTTTAATTCTTCTTTTAAAAGAACGTCACTCATGACACCTTGTTCAGTGCCAGTGCTCCACACCTCGACTGCATCTCTCACCCACACAAGATTTCATAAGCACGCATGAGTAATTTCTGGAGGCAGGAAAGAACATGTCTCTCTCTTCAAAGGATTAACTGTGTACATATGAAAGGCCAGCTCTGATACCTCTGAATGTTTTGAATACTCTGAGGTGCCAAACTGGAACAAAATCATTCATGAGATCATAATGTGCTCTAACCGTCTGTCTACTTGACACAAGATTGTCAAAAACAGTTTAACTGGGAAGAGCTGCATACCATCTTGAGTTATTGATCTTTTTGGAGGGAAACAGGTGTTTAAAAGATCTTGTGCCGAATATGTCTGGCATGAGGATAGGGGAGTGAAACGTCTTGGACTTCCAGCAAACTGAAAAAATAACTGACTCTGTTAAAACCTGATGATAAACTTGTCTATTCAGGGTGAAGTCGTACACCAACTGTTCCTCCCACATGCTGAGACAGTAAGAGACAGTAAAAAACAAGGAAACCGAAAGCGTTGTTTATACAGTTAGGAGACAGTCTCAAGTTTCACACAGCTTTGGTGCTTGTGTGTGTGGACAAAATGTCCCCACAAATATGGCAATATATGAAATCCTTGTCCTTGTGGGGTTTTTTAATTTTTTTTGTCCCCATGAGGAAAACAGCTTGTAAATAATACTAAGCAATGTTTTTTGAAAATGAAAAAATGCAGAAAGTTTTTTGTGATTGGTAGGTTAAGGGATAGAATATACAGTTTGTACACTATATGGAATGTCCTCATAAAACATGAAACCCCATAAGGCCAAATAAGGCACGTTTAGATGCTGAGATGAGATCCCTCATGAATTATTAATTTATAAATATCACATTTTTGTGGAGGCGCACCACATGATATTTTAAAACCTGAACTAATTTGACTTTTCATAACAAGGTCAGATTATCTGATATTTGAAGAGACTTATTGACCTTGACACAGTCACGACGATCAGGGCCGAATAGGCATGGGCAGAGGTTGGCTGAGCTCTCCTCAAACATCTGTCTTGCCCCAATCAGACTTTAGGCAAAGATAGCGTTTTTTATGATTTGTGCATTGATTAAAAGCTATCTGAGGCTGGCTGTGTGTTGAAAAGTTTTAGGAAGAGCTGAAGACTGCCCCAACATAACACTAGATAATTGTCGTATTTTTCTTTGTTAGCTGAAAGCAATGGCGCGTCATGCACAAGGCGGCTTCGGTCCGTTGGGGAAAAGCAAAGACTGACAATCACACCAGCGATAACGGGCAAAAATATTTGCATGCAAATTCCATCTAGGTATGAATTACAGGGAGTTTAACGGGTATGGGCCGTGAAAATGAAGATTTCCATGGAAAAGTTGAGAACCAGAATCTAAAATCCTATTGAGATTACTTTAATATTTTTTGAGTGACAGGCATGCAAACTTTGGAAAAACAATATTTATCTCAGACAGATATATTCTATGCAATTGTGTTGATAGAAAAAAAAATGAGATACTGTTCTAGTTTCAACATTATTTGATGATCAAAAAAACAAGTATCAGCTGTATGCAAAGAGACCCAAATTTGGTTTTTGACCAATGAAAATGTGTACAATTCACCAATTTACTCATGGAGCCGCATTAAGAGCCTCCATATCCCTGGGATTGAACCATATAGGGCCTTTAAAATGAAGATACCAAAATAAATGTTAATTTAAAACCAGAATCTAAAAGGATATTAAGATATCGTTAATACTTTTTGAGTTACAGGCATGCAAACTTGGGGGGAAAATCACAAGAAGTGCTTTTTCCCATTTTTGAACTTTCAGCGTTGGCAAATAATGCAACAAAGATTGATCAAGTCAACGGATTTAACTAATAGACCTACTAATCTCTGTGTAAAAATAAAATAAGAATGCTGCCATCTTTCTAAAGTCATTTTTAGCCCTCTGTAATTTGGCTCCAAATCTCAGGTGAAAATTGTCATTTTGACCCCCCTCTACAAAATAGTGGATTACTCAATCAATATACATTCATGACATTCAATAATCTGGCTTTGGTCAGTATTTATGTTTGTCTTTCTTCGGAAAAAATCTTAACAAAATAAAAAATTTGATCCGGGGAAGTTTCCGAAATTTGGTTGATTTGACATGGAATGACCCATTTTATATTTACTTTTCTATAGCTCTTTTTAAAGTCATTTTGGCCACCCCTGATATGGATCATAGCCTAAGATTAAGCCTAATACATTTACTTAGCAGTTGAGTTAAATGCGCATGAACATAACGTAAGAGTTTAAAATGCATGGTTCAGTTGAAAGCTTGCCCTCTTTGACTAGCTTTTAATGATGTTGCTTAGCAGCATTAACAGTCAAAGAGGGCAAGCAACTGTCTGCTTAAACAAAGAGTTTGGGGTTTATCTATCAATCAGATGCATGTTAATGTTGCATTTGTAGCATCAGTAAGCTCATGTCATGTTTACTTTCAGAATTGTCATTGGATGGTGGGATTTTTTTTTTACAGCATTTTATTTAAAAAGTGAAAATAAGATATCTATCTATTATATGCCGTCATGTCTCTGACCTAAATAACTGAATAAACGGTGCTCAGTGAAGCATTAGTTTATAATTTATTCATGCTGCAGAGAGACCTGAAGTCCTGCAGAGATCCATATTACTGTATGGTAAATGTACAACTTAACTATGTACTTTTTGTTATAAGTAATTAATTAATTAGTTAATTGTGCAGCTATACATTAGCCGATGTACTGTATATGGTCATTTAATATCACACTTAATCGTTTAAGGGCACTACATGTCCACCCTACTTCACTATGGTCCACCTACTTTGACATTTCTGTCCTCTTTTCTTGCGTGTATGAACATAAGCCATGTCTTTGCACTTTGCATTCACACACCCACTCTCTGAAAACTTGCCTGTGCAGATGTCCTGTTAAACTCTCCCTCTGACAGTAAATCTATGTATCTGTTTCTCTGCCTTCCCTGAGCTCAAAGACTCATAATAAATGAACTGGTTTGAAGTAAAAAGATCCTGCGCTCCCACACGTCTTCAAGTACTTGTGTATTATCTGAACTTGCCTTGGCATGTAACAGGCTCTTGCACATTGTTATTCTGTTTTTGGACGGTATTTCCCCCAGTCTGCAGTTTCTTTGAAACCCGGTAAACAGGATGAGGCATGCTTTTTTTACTTTTTTATGTTATCATCATCATCAGAGTTTTAACCTTCTAATTAACATTTGCCAAAGTTAAACGATAATGCCAATTTGGCTCATGACATTTTAACAGTCAAGTTTGTGTGGTAAAACCAACATTTATGGGAACCTACGTAACAATAACTGTTGACGGTGTAAGGAGATAAAAATGGCATAACATGGAGACAAAAATAAATCTGTTATATAAGAGTGCTTTTCTGACATAATTCATTGCAGTCTCTGTGGTCACTGATTACATTTTGTTTAGTCAGTTTGTGTCTCCTAGAGGTTTTGCTCATGAGCTCAGCTAGTTCGATCCAGGTTCAGGTACATGTTCCTTGCAAATAACATTTCATATTTTATCATAATATGATTGTTATCCTATTTGCCCTATTACTGTATTGTACTCATAAAACACTGTCTCGCGAGTAGAAGTTTCATTGGCTCTCATTTAATTTGATCAGCAATAATAATTTGTTATTATATAGGGTACAACGGGGCTAAAGGCACACCGGGGTAAAAGGCGCATTTGACTTTATTCTCTTTTAAACCACTATATGGCACAAAAATTCAGCTCAGTTTTCTTAACATCCGCTTTTGATGATGCACGTGGAAATTTAGCTGATCCTTGACACGATTGCCAACAGCAACGCAAAGTTGATTCTGTGCTTATTTGATCTAATTTTTTTCATTTTATTTTTACCAAAATAAATGTTAATTTAAAACCAGAATCTAAAAGGATATTAAGATATCGTTAATACTTTTTGAGTTACAGGCATGCAACTCAAATCATTTAATTTGATCAGCAATAATAATTTGTTATTATATAGGGTACAACGGGGCTAAAGGCACACCGGGTTAAAAGGCGCATTTGACTTTATTCTCTTTTAAACCACTATATGGCACAAAAATTCAGCTCAGTTTTCTTAACATCCGCTTTTGATGATGCACGTGGAAATTTAGCTGATCCTTGACACGATTGCCAACAGCAACGCAAAGTTGATTCTGTGCTTATTTGATCTAATATTTAATGTTTTTTTTAAAAAATGTTGTAGATTTAAGTAGAAAATGAGTATCGATAAAATGAATGTCTATATTTTGAGACAAATGTCTTAACGATTTTCATTTTGTTTAAGATAGATAAAGAAACAGTTTTTTAATAACTGAAGAATATGTAAAATATGGTATTTGGGGCGAAAGGCACAATTGTTAACATGATAATAAACAGCCGACTGACTTTTCCATTTGTTGACTTGACGGTTAGATTCAGATGGGAAATATCATATCAAGTTGGGTGTCCAGAGATAATCACATATTTATAATGAAACCATCATATTTAAAAATATGATATTAATCATATAATAAAACAACATATTTATTTGGAACTACTGTAAATCTTTATTAAATCATTATGGGATGTCATTCAATGCTTTTTTGTTTCTGTATTTTTAAACTTATTTTAAGTATATATTTTTTCCAGTATATTTATCAAAATAAACCAAAAATAGTGCAAACATTGCTAAAGTGAGCAAGTATTAACTTAGACATTATTAAAAAAACATATATTATTTTAGATAAACTATTTGTATAAATAGTGTGTGCCTTTTGCCCCATGTGTGGGGTAAAAGGCCCACCTTACCACCTTAAACATTTATACGTTTTTTAAACAAAATGAACCACTTTTATGATTAATTTCACACAAAATCTGTTGCTCCATCAATGTTCAATAAAAAACATATCTTTTTCTGCAATCAGAGTGGTAAAAAGCAAATTTTTCTAAGGATGTGCCTTTAGCCCCGTTGTACTGTAAATATTACACACATAGGCTAATGTGTTTCATTATATATAAAAACACACTAGATTATTTTTACAGCATTTATTAACCTTTGATAATGTTAATTAATAAAAAATGTATATTCATGTTTGTTCATGTTAATGAATGTATTGGTAACACTTTACAATAAGGTTCATTGGTTAACATTAGTTAAGTACCTTAGTTAACATGAACTAAGAATGAACAATACCTCTACAGCATTTATTAATCTTAGTTGATATTCATTTCAACATTTTCTAAAACATTATTAAAATCAAAGGTTGTATTCGTTAACATTAGTTAATGCACTGCGGACTAACATGAACAAACAATGAAAATATTTACTTTTATTAATTAACATTAACAAAGATTAATAAATACTGTAACAAATGTACAGTATTACACATTGTTAGTTCATGTTAGTTAATACATTAACTAATGAACCTTATTGTAAAGTGTTACCAATGTATTTAACTAATGTAAAAAAAAACAACACATTATTGTAAAGTGTCACCATTAGATTTATGCTTAAAACAAACAGAAAACACTAATAGGGTAAGAACTTGTTTTCAGAGAATGTAAGTTCTTATGTAGTTTTTTCTAAGCACGTGTCTTGTTTTTCAAGGATGTTTATATACTTTTACTGTAAAACAATATAATAATAATAATAATAGTAATAAGGTTAGTTTTTTATAGTGAAACAGAAGAATGAAAACAACAACATTCCAAATCATCCGATACCAACATTAAATGTAAAATGAATAGTGACTCACCGTGCTTCACTGGTCCCTCCAAGTGTGTTTTTGTTTTTGCTGTGTATGTTCTGTATAAATACCCTGATTATATTTAAATGGAGAACAGGAAGTTACAAGCATTATCTCTCTGGTCTCTCCTCTCGATCTTTCCTCCTCCTGTACTGTGGGTTGAGTCTCTACAGACTGCCATGATGTGGGTGTTTTGTATAATACCCACCAGTGCACAAACCCTCCCTATTTTTCAGTTTATCCCTCCCTTTTCAGTTGATCTCTTTCCTCAATTCCATGTTTGCAAGAGCCGCAGCGCCGTTTCTGCTTTGATATCTGCAATGCATCTTTTATACTTTTGCTCATATACAATTCCATGCATGTATTTGGTTGTCTTCTGTCCTGGCGTTCCATTAATGTGGCCAGTGATCCATCATAAGACACTTCACTCATGTGCACTCACCTAAAGCGCTAATTCTACCGCATGTGCATTTTTACAGGTCTGCCAGATGGTGATCGAACATAAAACAAGCTGCGTTAACATGAACCTCAGGAATCCCAGCATAACCACTTATTAGATAGGATCACATCCGTCCTACATGAGGGCCGTGACAGTTAAGAGGGATATGATACTTCAGACCTCCCAAGGGCCGGCTTTTAATGGGGCCATTCCGGCTCTTGAGTCCAGTGCCATCTATTACAGCTGTGACCTTGGTGTAGTAGAGGATACTCTTTCTAAAACATATGTGTACTTGTGCAAGGATGCATCCTTCATTTATGTGAATAAGCAGTTTTTTCACCTATTACTTCACAGGTCTTTCTCATGTTATGTCATATTGTGGATCGCAGAAAAGAACGACATGCAGTCTAAAGAAAGATCCTTCACTGACTTCATATAAGGAAGTCGGTTTGGTTCTGTCCCCAGATATTTCCAACCATGCAAGTACTGCTGCTCCAATCTACTTTTATTATGAAAGACATCTGTTTGTGAATATTTAAATAACATTCGACATCAGGAATAAAATCTGACAAAAAAAAACAAAAAAAAAACAACGTTTTTTTGTTGAATCGTTTTTTAAACTGTGGTCGATTTGATGTTGATTCGTAAAAGCCAATACTCGATCTTTTTTCCGTATTAATTTCCACAAACATTGAACACAATATCTCATTGACGTTAATCGTATTTCTACCAGAAAGACTCAGGAGAATTAATACTGTGACAATGAACATTTATTTAAGAGCTCAGCAAACAATCAAATTCTTTGGCGTAGGCCCCGTCCGTAACTCGCATTCCGAGGGTACGGAATCTGCATATCCTGCCTGAAGACGAAGGCAGGGGCGCAGCTCACCCCCTGCGAAGTAAGGAAGGGGGCCATCTGGTGGTGGTGGGGTGGAAGGAGGAGAGGACATCCTGGCGTCTTCAGGGTAGAGGGGAGAGCCCGTCTGGAGGTGATGGGGAGGACCCAGCATAGAATGTTAGGGAGATGAAGGAAAAGTCCCGTCTTGCTGGTGGATGGGGAGGATGGAGGTGGTTGAAGCGACAGCATCTGCAAACTCAGACATGTGTAAGTACCACCCTTTTATACTGGCTATTAGGATATGATTGGATAGATGAGAAGGTAATACATGACGTGAACGATTGAGTCTTCCTGGCAGCACTTGCGCTAGGCTTCATTACTAGTCTTCTCCACTAGATGTCATCCTTTTATTTACCTTCCACCACACTAGGACCCTGTTATTCATTAAGTGCTTAGCATGGCGGATGCAGGTGCGCCTTTTAGCGTGAAAGACGTTTCGTACAATTGAAGGAACTGTCACGGTCATTATCGGACCAGTCCTGCATGATCACGATAGATTATCATTTGCATGTGTTTTCAAGCCTTGCCTAAGCATTCAGGCCAAGATGACGCGAAATAACTCGCGGATGGTCGCACGCACTCTGTGAGAAGCTTTGTGTGCGCACACATCCGAAACATGTCTCAGACAACGTGCAAATAATAAAATCTATATCTATAGTATAGTATCTATAGTATCATAACTTGTTTATTAAGCTCAAATCATACACAAACTGTATTTTTCAGGCCTGTCAGGTTATGCCGTTCAAAAGTTTCTGGTTAGTAAAATAAATGTTTTTATTCAGATATTATTAGCAAATTCTTAAGGCAACACCATTGCTGAGTATTTTCTCCTTAAAACTGCAGTGAACCAAAGACAGTCTCAAAAATGCGGTTTGAAATTGCTGGTGTTTCTGATGTCACAAACCACCTTGTAACCAATCATGTCAACGTGTGATCAATGAGTGGATCTCTGAGCTGGTGTGAGTGAGTGAGTGGAGGCGGGGCTAATTTGCATATTCATAGAACCGCATATACTTAATGAGGCAAGGGTGCAGAGTTACATTTCAAGCTATTTTAAGGTATGAAGAATTTTTTTTTCCAAGGAAAAAACATTTAAATATGTCATTTTGGTGATGTTTCTTGACCAATCAGCAAATTAGAATTACAGGAGTAAATTACATTTTAAAATATATTACAATAGAAAAACTTTATTTTATATTGTAATGATATTTCATATTACAGTCTTTACTGTATTTTTGTTCAAATAAATGCAGCCTTGGTGAGCTTGACTTCAAAACATTAGCTCTTATCAACCCTGTACTTTTGAATGGTGCATTCTAGAGTAAACAAATATGTGATATGTTCTTTGAACTTCAAGGCAGGACTTTTATTTCTAGAGCCACCATATTAAGTGTTGTGGTGTCTATATCAAAACTGGAAAGCAGGTTTGCTGTTGCTGTTGAACAAGCTGATTGAATCAGTCACGTAGTGTAATCAGATGTGTGAAACGGTGATGTTAAACTTTCAATTAAGAGTGTTAATGGCCCGTTCTGCTGGAAGTGGAAACACACGCTAAACTGTATTGCACTTGACAGGAAAACACTTGTCAAATGTCCCTCTTGTGCTACCGATAAAAGCTCTGTTTGTTATTTATTCATTTTCTTCTGTCTAAGTGGTTTATAAACCTGTAAAGGGCTTGATGTTTACCCTAGTCATCCTGTTTCTCTTTCCTTTTCTCCATCCTACACTTGTTTCCTGCTCCCTCAGTTCATGGTTATGCAACAGAGCGACTGAATTAATGATCAGTGTTGATACAGCCAAAACAACAGTGTCATTTCTGATACACAAATCAGAAATGACACAGAAAAGCACTTTTTTTTATTTTACAAAAGACTGCTTAAAAATTAACTTGATACTTTCCACATCAATTCAGTGTGGCGTTTGCATTACTTTGAGTGAATATTGATGTATAATCAACTAAAGACAGAGTGTGTTCGTACTTAAACGTGTCAGTTTGGTGTACTTCACTTTAAGTAGTCAATTTAATCTGTAACGTAATGTAAAATAAAACACAACTGCCTGAGGGGCAGTTACTGTCTCAGTGTATGTGAATTATGGGAAAGTCATTTGTTGCAAAGGGTTACCCACTGTAATCTCAGTTCAAAAGCAAAGAGTTCATGTGTAAATATTTGGCGAGTTTATGAAAAAAAAAAACTTTCCGGTTTTATAGTCATGTTGGAACTTGTAACAGCAACAGGGAAGGTTTTTTTTTTTTTTTACCATTTTTTAGCATTTGTCCATGTTGGAAAGAATTTATGACAAGTCAGAACATAAATGTTCTAACTTCACCATCTCTTTCTGCTCATTTCTTTCATTTCTGCTATTTAAAAAAAAAACGTTTAAGTGTGTCTTCTATTCTGCACCACTACAAAACAAAAACTATAAGGGTTTTCTTACCTTAAGGAATGTCTTGTAACAGGTAGGGCAGGGGTGATTCTAGGATTTCAATATTATGGGGGCTCAGCTCCAATAAGGGTATGATTGAATTTTTTTTAACAATTTGTTTATATACTACTAGGGTAGGCATGAACAATAGAGTAGGTTCTACACTACCTGTCAAGTCAATCCCTGAATATGAATTTCTAATAATTTTAAACAACCAGCTAATATTCATTAAAGGAGAACTCCGGTCAATTTTAACATTGAGCTCATTTTTTTGTACATTTGGAGTGCTGTCAGTACAGAGAACAACGACAAAAATCGGTGTTGCCTACACCGTGTTATCCTCTTTTTAAAATTTGCACCCTGTTGACTTAAATGG
Source organism: Squalius cephalus (assembly GCF_949319135.1). Taxonomy (NCBI): domain Eukaryota; kingdom Metazoa; phylum Chordata; class Actinopteri; order Cypriniformes; family Leuciscidae; genus Squalius; species Squalius cephalus. The sequence goes on along the minus strand of NC_137137.1, from coordinate 20,891,912 downwards.
GGCAAGTTTTAAACCTGCTTTTAGCCTCTTAACATCCTTGATGTGTCATTACAAGTGCACAGGTCATGTGAGTGATTCCTTCGGAGTGAACTCGGGTCAATCTGACTGCAGTAGATGTGAAAGATATGAATAAAAATGATGTTTATTCAGCCAGCGCACATACCTGTATTTACATCCTGTTTTCGGTCGAAGTCCATAGTAATCGATTGTCGAGTTCACGCGCATGATCATAGGTACTAAACCAATGCGCGTGAACTCGACAATCGACTACTATGGACTTTGACCAAAAACAGGATGTAAATACAGGTATGAGCGCTGGCTAAATAAATATCATTTTTATTCATATCTTTCACATCTACTGCAGTCAGATTGACCCGCGTTCACTCCGAAGGAATCACTCACATGACCTGTGCACTTGTAATGACACATCAAGGATGTTAAGAGGCTAAAAGCAGGTATAAAACTTGCCCCATTGAAGTCAACAGGGTGCAAATTTTAAAAATAGAATAACACGGTGTAGGCAACACCGATTTTTGTCATTGTTCTCTGTATTGACAGCACTCCAAATGTACAAAAAAATTAGCTCAATGTTAAAATTGACCGGAGTTCTCCTTTAATATACATTAAGAATATAGACAAACTTTTCTAGATTGGCAGTATGTGTTTTTTTTTTGTTGTTGTTGTTGTTTTACACTTATTTTTTAACTCTATGTTTGTGCAGTAAAATTAACTTAAAAGAAGAACTACATTTTATAATTTTCATTCATGGAGATAACATGGAAAATGTGCCATGCTTTAGTGGATGATTTCTGTCGACTGGTGGAAACGCTTTTAACATGGAAATGACATGAAATTACCACTATAACCAGTAGGTGGCTGCAGAGGCCCACTCATTAGCTCATTTGCCATTTCCACTCCCTTTTATAGTTTTGCTTTTGGATTTATTATAAAATGAAAATTTTAACAAATTTTTGCAATTTTATTGCACTGAAGTATTAAGTATAGCAGGAAAAGTCACAAAGTCTCATGCCTCTTAGATGAAAGGAATTTCAAAAAACGACATAAATAAATAATCCCAGATTTGACAGTGGATGGGAAACCATCTTGAATTGCTCTCGCATCATATTATGTAAAATGCCAATATGACAAAGAACTAAACAGATGCAGTTTTCATAACAATCGATCAATAAATGCACACGTTGTCCTCTGCTTCTGACGCTGGTGCTTCACATTAGATGTGGATAGCCTCACTCTTCACTGGCATGATTTTCATTGCACAAAAGGTTCTTTATAGAGGAAAAAGGTTATTTAGTTAATTCAAATGTTCTTCACACTAAGAAAAAAAATATATATTAAGAACTGTTCCCTGAAAGCTTCTTTGGGGAGCCAGTAATGTTCTTCTATGGAACATTTTGGAACGTTTATTTTTAAGAGAAGACATGGGATTGCTAGCCTGACGTCGTCATACTCAGATTCTAGTCAGAATACGAGTCCGATACTGCTCCATTGGGCTGTGATTATGGGGCATGTTTCAACCAAACCAGGAAAGAAAATGCCTCTGCAATCAGTTGGATAGACAACAACCAATCAGAGCAACGGAGTAAGTGACGTATGTTCTTCATGCATCTTTCTATTTGACAAATGCCTTGATTGCGGTTCTCTATTCCTCTTTTAAAATTAATGCACTGTCGATTAGGGCTGTCAACGAATATTCTAAATTCGAATATATATTCGAATAGTTTTAAAAAACAGGAATTCGAACGTGAAAATTAATATTCGAATGTGAATTTCGAATATGGAAAAACACGCCCGCGGAAGCAGAGGCGCGGCTGTCTGCTTTGCGAGTGGGCGCTCGCTGCCTGAGGGACAGGTCACACGATTCGCACTGTCTAGCACAGCGTCACTGCTGAAAGTTGACAGTGCACTAAAAAGACAAAAAAATAAATTGCAGTCAGTTTTTCCTTTTTTTAATACAAGCACCAAGAATGTAAGTAGCCTTTTTCTTTTTTAATAGCACTTTATTTTTTATGAACCTCAGGGTAAAATTTCTTTGTTGTCACATTTCTCGGAATTGTGTGCCTCATTTTATTTAACGTTAAAACAGAAAAGTTCCATGTTTACCACAGCACAGCTCGCTCGGAGCGTTCAATGTCGGTTCTAGGCCTATACTGTAAAACTTCAATTAATGTTAATAAATTTGTTTCAATCACTGAATAAAGCCTGCTATATTTGGGACAAGAGTCGCGACCTTAAATTGCTTGCACAAAACTCTTGATCAGCACTCAACATGTGCTTGTTGTTGTTAATTTAAACCGTTATGCGCAGAGAGAGCGTGAGGGAGAGAGAGAGAGAGAGAGAGAGAGAGAGAGAGAGAGAGAGAGAGAGAGAGAGAGAGAGAGAGAGTGAGGTCTGCGGTCTTGGCCATTAGTTTATTTACTTGGTTTTGTGTTGGTAATACATTGTCAAATATGTTTAAACTTAAATTTACTACCTATACAAGTAGTTATGTCTCTTTGTATTAATTTGTCCTGTTATTGACGTAATGCGCAACCAGATGTTCGAATAGTTCGAATATTCGTGTGTTTTTTAGAGGGAATATTCTAACGTCATTTTTGAGCAATTTTGACAGCCCTACTGTCGATATCTTCTATAACAGACGCGATGGCGGAATCTACACATCTCATTTCTCCAGCGGCAGCCATCTTTGTTGTAAACAAATTCAACCCAAGCGCTCTTTGGTGACGTGGAGGATTACGTTACTGTTGATCATCTGTCCATCATCGTATAAAGCCCGTCCTGACAATTTAATTGGTCCGAACAGCTCTGGTTCGAGCATAGTTGCTCCACAACGGATCAAGTCAGACCGAACTTCCCGACCTCAAATGTTGTGGGCGGGGCTAAGTTTGGCTGGCATCCAGGCTAATGGGATGCATCAATATTAAAATAATAGCTGCATGGTACGAAAAAACAACAACAAAAATCAACTCAGTTTTATCTGAATAAATGAAACAAGTGAATGTTGTAACGTGTTTATTCAATTTTGGTTTCGTTTCACTGTGTTCTGTTCCTCAGTTCCTAGTTAGTTTCCTTGATTGTTAATTAGTCACACACCCGTTTCTGTTCAGTTTGATACTCACTCCATATGCTGAGTGTCATTCTGTTCCTTTGTCCAGTATCGTCTAAGTTAAACGTGGTAGTGTTCGTTATTGTCCTGCGATTTAGTTTGGTTTTAGTTTGTGGATTAAAGAAGGTTTTTGTTATTTATCTCCTTCGTTACACGCTTCACTACAGCCACACGTGACAAATGTAGGCATCACAACATTATATTGTACAACATGAAAAATAGATATTCATTTTGAGATTTGATAAAAATTGCATTTAAAGTGTTATTAAATATATATAAAAATAGTATTTTTAAAAGACTACCTTTAAGTGATCAATTGTCAGAGGTAATCTAAATGAGCACGTACAATTAAATATACACAATATTGACCGATATCAGTGAATTAAAAAAATCTCTAATTTCAGATGATATCTGGTATCCGGTATATATTCATATGATATGATCCCTATACTATATCCTGTTACATTTACTGTAAAAATAATGGAAGCTGTGGTTGCCAGAAATTCATGTAAATAATATTGTGACAATGTTTCAGGTATTATGGTATTGTACATTGCTACTAACTTATGATGGTATATTTATATATCAATCTACAAAAATCTGCTTTAAAAGGTACTGATAACCTCCATAATAATACAGGTGGGAATGTGTCTCCCTCGTCTACTTGTGTTCCGATTGACCAAAATGTATCTTAATACCAGGTGTAAGCAGGGCCTTTCTCTCTTCTACTTCTGTCTCTCTCTTATTCACATGGTCCTTTATTAGCTATTTGACATTGACGCACTGGCTCACCTCATTCCCATCTGTTCTCTTCCTAATGTACTTCACAGTGTTGGGGGAGAGAGGGAAGTGACCCCTGCTCACATCTACTCAATACTCTACAAACACATCCATGCTCCTGACCACATCCTCATGCTGAGCAACCCCAGGGGACGCGCTCTGAGCTGAAGGCCACATCAGGTCAAATAACTGCTGATGTAGAGCCAGTGTGACTCTCCCTGCCACACATTCAAAGACCTTTTGCCTTACCAGATTCAATTCATGTCTCTCTGCTGAGGTTCAAACACAGATGATTCACTCCTAGTGCAGGATCAGCTGTGATCATGGTTCAAAGATACAGACAGAAAATGTGAGCTGATGTTGAAAAGATCGTATTAAGGTTTAGAGAACAAATGTAGTCAGTTTGGGACAACTGAACTCTTTGTAAATTCTTCTTTTAATTTTTTATTTGGATCCCCATTGGTTTCCAAAAAGTCTTCCTGGAGTCCACTTCTAAAATTACAATATATTATCAAAATTGTATTATACTATTATAGAAATTAATATTATTCAGTAAGAACACATTACAGTGACAGTACAGACATTTATAATGTTGCCAACGTATCTTTCAAATAAATGCTGCTCTTTTGAACTTTCTATTGATCAAAAAACCCTGAAAAAAGAATCATGGTTTCCACAAACAATATTAAGCAGCACAACTGTTTTCTAAATGAATGATAAGAATAAATGTTTCTTGTGCAGTAAATCAGCATATTAGAAAATCACAGGAATAAATTACATTTTACAGTATATTACAATAGAAAATGGCTATTTTAAATTGTAACAATTTTTCACAATATAGTTTTTTTTCTGTATTTTTTCAAAGAAAAACTTATTTCAAAAAGCATAAAAAAGCATAAAAGACTTTTTCACAAACAAACAAACAAACAAACAAACAAACAAACATTACTCCAAACAATAGTTTTTCTTTGGTCTTGGTTTGTTTTGTATAGTTATGGTCCCATCAGCCAATCAGCACTGTCATGATGTCATTTCCCTACTGCTCCAAAGTGATTAGTCACGTGACATATACGCTCACCTAAAGGATTATTAGGAACACCTGTTAAATTTTTCATTAATGCAATTATCTAATCAACCAATCACATGGCAGTTGCTTCAATGCATTTAGGGGTGTGGTCATGGTCAAGACAATCTCCTGAACTCCAAACTGAATGTCAGAATGGGAAAGAAAGGTGATTTAAGCAATTTTGAGCGTGGCATGGTTGTTGGTGCCAGACGGGCCGGTCTGAGTATTTCACAATCTGCTCAGTTACTGGGATTTTCACGCACAAACATTTCTAGGGTTTACAAAGAATGGTGTGAAAAAGGAAAAACATCCAGTATGCGGTAGTCCTGTGGGCGAAAATACCTTGTTGATGCTAGAGGTCAGAGGAGAATGGGCCGACTGATTCAAGCTGATAGAAGAGCAACTTTGACTGAAATAACCACTCGTTACAACCGAGGTATGCAGCAAAGCATTTGTGAAGCCACAACACGCACAACCTTGAGGTGGATGGGCCACAACAGCGGATGGGCCACAACAGCAGAAGACCCCACCGGGTACCACTCATCTCCACTACAAATAGGAGAAAGAGGCTACAATTTGCACAAGCTCACCAAAATTGGACAGTTGAAGACTGGAAAAATGTTGCCTGGTCTGATGAGTCTCGATTTCTGTTGAGACATTCAGATGGTAGAGTCAGAATTTGGCGTAAACAGAATGAGAACATGGATCCATCATGCCTTGTTACCACTGTGCAGGCTGGTGGTGGTGGTGTAATGGTGTGGGGGATGTTTTCTTGGCACACTTTAGGCCCCTTAGTGCCAATTGGGCATCGTTTAAATGCCACGGCCTACCTGAGCATGTCCATCCCTTTATGACCACCATGTACCCATCCTCTGATGGCTACTTCCAGCAGGATAATGCACCATGTCACAAAGCTCGAATCATTTCAAATTGGTTTCTTGAACATGACATGAGTTCACTGTACTAAAATGGCCCCCACAGTCACCAGATCTCAACCCAATAGAGCATCTTTGGGATGTGGTGGAACGGGAGCTTCGTGCCCTGGATGTGCATCCCACAAATCTCCATCAACTGCAAGATGCTATCCTATCAATATGGGCCAACATTTCTAAAGAATGCTTTCAGCACCTTGTTGAATCAATGCCACGTAGAATTAAGGCAGTTCTGAAGGCGAAAGGGGGTCAAACACAGTATTAGTATGGTGTTCCTAATAATCCTTTAGGTGAGTGTATAACTCTTGTGATTGGCTCAAAAAAACTGGATGCAAAACTGAGCGCCCATATACAGTATAGGCTGCATCAGAAATCACATACTTCTCTATTACGTAGTAGTTGAAAAAGAGTATGTGACAAAACAAGTGTCCAAATTTACAGAACTCATAAAAGAGTAAGCAAAAAGTACCTGGATGACCTACTACTTCCGGCGATATTCTGAAGTGTGCACTTTACTATCCCATGAGGCCATGGGAGAGGATTTATGAATGGCAGAGAAGCAAAGTAACCAACGCTGGTAGGTCATGTGATAATGACAACATGGCGAATGTAGTACCTCCAGATTACATTCATAATATACACAATCATACTATATAGAATGCACTTTATTACTTACTCAAGAGAGGATGTGATTTCAGGCGCAGCCATAGTTTAAGTTGTGAACATGATGTAAAAACTGGGTTTAGAAATCTGAACACAGTAATTATGCCATAAAAGGGATGTAATTAGTACACATTTTGTATAATGCAGTGAAGCGCACAATATCAAAACCACTTGCATGTTCTTGTTCCAAACATTCGAGGTAAAAGGAGCACTCGCCCCCCTCTCAAATGTTGATTTTTTCATAAGAATGTCACTGTTGTCTTGCCAAGACGAAGCGTCTCTTTCTGTTATTATATGTCAGCTATGTGTGTGAGCTGATACTGCATGTCCTCGCCTGTACAGATGCAGATAAACCCTCAGCATGGGGAAAGATTCACACTGAATGTAGTTTTGGCTTGCGGCAGGCATTAGGACATGATCTGGATCTATATTGATTCTCTCTCTCGTTCTCTGCCCTCAGGACACACGTGGTATTGAGCTCCTCTGTGAAGGGATCAGTCAGCGGGCAGAGAGTCAGCTCAGGAAACCGACCCTGTGAGCATATGGGTGAGTTTCTGATTACTGTACTCAATATTCACATTGTGTTTGCCTAAAAACTCAAGACATCTTATGTTTCAGCTCTGCCCTTTGTTCAGTTTTCTTTTGAGTCTAGAAAATCAAAAACTAAATCACGGTTCACAGCCATTGGCTACTTTAAAGAAACAGATTTGACTATATTATATTAAAATAAATTACAGTCATTGAAATAGTGCCCATTAACCAATAAATGGTGAATTATTGTGAAACACTGCCCCCTTGGGTTCACACTGTATCAACAGTGCTGAATAACAGTGTACTTGTAGTGTGTTATTCAGTATTAAATATAAAGGTAATATATTTAAATGTACTTAATTTCAACTTCAATACAAAAGAGTAATTACAGATATATTTAAGTGACATAACAGTATAATTAAACAATAAATGCTTGCCAGTACATTCGGCCGTACAGTATTTAAAAAAGAGAAAGTAGTAATTATTAAATTAGCTACAATTAAAGATTGTATCCTAAAGACTATATCCTAATTAAGTGCATATAAAAATCACTCTTATGTTCAACCAACCGTATTTATTAAAAATGTAAACTACAAAGGCATTTTGATTTAATTGTACATATATAAATAAATGTTAAAAAATATAACATTCAGTTCGCACTAAAATATATTCTTTTATATATTCTATATTCTGTGTTCTGAAATAAAGACTCTTTTTAACTCTCTAGTCTAGTGCTGTTTGGTCATTCTTGACCGACATTTTTTTTTTTTTTTTTTTTTTACTGCATTGAAATGGTACACAACTTTTTGGCACTCTGTGTGAACAAAAAAATAAATCATGGACATGATTCGAAAAGGTTAAATGGTCCTGAAAAGAATTGTCACACTTGTATTTGTGGTCAAAAATGACCGCATTGGAAATTAATGGGAGATGAATGTTGGAAACGTTTGGTACTGCGCACAAAAAAATTCTTACTGAGAGTTTTTATTTTTTTTTATTTTTAAATATCAACTTCAAATTTGGAACACAGCTTGTTTCATTGATGGCTTTGATTTTCTCACAATTCTAGAGTAAAATGTGTTTTAGAAAATATATATTTAATTTGAAAAACATTGTGCATTTTTCATAACAATAACTTTTTTCTAGTTCACTTTTTTAAAACTTTTTTTAAAAGTGTCGTTTTAGAAAAGAGATCAAACTTAAGTCAAGATTTTTGACAGTTTAAATAGGAAATTTCATTTTCAGGTCCATGCTCAAAAAGTGAATAAATGGATTATAACTACCTAAAAATAACCTAAAAATACAAAATATTAAATAAAAATATCACAAGGGACTTTTACCCAAATTGACTGTGCATTCAGTGTATAAATCTTGCCAGTTTGGTGTGTGTGTGTGTGTGTGTGTGTGTGTGTGCTTGTACAACTATCTTTGTGAGGACCAGTTTGAGTTTTAGACCATCAGAGTGAGGACAAAGAGAGTAAAGTGTGGACATTTTGGCCGTCCTCACTTTCTGAGACCCCTTTAAAGGCCTGTTTGAGGGTCAAGACTTGGTTTTAGGGATAAGGTTATAATTAGGTTAAGGGTAAGGGTTCGGGTTAGGCACTTAGTTGTGATGGGTAAGGTTAGGGTAAGCGACTAGAGATTGCATTGTGTCAATGAATGTCCTCATAAAGATAGATGTACAAGAATGTGTGTGTGTGTCTGTGTGTGTGTGTGTGTCTGTTTTTCTATCCCGGTGGGGACTTCAACCTGAATGCACACAGACACATGGGGACTCGTGTCACAGTGGGGACCTAAATTGAGGTCCCCATGGGTAAACAAGCTTATAAATCATACAGAATGATTTTTTTTGGAAATGTAAAAATGCAGAAAGTTTTCTGTGATGGGTAGGTTTAGGGGTAGGGTTAGTGTAAGGAGGTAGAATATACTGTTTGTACAGTATAAAAACCATTAAGTCTATGGAGAGTCCCCACAAAGATAGTGAACCAGACTGTGTGTGTGTGTGTGTGTGTGTGTGTGTGTGTGTGTGTGTGTGTGTGTGTGTGTGTGTGTGTGTGTGTGTGTGTGTGTGTGTTTTTAAACAAATTTTTCTTATTTGAACTCATGAACTTTTTTCAACATCCATTTTTCAGTCGTTTACATGCTGCTGAACTGTGAATGTATAATGCAGCAACAAACAAGAATTTGTTTTACAGCTTTCAATTTCCTTTTTTTAGATTGATAAACGTCCAAATTCATGCCTTTCGAGAAACCGTCATCTTATACGCTTCATCTTGGCATCAGAGACAAAGCAGATCAACCTTAAAGCCAATAACTAAAGATTCATTTTCCGTCAACTGCTTAAATGTAGTTTCTTTAATACCACTAGTCAACAGTTTTTTTTTTCTCAGCAGTTGTCTTCGACACATCATTCTGCTGTGGTGTTGAAACCTTCGATCAGCCGTTCATGATAGATGCATTTCCTGTTTAGTGCTATAATTCCTAGTTATGTCACAGCATAATGACAAACTAACTCTATTGAAGTAACGCACTCACAACTCTTTGAAATCAAATATTTCGTTCTACGTTATCAACTCTTGTTTCAGGGGTTTATTGTCAAATCTGCTTGCACACAAAAGGTATTTTTCTTGGTAGTGGAGCTTTCAGTATACACACATAAAAACGACAACAACACATAATATAACATTAAAAAATGAAAATAAATGAAAGTGTGAAGATAGTTAGGTTATGTCGGAAAAAAATGCTAATGCTAAGGATCCTTCAAATGGGGAAAAACACCCTAGAAAGGACAACATGACTTTTCATCATATATGGACACTGCAAAGAAGAATAGATAAACATTTAGAAATAAACGCAGTTTTTCACAGAACTATATATCTTTTCTATTTTTTACCCCCTAGCACCCCCTTGTGGCTTCTTTGAAAATCCCTGGTCTGAAAAATGTACACAGCCATTCAAATGTTCTCTTTAAAGGGGCTATATGCAACTTTTTCCCCAAAATAAACGTAACAATAGCCTTTTTATTTGACCATGTATGACTCAAACATCTCCTGATGAGCATACTGACACCTTGTCAGCTCACAGTGGGTGCACCTATAAGCCTGTATCCTATTTTTCCTATTTTCTGTCGGGTCGGATTTTTCGCGCGCTGTCTGCGGATGTGACGTCAAGCGCGTTCATGTTAAACGTTTCAGATCACTCTGCCACCACCGCTAGTCAGCAAACAAACTTAGTTTCTCAAACAATGTATTTGACTGTTCTTACCTCTGTAAACATAATGTTGACTTCTTTGCAGCGGATGACTTGTGAAGTGTGCACGTACGAGAGCGAGCAGAAAGGAAGAGCAGTTCCGTTTTTTGGCCACAGGTGTCAGTCGCGAGTTTAAATTTCAGAAAAAAGCATATAGCCCCTTTAAAGGTACAATATGTAAAAATTTTGCATTAAAATATCCCAAAATCTCAACGCCAGTGTTATATATTTTGTTAAGTTGATTACTTACAATATCCCAAATGTTTCCAACTATTTTTAAATCGTGAGAAAATTGCGATTTTAACCAAGGAAACGGGGCGTTAGAGCAGGGGGGAGCTGGGAGTCGCCAGTCAATTGCGTCATATCCGCGTTACCCTCGGTTTCCGCTCGTACTGCGTGGAGTCCTGGACAAATGCGGAAGTTGTAGTTGTAGCATCTATCAAGCAACAAACGGTAGCTTGTTTCGTGCAGTCGTTATGGAACACAATTATTCTATACCGATTGCAGCTGGTTCTGTCGACAAAGCATGCTTAATTTTATATTTTCCAAATATACTATTCGGTAATAGTTATGTTTATGTAAGGGAAGTATTATTGCTTTAGATTTGTGTTTAACGTTAGTTTATTGACATTGTATATCTGGTGTTTATGTAAATAAATATAGCATGTGTTATACATAAAGATTAATCAGTATTTTGGCAAATGATGTGGGTATGTTCGAATGTACTTTTACAACAGTTATTTAGAACACGTAAAACTGCGCCGCGTTATCACAACAATGAATTCGACATAACTTACTTTTCTTGCGGTTAATTCATTTTAATGAAATAAAAGTGTGATGAGGTTCAAGAGTCAGGAAGGAAGAAGACAGGGGTCGGCGTGACTGGGACTCGTACTTTATTAAAATAAAACAAAACAAACAAAAGTCGTGCACAACGCACATTCACCGTGGCAACCGCGACGGCACATAACAGTTAAAAAATGAGAGCTCGGATCCACCGGTTTTCTTTCTCTGCGTCCAATTTTCTCTCCAGTCTTTCTCTCGTTCCAGCGCGGCTTATAAGCGGTCTCTCCACGCGGATCACAGCAATAAGACACAGGTGTTCGTCATTTGCACTTGACCTACTTGCGTCCCGCTCGTCTCGTTTCTCTCTCTCTCCCGTTACAGACCGCGCTGAACCACGCCCCCCTCGCCACAAAAAGCATGTCATTAAACGCAACATTTATAAAAATAGAACTTAACCTCATCCATGAACATGATTTTTCGATTCCCGTCTGACTGATTTACATCCACGGTGGAATTTAAAACGACAGTTCCCATCATTCCACGCTCCTTCATATCGTCATCAAGCTACGCCGTTGTTGTTGTTTGGAATGTAGCGCCCTCTAGCGGCAAAAAAATCTTGCATATTGTACCTTTAATCTTTACGTTTTTTAATTGTTTTTTAGAGAAGTCTCTTCTGCTCACCAAGGCTGAATTTATTTGATAAAAAATGCAGTAAAAACAGTAATATTGTGAAATATTATTACATTTTAAAAGTATTGTTGTCTATTATAATATATTTTAAAATATAATTTATTCCTGTGATGCAAAGCTGAATTTACAGCATCATTACTCCAGTCACATGTCACATGATCCTTCAGAAATCATTCAAACATGCTGATCTGAGCTCAATAAATATTTATTATTATTATCAATGTTGAAAATAATGGTTCTGCTTAATATGTTTGTGTAAACTGTGATTTTCAACATTGATAATAATAATGTTTCTTGCACCAAAATCGAATAAATTACATTTTAAAATATATTCAAATAAAAAGTTATTTTCTATTATAATATCATTTCACAATTTTTTTTAATTTTTTTTTTGATGAAATAAATGCAGCCTTGGTGAGCATAAGAGGCTTCTTTCAAAAGCATTAAAAATTCTTAAAGATCCTGTTTGTGTATCATGTTTGTGATACAGTAAGATCTACTGGGTCAAACTGGACAATAGGAAAATCAAGCTAATCTGAACAATGTATCAACCATTCTATGCAACACTTGTCTACCACGTAGAGCACTTCTTTCGGATTTACTCGTCTAAACTATATCAGCAATCATGATTCACACCACCAGGGAGGCATCTCACTCTTATTAACAGCTATTATGAATGATAAACGAGTGGTTTGGGATGAGGTTTAGTGTCTTGAAATCTCAATTACCCTTCAAAAGATCTAGTACGTTGAGTGGTAAAACAACAACAACAACAAAAAACTCTAGTATAAGGCACTTATCCCTTCATCTAATGATGAAGATTATTCTGAATCCTCATAGACATTGAAGCATGAGGGAAGAACCAGTTTGGGTCTATTTTAATCCTGCTTTGAACTTTAGAAATATTTTATTTATTTATTTTAGTCATTTACATAGTTACTTTACTGTTCAAATCAGGGAAATTTTACTTTCTAAAGACTTTTTTCAAACACACAAATAAATAACTTTTAAAAAAGTATTTAGGTATTTATATGTTTAATTTGTATTTTTGATTTAAATAGGCCTAACTAACAAAAACAATTCAATGCCCTAATACTGCGGTCAATACAGTTACGGAATAGAAAACATGTTTTGTATTTGTTTGAATTTTACTGTAATTCAGAAACAATATATTTCAAGTCACCGAAGAAGTGAAGACTTCTACTATGATGTCAAGAGAATGGAAAGGTTTTCGGAGTTATTGTCATTACATAGAAAGGTCTCACTGTCCGTGTGTGCAAAAATAGCATTTTGAAAAAAAATGATTGATGGGGAAAACTGTTTCAGGTATATTATTTCACAGCACTTCTATGAAATATGGGTTAGCCAGTGGCCAACTGAAATATTCTAAATGTCCACTAAGAGGCAATGTTGATCTTTTTTATATGAGGTTAAAGGAAAAGGAACCAATTTGAATAATAAGAAAAATACAACAACCCAAAAAACATATCAATGCGAGTCAACAATATGTGGTGATTATTATATATATATATATATATATATATTTTTTTTTTATGGAGAGGCCATTAAAAGGCAACCTGCTGTTTACTTGGGTTGTGTTAAAATGTAGAATGCACAGTAAAGACTGGAGATTGAACTTCAGATGTAGCTAGTAATTAGATGATGGCATCTAAAGCCCCTTTCTTCCCATGAAAAAAAAAGTCATTTACAGCAATGCTATTTGTTAAGGAATCTGCTGCAACAGGTCGTATATGCTCATAGATGCAGAACTTCACTTTGCACATAAACCTGTCTGGCCACATTTTGGATTCATGTTTAAACTGTATCCATGTTGGCCTAAAAATCTCAAACCTGGTAAAAAGTGCAGGTTGTGCTTAAAAAAAAAAAAAAAAAAAAAAAGATTAGCCCGACAAACTGATTCCCGACAGACAGATTCTCATTCAAACACGCACGTCAGACATCACAACCATCAGTAATAATAATAAAAGCACACACAGTTTGAAGATTAGACAAGCCGCAGATACACAATCAGCACCTCAGCCCTGAATGTCAGCAAGAGAAACTGAATGCTTTCTGGCTGAAAAGAAAAGCGCTTACAGAGACAAAAACATAACGGTGCTGATGATGTAACGGTGGAAATGGCTGCTTCAGATTCCTTGGTCTACTGATCTCAAGACCACACTAAAAAAGGTGTTGTGACAGCTCTGCTTTAGGTGCTGTTTGAGAATGTGTGATTTTGACAAACAATTGTGAAGCACTCACAGAGAACACTCTTACCGGCGCTATTTACTGTTATCTATCAACACAAGCGAGGAAGAACACTCATGGGTGGCTAGTACAAAACACTCTGTCCAGTTGATCATATATTTTTAAATTGGAATTTTGCAATTTATCAGTTGAAATCTAGATCCAACACTCTCAGAAAATAAAGTACATAAAAGGAACGGTACATGTACCTTTTAATGCTTTTTGACCAAAAATGTACATATATGTACCTTGAGGTCCAATAATAAGCCCTATGGGGTACGTTAGTGTAGATTGTACCTTGGGGGACAGAAATGGACTCCTAATGTACCCCTATTTCTGACAGTGAAGGGAAATATTCTGATGTAAGAAAGGGACTTTTTATCTTTATAGTCAATGTGAGTTTACTATTTGTGTGACTGTAATGTTGTGAAATAGGTTATTCAATTAACAAAAAGGGTAAAGGGTGGGACTTGTATCCATTGGGAATTGAGTGGATCATTGCACTGTCAGAGAAATTGTGTATCTTTTATGGGTACAACAGCTGGTTCCTTGGGCTGTACCCTCAGAAATACATTCTTGTACAATACAATTAGTGGAATGTTGTTGTGGACCTCAATACATTATCGTATGGGTTCTTAAAGCTTCTTCAAAAAAGTTTTTTTTTTTTTTTTTTTTTTTACCAGTAAGAACAGCAAGGAACAGTAAGAAAATATAACTTTCATTTTAAATGAACTGACATAACACATTTCCCTATAGTAATAACAATAAAATGATGCACTTGTTTTGGTATTTATTAATTTATGTGCACATTTCTCCCCATAGTTTGTATAAGCAAAAATGCAAACATTTGGATCTTCACTGCAGTAAAATTCTACATTCTGTAAGTTAAAACACAAAGAAAACATGAGATTTTATCTTGTATTTTGGCCATATTGCCGCTATCTGTTGTATAAAGAAAAATAACAACTTCATGTCAATCAAAATCATGTTATGACAATAATGGACAGACATCCCACTGCGCAAAAATTCAAGATTTTATGCTTAGAAAATAAACATTTGAATATTATCTAACTATTATTTGTCAAAGTTTGTTCTATGTTTTCAGATCATTTTGAAGCATATTTTGTGTAATGATTACAGTCATAGACCCGCATTCATTTCACTCTCTTAGTCTGTCTGTATAAGAGTACAGTATCTGTATGAGAGTACAGTATGTGTATGGACCATAGACTGAAAAAAAAGATGGACGACGCCCCTTCGCTCTCTTCCATTGATGAGAACTGAAGCCGCCAGTGTCCTGATATGGCACTGACATATTGGAACTTGAGTCTGCGCAGTAGCGATCTCGGGACCAGACCTGCCCAGTAGTGAGCAGGAAGTAAAGCCGCGAAATCAACGCTCCGCCCTCACTCTCGCAGAATGCACTCAGAGAGAGTGCATTCTGCACACTTTTTTGAAAATTGATTGCAGTACGACAAGAGGCTTGTAAAATAAAGTAAATACAATCTCCTCAGTCCTCCGAAGATCCCGAAAAAAATGTCCGTTGGTGCTTCAGTGACTACTTCGCTCAGAGAACCTGTCAGTCACAGCTGTCCATCATGACGTTACACCACCGCATCACGTAACCAACTAAAAACCAACTTATTTTCGAAACAGACACTTGAACTTACAGCGTGATAAAAACGACAGCAAATGAAAGAAACCACCTTTGGAAAAAAGATATTTGAAGTGTAATTTAATTGTTTAGTTGGTCTCACGTCCCGTTGAATAACACGGGGAGGCGGGGCTTATGACCTATACTAGGACCAGTCACTGGGGGGCGATCGAGATGTTTTGGCTTCACTTTTCAGGGCTTGTGCGGCACGCTTGGTATGGACGGGTGTGAATCTTTGCACTCTGCATGTTTTATAGTCTCAACATTTCTGTGTGTTCATTCACAATTGTGGCTGATATATAGATTTTATTCAACATATTAAAAAAATGGTCAGTCAATAGGCTTTATGCTGAAAGTCACATGAACAAACAGGAAAACAGGTCACATTGTATCCGCTTGTCGGAGAAAGTGTTAACGGCAGTATGAACTGATGCCGATATCTATAGACTTTTAAGGTAATCAGCTAACTTTTAAATGTTAGTGAGAAAAAAACAAAACAAAAAAAACTTCTAGATATTGTAAGAACTGATTTTCATGCTAAGACAAAACTCACCCTGCAATAAAGCCATAAAACGACCCTGGACAGAAGATAGCAAAGACAGAGCACAGGACATTGTCCTGTCCAAACATTTCTCCTTCCTTATCTCTGCTTCCCCCTCTCCCTCCACCCTTCCTCTCCCCCTGAGTCAAGTCACCAAAAGTTCACTAAGAATGTCTATATATCACATATGATGTATCTTGTGAATCTATTGTTTTTCCTTTTCATGTTTGGTATCATTTTAAATGTCTCAGTGTGGTAGGTAAAATGGTCTTAATTTCATTGTAGTTATTGGTTTAATGAGAAAGATTGAGAACTTAGGAGAATCCTGTTCTCCTCTTTGGGTGATGTCTCTTCAAAACCAGGTGCTACCCCCTGGGGTACATGAATTGACCCAAAAATATTGGTACAACCCTTTTGTTTTGGTCTGGGTATTTAAGGCTAGGTGACAGAGCAGTCTTTGGGACCCTTTAACCAGGAACATCCCCCATACAGTGCTGTTCCGTGTTTTCCCATTGGAAAACACTCACACACCACTGTGTGCCTCTGTCAGGAATGCATTGCTTACTTTTAGAGTCATCTTTGAGTAAATTATGTCATGTATTTATTATTTCTGAATTGGCTTTTAATCATTTACTTGTGTAATTGGCATGATACATTTTTACCTGACAAATAAATGTTGCATCTTGATTTATTCTGAAGTTTTCTGAAATCATTATTTTAGATTATGAGGAGGCTGGTGCTACCACAGCTTTGTGTCCAGGATAGGTCAAACTAAAGGCGCATATGAACGGAGCAGTAGGCACGTCATCTGAAGACCTTTTGATTTCTGTCTATCACTGACTTGGCAAGTTGTACGGAAGTGGCTAAATAAACTACACTTTTTTGTAGGAGTGAGCAGTATGCAACCAACTTAAGAGGTATTAGCAAACCCTGCACCCTCTGACCAAAATCAGACTGGCGAGGCTGTGTCCGTGAGATCCACGTAAACCTGGGGCATGTGACTCTGTGCGGCATCGGGTCCCTTAATGAATGTATAATTGAAAGTATGGGATGCTCAGAATAATCAAATATCTAAATTAATTCATAATCAATATGTATGACTATTTTCTAATAAGAAACACAATCTAAATTTGATTATCATTTGAAATTGGAGTCAGATTATGCGTAGAGCTAAAGTAATGTTGAAACTAAATTCCAATAAATTAAGTGAACTTCACTGGAGCGCTGAAAAGACATGCACGCATTATCCCTTCGCCCAGGCCGTTGGATTCCATCGTTGGACCAATGGGTGGTCTATACAATATCAATCTGCATATGCGATGGACGTTGGTTATGCTCATCTTTGCTCACTCCTTTGAATGCATCTTGAGTGAAATGTCTCTATATTTAATGAAGGACACAAAATACCTGAACCGGAAGCCATGCAACCTGTTTTACAGAATACAGAAGTTTGTGGTGCATAACCCCCATTTTGACCACGAACAGCCAAGATGTGACTTAGTGTACCTTTAAGATATGAAATCTGAACAAATATGTCTAAACAAGACTTCAATTGATGGGTCTAAGTGCCTATGTAACTTTTGGCCATCTAGCGGTTATAAAACAAAACTGCATGCATTTTGCGGAAGAACATTGTTTTGGTTGGGCTTCTGCTCTGCGTGACTCTGCGTATGGATATGACCCTTCACAATAGATAATATATGTTCAATAAAATACCTGTTGAATAATAGAAATGCCATCTCCTCGTCACTTTTACAACATTTCAAATCCCTAAGTACAGTACAGCTACAGAGCTGGCGTTGCGACTAAGCACACTGCACACGCAGTTGGGTGCATGATGGCGGGTTTAGTGGCTGTTGAATGCCATCTTTAGTTGAATCTCATTGAGAAAGTCTTTCTTCTGGACGCCCCTATTTCCCTGTCAGGTTTGTTTGGAGAAGCGGTCAACTCAGTGGTCGATAAATTCCATACTGTTAAGACGCAATCTACTTCCCTTAAGCAGTTCATGCCTAGGAGGGCATGCCTTCGTCTTCCCACTCCTGCCTTTGCGCCCAGGGACTGCCTAACACACAGGAAAGAGATCTCCAGGAGGAGTGATGAGCCAAAGCATCCAACTCCTCACACGCTTTGGGGAGCTCGTGCTTGTCCCATACCTCTCCAATGCCCCTGTAGGCGTGTTGACCTGAAGCAGCCAGATAAACCCGCTGCTTTAGCGTCGTAGGGTCGTTCCTGATCCTCGGGTCAGGAAACTGAGAGCTTCCCCCATCTCAGGAGGGAGGGACAGACCGCTGAAGCGTATCTGTTCCCCCTCTAGATGCTCACTGAATCAAAATCTGTTATACCTGCCGCCATTTGTGCTTCGGAATACAAAGTTAAGTTGCCAACACCATCTTCCTTTATTGATGCACGGAGATGCTTCGGGTTATCTCCCCTCAACACCTCTTCTGCTTCTGGCTTTCTCCTTGCGTCGTCTAATCTTAGCTGTCAGAGGACGCCTCAGGCCCTCCTCCACCAACTTTAGCGCTGTGCCTACCGCCTCTTGGTCCCCTACCAGAGCCCATTCCTATGCAACCCTTGTCTTACCAACTGGCAGCGTGGGGGCTATTGCCAGGCCTGAGTGTCACAATGGGTTCTTTGCACAATCCAATTTGGATATACTCTCCAGTTCCATCGCAATCCTCCTTGCTTCGATGGGGTTCATCCCACTGTTATGAACAGAGCCCTAGAGGCTTCTGTTCTACAGCAGGAAGTGACGTCACTCCTCCTGAAAGGAGCGATAGAGGAGGTTCCTCTTTCGGACTTGAACTGACGCTTTTCAGCCGCTACCTCCTCGTTCTGAAGAAGGACGGGGGTCTGTGCCCCATATTGGACCTACGTCATTTGAATTTTTCCCTCTACAAAGGAAAATTCAAGATGCTGACTTTAAAAACTATCCTGGCGCAGATCTGAGCAGTGGACTGGTTTGTTACTGTGGACCTGAAGGAACCCTATTTCCACATAGGCCATTCCATGGCACAGGAGGTTTCTCAGGTTTGCCTTTGGGGAAAAGGCGTACCAAGATCAGGTCCTTCCATTTAGTCTGACTTTGGCTACACGGATGTTCTCCAAGTGCATGGATGCAGCCATTTTAGGCCCCAGGGCATCCGTGTACTAAATTACCTAGATGACTGGCTCATTCTGGCTCAATCCAGAGAGTTAGTGTGTCGTCACAGGAACGTCCTTCTCCGCCACCTCCCATCTCTTGGTCTCAGGCTGAATGCTCAGAAGAGCGTTAACACCTACTCAGTAGACTATTTTCTTGGATGTCCAGCTCGATTCTCTCTCCATGCATGCCCGCATGGCCCCTTCCAGTCTCAGTGCGTGCTTGACCCATTTCAGGCTCGGCCATCGCGTTGCGGTGGGTACATGTCGCAGACTTCTGGGGCTCATGGCAGCAACCTCTCCTGTGCTGCTTTTGGGTCTGCTTAATATGAGGCTATTCCTGTAGTGAATGAAGCTCAGGGGCATTCACCCTTCTTGGTCAGCCTTCCGTCTAGTGAGAATATCGCACAATTGCCTTAGCTCATCCATGGCCGGATTTGAGACTATATGCATTCCCTCTGGTCAAGTTGCTCCCTGCAGTCCTTTGCAGGGTGAGGGAGTGCAGAATTCGTCCTCCTATTGGTAGCCTTGTTCTGGGCATCCCAGACGTGGTTTTTGGAGCTGAGCTCCCTAGTACAGGGGTCCCAGTGGGAAATTCCAATAAGGAAAGATCTGTTGCCTGAGCTCCAGGGCAGGATTTCCATCCTCGACTCGAGATATGGAGGCTGTGGCCAATCAGGGGCAGTTGCTAATGGCTTCTGGTCTTCCCGCTAATGTTCAAGAGCTTGTGCGCCTTCTACTAGACAGCTGTATTTTTCTAGGTGTAAGGTCTTTGAGTCTTGGTACACGACTCGTGCTGTGGATCCAGTCAGCTGTCCGGTTGGTTCAGTGCTGGAATTCCTGCAGAATAAGTTTGTGGGCGGAGTGGCTGCGACTAAACAAAACTAAAGAAAAGAGAAAGAAAGCTCTTGGGCCAGATCTGGCAGCGCTTATCTTGGCGTGTGTGGTATATCGTTCCCATTGTGCCATTGCTATGCAGCGTTGAGTGAACCTGTTAAAGAGAACAGCTTGGGGTACCTGTGTAACCCATGTTCTCTGAATAGGGAATGAGACGCTGCGTTCGCTGCCAAGCTCCTCTCGCTGCCAAGCTCCTCTCGCTGTCGAGGGGGGCTTCTTCGGTGGGAAATCTGAGGAGCAGATGGTGCGTTCACTGTATTAAGAGTGAATGATGTAGTGCCGCTGAGGAGGCGCCCGCGCCATCAGCCAATGAATTTGCGTGATTCTTTACGTGTTCAGACAATCGGCACCGCCCAAGGTCGTTTCCCATTTTGTCACCTCTACACAGCGTCTCATTCCCTATTCAGAGAACATGGGTTACACAAGTAACCCAAGACGTTTTCTTAAGGGTACATATTAGTACCTTAAGGGTGTCAATTGTTAATTCTTAAAATATTAATATTTCACTTTTAGGGGTAAATAAGATGATACTACCCCAATGACAAAATAAAGTTACATATTTTGCACATTTCGTCAGACATTGAAAGTAGGTGTTACCAAAATAGAACAAGACCTGAATGTGAGTCTACTAAAGCAATGCTAAATTGTTAAAATAGCTGTTTGGCTAATGGTTTACATCATCCAATAGCCACAAAGCCTAAATGATGTCAAAACTCATTCCAAAGAGAAAGTTTACACTTACATTACATTTTGATTAAAGATTAAGAAGCATATATGCCACAATTAATCATTTTTGATAAGACCAGGAATGTGCATTCAGAAAGCAAATAGGGTCAGTTTTGATTTAATGAGTGAAAACATTATGAAAAAGAAATCAGCTACTGTAATTTTGATAAATTGACAGTCATTCAGTGTCTATTATTGTTTACACCACCATGGGGTGGTATTGCAAATACAGTATAATTTACTTAGTATCTCATATGCATATCACATTTTATGCTATTTTGATTGTACCCTTTTTTGCATAATGTGTTATTCCACATAACTCTAACTGTAATTGTAACTCTCTCACGCTATTACAGCCCCCCTGAGCACTCTACAAAGGTTTTATTCATTATTGGCAAACCCATGTCCTTCCCCGCAAGCATGCCATTGTGGTTTGCATTTAATAGAAGCAAACTTATCTTGCTGAATGAAATGAGCTTGTGGTAAGAGAGGGAACAGTGAATGTTTATCTGTGAAAGAGACTCCCACCAGGGATATTATGCAGAGGGGGGAACTCGATGAGCTAAACTGAGCCAAGTTGCACAAATTGTACTATTTATCTGTATTTTTGCTCTGAACTCTTATACATACTGTAGTCTCAATAACACCTTATAAACTATTAAAAGCTACAATAATGTATGCTAAAATGTTCAAATGCAATTGAATCATTTAATTTATTATAATTTTATGTTAACAGTTGCACTTTTTTTACTATGCCATTTTTATTTTATTTTGAAGCACACGTATGATAAACTGACAGCCCTATTTTTCAAGCGCTCAAACTACAACGGACACCTCCTTAGGGTCTGTGGGTCTTCATTTCATCAGCCTGAAATGCATGATTGCTTTTCAGGATTAAGTATACAGTATATGTAGCATAACAACAGCAAAACCAAATGTATCATGCTTTTGTGATCATTTCTAGTGCTTGTTTCCTGTCATTTTCTTCAAACATACAAACACATGTCTATGTTAAAGAGCAACTTGCAGGTTAGAAGACCCAACAAGTCAATGTATAGAAAAATAATGTAGGAACTAGATTTTCTTTAAAAAAAAATTATAAATACGCTACAGTGGCTTCTGGAGTCGTTTTTGTGAGAAATTTTTACTTCCGCATCTGAAAATGGGCGTGACGGGCGAGAGTCGTGACGTAGCACGAGGGAGAGCGGTCGATTCAAACAACAGGGAAAAATGGATCGCAATGACATTTCGGACGCTGAGGAAATTGTTGACGGACCACAGCCATACAATTATGAGCCTGCTAGGCTGCCAAGAGAGCAGGGACAGGCCAGGATCAATGTTAGACAGAACATATTGGAACTTACAATAACAGAAACTAAGCTTTGATCAGGCGTTTGTCATGCTCATTAATATCCGCCCAGACTAACGTTACGTGATATAACTTAGCGGTTTCTCATCGAGAGACAGAGAGATATTTATTCCTGATACATTTTTTGTTCCATAGGTGCTTGTGTGGAAAATGCGAGGCAATGTTTACAGCTGAGGAAAGTCAGTGTTGCAGGGAGGTGGATGCATACTGGGCCTTAGTGGAAAATGCCAAACTTCCATGGTTGCAGACAGTTAGTGTTACTACAGTAAAGCCATGGTGAATGTTGCTGATCTGTGGACACTGGATAGTTCGTTCATTCATTGCACAATGTTTATTCTGGTTTCCACGTCAGCGCTGTTTGATCCGTTAATAACGGAGAAATGTGAATATTTCTCACTAGATCTCGCAGCGATGTTATTACTTCAGTGGCGAATTCAAATGCTTTATTTACTGGATCTCGCAGTTACAGTGTTGCTTGATCAGGCTCGCGCTGCACTGGTCCAAACTGATAAACGGTCCACACAAACACAATAACGAGTAGCTCAGTTTCGTTCCGCTTACATTGCGTTTGCCAGTTGATGTTGTGCTCGCGTCTACATCCGGCGGGAGAACCCGAGATTCCAACAAATCTCCAGGTCGATAATTCTCCGGAGTGAAATGTGCGCCACAAACGACCGAGTGTGCGGTGACAGACGCGGCAGTGAAGTCTGCTCTCTTCACCTGAACAAAACGCACCCAAGAACGAAAAGCCTTGTTTTTCCTAGAAGGAAAATGATGGACACGATGTCCTGACAGGCTGGATTTTGTGCAACCAGCACAAACACAATAATTTACCATTATGGCTTCTCTAAAACTCGATCTAAAACTTTCTCTGTCGCTCACTACTGCTCTAACTACTACACCCACAATGAGAGCGCTGGCTGAACGCGAGCTCATATTTACCTCGGCATACGTCATATGACGCGTTGCTATAGGGGGAAAGGCGTATTCCAGAGCCTAGCACATTTTCATCAAAATCTCTACAACCAATTAGATTTCATTAGTAATTTCTACATATGTGTTTTTAAAAAACCTCTTCAGACAATATCAAGTATTAATTCAGTTATAAATTTAACCTGCAAGTTGCTCTTTAAGCATAACTCCTCAAGGTTTCACAAGAGTGTCCATTTCACTTAAGAAATCTCTGTTTGCATCAAACAGCCTTTTTTTAATCACATCAACTGCACACACTTTTGCTTGTTCTGGTGAAATGCTGTTGATTTCACCCTCAGGCTGCGCTGCGGAGCACGGCAGTCTCACAATCGAGGTGGCTCCGACTGAGTTTGAGTGAATTACAGTCAGCAATACAGTGGACAAGTCCCTGAGGAATACAGTAAATCTAATCACCTGTTTGTGGAAATGAAAAGGCATGGCACTACCTGCCAGTGTCTATGTGTGTGTGAGTGGGTGGGGGTGAAAAAGAGAAAAGAGAGGCCACAACAGGTAGTGTCTGCAGCACCGGAACATAATAAATACAGAAGAATTGGAGCAGTGGGAAGGACAGGTGTTAAATGGACAGCGAGGGATTTGAGGAAAGGAAGAAAAGTGAGTGACAGAAGTATAATAGAATAAAACCCAAGGAAGGAAACCTACAATAGTGCAGAAGATGGGTACAAAGCTTAAAGGGATAGTTCATCCAAAAATGAAAATTAGCCCACGATTTACTCACCCTGAAGCCATCCTAGGTGTATGTGACATTCTTCTTTCAGACGAATACAATCGGAGTTATATAAAAAAATGTCCTGGCTCTGCAAGCTTGGTAATGGGAGTGAATGGCTGTATGTCTTTGAAAGTCCATCAAAGCACATCTTTTCATGATAAAAGTGCTGGATTTCTTTCGTAGTGTAGACGCTCATGTGGTTGAATGTAGTTATATATATATATATATATATATATTTTTTTTTTTGTAACAATGTAAAAGTCTTTACTGCCACTTTTAATCAATTTAATGCATCCTTGCTGAATAAAAGTATTATACTGTCAGAGCAATAGCCTTGTGGGAAGCCTTCCGACATACTGTAAAGCACAGTTGCGCCTCCGGTGACCCTAATTCAAGTCCTAGCTTTGTTTGTAAGGTACTTTGTTGATCCTGTTTCCTCTCTCTGTATATAATTACAACTTTTTAATTGTGTAGATCCAAGTCAGTCAAATGATCCGATCTTCCCTTCTTCAACTACTGCACAATACATCACAACTGCGTATTGCCACATAGTGGACTCTTCTGTCTCAACATTCACCTTGCGCTTGTGCTGTTGTACTTGCACCGTTCGCATGGACACAAAAATTACGCTGCACGCTGATGATGTGCACCCTCCTGATGACGAAAATTGTCGCGCAGGCCATCGCAAAACTTGGGCTTTGTTTTCAAACGAAAGGATGTTGGCCAAATGCACATGCATGGCCAACACAAAATGAGCAAATTGCTCTCTGAGACAACTCATTATTCCCAAGTCATATAAAATATTAGTTCAAAATGAACTAATTGTTCATGATATACCTATCACTACCCTGAACATCACTACACAGACACCAAAAGCATTCCCCCCATTATATTCCCTATATTCGTTTGGATACTTTACTTTTTCCCATTTTGTTCGGACGTGCTGATCCATACAATTACTCTGTACTATTCTGTTGACTCCTGAATATTGTTTGTGTTGTAATATATAATAATAAATTATATTTTGGCCATCACAATAATACAAATAGTAATAATAATAATAAAATCCACAAATTCATAAAACTTTGATCTAAAGCAGAGTGAAATTGACAGTCAGAGTGTGTAGACTGAAGAAGTGTGTACAGTCAACGGACAGTTTCAGTTTGAGATAAAACAGCTTATTATTTTGGCTTCAGTAGTTTGATTTAAATCTTGTCAATAGCGTTCCCTACTCTCCCCCCTTGTATTATTTATGCTCGGAGGCTGCATTGGACCAGCACTGCCGTATTTTCTGCCTGTAAGTGTTTGTAGTAACCTACTCATTGAACCAGTAAATTGATCTGACAGATGCTGATGCTCTTATATTGTACGCCTTTAAGCAAAGTTTTGGCAGATAGCATCAGATTAGGCTCATGCCCTGGACTGCCAATAAGCAGAGTCTGCAGTCTAACCATCTCTCAAGAGTCTGTCTGAGTGCTACTCATGGAGGCGTCATAAATCATGTGATTGATTTGTTCTTTTTGACTAGCATAGCACCTTTACTAATGTCCAATAGCATCCACTCAATGATCAGTGCAACATAAGCCTACATCTTGTTACATCGTATTTGTCAAGTGCATTTAAAACAAGTGCTCCTATATGTAAATCGGATTAACATAGAAGTGCACAATGAGATAGGGACTAGTTTACTGGAGTTATTCCAGATGTACCCAAGCAGAACTTTTACTGTGAACTTATGTTTTAAGTTGTGTGATCCAAATGGGTTTTGCCTCTATGTACTGACATAGAGGGACATTTAATAATGTTTAGGCTATTTATTACTAATGTGAGCAGGAAGAACTCTGAGTCCAGCCAAGGGTGAGATTATCCCAAAATGCTCATCTATAATCCGGTAATGCTTTCGAATTCAGAACATCCTGCTGAGAAACTGATGTTGAAATTATCCTAGTGCCAATACACACAAACACACACACACACACACACACACACACACACACACACACACACACACATGTCTGGTTCACTATCTTTGTGGGGACTCTCCATAGACGTAATGGTTTTTATACTGTACAAACTGTACATTCTATCCCCTTACACTGCCCCTGCCCCTAAACCTACCCATCACAGGAAACATTCTGCATTTTTACTTTCTCAAAATAACTCATCCTGTGTGATTTATAAGCCTTTTGAAAAGTGGGGACCGCTGGCTGGTCCCCACAATGTAGGTGATCTCAGGTTTTACTATTCTTATGGGGACATTTGGTCCCCACAATGTAATATAAACAAGGGCACACACACACACACACACACACACACACACACACACACACACACACACACACACACATTTATTGTGTAACATTTAATTGCATTTATTGCATTTCAATTGCATATATTCTCTTGTCCAGTGGTTCTCAAAGTTTCCAGGCCAAGATTTTGATTAATATCATATTATTACTGCTGATGTATTTGTATGAGTATGGTCAATTATTTGTTTTTAAATTTATAAAAAGTGACAGTAAATACATTTACAATATTACCAAATATTTCTATTTAAAACAAATGTTTTTTTCCCCCTATTCATAAGCACTAAATCAGAATATTATAATGATTTCTGAAGGATTATGTGATAGAGAAGACTGGAGTAATAATGCTGAAAATTCAGGTTTGCCATCACAGGAATATTTCAAAATATATTAAAATAGAAATAATTGTGTTTTTGATCAAATAAATGCCTTGAACATAAGAACAAAAATAAGAACCACAGCTAGGTTATAAAAATATGTTACACGACAGACATGGTTTATATTGTGTAACATATTTTTATAACCATGTCTGTCGTGTAACATATTTTTATAACCTAGCTGTGGTTATAAAAATATGTTACACGACAGACATGGTTTATATTGTGCTGATGAATACTATTTGCCATGTGTAAATATGTGCAGTGGATCACCTTTGGCAAATTGCAACAGTAGTGTGCATTTCTGTAAAACAGAATGCTGACTTAGTCATTCAATGCAAGACAGTCAGTTTACTTAGGCTGTCTCTCTTTATTTGACAATTTTCAGGCATGGAGTATAAAGAATGGAAACAGATCAGAGCTGCTTTCCATTTAAAATCAGGACCTCAGTTCGGCTGGGTGTTATTATGGACTAGATAATATCTTGTTTGATTGTAACATCACCAATTCTATCTGTTTAAAGTTAATACATCCCGTGCGGCACAAAACGATTTCTAGACTGCAATTTAAACCAGGAAATGACAAACACTAATAGGTATTTCATCGCCTTGTTTAACCACCCTGAAGTCTCACAAGCTTCCATTTTGTTTTGTTCCCAATTTCAGTCTGGCCCTAATGCAAATACAGCCCTTCTGTCTGAACAGTTTGTGTGTGGAACCATCAGTTAACTGCTGAAGGCAGTTGAGTTGATGACAACATGGTGCGCTAGAATTGAAGAAATAACTGGAGGATAAACGCTGAGAATGACATCTGCCTTCACTGAAGTATAAATGACATTGATTCTGCTTTCATATCTGTTTACACTGAGCTAAAAGCTACAATATATTAAAGACATTGTTCACCCAAAAAAATAAATTGTGCCATCATTTACTTATCATTTATCTTCTTTAAGGAAAAGCAAAAAGAAGATATTTTGAAGCATGTTTCAACTGTTTTTCTTCATGCAAATTGGTGCCTAAAACAACACTGAACTCCATTGACTTTTATTATATGGGCAGTTGAAAGGTTCTTTTAAATGCAAGATGTATCGGCCGCCGATATTTATCTGCTGATTTCTGATCAATTTAAAAACCATCTGCATATCGGTTATAGCATAAAAAAGGCCGATACCAATGGTTTGACAGTAAATACAATGCATGTGTGTATCAGTATACTGGATCCATACAGCTCTTAAAGTGGCAGCAGCCTAATATTCCTGCTTCGTTGCTGACTGTGTTTTAATGTTAATCGAACAACAAAAGAAAAGAAAATCGCTCTCTGTTCTAGACTAAATAACTCTAAAATTTAACTTTACTAAGGATTAATATATATTTAATAATCCGGAACTAAAGATACAGCTGGTGATAATTAACCACAGAAACAAATACATAATCAAAAACCGAAACTAAACAGAGCAGGGAAATGGGAGCCAATAAATAGGAGTGCATAACGTGACACAGTGAATATGATTTGATGATGCAGCAATAAACTAGCTAGTATACCTTAATGTCAATCTATATTTTGTGGGACTGTTTTTTTTCTTTTCAAGTTAAAAATCTAGATTGATACATTCCTCAAAAATACCAAATACCATGTACAGTTGAATGTTAAACTGCTAAAACTATTTTTCTTATCCCAAAACATTTGATTTCATTTGTGTTTAACAATTGGTAGGCAGATATAAAAAATGTGTGGTCCCATTGTCATTTATCCATAATTTACTGTACAATATAGTAAATATACAGTCAATATATTTGCCTAATTCACTTTTCTGACTGATAGCAAATTTCTCAGCCGATAGTGATATGGCTACCAATATATCAGTGTATCCTATTATTTTTTTCTTTTTTTTTTTCAGTGTAATGTGAGGAACCAAACTTTCTGATAGATGTAGGCTGTTTTGTAAATGCAATGCATGTGTAAACAGATTACAAGTAATCACGTAGCAAACTTGGGTCCCTAATTTGTAAATGTTAAGTGTCCCCATGGCAGTAGATATTGGAAAAAATAGCATAAATTCAGAATTAACAGGCTTGCAGAGACCGTATAATAAGCACGGCTGTTGCAGGAGAGTCTGATGAGATGTTTTTGCTATGCTCACACACAGTGTATTCCCCGCAGCCTTTGTTGGTTTTTCTCTGTGGCTCCAGCTTCATTTGTTCTGCTGGGCCTGGCTGCCTCTCACACCTCCACCCGGCTCTCTTTCTGTTGGGATCTCAATGAATGGCTGTGAATTTTAAACGCTGGATTAGAATCCCTGAGAGAGAGTTGGGAAGTGGGGAGCTTTACCGGCAGCAGCGTGCTAATGTGTAATTTTCAAACATAAGCCCAACATATTTTTTGCTATTGGTTGGTCCTTCAACCCCAGAATGTCAATCTGCTTAGCAAAACCAGAAGTATTTGTTGGACAAACTATGAGTGAAAGCATGAACAGATCAGTTTAAAGATATTTGGAGGAAATCACTTATATTACACTGCCTGTGGCGTAAATTCACAGTCCTTAGATTAGTGCCAATCCTCGCTAATATGAGGCCAGAGCGTTTGGTATTGAGGTTAAGCTTATGCATTCTAAATCCTCTCTAAATCCCCCTTACAACACTGTAGCTCTGTTAATGACTGTAACCAGGGTTGTTTGGGTTGGGATGTCAAGAACTGTACCATAATCACACATGCATTAGTTATCTAGAGACAGACATATAACTGTTTGTAGATTAAGATCCACAAGTTACATATAATACACAAACTTTCTACATGCTATTTGCTTGAATTGATGCTTTCGTGCAAAAGGGTTAAGGGAAGAAATGTTTCTAAAATATATTTTATTTAATGTTTTTGAAAGGATTATTTTATGTTCACCAAGGCTGTATTTATTTGATAAAAAAAAAAAAAAAAATATATATATATATATATATAGGAACAATAATATTTTGAAGTATTATTACAATTTAGCAACTATTTTCTATTTGAATATGTTTTAAAGTGCAATTTATTCCTCAATTCATTTTTTTCTTCAGTGTCACATAATCCTTCAGAAATCATTCTAATATTCTTAATTTTTTTTAAAAAATTATTATTATCAATGTTGAAAATAGTTGTTTTACTTGTCTGCTTAATTTTTTTTAAACTGTAACTGTTGTAGTATTTTTTTGTTAGAATAATGACAATTATATAATTCTTTATTCAATTTATTGCAATATATTATTCTTTGTACAGTACATTTATTAAAATTAACATTTATTGGTAATGTGGGCATGCAGTTAGACCTCCAAAATATGCATTCCAATTTAAATGTATATTTTAAATGCAATCCTAGACTTTCTGGAACCACTGCAAGCCTCCATTTTGCAGCACTTCAGATAGCCATTAGTGCTTCTCTCTAATTGGGCAACATTTGTAAGCAGGGCCATTGTCTTATCATACAGAGAATAAAGAATCCGTTTACTCGTCAGTAAGTTTAAACAAAATGTAGATTCATTATTTGCATTTAAAACAGAAAACCTCATTATTTTAAGATCAATGACATTCCAAGTGTGTATTATGGCCCTACAGTGGCGTCTCACTGGAAATGCTTGACACACTAAGTAGGTGAACCAAAGCCTGACTTAATGATGGGATATGCCAGGATAAGTAGGGATCATTTCTGCTGTTTCTTTTAGTTTGCACAAGAATAAGCAGGTAAAGTCATTAAAGAGGTCTCATTTGGGCACCAAGCTAAAGCTCGTCTTATTCCAGCACATATCATATTAGGTACAAACTTTGTCAAGAACATAATGTGACTAGAAAAATGAGGCAACAGTAGTGAGAAGTAAATAATGTCAGAAACAAAACATGCATCTATTTACATTTGAAAATGTACATCTTTCTGGGTTCACAATTTATACTCACACATTTACACACCAAGGACAAGCAATTCAATCTTCTAAGAAGAGATGATTCCTATACCTTGTTTGTGGCACTCACAATGACATTGCTTCACAATATGGATACTGGGAGGTCCCATGAGTATACAAATATTTTCAAAGGATTGACGTGTTGTGTCTTGGTTTGCTTAACATAAGCAGGCCTTTCCAAGGTCCTTAACAAATGGCACTATGTGTTGAGAATAACAAAAGGAATATTTCTTGACTCCTACCTCACTCAGCATGCACCTGTAAGATGAAATGATTTAACCAACGTCTGATCTGAATACAAATAGCTATATGAATATGTTATAAGAAAGTCCATTGAAGAGCAGATGCACAATAGGAAATGGAGATACTAATAAAAGTCAGTATATTCAGCAATCATTGTTTGGCTTCTAACATGAAAAAAAAATATTAATCAAACTGGCCACAATAGGCAAAGAGAGGAGGCGGAAAGTCTAATTACCATTAAAAAGATAAGATTTTTCATTCCTCCCTTTCTGCGTTAAATGTAATTAACAGCATTGGCTTATCTAGGTAAAGAAAATGTCAGTGGCTGTATAGATATGACAAGTCCACTTTATGGTGGTGATAGAGAAAATTTTTGCAATAAAAAAAAAAAAAATTATATATATATATATATATATATTATAAATTTATAATTTATAATATATATATATAGTTTTTAAATTTATACAGCACTTATGTATGTTTTCATTCATTCATTTATTCACTCATTTAGTTTTAGCATGTGGATGAATATGACAATGTTAATGTATTTGGTCCTGGCAGACTAGATCTGCTAGACTTGATGCTGTTGATTATTGCTGCTGCTGCAGAGCAATTATGTACTTGCTAGTACTACTTATAGATACACAGACATGATGCTATGAGAATGTGAGATTTGCTGCTGCTTCATGAATAGACATAAATCCAGTAGCAGATCTAGGCAGGTGGAGCTGGGGGAGGTGGGGGGTTTCAGAGGAACTTTGATAGTGCGCTGCAGGACTAGCTTACAGCAAACACTGAACCAGACTCTTTAAATCTTGAGCAAGCAATCTCATTGGCTGCAGGTTTTGCAGAGACCCAATCAGCTTGTGCCATATGCTAATGATGTGATTGCTTGCACAGTGCTCGCAAAATCGCTAGTTATTTTAAGGAAAAATATGACCATGCAAGTTTTTGATCATGCTGATTTATTATATATACAATAGCATTGTATTAGAAGGTTGCTAATACAATGCTATAGCAGATATATGTACAATAACAATTGTAGGAAAAAAATAACATTACGATGTCTAGAAATCAATTTCAATAGTAATGTTACATTGGGTTTAATTAGTCTTTTAATGAGATCTAATAATATTGTTGGTACGGAAAATTCACGTGAATAAATGCATAGATTCGCAAATTCTGTTTGAGTTCTTCAATGGTCTAGTGGTAGATCTTTTGCCAAGCGTGTCAGAGGTTACGGGTTCTAATCTGCACTCGTATCGTTTTTTTTTTTCTCATCAAATCCGGATATGTTCATCAGTGGTTGTATATCAAGCAGGGACACGTTTGTGTGCATTTTGTTTTGTGATTTCACCGGAACGAATAGAGAGTCTCCACAACGGCGACAGAATGAAGAGCGCGAACACTTCAGTATGTGAATTGTGAATTATTCCATCAGAAAATTAATAAAAAAACATTGTCAGACTTTAAAACAACGGAGCTGTGCACTTCATTTGATATCTCCGATTCAGAATCTGACAGACTGATTCATGTTACAGACTGGTCACACAAATTTCAGTTCAGTTAGAACCGGATGCATATTTGTATTGATGATTCTAATTTGATTGTTTTATATCCAATTGTTGATATTTGTGTTTTGAAAAGATGTTTTGACTCCTAACCATTTTTCTACATTAAAATTTTAATCTTTTTATTTGGGCTAGTAAAATTCATTTTGGGTGACCAAAATCTGAAGAGTGCCTGTCCGAAGGGCTACCAGCGATGTATGTAAATGTAAAGGACCAGTCTGCGCCATCTAGTTAGCATAAATGAACTAGATATTTCATTATTCACTTCAAATTTTTCAGAGATATGTGGAAATTTATTCTATGTAGGCCTGCTGATGTTAGTTATATTATGAAGTTATATTAAGTCGCTCTCATCAAGTCTGGCTTTAAGCTTTAGGTCTGAGCACTAGGAATCCTTCTCTGGTTCCCTGCATACAGATTTGCACTTCCGTTCTTCCAATAGATACACATCCTGTCCAAAGTTTCTGAACTATCTGCAGACCCTTAAGAAACTGCCAAAACTCAGCTCTGGAGCAGGACTAAGGGGAGTGATATTCTTTTCCTCAGCTGAACCTAAAAGTATGGCCCTATTTTATGCAGTGCCCCTACTGTCTAATGGGTAACAGTAGACATGACAGACAAGATAGTGAGAGTAACGATGTGTAAGGTGTCATTCAAGGTGTCCAGCTGGCAGTTCTCACTGCTGAAATGCTGTGAATGTGCAATTGTGTCCATATGTGCTTTAGTACCACATTTATATGCAGGATCCAGGTTAGAAGACATGTAAAACATGAACCATGTAGAATCCATGTATGAATACACATCCACTATTATAAAAAAAAAGAAAAAAGATGAAGAATGAGTAACTAAGAACTTACATTTGTTTGGTTAGTGTAACTATTTTATTAATTTGAACTCCATTCAGTTAATTTTTAAAAGAACGGACTACAAACATTAAACTGAGCTTTTTTCAGTTTTTCATCTTTCGTTTTCTCTTTGTTCTATTTAAAGTTACAGTTGTTGTCACTTTCCACAAATAAGATACTTTGATGTTTTTTTTAAAAAGTAATTACGCTATGTAATGGATCTCATTTTGAGAAGTCTGGTGTTCTGTCAAAGTGTTGTCCAAAAAGGGAAGACGATGATGAATAAAAATCAGACAAAGTTTATTTAAACGTTTCAAATATAATCCAAGTAGTGTAAGTGTGTAAAACACAAGCAACACCAGATAAAAAATAAATGAGGGACAAATGATAAACACCTGTGATAATTAATGAATGACAACTAAAAGGTGGCGGGAATCTAGACAAAGGAAAACAGGAGACCAATGAAAACGAACTAAGTTCATGATAATGAACATCATTTCAAAATACTGAATGCCAGTGACAGTTTTGTCTTTTAAAAAAAAAGAAAAAAAGAATAAGAATACCTAAAATGTGCTAACCTCATATAAAATGAATAGAAAATGAAATGTGCTAATTTAGTCTGACCTCTTGAGGTTTATAATTACATTTTCTGAAGGTTGAGTACTTCTTTTCACTGACCATTTGTTGAGAATTTTCTGGTGAAGATGTTGTCTGTCAGTCGGCTTACTTCTACCTCAATTTCGACACCATCTAAAGAACTTTTTATTCTTGTAATTTCAACCCTCTGGCAATATCCTCAAATATTTTCTGTTGTGGGTGTGTTTAGAAAGCAACATGTTTTTTTTTTTTTTTTTCTACTGTAGATTTTTACAATAATAATAATAAAAAATAAATAGGATATATTCTCCTGGAAACGGTCCAGCTCTTGTATCAGTGTGTTTAATACTTTATTGTATCACTTGATGGCACAGTGGTATTTTAATTAAGCATGCACATTAATAATACATATCTGGCCAGCTAAGGGGCAGATATTTGATATAATTTCAAACCCCCTTCAAGACCATTTGAAACAAATACTTACATTATTTTAGAATGTACCGACAACAAACCAGGTTGCAGGATGCTTGTTATTCAGCAGGGCTGAAGCACATTGTTACAGGAACTGTGCAAAACTGAAACCAATCGTAACAATCTAACAGACTCCATTTATATGCCCAGTTTTGCTGCAAATTTGATACGACCATAAACCCCTAAATTGAGTGTTTGCTTTAAAATTAGAAGGTATTATCATACTAATGAAGTATGAATATCATTTAACAGTGAAAACGAACATATTTTGTGTTGTTTAGGAGAGATTAAGGCGGAAGTGGGTTTTGCTAGTGGAACAAATTACCTACAGATCAAGCCAAATTTGACTCCAGGCCTTTTCGGAGATAGTCAAAATGAATAATTTATGTGGAAGGACAGAAACCTGCTCATTGCTGTGCTCAGTCAAAATGAGAAGGGGAAAAAACACAACCACTAGATGATTCAAGGTGGCACAAAATTGGGTTTTTAATTAAACGCTTGATTACCTCCTATTAATTGGACTTCAGTTAAAATAAATGCCTGGGACTAATGTTTTAACCTCCCCGAAAGTGGGGTTCCCTAGCAAATGATCTAGAATAAAACCACTTCATTCATATGCATGCATTATCTCTACTTAACCTTTATGTCACAGTGGAAAATGGTTTTGTTTATAAAAAGAGAAGCAGTTGATCAGTAAGCTGATATGAACATAACATATTCAAACTCTATAAAACATCAAATAATGTTCAAATATCAAGAGTAATTCCAGTTAGATTGCTAGATATATCTGAAAATAGATTGAGCTCTTGTCTGATCTACGTTAAATGTCACTGGTATACGGCTCTGTCTTAAGTCATACTGTTTGTTTGCTAAAGAGCAATGGAATTGTTTGAAACAGGAAGTTGAAGCGGAACAAATTGTAGTAGGGATTGTATACCATTTTCATCAAAATAGCTAATGGAGCGCAACAATGGACGCCCACTAAGCTGCTGTGGTTTTGTGGGTATTTCATTTTTAACCATTAAGATTTCTAAATATTCTTCTTTAAAAGAGTTTAAAACATGATCCAAACGAATTAGCTCTGATGTAAATCACAACATAACAAACAAAAAAGTATTTGAAAATCACACACAAATATGGCACAACGTGTAGGGAAAATCATGGCCTTGAACTAAATTATAATGAAGACACAAATCAGTTCCACAATATGTCATGTAAGGGGCTTCATTCAAAAAGACAGAGGTACAACACTGTATACTAAACATTTAATGAGGGAATGAACTACAGCCCCACTAAGCATTGTGAATAAAATCAGTAATGTAAAATATTGCATATTTTGCAATACATGTTTTAAATATATAAAGATACATTTGGAGAGTGCAAGGAAACTGACTTGATTACATCATTCGCAGTGATTAATGGGAACTGGGCGGTCAATTCGGTCATTCCAATTCTCTGATTGTGGGACAATTATGTCTCCCCTCCAGCAACCTGAGATTGCATGAGAACATGAGATTGCAGCAATAGCCAACGACGATCCAATCCATTCCCAATGGACAAAATCCTGCCTTCATTTTTTTTCCTTATCCGAGAAGCTGTTTCACTCAGATATATGCGTCACAATAGGGAATAAAATATGATCGCAATTTCTGTTTCATGCCAAGAGGTTTATAAGTTATTGTAAAAAAAATGACCCTATGGAAAAAAAATCTATGAATTTTTACTTCTTGAACCAAATTGTTGTGCTTTTTTTTTTTCATTCAAAGCAACGTCATTTGCTATGGTAGTTGTTATAGAAGGTATCAGGGGCAAGGAACAACTTTTTGAGAGCGTATATTATCCTAAAAGAAAATGTAATCAACTAACACTAGTACACTAGCATTTGCAGTACATTTGTCTAGGCTAGCAGACATGGAATAAAATCCAGAAATCTCCCATTTTAATTTCATTGGATCTTTACAGTATAATAACAGGCACCTCATAGTTGGATTCCTCTATGGAACTTTATAAGTTGAATATAGCACAAACATACACACCACCAATCACCATTCACTTCAACTGCTGCATATAAGATCAGTCTGAGATGTTTCTATGTGCGAGTATCTGATACAAAAACCGACTGTTTCCACTGAGACAGAGCTGACTTTGTGTGTGAATGTTTGTGTTTGTGCGAAAAACAAAAAAATGACTGGTTCCACTGAGACAGTACTGGCGGTTTATTGAGTTGATGATTTATGTGCTAGCTGCTGCCCTTTCCACATCCTGCACTAAGAATGCAAAGCACAGGTAGGTTGCAGCTTTTTAGGGAGCACTCGCAATGTATTTGTGTGTTTCTTTCTTTCTTTCTCTCTCTCTCTCTCTCTCTCTCTCTCTCTCTCTCTCTCTCTCTCTCTCTCTCTGTG
Organism: Squalius cephalus; assembly: GCF_949319135.1. NCBI lineage: Eukaryota > Metazoa > Chordata > Actinopteri > Cypriniformes > Leuciscidae > Squalius > Squalius cephalus. The sequence continues at coordinate 20,855,076 of NC_137137.1, read as the reverse complement.
TGTGTGTGTGTGTGTGTGTGTGTGTGCATACCCTTTGCTGAAATTCTGATGCAACATTGTGCCTCGGGCAGTCAGGACTATGTTCGCAAATCTAGGCAGTTCATCACCGGCACCTTGGTAGTCATCTTACCAGAGAATTGCTTTGACACTCTGCATGTGCAGGGGCGAATGTGGCCTCATATGTCCATTAGCATAAGTGTATTCATACAGCATGTATACCATACTATGAAGGGTTTTCTGTGTCAATGCTCATGTACAGTAGATGCTTGTCCTGGCTATGTACAGATCCTCCTTGTGTATTTCTGTCTAGTTTCTCTAAAACAATTCCCATAGTACATATTTTAAGATTTACATAATTTGCATCTGTTGTTCTCAACAGTACAATTGGAAGCAAAAAAAGCCTTGCCCTTGTTATATTACTTTTATTTTTAATGTGGGTATTGTTGACATTAAATACTTTTGGTAAGTGGACGTGGTGTCAGATGGTATACACCTAAAACTATTCTTGTGTAATTAGTAGCCTATACAATTAATAGGCGATATGGAATATTTGTGACCAGTTACAGCATCTAAATTATGCACTTTGCCTTATATCAAAGGATATACAAAGACGGGGCACTCACATTACTATGAATGGAAGAAAGTGCAACGCACAATATGGCGGAATAATTCCTGCCTTCAAAAAGAAAGACCCAATCGCCAATTGGTCAAAAGTCATTGCTTCACTGCAGCTGCCTTCAGAAGCTCTGTTTGCTATAGAAGGACTGCACATTGGCTGATCCAACCTGAAAAATGCATTTTTTTTTGTCATGTTTTGAGCATTTAGAATTTTTTTTTATGAGACCTCTGTTGTCAGTTTTCATTGGTGATTTCAAATATGAAATGTAATCGTAAGCTTGGTGAACAGCTTTGGGGAATTTAATGTTTCCCCTTTCAAAGAGATAGGAGCTGCGCTTACATGACTGAAAGAGCTGCCCGAGAGGCGCTTCAAATATGTACTAATGTTTGAAAGTTTGGGGTCAGTACGATTTTTTGGTTACACTTTATTTTGATGGTCCCTTTAACACATTCTGTTGACTATAAGTAACGTTGCACCTACATGTCTACCAACTCTCATTAGAGTGAAACATTTTTGGAAAGAAATTAGTACTTTTATTCAGCAAGGATGCAATAAATTGATCAAAGTCAATCACATTTTTATAAAAAGTTTCCATTAAAAAAAAATGCTGTTCTTTCTATTCATGAAATAATCCCAGGGGAAAACTGTATCACACTGTTTCCACAAAAATATTAAGCATGAGCAGTCTCCATCGGTCACTTGACAAGAAAATTGTCCGAGCCACTTGAAATTTCAAGATTTTTCATTTTTCAATATGGCCGACACCTTAGTGGAGCAGTTAAGTGATATAGTGGTTTATTTGGTGATACAAGCATGAAAATTGGCATCAGCAGTCTCTGATGGTCACTAGACAATAAGCCACCCACAGCTACTTGAAATTTCAAGATGGCGGCCATTTTTCAAGCTGGCCGACACCTTAGTGGAGCAGTTAAGTGATATAGTGGTTTATTTGGTGATACAAACATGAAAATTGGCATGAGCAGTCTCTGATGGTCACTAGACAATAAGCCACCCACAGCTACTTGAAATTTCAAGATGGCGGCCATTTTTCAAGATGGCCACCACCTTAGTGGAGCAATTAGGCTCATGGCAATTTTCATGCTTGTATCACCAACTAAATGATTTCTTAAGCCTAATTGCTCCACTAAGGTGGTGGCCATCTTGAAAAATGGCCGCCATCTTGAAATTTCAAGTAGCTGTAGGTGGCTTATTGTCAAGTGACCCACAGAGACTGCTCATGCCAATTTTCATGCTTGTATCACCAAATAAACCACTATATCACTTAACTGCTCCACTAAGGTGTCGGCCATCTTGAAAAATGGCCGCCATCTTGAAATTTCAAGTGGCTCGGACAATTTTCTTGTCAAGTGACCCATGGAGACTGCTCATGCCAATTTTCACGCTTGTATCATAAACTGAACGATTCTGCCAAACATAAGCACTTAGCCGCTCCACTAAAATCAGCATGTGACTGAAGACTGGAGGAATGATGCTGAAAGTTCAGCTTTGCCATCACAGGAATAAATTACATTTTATAATATATTAAAATCGAAAACAGTTATTTTAATCTGTAATAATATTTTACAATACTACTGTTTGACTGTGATTTTGCAAATATGCAGTCTTGGTGAGCACAAGACAACTTCTGCCCCCTTTTATCCAGGCCAGCCCGCACCACCCCCTCTACCCCCAGGCTATCTGATGTTCTTCACAAACACCGTTCTAAACTCAGGCTGCAGAGAGGAATTGGTGCAAATCGAAAGATCTCACTGACCTTGGTTTGTATCAATCCCTCCTCTCTTCCTTCTCTGCTAATGTCTCTACTGCTAAAATGACATACAGTACCACCACAACAAAATTAACAATTCTTGCAGACTCTTGCACGTTTTTCAAAACACTCTCCTCTCTTCTTAAAACAACACCTCCCCCTCCTTCATCAACCCTAACAGCTGATGACTTTGCCACATTCTTCATAAATAAAACAACAATCACCAGCGGTTAATTTTCCACACCACAAACTGACACACACATATTAACAGCTACAGTAACACACACATTATCCCCTCCTCTCTGCTCTCAGAGTCAGAAGTCTCCAAACTCATCCTTTCCAATCACCTTACTACCTGTCTGCTTGATCCTATCCCCACTCATCTCCTTCAAGCCATTTTTTTCTTCAGTTGTACCTGCACTCACTCACATAATCAACACCTCTCATCACACTGTTACCTTTCCCACAGCATTTAAGCAGGCTCGGATAACCCCACTGCTTGAGAAACCCACTCTAAATCCAGCACTTCTAGACATTCATTGCTAAAACACTCGAACGAGTCGTGTTCAAACAAGTCTCTACCTTTCTTACACAGAACAACCTCCCGGACAACAAACAGTCTGGTTTCAAAAGCGGGCACTCAACCGAAACTGTCCTGCTCTCGGTTATTGAAGCGCTGAGACTGGCAAGAGCAGCTTCCAAATACTCAGTACTCACCTTGCTGGATCTGTCTGCTGCTTTTGACATAGTTAACCACCAGATCCTCCTGTCTTGTATAAGTCACAACATCTAGCTACTGGGGTGCCTCAGGGCTCAGTGCTGGGACCACTTCTCCATCTACATGTCACCACTAGGATCTGTCATTCAGAAATATGTTTTTTCCTATCACTGCGACACTGATGACAAACAGCTCTACCTCTCATTCCAGCCAGATGATCCGACAGTAGCTGCTTGCATCTCGGCCTGCCTAACAGACATTTCTTGCTGGATGAGGACCACCACCTTCAACTCAACCTTGCAAAGACAGAACTGCTTGTGCTCTCAGTCACCCCAACACTTCATCACAACTTCTCCATTCAGCTTGGTTCGTCAACCATAACTCCATCCAGGACAGCCAGGAACCTTGGAGTTGTGATTGATGATCAGTTAAACTTCACAGACCACATTGCTAGAACTGCCCGGTCCTGCAGACTTGCCTTACACAACATTGGGAGGATCAGGCCCTTCCTATCGGAGAATGCTACACAACTACTTGTCCAAGCTCTTGTTCTATGCTGACTGGTCTATTGTAAATCTCTCTTTGCAGGCCTTCCAGCTTGCACTGTCAAACCTCTGCAAATAATCCAGAATGCTGCAGCAAGAGTGGTCTTTAACAAGCCGAAGAAAGCACATGTCCATACCTCTCCTCATAAAATTGCACTGGTTGCCAATAACCGCTCACATCAAATTCAAGGCACTGATGTTTACCTGCAGAACCACTGGATCTGCACCCCTAGTCAATCCCTTTCAGAGAAATTAATTCACATATAGCTTTAAGAAATAAAATTAATCAGCACTTTTGATACTTTTAATATGTTTGTTACCAAAGCAGAATATAAACTTAAACTCTAAATTTATTTTTGTCAGGTTGTTTTTCTATTTGTGCAGACTGTGCTTATTGGGAGCCAGGTCTTTGATATGCCCCCACATTGAGCTGTGGAGTAAAAAAAAAAGTCATCTAATGAATACTTTGCATTTATACTGATGGAAAACCTCCACCAAGGGATTTATGAAGCCTATTGAAATTTACATGATTTCCAAGGGGCAATTTAATGAAAACAATTCACAGTATCAGTGCTTTAACCGTTGGCTCTCTAAAAATATAAGTTTTATTATCAAAATATATTAGTTAATTAGTTAATTAAAATATAAGTATATTAATTAGTTTATGGTAGAGAACATTGAGTTATGGCTAAAAAGATCAAAACATATATCGTTCAAATATTTAAGAAATGTATGCCTCCATTACATTAATGAATCTGTGTGAAATGGCTGACTGAGGGAGAAAACGCTGCCTGAAATGACAGGGAAGGCAAAAAGTTTGAGTTACCAAGAGTTCCGTGCTGTTACAGCATAAAAGTACATGTCAGAATGTCACATGTCTTGGCACTGCAGGAAGTTTCTGTACTTCAGTGCCGTGCATTAAAAACAGGCTCATTATTTGTGATAATGTTTAGAACTTTTGAGACAGACTCACTGTTGCCCCGTCCACACTACTGCGCTTTAGTTTAGAAACGGAGAATTAAAACGAATACGATCTCCGTCCACACCAGCGTTTTAGCTGCGTATTAGAATTGATCTCCGTCCACATTAAAACGACTGAAAACGCGGATCACGTGACCATTCACCAACACTGGGCATGCGCGTGCCGGTGTAAACACAACTTCATTGATAAAATGATCCCACCATGCGCTGGTTCTTCCCGGGTTAACCCAAAACCGACACTCCATGTACGGTCGATACCGCCGCTGCACACAGGAATTGTCACAGATCGCTCGAATAATAGCTTGCCTCCGGCGCATGTAGGCAGTTATAGCATTGTAAAATGCAGAGTTTACTTGCACAACAGCTGCTAGCAAAGATATACGATGACACCCAATCATAGAGCCGAGCTTGAGCCTCTACTACGTCATCGTTTCTAAAGACCTCCGTTTTGACCCGTCCAGACTAAAACACCCTCCGGAGATTCAAATGGAAAAATTAGTGTGGACGGGAGGTGCAAACGTAGCTAAAGATCTCCGTTTTTAAACGAAAACGCAGTAGTGTGGACGGGGCCTGTGAGTTCTGACTTTCCTAAACAATGGCATATAGGTCTGCAGAAGCTTGAAATCAGTCTGATTTAAATTTGGTTTTAAAAAATCATTGCCAAGATTGTAAATTTAGGAAAATTTGAAATTTGGAAATTTATTTGCCAAATTCTTGGAAAAGTGCTGCACTACAGGGACTCATCCCACAAAATGAGGTTAGAAAATCATTATTTTCTATATACTGTGATTCTTTTTTGTTACATATATATTTATGTGGCTGTTTTGTAATTATGGAATGAGCAATTTTTCCCCCATGAAAGAATGAAAGATGTTAAGTTACCTTTGTCTTTTTTCAGGTTTCAAATGACATTCTTGTCTCAAATTAAATGTTGTAATGTTGTGTTTAAGAATTCTCTGTAATTCTCAGATCTGGTTAGTTTCGTTGAAAGCTAAGAACTCTTTTGAAATGCATATAGAGAAAATGAATGGGAAAAATACTTGAATGAGAAAAAATACCAGAAACCAAGGACTCTAAAAACGTAGGCAGTCACTGATGCACTTAACAACCCTGTCAGACACGTCTCAGTAGCTGTTCTAACACAGGGTCCTAACCTTGTGCGACATGATAAAATTGCAAGCAGTATAGATCCTATGTTCTCCATGTTATTCTGAGTCGTGACCCTAACCAACCATGACAAGCAATGAGCAACAAGTCATTGTTAGTGGCCTGGTTTCTATTTTGCTGCATTTTTTGTTGTGTTGTGTGCTTCACCCACAATGAAATGTCATTGGTCTACATATCAAATCTCATATTTTGCTTTCAGTTAGCATAGAAATATTTGTTAGAAACTTGTCTGGTTAGAACACAGCAGGGTTAAAGTCAAGTGAGATATGGTCATGTAAACTTAAAAAATGCCAAGTTCTGCCATGAAACTCATGATGCAGGCTGATGGTTCCTTAAAGCAACCTGATGACATTTACATTGTTAACTAAATGGCTCAAGCTGATTGGTTCATGTCGCATCTGCAGCCAATGAGCTACTGCTCAACATTTAAATAGTTGGTTAACATTTGCTAGCAGTTTGCAGCGTGCTTTCAGAGTTCCTCTGAAATTCTGAAGTTCTGAAGATATGTATACTGTATGTTCATGATACATATATGTATACAGTATGTATCACCAGTCAAATGTTGTGGGTGTCAAATATCTGTGGCACATTTCCACTGTGACAGTAAAATGAATAACATCCTATTTGACCACAATTCAGTTTCGTATGTTTCTCTAAGGCTTCTTCAGTAAAATTACAATAAATGATGAGTGACAGAGGAAAAACAGTTCTGGAACTAATTGAAAATACTGTCTATTTAACAATTTAGCTGCATGGCGAGGGTTGAGAGGAGACTGTAATGGCGTCTTTACATTGCAAAGTGGTGTAGATATGCCACAAAAAGGCTGATTTACCCTTAATGAGATAAATTAAATTACACAGAAAAACTAAGCCTTATTTGTCATCTTGCAAATAAGCTGTCATCCAAACAAGATCCAATTATTCAATACCAATCCTCACACAGTTTGTTTTAAAAATGTAAAATAAATAAGATGAATCTACAAACCAGCAATGATTTCACTACCTTTTCCTACTTATAACATGCTATGCAATGCTAATTTTACACTCCAAAATTTTATAATATGCTTTCCACCGAGGTAATTTGTTACCTTCGCTACTGTTTTAACATGATAAGGGGCATGTAACAATATTCATACTTTTTAGTTTGTCAACAGGCTTATTTAATTCAGTGGAAATAAATGAGCTTGTGCTAACAAGCATTGTTGTTGCTAGCACTCAAACAAAACACCACTAGCCCAAGTTTGTATAGAGGTAATCTTTCATGTTGAAGTTCTGTCAGTAGACAAACAAATAATTGGGTCTGTTCTGGAACTCTGTGTCATAGGGCGAAACATGATTTAGAATGAGCACTGTTTAGTTCTGCTTCCTGTTATATATATATATATATATAAAAAAAATCACATACTACAACCCTGCAGCTACAGGTTACACACACACACGCACACACACACACACACACCCGAACACACAGAAACCGAACAGTTACAATGGACTAAACTCTAATCTATAGTAGTTGGTTCAGCACCATCAATTCCCCTGTTGTGGTTATTCAATGCAATCTATTGTTAATTCACACAGAAGGAGACTTCTGATTAACAGAGTCCGCGTGGACCACCAAGCTCCTCACCACACTCATGCAGCTCTTTTTAATTAGGACACAACACTCAATGATACATTTCTCAGAAATTCATTAGAATTCAAGTGGCCTTGAGTCTGTGTCCCTATTCATTTTCAATAGGTGGCTTTACACCAGGGCAATCAATCGATTCAGAAGTAAAGAGCCCATACTGCTACATGTGGCCAAATACTGGGTATGTAAGTGTGTGTGAAATTACACATTGAATGGTTGATTTTTGTGAACACTTTTTGTATAATTTACAGAATTAGTTTTCAAGTGTTAAAAATATAAATCTTGAAATAATATAATTAAAAATATAATCTGTACTGCAGTGCTATTCACTCAGGATAGGGTGTTTATTGGAAATCATAATAGTGGTTCCTTGTTGATTTGATTTTCTTAGTCTTGTTTCCCAGTACAAATATCTAAACATTTTAAAATCAAGATACATGGTAACACTTTATTTCGATAGTCCACTTTAGACATTCTACTAACTATAAGTAACTTTGCTGCATCATGTCAACTAACTTTCATTAGAGTATTAGTAGACTGTCTGCTTAATATTTGCTAACACTTTATTTTGTTGGTCCCCCAACAGATATTCTACTGACAATAAGTAACTTGGCAACTACAAGTCAACTTATTCTACTGACCCGAACCCTAACACCTTACCATAACCTACCAGTCTACTGACAGTCTTCTACGGTCTAGTAATACTCTAATGAGAGTTAGTTGACATGTAGTTGAAAAGTTACTTATAGTTAGTAGAATGTCTAAAGTGGACTATCAAAATAAAGTGTAACCAGATACATTTACTTGAGAAGAAAAAACAAATACTTAAGCATAAAATAATTTCAGAAAAGCAAGATCTATCTTAAGAGTATAATACATATTTGCCAATTGTCTAAGAAAAATATATTTTAAATCTCCAATGGTGGATGATTTTCTTGTTTTAAGCTTAAACTCACTTTCTAACCGCTTTCTGTTGATATTTTGTGTGCATGTGTGTGTGTGTGTGTTCATATCTCAGTGTTTTTTTGTCCGTACAATGAAAGTCAGTGGGATCCAAGACATGGTTTTGGACACCATTGACTTTTATTGTTCGATCAAAATCATTCAAAACGTACTTCAAAATATATCTTCAAAATACCATGTTGTGCCAAAACAGGTTTGGAACGACACGAGTGTGAGTAAATGTTGGCAAATCTTCAAGGACATTTTATTGAATATTCTGTTGACAATAAGTAACTTTGCAATGACATGTCAACTAACTCTCATTAGAGTATTAGACTATCTGCTTAATATCTGCTAACACTTTATTGTGTTGCTCCCCCAACAGACATTCTACTGACTATAAGTAACTTTACAATGACATATCAACTTAAATCAGAGTTAGTAGACATATAGATCCAACGTTACTTATAGTCAACAGAATGTGTTAAAGGGACCATCAAAATAAAGTGAAACTGGACATTCTCTTTAAGGAATTAGCTTCTGTAAGAAAATGTGTCCTTGAATTTCTGGAAATGTCCTCTTGTACCTAATGTTGTCTCCTGCAATAGGACTGCTCCTTAAGGATAGTCCTTGAATGTCTGTCTTCTGTGAACAGTTTTGGCTAAAAGGGATTACATTTAGATGTATTACTTGGAAAAAGCTGTTGGGAAGTGATATGCAGGTGTTGTAGGCTACATGCTGCTATCCAACATCAAAGACATCCTTCAATCCTTATACCTTTTGGATGAGAATGTCAACATATTTACCTGATATGCAAGAGTAATGTGAGGAAGCTTTGATATTATTCCAAGACAAATTGTTGCTGTTGGTTTGTTGACATCAGTGACGGGTAACTTTTGTATATAGTCAGGTCCAAAAGTCGTGACCGCTAATAAAAATTCTTCTATTTGCCATTTATTGGAATTTCATTTACCTTATTTCAAGATATTAGAATTCAAATTGAGTGTAATTATGACCGCCGCTAGCATAGCTAGCGAAAGCGGTCATATAGGGATTGTCAAAGTTTTTTTTTTTGTTTTTTTCGTCATCTACTGAATTTTTCGTCAACGATACCAGGGACACCGAAACACCGGGGAACATGAAATTTGGTGGGCATGTAGCCCCACTAGACTTTTACGGAAAAATTTTGTTTGGTCCCCGGGGGCCACTCCCCCCCCCCCCCCCCCCGCGCTGGGCCCCCCCAAACCCAAAAAATGCAGTTTTTCCTAAATAACTACCTGAACCGTGGCACAGAGGATGAAGAAATTTTTATGGTATGTTGGTCTTAACACTAGAAGTGCCAGAATTCCATAACTACTAGAACTGCCGCAAGCGGTCATTTTGACCGCTAGATTCCAAACTAGGCTATATCTTTAATGATAAATACCCAATTGAGAGATTAATGCATTTATTGTATTAGGATGTCTTTTAAAAACAAAACAACACCAAACTGTACATTTAAACAAGTTTAATTATACATTTATAAATAAATAATATCCGTAGATGTCCTGAACAAAATGACGGCGTATAGCCTATGTTTTCATGTTTCTGTTCGATCGCGACCGCGACCGCCGACACACACACCATATTCCAGCATTGCAATCTTGACATTGCAGCCTGTTCATTATAGCTATAATAAAATATAATAATAAAATAGTCAACCTAACATATAAAAATTCCACTGCTCTGTTTGTCAGTAGCCTACAATTCGTACCATTTTGCGCGTGTGAAGAGGATGATTTTTTCCGTCGATACTGGAACATGAGTGAAGTACAAAGCCTATAATAAAGAACAGTTTACCATTCAAATGCATTGCAAATGTTGAAACATTTTGATTCTAATTAGAGAGTTACGTGAGCCCAACGCCGCTTACTTTCACTTTCGCTTATAAAGTAGCCTATTTCATTTTGGCTTGTTTATAGTTATTTTTTCATTCTTGTTCTGTTCTGAATATCATTACATTTAAATGATTTGTTGTTGAATATGTTTAGTGTATTTTTTACCACATTTTATTGTTGTGTATTAGTATAGCCTATAATAATACCGCGAAATTCAGTGTTTTTTTAAAACTCTGGGACCAGGGCTACAAGATAAAACGTACTCGGTTACCTAACGTAACCTCTGTTCTCTCTAGAGAGGGAACGAGTATTGCGTAAGAAGCTTACGCTACGGGTAAAGTCATCTTTTCTCGAGATATGAAGCCAAAAAATTATCCTTAATTTAATATCTTAATATCTTGTCAACGCAGTGCGGCAGCAAGCAGACCTAGAGCAAGCGAAGTCGCGTGCTCATTGGCTGCTCTGCGGCAACTGCAGCAGCCTATCGCTGAAACCTTAGCGTGACGTCACGCCCAATGAGCGCGCTGGGCGCGCTCACGCGTCACAGCCCGTGTGAGGAGGCGTGGCTTAGCTTATAAAAGAAGGTTCAGAGGCTGCTATTCTCGGCGGGTTACGCAATACTCGTTCCCTCTCTAGAGAGAACAGAGGTTACGTTAGGTAACCGAGTACGTTCTCTTACGAGAGGTTCTCTCGTATTGCGTAAGAAGCTTACGCTACGGGAACTTCCCTTGTCAACGCCGTGCGCGCCCCGCATCCACTGAATGAGTCCCAGGGAGAAACCCGGGGAACACTATAACAGGGAACCGGGCGGCCAAGAATGGCTAGCGCAGTACATAAGCACACACATCAGGGGCTCAGAGCGGCGTGGCCGGTCTGACTAACAACCCCAGAATTGAGCTCAACCAGGAGAGCTAAATCACACAGCAGTAGTCTGCACACAGAGTGGGCTGGCTACGCGGGACTTAGACAGATAAGAGTTTAGCCTGCAGGGCAGGAACTTCCAGATTGTAAAATCTCACAAATGTAGAGGGGGAGGCCCAGCCTGCCGCTGTACAAATGTCATGAATGGAAATTCCGCTAGACCAAGCCCATGAAGAGGCCATGCCTCTGGTGGAGTGGGCTCTGATACCCAGCGGGCACTGCAGATTTTTAGACGCATATGCGGCTGCAATCGCGTCCACTATCCACCTGGACAGGCTGTGTTTCGAGGCGGCGAGACCTTTGGTGCGCCCACCAAACAAAACGAAAAGCTGCTCCGAGCGCCTGACAGCGGCGGAGCGTGTAGTATAATTCCTAAGCGCTCTGACAGGGCAAAGGAGTTTACCATCGATCTCGCTGCCGGATGACGGCAAAGCGGAGAGAGAAATGACCTGCGCTCTGAACGGTGTGCCCAGACTTTTGGGGACATAACCGTGTCTCGGTTTGAGGATGACTTTAGAGTCATTAGGTCCAAACTCGAGGCATGCAGCGTTAACTGACAGCGCGTGAAGGTCACCCACGCGTTTAACTGACGACAGTGCTATCAGAAAAACGTTTTTTAGCGTGAGATATTTCATATCCACTGTTTCCATGGGTTCAAAGGGATGCGCTTTCATGGCCTCTAAGACCAGGGAAAGATCCCAAATAGGAACCGACGGGGGTCGCGGCGGGTTCAATCTCCTCGCTCCCCTGAGGAAGCGGATGATGAACTCGTTCCTCCCTAATGCGCGGCCCAGCGCCGAGTCGGCAAAAGCTGAGATGGCCGCAACATAAACTTTGAGCGTGGAGGGGGACCTGCCCGCGTCCAACAGCTCTTGGAGGAAGCACAGCACCTGCGATACCCCACATGTTAGTGGATCCAGCCCTTTGGCGGTGCACCATTTACTAAACACAGACCATTTTGAAGCATAGAGCCGCCTCATAGACTGTGTGATCGTGTTCACAACCCCTGTTGGCAAGTCAACGGGTAACCGTTGATGACCCACGCATGCAGAGACCAGCGCTCTGGATGGGGGTGCAAAATCGAGCCGTGGGCTTGAGAGAGAAGGTCTCTCCTCACCGGTAACGGCCAGGGGGCTGTGTCCGCCAGCCGTATTAGATCCGGGAACCATGTTTGATTCTCCCAATACGGGGCTATGAGGAGCACCGTGTGGCGCGCTTCCCTGAATCTCTCGATAACCTGCGGCAGCAGGGAGACCGGGGGAAAAGCGTAAAGCGGGCCGCTGGGCCAGTTCTGGGCCAGCGCGTCCTCGTTCTTTGAAAAGAACTTTGGGCATTGCGCGTTGTCTTGTGACGCAAAGAGGTCGACTTTCGCTCTGCCGAAACGGCGCCACAGTAACTGGACTGTTTGGGGATGCAAGGACCACTCTCCCGGGGGAACATTGTCCCTGGACAGTCTGTCTGGACCATCGTTCAGGCGACCCGGCACGTGCGCGGCTCTCAGTGAGCGCAGTGAGTGCTGAGCCCACACTAGGAGGCGTTCCGCCAGGGTGCAGAGCATTTTGGATCTGAGACCGCCCTGGCGGTTCACATAGGCTACCACTGACATGTTGTCTGTGCGGACCAGTACATGGTGGCCTTGCAGGTATGGGAGGAAGTGCTTGAGCGCATTCTCGACCGCCAGCATCTCTAGACAGTTTATATGAAGGCGACACTCCTGGTCTGACCAGCGGCCATAGACCGGTCTGCCCTCGAAAAGCGCTCCCCAACCTCCGTTGGACGCGTCTGTCGAGATAACTTTCCGGCGTGAGACAACTCCCATCGTCACCCCAGTGCGATACCATTCGGCTGCCAGCCAGGGTCGAAGGGCTGAGACACAGCCCTGACTCACTCTGACTCGTAAGCTGCCGGCCGCCCAGGCTCGGTGAGGCACTCGCGCTCTTAGCCAGCGTTGAAGCGGGCGCATGCGCAGTAAGCCCAGCTGAAGCACTGCAGCCGCTGAGGCCATGTGCCCCAAAACTCGCTGGAATGTTCTCAGCGGAGTCTGGTTGCCCGTCTGGAAAGATGCGGCTAGGTGTCGAATGCGGCGCGCGCGCTGCTCTGACAGCCTGGCCGTCATAGCCACCGAATCCAGTTCTATTCCGAGGAACGAGATAAACTGGCGGGGCAGTAATGAGCTCTTGGCCCAATTGACCGAGAGACCCAAATTTTCCAGATGGCCGAGAAGCGCTGTCCTGTGAGACAAAAGCTCTGACTCTGAATGCGCTAGAATTAGCCAGTCGTCCAGATAGTTCAGTACCCGTATCCCCTGAGTTCTCAGGGGAACGAGAGCCGCGTCCATGCACTTCGTGAATGTACGGGGTGCCAAAGATAGACCGAACGGCAGGACGGTGTACTGATATACCCGGCCGTCGAAGGCGAATCTCAAGAATGGCCTGTGACGGGGAATTATCTGGATCTGGAAGTATGCATCCTTCAGATCGAGAGAGATAAACCAGTCTCCCGGGCGAATTTGCGCGAGGATTTGTCTGGTTGTAATCATTTTGAACGGCCGTCTCATGAGGGCTTTGTTCAAGTGTCTCAGATCTAAAATGGGTCTCAGCGTCCCGTCCTTCTTGGGTACGAGGAAATAACGGCTGTAGAAGCCCGACTCGCTCAGAGAAGGATGCACTTGTTCTATAGCCCCCTTGTGCAACAGCTTTGCTATTTCTGCCCGAAGCAGATGAGCCACTTCTGTGTTCACACTCGTCTCGGTTCGCGCTAGAAAGCGAGGCGGACGGCGAGCGAATTGAAGCGAATAGCCGTGCTTTATGGTATTCAGCACCCATTCTGACACGCCCTGGATAGCTTGCCATGCGCTGGCACATCTCGCTAGGGGTCGAATGGTCTCTGGGTTCAGATCGCCGCGCTGTGCGGGATGGGGAACCTGTATCAGAGAAGATAGGGGGACGCGCGCATCGCTGGGGAGCTTTAGAAGATCTGCATCCCGGGATAACTGAGTGACAGAGTGTGCAGCGTGTAGGTGTGGGCACAGATTCGTGGGCACATTTTCTACACTTAGCACTCGAGCGGCGCTTGCCCGCTTTATGAGAGTGGGCTCTGTGAGCGTTACCGGGGAAACTGTGTTTGTGTGTAGTGGTGAGCACGTGGGTGTGGGCACATTTTCTACACTCATGACACCTTCGGCGTGAGCCGGAAAACCCGAAACCAAACTCTTTATGAGATATCTCTGGGTCGCCGTAAAAACGGCGTTTGTGTGCAGGCGAGCGAGTTGTGTTACTGGCTCGTTGGCTGCGATGTGAACCACTGCAGTAGCCTTTTTTAAGGGGACTGACAGGGCTGAGCGCTTTGATGGCGGTCCGGCCGCAGCGGGACTCAGCCATCTTTTCCTCCCTGCGGCTGCTAGGAGGACTTCGCGGGCTCAGGTTTCAGCGCTATCCTAGGCCGGGGTCCCCGGGGGGGAGGCGGTCTGCGACGGCTGACTGAGCGCTGTCTAGGGCGGCCGCCCTGGCGTCGCGAAGATGGAGGCTGAGCAGAGCGCTGTGTCGAGCGGAGCGGAGCTCGAGCGGCGGGGCAGAAAGAGGTTCATAGCCTGTGAGGCTTTCTGCACCTCTGAGAAGCGATCCACAATCCCGCTGACCGCTGGGCCGAACAGGCCGGTGGGGGAAAGCGGGGCGTTGAGGAAAACTGCGTGCTCACTTTCGCTCATATCCGCCAGCGTCAACCAAAGGTGCCTTTCGGTGACGGTGAGCGAAGCCATGGACCTTCCGATGGCTTGTGCCGCTGACTTGGTGGCGCGAAGCGAGAGGTCCGTCGCGCTGCGCAGGTCAGTCAGAGTGTCCTGATCCGGGCCTCTCTCGTCCAGATCACGGAGGAGATCGGCTTGGAGGATCTGGAGTATAGCCATGGAGTGCAGGGCGGAAGCGGCCTGGCCGGTGGCAGCGAAAGCGCGGCCGACGAGGGCTGAGGTGGTCCTGCAGGCTTTTGACGGCAGGGCAGACTTTGAGCGCCATCTAGCGGATGGCGGGCAAAGGTGCGTTGCCACGGCTTCTTCGACCGGAGGGATCTGTGTATATCCCTTCTCGGCGGCCCCGTCCACTTGGGAGAGGGTCGCGGAGGCCGGTGAGCGGAGTCTCGCGGAGAATGGGGCGTTCCACGACTTAGCGAGCTCAGAGTGGAGCTCAGGCAGGAAGGGTGCTGACCTAGAGGCGGGCGCTTGGCGGCGGCTAGGCAGAAAACACCCGTCGAGCCTGTTAGGCGCGGGGGCCTTGGGTGGGGACCAGTCCAGTCCCAGCTGGTCGACCGCTTTGGTGAGGAGGCGGAGGAGTTCCGCGTCGACACTGGCGCGGGACTTGCTAGACTCCTGTGTCGAGGAGGCGGAGCGGTGAGACCCCGACCATGCCTCGCTGTCCGAAGCCATAAGAGAACAGCTGTCTGATAAAGCGGCGTCGTCCGCTTCATCCCCTGAGGCGACGGCAGTGCGGGCGAAGGCCGGCCGCTGCGCGTCGGGAAGGGGAGAGGGAGATAGCGAGGCTCGAGGGAGGGGCTCCGGCGAGCACTCAGCAGCTGCCGCGGGTTCCGGTGGCCTCTGAGAGCGGCGCTTCTTCTTGCGCGGCCCGGTGGAGGCAGACGGTGAGACAGCGAGAGCGTCGAACGAGGCGAGTCGAGCCCGCAGGGTCGACATCGGCAGTTCTTCGCATAATTCACAGCCGCCCGCGGAGAGAGCGAGGGCTGCGTGGTCACGACCCAGGCAGAGAACGCAGATCACATGGCGGTCTCTTTCGCTGAGCGGAGCTTTGCAGGAAATGCAGTTAGGCATGATGCAATGAAAAATGATATAATCGCCGGATAGCGAAGCAGGCAGGGATGGCTGAAGGCGGCGAAGACGACCGGCTTCCTCAGGTAATCCTCGGCTTGCAAGGCGCTTGTTTCAACGGCGGCTTCCTCAGAGTCCAGCGATGCGTAGTGCGTCGCTGAAGAGACAAAAATCAGAGAATAGCAGCCTCTGAACCTTCTTTTATAAGCTAAGCCACGCCTCCTCACACGGGCTGTGACGCGTGAGCGCGCCCAGCGCGCTCATTGGGCGTGACGTCACGCTAAGGTTTCAGCGATAGGCTGCTGCAGTTGCCGCAGAGCAGCCAATGAGCACGCGACTTCGCTTGCTCTAGGTCTGCTTGCTGCCGCACTGCGTTGACAAGATATTAAATTAAGGATAATTTTTTGGCTTCATATCTCGAGAAAAGATGACTTTACCCGTAGCGTAAGCTTCTTACGCAATACGAGAGAACCTCTCGTAAGAGAACCACTTTTTTGGGGAATTTTTTTTTTTTATTTCAGTAAAACACAACAAACCCATGCCAAAGTCAGATAACTGACTTTTACCATCAACAGGCACCTCAACCGTTTGGTAGAGGTTTGTAGAAATTGAATGGGAGGGTCCTTTGAAAAAAAAATCACAGATTTTTCATACATAGTATGTATAAGTATATTTTTGTGGAAAGCCAGTGCAGGCCTGAGCGGCGGTCATATTTTGTACCGCCATGCGGTACATCTAGTTTGGACAGAGAAACTAACATAAATTTCATGTCTTAGTATTTGGGTTGTCAGCAGTCAAGCAGTCTTGCACTCTACAAGTGTGTCAAACCTGGGGTCCGATTGGTGAAACATTCTTAACTCTTTCCCCGCCTGCATTTTTTAAAAAAGTTGACGGCCACCGCCAGCACTTTTAATCATTTTCACAAAACTTTCATGGCTCCAGAATGTTTTGTTGTATGAATATCTACATGCATATTAAAAGAAAGAACAGAGCCTCTACTTTAAAAAATATCAGCTTTATGCATTCTTTTTTATCAACACTTGAATGTGGGTAAGTTTCGTATAAAAGCAACATTTTGAGCAAAAAGCTGAGAAAATCACGTTTTTGTCAAATACTACCACGTGCATAAGCAATTTGTTTCTTCTTCTTTACCTGTGTTTTGATCCGGAGATTCAGTACTCTTTCAGAAGATGCATAATAGCGCCCCCTTACCATATAACAGCAAAAGCATGGATTGCCGAAAAGTTCTGTCAATGGCGGGGGAAGAGTTAAGAATTAAATTCTTCTTAGCTGCCATTTTCTAACTTAAAGGGAGTTCACCTAAAAATTCTGTCATCAAATACTCACTCCCATGTCGTTCCAAACCCATAAGACTTTTGTTCATCTTTGAAACACAAATGAAGATATTTTTAATAAAATCTGAGTGATTTCTGTTCATCTATTCTATTCGAAATTCTATTCATATGTTAACGTTTACAAAGAGATTATAAAATAAATCCATATAAATCAAGCAGTTTAATACAAGTCTTCTGAAGAGACACACTACACTCACTTGATGAATACATTTAATTTAGCCATTTATTCACATATAATCATTGATCAGAGAACATACATAAACGTAAACGTAAGCTGAATTGTACTTTTCCAAATAAATTAGATTATATTCCTAGATTCCGAATGCGGTCTCAGATATATATGGATCTCACTATCCTCATTACACAATGGCTTCCTGTTCTTAATACTTGTGAGATGTTCTTCAACAAAGCAATAGCAAAAATGGGATGAATAAGTTCTTCTGCACATAGCCGTCCATATGTGGGCATTCAGTCTACCCTTGTTGTGGGTTTCAGTATTGTACAAACATGAGGACATACCCACGGCTTGCCAAGAAGACAATGAAAAAGATGAGCTTATAGAGTTTTGGCTCAGTGAGTGATGAAAAGGAGGGAAAAGTGTGTGCGTGCACAGGTTCTCAGATGCCTGCGAGAGAAATCCGTCCACAGCATGGGATCAAAAAGAGTGAGAGAAAAAGCAGGAAAGGTGAAAAAGCATAGGATGAATCTATCTCTCCAGTACACAGAGGAGATGAAACAATCGATCCTTTGCTCTTGAACAGAGCCTGTTGATGATGATGAACCTTTGCAGAACTTTCCTGCTGGCCACAGCACTGCGGCCCTGTTCATCCCAGTCCCCAAACCCAGCCGACTGCAACCCATCATTCTCTGACAGCCTGCCTCTACGCTGCTTACAGCCCACTCTCCCCTCAGATATACAAGGCTGGAGAGAAGCTACAGGAGATGCTCTCGCAGTGTGCTTTTTTAAAGGGGCAGTTCAGCCAGAAATGAAAATCCGTCATCGATTGATCCCCCTTAACAAGAAGTAGAAAGGTCAAGTGTTGTTTTTATTGGGTAATGTTGAATTTCAGTCACAGCGTTAACGCTCAAAGCTGTATTAAACATTTTGGATGCGATCTGGCACATTTGGTCTCTTCCCTCTCCAAAGAGATCATCTAATTGCGAATCAGTGGAGCCTGCATGGCCAATATTATGATAAAAGTGTCCATTACTTTTCAAGAGTATGTCATAATTTTCTCAGAGGACGGTGTGAAATGAAAGGATGCGCATGGCCAATGAAATTTAATCGTGTCTTTTGTGGCATTTAAATTATTTTCATCCTTGTCATTTTAAAAGAACGTGTCTGGTTTTGAAATGACAGGCCTTGTTGCTCAGTCTGTTCTGCAAGTTTCCCCTCTCTCTTTAAATAAAATTTATATTTAAATTTCAGTTTCTGCAGGTGTGCACTAACATTATTATTCCTTTTGGCTAAACATTAATATGTGCTTTTCTACGGGACGCCCACAATCACACAGATTCACCAAGTTATTCCATGAATCACATCTTTGAAATAGTTTGTGCAGTGCAGTGCTCTTGCGCTTATTTAGGCAATCTTTGTGTGACAGGGAATAGGAAAGTCCATTTATTCAGCTGACATTTATTCTGTCATGCACATTGCAGGTGCATTTAAATGTTAGCAAATAGACACGAACAACAATTCTTTTTTATTTTTATTTTTTAACTGACGTGGTTATGGTAGCAAGTCATGCTTGTTCTCAATGAATGTTGGACTCCAGTAGGGGTGTCCCTTTTCTCAGATTCTGTTCGTGGTGTTCATGAACAGGATCTCAAGGCGTAGCAGGGGGCGGGGGGTGGCATCGCTGCTATTTGTGGATTATGTTGTCCTGATGGCCTTGTCGGGCTTTGATCTCCAGCGCTTACTTGGGTGGTCTTGGTCAGCGCTTACTTCGCTTACCAAGTGTGAAGTGGTGGGGATGAGAGTCAGCACAACCAAATATAAAGCCATGGTTCTCAGCCAGAAAAAGGTGAATTGCCCACTCTGAGTAGGGAGTGATTTGCTTCCCCAAGTGGAGGAGTTCAAGTATCTTGGGGTCTTGTTCACAAGTGAGAATAGGTTGGAGCAGGAGTTTGATAGGTACAGAAGCAGCAGTAATGCAGCCGTTGTACTGGACCGTTGTGGTCGTCACTTGAAGCGCTCGATTCACCAGTTGATCTGTGTACCAACACTCACCTATGGTCATGAACTCTGGGTAGTGACTGAAAGAACGAGATTGTAGGTACAAGCAGCTGAAACTAGTTTTCTCCGCAGGGTGGATGGGCTAACCCTTAGAGAAAGGGTGCAAAGCCCTGATATCAGGGAGGGACTTGGAGCTGCTGCTCCTTCCCATTGAAAGGAGCCAGTTGAGGTGGTTTAGGCATCTGAGCTACATGTGTTTAAATCCAACTTTGTATGCCCTTCCTTCGCTAAATTCCCTCCGTCTCGTTCACTCGAGTGTATGTCATTGCTTATACTGCACTACTGCCAGAACCCTTGAAATGTGTTTAACCTTCATCCTTCCCACGCATCCTGTAACAAATCCTTCCCTTGCTGGTCAAAATTACCCAAAGCCCTAAAATTATACTTTTTTTTTTTCGGACAAATGAACCAGAAATAATTTATACGTGAAAGAAGGCGGAGCCTCTGCGCACACCTACCTATTACGTAAACGGACCAATGGTAGTACAAAGGCGTTTACCATCCGGAGGTAACTTTTCTGGAAAGTTTGCTATAGCAAGCTGTTTCGAATTCCCAAATTGAACTCCAAACGAAGTTCGTTTTGGCCTGATTTTGTTCAAAATTACTTCACATCAGTTCGTTCTTCAGTTTCGCTTTCTGCTTTAAGCCCCTTGGACTCTGCAATTATTTACAGTTTTGTTTTCCTTATGAATTTTTTCATGCACCTTTCTATAAGCCTGTATGTATGCTTGGGCTGTAAATGTTTTTAATATAAACCAATATTAATATATACATATATTATTATTAATTATAAAATAAATTAAATAAAAATACACAAACGAAAATTATACCAATACAATAAACTATAACTGTTTTAAAAAACAGTCAACTTAAGGTAACTACAACAAGTTTTAAATGCATTTAAATGTCCAAATAACTCCAATACCATACACCAGAGTTGTGTAGGGTAAATTAAGAGCGATCTGCTGTGACATCACAATCATGGTGCACTGTGGTCTATGGATCTACCTGAAGTGTACATGTTGAGTAGACTCGCTTCCTCGGTCAGAATCGAGGGGTTCAAATAAACTTCCCTTGTCCATTTGACGAAGTTTAACTTATTTTTTTAAAATAGCAGCAGAGAGTTCACGAGTTTATGTCTAAAAGTGGAGTAAAAAGCAGCCCTGCTCAGGATTCTTCTCGGACGCCTTCCGGTGGAGGTGTTCCGGGTATGTGCAACTGGGAAGAGACCCTTGGGCACACTGGAGGGATTATATCGCCTGACTGGCTTGGGAACGCCTTGGGATCTCCCAAGAAGAGCTGGAGGAAGTAGCCTGGGAAAAAGGACATGCGGGAGTCCCTACTTAGCCTGCTACCACTGCGATATATTATATTACATTACTAATAAAACAAAAATCTAGCAAAACAGTAACCATTCATTTAGTTTTAGGAATCCATTTATTAAATTTTTCTTCAGTGCCTTTTTTCATCTTCCCATAGACATCTGTGTTTTGTTAGAGCAAGCTTTACTGTGGACTTTAGCTCCTGCTGTTCCTTTATCTCTGCTTCCCAGTTTACCTTTATCAAAGCCTTCCCTCAACACTGTCTGCCTGGGATTACTGTGTGCGTGTGTGTGTTGACCTCATGTCTGATTGTCTGGGAGTGGGCTGAAAACAGTGTTGTGGTGGATTGGTATGTTTAAGTGTGGATTAAATAACACTTCATTTCTCGTCTAAGTCTTTTTTTTTGTAAAAGCGAGCAGCAAAAATGGACTCTAAATTCAAAAGTGTTTCCTGAAGGTATTGGTACTGACCTAAACAATGAATGTTCAACAGAATATTTGCTGATACACTGTAAAACCTAACAGTAATATGTACTAAATAGAATTGAGTTCACAGCACTCAAATATTACCGAAACTTGAATGACTGAAACAGAACTCAAACTGAATGAATTATAGAACATTTCTAGATCCCAGAATGGTAATTGTATAATTAAGTGATTAATTAAGTGATGACTGAGCATTAGTGATGAGCACCTGCTGTTAACAAGCAGAATCACTGAAGGAAAGAGAAACACAAGAACTACAACTGACTTCCAGCCACGGCAAAATCAACTGGAGATAAAAGAAGACTCAAGATCTCAGCAGAGGAGGATTAAACAACTCCACGAACAGCATTACAAGCTTCACTTATTATTAACCACTTTGACTTTATTACTGCCATTCGTCTACAGAAGTTCTTATTAGAATTAACAAAAGTTTAGAAGTTGATGATTTGAGTTTCATTTAAGGTCACCATGATGGAGATCAGCGTTTGCTTTAGTTGGGCTCTTGACCCTTCACTTTTGCACTTAAGATTTTCTTTGGCTGTTATAATTGAGTGTTTATAAAACATATTTGTTATGGTACAAAAGGCAAGGAAAAGTCTGATCGGGTGTTGATGGTGAGGGACTGATGATGACAATCATCATTTAGTGACTTGATTCACTGATTTCATTCATTCACTCTGATTAAAAGGGCAACATATTAGTTTTACTCAAAACTGTGATTCTACTGCATAAGAGCTAGCCATGTTGTGACCATCAGATAATATGAAGGATTTTACAAATAGTTGTGCACAAAAAGTTTCACAGAAAAGGTATTGCATTACTAAGACTCACACAGACATCAAGAATCAGCATATGAATCTCAACAATGGTGACCATTAAAAAATGATGCATGCTGGGTAGCATAATACAAAACTTGCAAACACTGATCTCTATCATGGTGTCTTTAAATGAAACTCAATAAATCATTATCATCTAACCCTCTGTTCATTCTCAAGAACAACTTCTGTAGATGCATGACAAAAGTCAAACTGTTTAGTAATAAGTGAAGCTGGTAATGATGTTTGTGTATTGGTTTAATCCTCCTCTGCTGAGATCTTTAGAGATTTAAACGTCTTTTATCTTGAGTTGATTTCATCTAAGGCTGTGGCTGGAAGTCAGTTGTAGTTCTTTTGTTTCTCTTTCCTTCATTGATTCTGCTTGTTAACAGCAGGTGTTAATCACTGATGCTCAATAATCACTTAATTAATCACTTAATTTCTTGACTGCAATGTATATCTACTTTTAGTAAACTCAACTGAAATAAGTTTAGAGTACTCATAACTATTGTTTTTATAAACTTAATTGAATTGAGGCAATCGGTTTCCTCAAATGAAATGAGTTAGCTTAACTTGTTGGGTTTTACGGTGAATTAAGGCAATCGGTGTCCTCAAATGCAATGTTAGCTTAACTTATTGAATTTGACTTTGTTTGTGACATTGTGAGCTAACAGTAACTGCAAGTGCTCTGAGTTCATTTAAAGTTTGCCATTTCACTGTTTTTACTCAACAAAGTGAAGTTTCAGCTATATAAAGTATTTAAATGCAGTGCACTTTAATTGTGTATTAAGAAATGTTGTTTTAGTGAACTCGATTAAAATAAGTTCAGAGTACTCATAACTATTGTTTTTATGAACTTAATTGAATTGAGGCAATCGGTTTCCTCAAATGAAATGAGTTAGCTTAACTTGTTGGGTTTTACAGTGTACAAATTGGACAGAAGAGATGGGATTGGTGGCTAGGCTGTCTTTGCTTAATTTAAAAACCCTATCTGAATGAAATCTTATATATATATATATATATATATATATATATATATATATTATTATTATTATTATTATTATATATATTTTTTTCATATACGTATTTTATTGCACACTGTTTAGAATTCAGCATTAATTATCTGAGTTTATGCTATTTGTCAAACATTTTTGAATGTTGACTGACAGATTTTGATGACAAGCTAAACAGAAAAAAAATGTCAACAGTGGTTTGTTCTGTGATGTACCTCATGAATTTTGTAAGGTTAGCCTGTCTAAAAATATAATGTTGTGGGGTTTCTTGTCTTGTTCGTTCTGCTGTCGCACAATGTAATCAAAGTAGGTTTTGGCACTTGGATTTCTGACAAGACGTGAGCTGTTGTCAACCAATAAAGTGTTTTCTGTAGCACAACATGTCAGACTTCATAAAACATGTTTGCTATTGCCAAACTGACAAGAAAAATAAATTAATCTTTAGGCTCCAATTCCTCTCTGGTGTAGTTTGGGGAGCCTATAGGGCTTCAATAATCTGCAAACACTATCTGACATTCCCTGACTCTGATATACAGTTCTCTGACTGAGATTCATCAGTTGTGACATGCTAGCAGTGACTTGACTCTGACAAGACAGATAAGACAGATCTGTTGAATATACAAGTGCATTTATAAAAACTCATTGTGTAACCAAACACTACTGTATATTAAATAGCTTCAGTTTAGCTTTAATTATTTTGATGGTCTTATTCATCATTGTTAGACAAGTATTGATGCCTGAAGGCACATTCCCACCAAGGACGATAACTAGCGATAGATCTACAAATCGTTCTAAATGTAAAAGAATAGCAGAGTCCACACCACAACTATAACGATAACTGCACAGAGAAACAATATAGTTGGAGTCACTTTCAGAACTATAAAAACATTGGCAGACAATCAGAATATCCTGCTTTAAAGAGATCGATGACATAACTGCATGCTTAGAATAAACAGTCCACCATTGTGGATGCTAATATAGTTATCATTATAGTTATCTTTATAGTTATTGTTCTTGCCATGAATGGGTCTTAACAAACCTAATCTGTCAGCATAGTCTAAAATGTTTTGACATGTGAATTCCTTCTTTGTTTATTTCATAAGGCTGTCAGTTTAATCAATGTGTTTAGTACAATTAATAATTAAAAAGTAGCACCAAATCCGTATTGAATAATTTCAGGTTCATGTGACACTGGCTGCTGAAAATTCAGCTTAAACCATATTCAAATAGAAAACAATTCATTTAAATTGTAATAATATTTCATAATATTACTGCTTTAATGTTTTTCTGATCAAAATTTTTTTTTTACACAGTAGTGTGCATTTAAGTTTCTTCATTTTGGGGGATTTAAAAAAAATAATAATCTAATATTAATAATGTTATTGATTCTGATTAATTGCATTCAGGATTTAATTAAACAATCAGTATACCATATCATTAATTTGTGTCCATTTTTAATCAGTTGAAAGCTCTAATATTTTGTTTCCCCCAACCTAAAAAGAAAATAGTTTTGAGACAGATTGTTTTCTTAATGTCAATCTTCAAACCCATATTAATCCATTACTAATGAGCTGTAATGGCAGCAGTAAAGATGAGATTAGTTAACAAACCAGTCTAAGTATACCTCCAGGTGTTAGTTTGTTCATTAAACATTCCCAAGACAAGGGTTAAACACCATTTTAGTGCAGCGTCAGTAAGATAAGGTGAATGTGGCCTCCCACCACCCCAGTGAAGTTTTCCTCTCCTCTGTGAGTGCACATACACCTACTGTACACTCCTCTCATTAATCATAATTATGCCCCTCTTCTCCAATCCAATTACAGGCTCTTGCAGGAGGGCCTGATCAGGGAGTAAATCAGTCACCGATTTGTTAAATTTCAGTGTCCTAGGCTTATTTTATTTATTTATTTATTTATTGCCAAGAGAAACTCTTCCTCAAACTTCTCCAATCATCCCTTCATATGATGGCCTTTCATAGCCTTTGGGTTATCACACTTTTTCACGCTGTTCTTCTATAAGAGATCAAGTCATTGCAGGCTCAACTGTGATGTTTTACTCCTTTAGAAGTTTTTCTGTCATTTTCAAATATTTTTACAAGACAGTAAGAAATAGTTCCTTCGCCTAGTGCTTCCATAAATCATCACCAATACCAAACTCCAATAGTATTTTAAAAATGCTTTTCGACCTCACAGCCATGATACAATGAACAGCTGTCGACAGGCCCGGAGTGGGTAATCGGGAGAATCGGGAGAATTCCCGGAGGGCCGCTTCACTTTTGGGCCGGTCGAGGATTTTTTTTTTTTCGTTTTTTTTTTTTCCACATTTCAATGTCACGTTAGTTACATTAGGCTACACACGTTCCGCATTCTGACACCGCAGCGCGCAGCCTCTGCATGGGTTGTACCATGTGAGGGAGTTCTCCCCTCCCCTCCTATAGAGTTGGTTGGGTCCATAGCCCGTCTTTTCCAAAACGTTTTCTCAGGTAGGCTACCGCGGCACCGCCGGCGCCTACCAATAGCTGGGCCGGCCCTACAGTACGGTACGCGTCAGGGAGGATGGATGGGAGGAAGAGGCCAGGAGGTATGGAAGCTTTGTTTCCGCCATAGAATAAAACATTTTAAAAGATAATTGCGACTTTTTATCTCACAATTGCGAGTTTATTTCTTGTGACTTTATTTCTCAGAATTGCATGTTATAAAGTCAGAATTGCGAAATATAAAGTCAGAATTGTGTGAAATAAAGTCGAAATTGCTTAAAGTCTAAGTGAATTATTATTTAACCTTTAAGCTACATTATTTGTTAACCCATGGTATTAATACAAACTACATTAATTGCTAATTTGGAATTCCACCATGGAAAAAGTGGGCCGGTCTTGGGCCTGAAACTCCCGGGCTGAAAAGTGGCCCCACTCCGGCCCTGGCTGTCGAATGACTAACCTTGTTGGGAGTGTAGCACTAAGATGTGAGATAAGGGGGTTTATTTTAATTTGTTTCAGTTGAGAAGATTTTGTGTGAGAGGTGAAACAGCCGTGTGTCCGCTCTGGTCTGCACCATTCTTGAGCTGAAGCTGCTGCAATGTCTTCACTTATTCAACTGAGCCTTTCATTATGCATCAGCTCAGGCTAATACAAACCTCTGGATAAATCTGTGAAGAACACAACTGCTATTTGAGGCATTACAACTGAGATTTCTTGTGTAGACTCAGGAAGCTCTAACACTGGTTTTCTTTCAATTGGGTTTACCTTCACTGCTTAATGTTTAAAATGTTTTTTTTTTTTTTTTTTTTAAGAATTATTTAACTTAATACAATATTATACATTAACAATTACACTCAATTTGTAAGGATTTTTTATTTTTTTTACTCTACACTTGATGGTTAGATGACGTGACATTTTTAGAGTCATCATGATTGAAAATGGTATAAAGGTTTTTCAAAACCATATAAAACCAACATAAATATGAAGTGTACATTTATAAGAACTTAAAAATGTTTTAAATTTGTAATTATCATTTGCTGTATTTAGCATTGTTTCTCTGTTGTCTTTGACACTATCAGAACTAACCATAATAATTTTCTAAATTGTATAAAACTTTTTATGAAAAGGCAAGGTTTGTTCAGTTTGTGATATATAATGTGGTGTGGCTCTCCAAAAACAATAATATTTATGAATAAAGCAATAATTTGTCATAATATTTGTCAAGTAAATAAATAAATATTTTACATTCAGAATTTTTTTTTTTTTTAAATGCTATTAAATAATGCATTTACTTAAATAATTTAAATAATGCATTTAAATAATGCATTCTGCACTCACATTAATTACAAATATTTTATTACTTTATAAGTTGGATATATAAATATATAATATGTTTTATATATAAATATATAAAACATATATACTAAATGGTTACAACACATGACATTTTTTAGAGTCATTAAATTAAAACCCCAAAAAGAAAAAAAAAAACCTTAATAAACCAACATGAAATTAAGAAATTAATGTTTAAAAAATAAAATAAAAAATGATTTACCATGGGACCGTATTATTAGTAATTGATCCAGTTGGATTTAGCTTTGAACAAGCCTGAACCTTTTCTATAAATTGGGGCAAAAAAACTTTACTTTAACTTTAAAATCAACACTCCCTATTTCATTTTAATTTCAGGTCCATGGTCTTGTGTCACTTTATCAGATATCTAGACTGCATTTTGAGTGAGTCATAAAATAACTCAGAGAGAAAGGTCAGAAACGGTTTTTTAAATTAGTTCGGAGAGGGTTGTTTGGTTCTGCCTCGAATAAGGATTATCTAGTGGAGTTCACAAATACCATCGCAAATAAAACCAGACCATTGATTCCATTAGGCTGCAGGATGAACTGAGTGATTTCGGCCTTCTTACAAAAACATTCTTTATCTTTCTCTCTCTCACTTTCATTATATAAATAATCCATCTTGTCTACACCCTCATGATGTCAAGTTTTGAATGACTGGTGTATTGTAAATTTCAGATCTCGCGCAGGAGCATTAAATAAAAAATGATCAAGTTCAGAATTCTTATTGCCAATACATTTGACAGGAGCTCAATGCAAAGACCATTTAGTAAATTGCTGAGGAGAGCCATAGTTATACACGACTGTACCGTCATCTCCTCTAAAAAACGTTTTCTGCTGTGGTGGCAGAACTGTACGGGGTGGGTTTATGTGCTGTCCAATCATAAAACAATAAACAAATATTATTAATGGCCACCATTGCAGGGCTAAATATTTCAGTAAGTCTGCAATTTTAGGAAAGGCTCTAAGTCCGTACTCTCATGAAGTTTTTAACCTTTATGACTTAATCTCTCAGAGTCCATTATTCCATCCGAGACTCTCTTGTTTACTGCTCCAGGTTAGTATGACTGTTGTAACTTTAGATCTGTATAAACACCCTGACAAGTAACTAAAAATTTAAAACATGCCATTTGTCCTGGCTTTTTGTGAGAGCACACATTAAAGTCGAAAAACTGCAGAGCTAATGAAATGTCATTTCCCTTCCGAGTAATTTCCATTATTTGTGGAGTCTATTCATTTCAGTCCAAAAGCAACATAACCCAAAACCGAGCCCTCACAGTTGTGCTACAGCAGCAAAACTGGTGGTTTTGAAGAAGTGCCTGTCCAGCACGGCTCTGCAATTTACTAATTGGTGATACTAATCAACTCTCTACTGTCGGCTACATTTAGTGTTGAGAACATTCAGAGCGGAACGTTTTACTTCACATCACAACAGTGTACTGTGCGAGGAACTTATAAAACCACACTGAATGGTTTTGAAATCTGTCTTGTCTGATCTATCTATTTTGAAAAAAATTATTCTTGCACAAAATCATTGAGGATCAATTTAACAGCAATAAGAAGCATATGAACTGCATTTCTCAAAACCCCCACAAAGTATTAAATATAAAACAAAATATCTGAAAGTTATAAAGCTACTCTGTTTTGAAAACAGCTTGCTGCTGTTAGTGACTGCTTTTGGTTATGTACTGAATGAATTCCTGACTGAAGTATTTTATGAGATTTTAAATAATTCAGTTCTGGTCTGATCAGCAGTGTACATAATAAACGGCCATTCGCTAAATAAATGAAGATGCTGCGGAGGCCATGCCAGTGGATAAGAGGCAACAGGACACAAGGATGCAGAAATGTCACTGGCTGCGCCCAAAATCGCATACTCTCTTGAGTAGGTAAATGGCTATATAGTAAATCGACTATATAGTAGGAAAGTATCCGATTTCGGATGTAGCCAAAGACGTTTTCGCCTGTTTTCCTGTAGCTTATCACTCTCTCTATTCACATAATACAATTATGGCCCCAGAATTGCATGTTGAGCTGGTACAAAAGCACAGATGACTGCCACTCCAGACACGGTTCCCTCCCACTATAAGCTTTCAGTCTTTTGAAAATGTTAGAACAGCAATACAAATTGGTGAAACTGTTAGTGCATTTGAATATCTTAAAAAGCTTAGAAATTAGTTGCCGGTCATAAACAGTTCAAAGAAAATGGCCGCCCACTAGTAAACTGCTTAAATTTGATACTTTCTGACTTTGAATGTCTCTGAATTTGGTATGTTTAGGTCCTGGTAATAGATTACAATTGAAGGGTTAGTGAATGGGTCAATGACATAAATGTCAGGGCGACATCGTAGGCCTGGAGGACCGAGGTGACATCGTCGGCTCAAGTTACCGAAGCGCAGCCAGAGGGAGCGAGGACCAAGGTGGAACCAAAAGAAAGGTGGAAACTGGTGAAGCTGAAGGGGTGGAGGAAGTCCACAGAGACAGCAGAGAGAACAGGAACAATGAGGCAGGCAGGATAGCAGATGGCACCAGATCATCCAGAAAGTTACTAGGGACAGATAGGCAGAGAGTTTGAGGTGGGGGCTGGCTCCATGGTCGACAGGTCACTGAGTCAGTGTTCCCATTCTGGCTCTAGGTTGACTGTTCTAACGGTGCTGACTCCTGGGGGGACCTTACAGTAGGCTCTGGCCCAGGACGGATGTGGCGACCGGCTTCCGGGGTGGACTCTGTGGCTGGCTCCTGGGATGGAGGGGGCACTATCTTGTGGTCTAAGAGCTGATCGTCCTCCACAGTGAGAGAGGATCCACAAACCCACAAGAAATACTCCGTAATCTCAATGAAGGGACGGTGATCTTTACTCACTAGCAGCATCTGTCCTAGAGGGTCGTCCATTCCGATCCAGAAAAGCTGTTTAAGGGTTTCATCGTCCCAGTGCACCTCATTGTAGACGTCCCATATGTCCTCTACAAGTTCCTCCAGTGTGCGACCGTTCTGTGAGTAACACTTCATATTTTTACTCGTTTGAGGGTTTATTGCTGTCCACAATAAAGAAAAAGAAAAATTGTTTAGCTGGTTTCATGTGGTTTTGAAAAACTTGATTAACAAGACTAAACTGCAAGGAAACAGACGGACATTGGCACATGAGTAAATACACAATGAAATCGAACACATCCATATACAGTATATGTCACAGCGCGAGTTCTCTTTCGCGTCTTGCTCTTGACTGTTTCAATTGGCAAAGCTTAAATGAGTTTAGTTTAAACACAGAGCAACGTGTGCTTTTCATGTCTCGCCTGCGCTCACGCGCTATGAACACCTGGGTGAGGACTGCGTAAATGCAAATGGAACTCGCATTGAACAGAGTTTACAAGGAGTAACCGTTTTATTTGATTTATTATAGCTGTTGTAATGTATTATTGGAGAGTCAGCATGTGCATCCATCGACAGAAATATACTGTACATTAGCGGAACTGTCTGTTTTGCGCATTATTTTCAACCAACCATATTATAAATATGTCATCAGATGTGAGATCAATCGCGATGCAAGTGCGTGTTGAACGGTACGGTTAGATTTTTTACCGAGAACCGTTACACCCCTAATAACTACTTGGTGAATCGGTATCAAAAGTGAATGTTTAAATTCTGGCTTCTGGGTAGCTCTTTAAGAAGCGTATGGAGTACAGAAGGACTCTACAGTAGCAATTGGTGTTTAAATTTATGAGTTATGCTGAACCATGCAACTTTGCGTTTCCACTGCTGATGTAGCTTTAAGCAAGGCACTTATCTCATAGTTCCTTTGGGGGTGCTGTTCTCCTGATCCCAACAGAGCACTCTGTGACCTGTCATGGTTTGAGAGAGAGAGAGAGAGAGAGAGAGAGAGAGTGAGAGAGAAAATCACTCAACTTCCCCCAGTAGTAATTCCAGAATAAATTGAGGAGATTCAGGAATGGAGCGGGAGTAGACATGAGTTTTAATGTCTGTTTAAATAACAGTGACCTGTCCTGCAGAGCAGCTTTGTACCAGTTGTCGCTGATAATCCCACTAGCCATCTGATGAACTTCTCTGTAGTTTTTTACGGCCATGAAGCCTTCGAGGAAAATCGTGAGCATTTTCATGAGTGAGTCATGAGCAAACTTCCCATCAACCATGAGTCAGACACCTGCAGCACTTGGCCACTTGGCTCTTTCCCCTCTTTCATTTCTTGTTAGATGGAAAACAGAAAGAAGAGGAGCTAAAGAAAATAATTATAGGTCACCCCTGCAATGCTGCAGATGAAATTAGGGAAAGGTTACAGAAAAGGAAACCACACTTCTGGGTTCTTTATACACAAACAGCTTTTAATGTTGTGGGAATGTTAAACACTACACTGTCAGAAATAGGGGTACAGTAGGAGTCCATTTCTGTCCCCCAAGGTACACTAACGTACCCCATAGGGCTTATTATTGAACCTCAAGGTACATATATGTAGAACCTAGGGTCTTTTTGTACCGTTTCTTTTAAAGGAGAATTTGGTAACTTTTTTAACTTAATAAAACTGTCTAGAATTCATTTGGATGGTTAAACAACCTGTTCTGGTGATATTGGTGACTTTCCCCGCTCCCCCCAGCGTTCCCAGGCGGAAAACCAACCTTGCAACTTGGGGACTACCGTCCCGGCAAGATAGAAATTGGAAGTCTCGTGAGAAGCGAGAACGAGAACGAGCGCGAAACACGAATTGCTTTACGGCAATTCGACATAAACACACACGCATGTATGATGTATTACCAGATTACCCACCTCGGTAGACATAGCTCCACACGATACAGTTGGCTTGCTCCGATCAAAACAAACGCACATGAGCAGCGGTAGAGAGGGGGAGGAGGCTGCCGCAAGTGAGTTTTTTACGACCGTGTTGTGAAATATACGCCCCCCACAGCTGTAGGGGGAGCTCGTGGGGAAAACATGCGACAGCAAAAGGAAAAATCAGCGAAGAAGTGACTAGAGTTCGCTAGAGTTGCCGAGTTCTCCTTTAAAGGTTAAGGTACAATATTGTACCCTTGAGGGTACAGCCCCAGTGACAAGCCATTGTACCCCTAAAGGTACAATTATGTACTTTATTTTCTGAGAGTGTACATAATGTTATAATGTTTGTTAATGGAATTTATTATAAAAATGATACCAATGCTATATAGTGAAGAAATATACGTTAAACTATCAACTTTAGTTATGACTATATGATTTTGGCATGATTTTAGCTGATTGTAATATTTTTACATATACAGTATGTAAAACAATCATCCAAAATCATGCCAAAATCAAATACTGTATATTCAAAAGTCTTTTACAATCAAACCAGATCACAGGAGATCACTGGAAAATATGCAGGAATACAAAATAGCATAAAAACATTCAAAATAAAGGTGATAACTGACCCCAAACTGAACAAAACAAGTAGTATACACAGAAGCAAACAAGGCCTGCATCTGAAATCGCATACTCTCTTGAGTAGGTACTTATTCTGAATAAGTAATTACTTCACAACCGCTAAAAAAGTATGTTCTATATAGTATGAATGTGTGTAGTATGAATGTAATCAGGACGGACTACATTCGCCATGTTGTCATTATCACATGACCTACCAGCGTCAGTTCACTTCACTGCTATTCACAAATCCTCTCCCGTGGCCTCATGGGATAGGAAAGTGTCCATCGAATGCACAATTCAGAATCTCACCGGAAGAAGTAGGTCATCTGGGTACTTTTTGCAGACTCTTTTATGAGTACTGTGAATTCAGACATATTTATTTTGTCACATACTGTTTTTTTTTGCATACTATATAGTAGGAAAGTTTGCGATTTCGGATGCTGCCAGGGAAACTTAATGATAGACAGGTGTAATTAATCATAAACCAAGGAAATTGGGGATTAACAAGACTAAACTGCAAGGAAACAGACGGACATTGGCACATGAGTACATACACAATGAAATCTAACATATCCCTGACATTAGCACCCCTCCCTCAAGGCGTATCCCCCCACTGTAAACTAAAGTCTAAAAGTGGAGGGAGGGAGGTGGACAAGGAGCTGGCAATTGACGGGAAACTGGATTAGGCGGTAGAGGTAAACACCACGGTGGAGCCGATGGAGGGAGAAGCCAAGGTCTTCCTGGGCAGAGCCTGGTATATGCCATTTATTTGAAAAATAATTCTAAATTTAATTTAATACAGAAATGAAAAAATCATAGAAAATAATTATTTAAGTCATTGTATGTCTGCATTACATTTAAATTTTTATGAAACATAATTTCCTAATAAACTGCCAGTTTTGATGCCTGGGGACATGACAAAAAAAATTAAAAATCCACTCAAACTGAAGCAGTTAAATTAAATGAGTTCACTTAATTGCAATACTGACTAATATGACTTGCGTCTTTAAACACTGTGAATTTTATACTTTATCAAACATATTAAAACATTACAGCTTAAATCACAAAGAAACCATCGGTTTGGTATCGTGAAATAAATAACTATTGACATTTTAAAGGAATATTTTTTTTTATTTTCGAGTGAACAACCATTTTAACATCAATTTTCCAAAGTAACTAAGGACAAGAATATTTAGTGCTCTATATACAGTACAAAAATAGATTCTTACTTTAGATGCTATGAAACTGATGTGAACGGACTGCATGTGTAGAGTGTGGATTATTTTCACTGGTGTGGTATTATTAAAGGTGAGAAGAGTGGTGACTGAAAGCCAGGCGATGTGGAAAGTGATAAATGACAATAAGCCTTTTTGTTTCTCCTGTAAAATCTGATGAAACGATGCACAGGGTCATTTATGTCCTTTCTGGATGATAGAAACAAGTCCAGAGAGATCTTAAGCATTTGTCTCAGTACTTTAACCATCTTGTGAAGAGGCAGTTTACTGTGGCTCAGAAATGCTTATTTGATTTATGATTGCCTAATTACAATCCTCTGAGTGTTAGTTGACATGTACTGTAGTTGCAATGTTACTTATACGTAGTAGAATGTCTAAAGTGGACCATCGAAATAAAATGTAACCCACAATATATATATATTTTTTTTTTAAAGATTCATTACATACTGTGCAGCATGCAGCTATTCCATTTGGAACATTGTGCTTATCTTAATGCAAGACAGGCAGTGACAAATGGAAGCAGGAATCCAGAAGAGCAAACCGCATCTCAGATTCATACACAGTGGAATTACTGGGATAAAGAAAATACAGCAATCATTATGAAACACAGATGATGGTGAGAGGATTGCACTCAGGTTCATCATCATCCTCCAGATCAATGTTTTCATCTCCTGCAAATGTGGGATGAAACTTTTATTTGTTCTCTTCACACTTGCACTGGGCTTTTTTTCCAGACCAATTCTTTGCTCCTTTCTTTTTATTTTCTTATGTAAGCTCTGCTTGAGCTTGTGAGTTTTTTCAGGTATTTGTACTTCCCTCAGGATATGTGTACCTCACACTACACACGTTGATAACAAAAGATTATCTGAATCTTTACTCTTTCTCAAGACATGATTGACAGGCTGTTCTATATTTATGGTATAGAAAACATAATAAACAATTATTTTGAGAAGTCATATTTCTATGGCTATGCTATAATTGACTAGATAGACATCTTGTGAGAATGATGCTTCTCTTATACCAGGTGATGAGTATTTTATATTCATCTCATGATTTGCCTGAAACACATTACTGTTCAAAAGTTTGGTGTCAGCAAGAAAGACATTTATAATGTTTCAACATATTTGTATTTCAAATAAATGCTGTTCTTTCTGAACTTTCTACTCATCAAAGAATCCTGTGAAAGAAATCACGGTTTTCACAAAAATATTAACAGCATGACTGTTTTCAACACTGATAACAATAAGAAATTATTCTTGAGCAGCAAATCAGCATATTTGAATGATTTATAAAGGATCATGTGACACTGAAGACTGGAGTAATGATGCTGAATGACCGGCGTTAGCTTCAATTAGCCGAAGCAAGTCGATCACATGGATGAAGGAAGGATCTCGTTCACTTCTCAGGGAACAAGGGTTACAGTTGTAACCTGAGACGTTCCCTTTCAAGGGAACTTGCGCTGCTTCAAGGACGCTTTGGGAACGGCAATGCCCAAATGCCATGCTTACAAGTGCCTGTCCTTGTGAATACTGAGAGCACAACTAAGATATGAGCACCTGTTAACCTGGGTTAGCGCCCAGGTCCAGGTTGAAGAACCTCAATAATGTGAGTGGGGAGGACCAGCCCACCGCATCGCAAACATCTTGAAGGGAGACACCCGAAATGAAGGCCTCATCATCGTCCAGGTCCCTCAGCAGCAGATCAGCCTGGTTATGCCTTCAGAATGGACATTGTGTGCAGACATGTGCCAGCTGTGGATTTTAATTAATCAACTTTAATTAATCAACTAACATTTGCTTTTCTTGCAGGAATGACATTCATATGCTTTTAAATGTTTCCAAACTCTTTGGGGAAAACTTGTGACTTTGATTGTGTGTGTGTGTGTGTGTGTGTGTGTGTGTGTGTGTGTGTGTGTGTGTGTGTGTATGTGTGTATAAATAACAATTAAGGGGAGTGAAACTAGACAGATGACTAGTTCTCAAAACCTTGTGATAAGTAATCACAAAATCAGAGTTTGCTTGTGCCAATGACAGACGAAAAAGGTTGGGGCTTTTGAACCAATTGAACCAATCTTATTGAAGGTGACATGTTAGTCTCATTTGTATTCTCGATTCTATAAAAACTGTTGTATCCGTGTTTTCTGTGGAATTCTCAATGGAATTTGTCTGAGATCCTCTGGCCTTGCTTCTTGGGAGAGATTCCCTGAGAACTGCTCGGTAAGATCTCCTGGCCGTGATTAAAGCAATTTAAAGGAATTAAAGATTTAAAGGACAATTGCTTGAGTCTGTTTGTCGATTGTTCCTGCGCAGGAAGCTAGTTTAAGGAAGCTAGTTCAGTAAGTAAGCTAGTTTAGGGGAACAAGTTAGTTAGGTGACTATTATGGATGGGGACGTCGATTTTGTAGAAGAGACCCAGATAGACTAAACATCGACAGTAGACGTTCGGGGATGTCGATTTGTAGACGAGACCCAGATAGTTAGGTTTAGGGAAAACTCTACCACACAGCCTGACCTGCCAACGTGTACTCTTCTTTCAGCACCCTAATATCAGAATTAACATGCACTTGGGGGCTGAAAAGACGGTATGAGTATGGCTGGTTCCATGACCTCGATAATTCTTTGTGGAGGTCGGGAAAGAATGGAAAGAAAGTCCCCATGGTGGAGGTGTCTTGTTTGGTGACATAAAGCTCCTGTCCACACTGGACGAGCACCCTGTTTCTTGGCTGGCCAATCGATGTTTAACTTGACAGAGCACGAGTATGACCATAACCAGTTCCTCATACGCTGGGAATATGGGTGGCAAATCTTCTACATCCCCAGCCTCGGTGCTCAACACATCCCCCTTCTCAGAACTGGATAGCTGAAGCACCGGTCTATCCCCCTGGGCAGAAGAAGCCTCATCGTGAGCTTCCGATCCCAGAGAGAGAGTGCTGGATCCCCCGGGTAAAGGCAGAAAAAGAACGGTGACCATCTCTAACTCCTCTGAGAGATCCATTTGCAAACCCCATGATCTCAGCTTCCGTGCTGCCTCGGCAGCAACGGGGCCAGAACTGCAAGGAACGCGAGCCTGAACACTCTCCTCAAAGAGTGACAGACAGGAGCTAGAGCTTAGATGCTCTGCCCGAGCCCGAGCCCGGGCCGGGTCGGGCCGATATTTCCCGCCACTATCCTCGGGCCGGGTCGGGCCGGGCCCTTGATCAAGCACTTGTATTACAAAATGCAACACGTCACGTGTCATATGCAGCGTCTCCACCGCTCGAATGCATCACACCGGGCCCGGGATAATAGGCTTTAAAAATATTTATTTTGTTTAAAAAATATTCTATATTCTAAAACCTTGTTGAATTATATTAGAGTAGTAGCCTAGGCCTACTCCTCCTAGGCCATCCAAAGTTAATTCTTGTTCATTTTCTGTGTTCATCATTGGTCACGTTTTATATTTATTTATTTATTTATTTATTTATTTATTTTTTTACGTTTCTTCATTTGGATCCATTTGCAATCCATTCCATTCTGAATAAACAAACAACAGTTTACATGCTTCGTCCTTGTTGCATTATTCATTAAGATAATAATTAATAAATGCATGCACAATTATCCGTGAACTTGATAAATGTTGCAGATATGTTTTACTATGCACAAACAAATGCCTTTCAACTTCAACAGCACATGAATGTGCAGCAATTTGTACAAATAGAGTGTCTGTAGGCCTACTATATGTGTTGTAGCCATTAAATAAGCTCAATTGGTTTTATATTTGTTAAAATATTATAATGTTATTTTTTTTCCATCTATGTTGATTATGAAAAGTGAACAGCATGAGTAAGATAGGATGCGCAATATATCGGGAGACATGGAGTGGGTCAGACATGATTTTGACCACTTCATTAAGTATTGTTTTGTAGAAAGCCTTTCTTTAAAGTGAATTTCGTTTTGTATAAATTGTATCTTAATTTTAATCAATTTTTCATCAACGAATTGCCTGTATTTAATAAATAAGAAGCAGACATAGCAAATATAGCAGACAATATAATCATGGAGGCGCCGGCGCGGCGCGGTCACTTGCATTGCATGTGAACTAGAAAGCATCTCATCATAAATTAACCGAAACTCAGTGTATGCCTACATGAGAAATATATCTAAAGAAAGCTTGAAATGTCTTTAAACGAAACAATTCAAAACAAAAAGAAATAGGCAACTCTCTGATTATGTAATCCATGATGTGCATTTCTGTCTGCGCGTTCACTACGGAGATGGCGATCGTCAACTTCATCTTTGCCGACACTGTTTATTAATAAAAATCAGTGCACGCCTGTCACCTGATTTACAAATGCACATCTTGCTTGTTGCACGCACACATATTATGTACATATTACGAAATAACGAGATATTATGTTGAAACAACATTATTAATTATAGCCTAATAAATCTTTAAGAATATTTGATTGAATGCTGAATGTTGTGCTTGTTCAATTTAATAAAATTAATACTTAAATTGTGATAATTAAAATAATTGAATATTAAATATTAAGTGGCCTATGTTTGCTCATTTATTAATAGTATTTATATATAATATATCTAGCACCCCATCTGCGTTAAAAAAATTATCTGGCGCCGCCCCTGGTTATAACGGCCCACGTATTAAAAAATGGTCGGGTTTAAATCGGGCTCGGGCTCATAATTACAATTAATGTGTCGGGCCGGGCCGGGCTCGGACACAACGTGCACGGGCTCGGGTAGGGTCGGGCTTGATTTTTTGGGCCCGATCTAAGCTCTAACAGGAGCGGAGCGTGCAAAGCGGCAGCCTCTCACAATGCTCGCAGTCAGCCCCCTCAAAGGCTGACAGAGCATGCTCCGCTCCTAAACATATAACACACAAATCGTGTGTATCCCCACCCTTAAGGAAATGAGGGCAGGGAGGATCACATGATTTGAATGCCTGCTTATTTGCTATTTTTCTCTCATATATGTGTACTGCACTTTATTGGGACAGACAACAATAAATAAGACAAACAGTATGAACACAGCACTTGCTGAGGCAAAGAAGCTAACGCAGGTCATTCTGGATGTGCTTCTCTGGTCGTGACATCACCCACCTGTGACGTTCCGTCTCGCCATTGGACTAGTTTACACACGTGCTCCAGACGCAATCATGCAGAGCTTCTCCAAAGCTTCCTTGACAAAGCATGAGTTTGCTTGAAAGGGAATTGCATTTAAAAACATTTTAAATTGCAATAATATCTCACAATATTCCTGTTATTACTGTATTTAAAAAAGCCTTAGTGAGTAAAAGAACATTAAACAAACATTTAAAAAATCTTACTCCAAACTTTTGAATGGTAATTTATCTTTGTGCATTGTATATTTCTTATTATAAATTGCTAGTGTTATGAAATATGACAAAAAGAAAAAAAAGAATTGGCTATGCACAACAGTTATACAACACTTTCAAGTTCAAATTTATGGGATGCTGGATTTTTTTTTTTTTTTTTTTTTTTTTTAGAAATACTAATAATATAGGAAGGAAATTATTCTACATTAAATACTTATTGGTCATGATAATTACTCATGCAATAACTATAATGTAAAAACTACTTTTAATTTTAGTTTTATTTAATAAACCTGTTCAAAACTGAACATACAGTAGACACATGAAATATGCAGTGCTTGATATGCAAATCTCGCAACACTAGTGAACATTAATATTGTCACATATTAGAAAAGTATTTTATTTCATGTGTTTAAGCATGCTGGACATCAGGCCCGGCTCCATGGGTAATCCATCTTAGTCTTTAAGCAGATTTGTACCAATGGAGAACATTTGAAAACATCACAAACCTTCTGCTGGTGACCTGTTACAAGAGGCACTTTCCTTAAAAAGAGAGCGCAACAACATGAAGCGTTGTATGGCATTAAAAACCTCTTCATACTCAAATAGTTTCATTGCTGGATCCATGCAGAGAGATATTTTCAGCCACTGAGATTATAGTTTCATGTGGCTTTTTGTTTCTTCATATCATGAGGCTGTATGCTCACCACAAAAGGACATTATCTGGTTTTCTCTTGGCTTTAGGGACTGTAAAACTCTCCTGCTACTACTCCTTCCTCCAGGGGGGGCCCTCTCACAGAGAGATCACATCAAGGCAGGAGATGTGCTCAGCATGCTAGCCTCAAGTAATGTTTAATTATTCAAATTACACATTGCACTTAGCTGTCACGGCTGGGTATGTCTCTGTGCAACTTTTACCCTGCAAACTAAGAAAGATACTTTTTTGTTCTCATCAAATAGCCTTTATAAGACTTTATGCTATTTTATATGTAACGAATAATGAACATTCAGGGTTTAATTTGCAATAACAACTGACTGGATGTTCACTATTCTGCTTATTAAATGGTTACTTGGCACAAAAGAAAATAATTTGACATAAAATATTGATTCGAGTTGAAATACTAGCTTGTTAAATGCAAGTTTCCTCAAAGAAAAAGAGTTCCTAGCAAGGAGCTTTGAGCCTAGACGAACAAAAGTTCAAGCGAGATGGACATTTAAGGGATAATGTACAGTCATATCACTTACTACACAGTTTTTCTCTACATAAATAATGACAGGGACATGAAATATTGATTTGAATATTGAATTTCGCTTTAAATTCGCTTTTTTATCTTTTAAAATGATCTTATAATCCATAATAGTTTACAAAACAATCGTTCTAGCAACAAGATGAAGTGTCCATCTTGTTGCTAGAACGATTGTTTGTGTGATATGAGAGACATGAAAGAAGCGGCGCCATCAGACACCCAGATTGAGCGGTCATGCTATTGGCAACGGTCTTTATCGAGGAATAACTGACCTTGGAATCTTGCGACTGACCAATCAGAATCAAGCATTTCAGATAGCCGTGTAATAAGTTAAATTAAACCTTTGCCCCTCTTTTGTAGCAATGAAGAGAATTCCTTTGGACCCAGCACATATTATAATTTAATTAAATACAAACTGAATATCTGGAGTGTGTTAAAACACTTCATTACATTATAAATTCATGATATTCATAATTAATGTGGTTGGTTATAATTGATGCCAGTGAACTCCCAAGACATCTCGACCATGTAAATATACAAATTTAACCACAAGTACTACTAATACATCATAGGCAGCATGTTTTTATGGCATCACATAAAATCGACCTATTAAGCCTTTTAAAGTTGAAATGTGCTCACATGTGATTTATTAATACTTTTGAGATGTTTGCTTTTTCACATATTTTCCACTTTTTCCCTTTGCAATCCTCTCTAAACCTTGTTATAGCTAAATTTCGTGTGTTTTTTCCCAGTCAGTTGAGCGGCCGCAGGATGTTTCAGTGGTGGGTTCGACCAGCTCCTCACAGGAGGTGGAGAGCTTCCACCGCAAGTCAGTAATAGATAGCCTACATTCACAGCGTGAACACACGACACTAAATGAGAGAGATTCTCGCCTGAGGATGTTACGTAATACGTATGTATTGACGCCATGGAATTAAACACATGGGCAAAAATCCAGAGAATTTTACTGGCTAGTGGGTCAGATTGATGCATTAGGCCAGCACTGCACCATCAAAAGTAAATACTGTACCATTTTTATCACCGAGACAATTCCATGTTAAATGTTACTTTTGTCTTGCCAATGTTTGTTGACTCATTAACAGGTCTCACGTGACATCCATAACCTTGAGGAAAACTCAAAGACGGGCAAGCCAGACTGCATTAGGTTTTCACTCATCTCTTAAACTGGGTTAAATCACCTAATTCTCTCGGTTATACACATCATTACATCAGCAGGGGTACTGATGCTGTAAATAGGAGCCATTAGAAAAGCTGTAAATGTTTCCTTTTAAAATTTAAATGTGCAAAATTTCTTAATTACATTTACTTTGACACATCTGACAGCTCTTTTGAAAACATGAAAGTAGAGTTTTTTAGAAAGTAGAGTAGTAGTATCCCAGAATTGGAAATGTACATGCCTGTGGTGATATATCTGCAAAATGATATTACGTTGCTTCTTGCACATTTCACAACACTTTTACAGTGAAATGTCCAGTCATTGGCTCTGAAATCATGTTCAGTTTTATCCGAAGCAGATGAATGTCAGTCTGGTAATATTTTATTACTTTGGTTATTGTACGTATCATAAGTTGTATCGCAAGTGGCGCTAAAAGGTATCCCTACCATAAAGCTGATAGTCTCAACTAAAGTAAATGTAAGATAAAAAGGCCTTTGCTGAAGCAACCATGCCATTTTAGCTTGCTTCTTCAAGACTTTAAGCTTTTTTATCGTGACTTGTGTTTCACAGAACTCATACTCGAATGCTTCACATCTCAAGTGTAGTGCTGTACCAGGTGAGTAACGGAGCAAGTTTACTGTCAGGAAAGCCATTTATGCAGCTGGATATTTAATGCAAGCACCAAAATGTATTAGTTTTGGTAAAAGCCTTTTGAGGTCATAACTGTGCAAAAGTAAGTCTTTATTAATCAATTTGTGTGAAAGGGAATACAGTACAAGCTGTTGTCGTTTTACTGCCTCGTGTATAGTTATGTTTTTAGAGTCTTGCAAAACACATTTTTCCAATGAACCTATAGAATTGATTATACAATCACTGGTATGAATGGCAGCTTCAGTTCATCACTGACCACACAGCACACAATGCACCTTTCCTAAAGATGTAGAGTTTAGTTACAAGTCTGTTCTAACATTCTTTCCTGTATAAAATCTTCAAAGACTTTGATTAAGTGCTTCAGGTATGTTTGATCACAGTCACAATGTAAATGACCATGAGCTGAGTTAAGCACTCCTGCCACATGTAATCTGTTCCTCTGACACCTAAATCTATTTACATTATGAATGTGCTGAATATATATAAAGCAGTGACTGGATGGGAAAGATGTGTTTGGATGGATGTAAATATACATGAGACAGGCTTATGTGCCAATCTAATTCCAATAAAAGTCTTTAAATTCAGTTCCGCATATTGAATTAATTTGGAAAAACAAACAGGAGACACATTTGTAATTTTGTAAGTAGAATTCCAAAGTATATTTTATACTCACTACCATTCAGTAGTTAGGGGTCAGTAATATATATATATATTTTCTTTAGAAAGAAATGAATATGTTTTAGTATTTATTATAAGGACAACATTAAATTGATCAATGACAGTAGGCATTTATAATGTTACAAAAGATTTCAATTTTGAATAAATGCTGTTTTCATTAAAGAACACTAAATATATTTCATATTTATTATATTTTTTTATATTTCACAAAAATATTAAGCAATAAAACTGTTTTCTACATCACATAAGAAATGTTTATTGAGCAGCAAATAAGCATATTCGAATGATTTCTGAAGAATCATGTGACACTGAAGACTGGAGTAATGATGCTGAAAATTAAGCTTTGCCATCACAGGAAAATATATTCAAGTGGAAAGCATCTCAGTTAACACTGTAACCTTGGTTCCCTGAAAAGGGAATGAGATGCTGCATCGAGAATTACGTTGTGTGAACGCCTCTGCGTGATTGCATTGTAACCGCTTCAGATTTAACTAAACCCAAAACCAGTCATACAACTTATAAAAGGAAACCTACTGCAATAACATAGTTTGTTTAACAAAGCATAAAAATAATCAGAGACTCTTATTGAATGCAAATAAGAAAATATCGGTAGTTTATATTTAGTAAAAACATTCAAGCAAAGTATAGTAATAGTCACTTCATTTCAACCTTTCATCCAAATTATTCACACAAAAAAAAAAAAAAAAAAATTGGGAAAATAGAGTTCAGGAAAGACCAATGTCCGTGGGTGATGAATTAAGTGGAATGAATTGAATAAAGTCTTATCTGAATTCCATTCGAGGTCTCAAATGCCCAGTGTATCCTCCAGCATAACTGTCAGTGTTAATCCATTTGCCTATGTACTCAAAGTTCATGGAAGATACATATAAAGGTGAGTCAAATGATGGGTTGAAGAGCTTTTTGGCACAAAGGAAATCATGAAACTTCCCCACAAAATTTTTACCTCAAGGACCATAATCCACCAGAAAACACAAAAAAGTCCCACTACAAAAATCAAAAGAAGCCATACTAAATAATACCAACCAAATAATATAGTTGAAACACTTCCAAACTATACTTACTTAACCCTAATGGTGAGGAAGAGAACAGGCCCTATAACAGGCTTGTGACTTATAGCGTCATGAAGCACGTGTGAAATCAGTCCAATGACATGACAGAACGTCATAACCAGGAAGCTATAAAGTGCACCCTGACCAAACAATGTTAGCTTCTACAGAAAGGTTCCCTTTCAAGGGAACTCGTGCTGCGTTGAGAATGATGCTGTGGGAACATTTAGATCAGTGCCTGTCTTGTGTGAAATCAGGCGAGCACAACGAAGACAGAAGCGCCTGGAACCCAGGGGTGAAGCCCAAATCTAGGTTGTAAAACCTGAAGAATGTGTGCGGAAAGGACCTGCCTGCCGCATGAGTAGGCATACCCCTTATTAGGCTTTCAAAGCTGCCATTCTCCTCCTGACCTGACGCCCCATGGAGGAAACAAGGTACCAACAGGTTTCTCCCCAAAGACACCACCCAAAGGTGTGAGGTAAGCAGCTAGGTCGCCTCGAAAACCTTTAGAGTGGAGGGGATAACCCTGCAAAAAATCGATCCTGCAGGAATTCCAGCACTGTACCAAGCGGGCAGTTAACTGGATCCAGCTGATGATTTCTACTAGTTTCCTTGTTCCTCTTTTCTCAACAACCTTAGTTGAGACCAAACCCCCTCAGAGGCCAAACCCACATCATAACTCTGCTCTCCAGTAGTCCCAGGAGTAGAATGATCGGAGAAACCGTGTACAGATGCAGCCTCGGCCAAGTCTGCACCATGACATCCAACCCAAAGGGGCTGGATACGAGATTGAGAACCAGTGTGTTGTATACTGAGACTCAAATTGATTCACTTCCGCCTGACCGACTTCCCTCCATATAAGCTCCACCATCTCAGGGGGAAGTCTCCATTCCCCAGGCCTCAGCCCCTGCCTCATTAAGATGTCTGCTTCCTGAATTTGGTGCCCAGGGATGTAGAGCCTGAGCCACCATCACCAGGCAACTAAGTGCCAAGAGAGATGACCCCTCCACAGACAAACTTAAATTAAAAATGTTTTTGTGTATATTCAACCATATAAATGCAGCCT
The DNA here is from genome assembly GCF_949319135.1 of Squalius cephalus. NCBI lineage: Eukaryota > Metazoa > Chordata > Actinopteri > Cypriniformes > Leuciscidae > Squalius > Squalius cephalus. The sequence continues at coordinate 20,810,189 of NC_137137.1, read as the reverse complement.
TGGTGAGCAGAATATAATTATTTTCAAAACATAAAAAAATCGACCACAAACCTTTGAATGGTAGTTTATTTTTCATTATATTTGATAACTTTTTTGTGAACCATGATGGAATAGCACTTCCTTTTCAAGAATTCCTTTTCAACCCCCATAAAATTGTGTGCTTGTTTTAATATATATATATATAACATCAGTATTTATGTTTTGAAATCTAAGTATTATGTTAGAGCAGTAATGTAATCATCAGCAGAATTTAGAAGATGAGGTACTACAGCTGAGGTACTTTTTTGAGACATTAAAATGTTTCCGTATGTTTGCTCTTTAAGTTTGAATAGAAACTTCTTTACTTTTACTTTAGTATTTTGCTCCTGACGCAATGTCATTCATTTTACGAATGTACGTGTCTGCGCTCTCGCTCTTTTAAACTCATAACAAACCAGCAAAAGATATATTCCGAAATGACGCAGATTGACAGAACAAGTTTATTTTTGGAATACATCACAATCACTCCAAAATAGACGAAGACAACTTGCACACCTACATTACGAGCTGCATTTCTTTGCGTGCCTGTTTAGCCTTTCGCTTAACTCAATTCAATAACTTAAACTGAAGACAGTCAGCTGCTGAAAATTTGCATTTTTGCAATTTCACACCCTACCTTTTCATACATTTAGAAGGTGGGACCCATTTTGAAACGGTGAGATTAATTGGTTTAATTACAGGTGAGTGTCAATTCATCTATGAACAAAAATCCTAGTATTTTGCTGCCCGTCTTGATTGGTGGACTAGTGAATAGGGGAATGTGACGGTTATGGAGGCACTGCCTCAAAACCCGAGGCCCTAGGCAATTGCCTACTCTACAATTAGCACCGACCCTGTGCAATGTTTTATTTCAATATAAATTATTTTTTAATAATAGTTGTTAATGTTAATTGCTGCGACAGTATTAAACTTAGTTTCATTGCTGACTAATCAACTGAGAGAAAATATTCCACCCAAAAAAAAAAAAAAAAAGTTAATTAAAATTCATATTCATATATGTTTTGTTGCTTGTAAACTAATGTACTTAGCAGTTCATTAAATTCCTCTTGCCATTCCTCATCAACATCCTGTTGGGTGTGTCCAATTGAACTAAAATTCAAAATCATTAATTGAAAAGAAGCCAATACTTAGATTATGAATTTAGCCCCAATATTGTCTGAAAATCGAGACAATCGAGATAAAGAGAGGTGTTACATTTGCTCACACAGCGCAGCCTGTATTCTTCAACATGATTACAGTGAGGGCTGCAGAGGTCATACATGTCAGTGATGTTTCTAGCTTCCCCTTATAGCAAACATGATTTATTGTCTCTGACAGTATTCTGTTAGTGGTCACATGACTCTGACACATTCTGTGAACTTTTACCTGCAGAGACAATCCCTGAACTACTGCCGTGACCAAAAACTGTAATATGTGCATTCCTGTCAATCCCAGGGACAAGCAAAAGGGCTTAAAATAAAACTACTCACCACATGTTTTTTGTGTGACAGCCAATTTTACCAGCTTGGCCTTTGTTTGCTGGCGTTGTTGTCGGGATGTGTGTGCTATGTGTCTACACAAAGTCTCACAGAGCTGTGGTTCTCGAAGCAGTATTTTATGACAGTGGTATAAAAGTCTGTGAAATACACATATGCATACATATGAGAATCCCCTCACTGCACTCTAATAGTCTCTCACTCTAACATCTAGGCTAAGATGACCATCCCACCTTGATTTTTCTATTGATCATAGATGGCACAAAATCTCATTTCAGCACTTGATGAATGCTATATGCTATTTTAAGTGTGTCATTTATTAAAATATCTAAACGTCTATAAATATTGCCTCGGTTACGACTGTAACCTCGGTTCCCTGAAGAGGGAACGAGACGCTACGTCGAGTGACGCTAATGGAACGCTTTGAGTGATGATGTCTTGAAACACATGTGAAATCAGTCCAATGGTGTGGCGGAACGTCAGAGGCGGGTGACGTCATGAACCAGGAAACTATAAAGCCTGCCCAAACAAAGCAGCGTCTCGTTCTATCTTCAGGGAACCGAGGTTACAGTCGTAACCAAGGCGTTTCCTTTTAAGGGAACTCGCGCTGCGTCGATTGATGCTAAGGTAATGTCTACCAACGCCACCATAGTGAGAAGTGTCTGTCCTGTGTGAAATCATAAGAGCAGCACTACGACGAAAGACCCCGGTGTAGAATCCAAGTCCAAAGAGTAAACCCTGACGAATGTATGCGATGAGGACCACCCTGCCGCATCACAAACGTCCTGGAGAGGCACTCCTGACATTAGAACCTTAGAGGCCGCCATACTCCTAGTAGAGTGGGACCGGACAGCTATAAGTGAAGGCTGTCCAGTCGACTCATAAGCAAGTGAGATAGCCTCGACCACCCACTTGCTCATTTAGATGCAGGGGACCCTTTGTTAGGGGGCCCAAAACATACAAACAGTTGTTCAGCTTTACACCACAGGACAGTTCTGTGGACATAGGCATCCAGTGCCCTAACTGGGCATAGCAGATTGTTCTTTTCCTCGTCCGAATCTTGAAATGGAGGAGGACAAAAGGCCTGCAGTACTATTGATCTAGCCACATTAGTGGGGACCTTGGGAATTTAGCCTGGTCTTGGGTGAAGGAATGCTTTAATTAATTAATTTATCATTAATTCCTTTATATTGCAAGTGGAACTCCCAATTAAAAAAATATAAAAAAATCCAATTTAACCATTGAATCAAAGCAGCACACCCAAAATGTTGTCGCCGATTTGAAAAATGCATTAAGAAAATATTTCCCTGCAGAATTAAGAGACCTGAACAGGCTCAATCTATTATTATAATTATTTCCAGTTGGTTTTAGTCACTCAGGCATGTAGTGTTTATCTGACATCTGCCAAACCCCGATTTGTCCATCAGACTGCCATATGGTAAAACATAAATCATCACTCCAGAGAGAGTATTTTTCTTGGACCGAAGCAGCGGCAGTGAGCTTCAAACCACTCCACTAGACACTTGCATTTTCACATGGTGATTTTAGGCTTGTGTGCAACCACATGGCAAAGGAAACTCCTTCATGATGCTTCTGACTAAGTAAGCGTGTTCTGCCACAGAATAAAAAATAAAAAGGTAATGTCAACGTTTTATCTTACAATTCAGATTTTTTTCCACACAATTGCAAGTTATAAAATTGGAATTGCATGAAATAAAATCAGAATTTTTAGATAAAAAGTCGCAATTACCTTTTTTTATTTCATAATTCTGAGGCAGAACTTCCATATATATAATGCACTTTTATACCTGTCTTGAAGACTGCAGAATTTTATCTGAACCTTTCCCCGCCCACTTTTGGTGTATTAATTGGTGTACTAATCTTTGTAAGATCAATGAGTGCAGATCATTTCACATAAACCTCCACGCCATCTCTTTTATTAGTGAGTTAAATTTATCTAATTTGCATGTGAAGGTAGCAGTGCATTGATGGGGTAATGCAGTGGAAGATGTTCTCAATTACTGTGCAACGGAGTTAGCACAATGCTACCACATCAGGTATCAAAAACCCAGAGAATTGGGGCTGGCTGCATGCCGCCGCCGCAGTGCATTGTGAGTAGCACTACTCATGCTGTGACTGGGAAATTCTCATGATGCACCTGCCAGTCTGTTTGCACAAATCTCTGATGTTTTGACAAAATTATTATTTATCTCTTCATATACTGCTAACAACTCAGAAATGCATCATATATGTATGATTGCTCTTCACAGACAGAGATGACTTATTTTTGGCTTGTTTTTGTAGAGCCGTGTCTGAGATGAGGAAGTCGGGGAGGGAGAAAGATCATTATTTTCACACCAGAGAAAGTGCACAAAGAGAGGAACACCCCTCCCCGGGCTCATCATCAATTCCCCTGCCCAGGTAATTCAATGCAATCTATTGTTAATTCACATCGAAGGAGATTTCTGATTAACAGAGTCCTTGTGGACCACCGAGCTCCTCGCCACACTCTTGGAGCTCCCTTTAATTAGGACACAACAGTCAGCAATGCATTTCTCAGAATTTCATTAGTATTCAAGTGGCCTTGATACCCCTTCCCTATTTCGGTCCCAAAGGACAACCAAGCAGCGCTGCAATCAATTGTGTCAAAGTGGGAGAGGGACTACATTCTCCGACATGGGGCCAAATCCTGCCTCAAAATATGGCTTGTGGATATAGTTTCCGGACAGCAAGTATTTAATCGTAATTTAGTGAGTATAGGAATGGGGTAAGGCACCCCCCTTAAGAACAATGTGCATTTACTTTATGTTAAGCATGCGCAAGATGATGATGCATAAGTTAATGTGTTATTAAGGGAAACAGAAACATTTGCTAATTTAGTTGTTATAGCACAAAGTGTTAAATGATTATTTGAAGAAGCAATCTTACCCCACTGTCTAAACTTTTACAGAATGAACGCATTACAAGAAGTAAAGTAGCGCAATACTTTTAAATTTACAACAAAATATCTGATTTATTTTTTAAATAAGTAACTCAAGTTCCCTTTCGTTGTCACTCCGAGTTACGTCGGATGACGACGAATGGGGTTTCGCTTAGAAATCCTATCATCTTCGAGTATTAAAACACGAGCCAATGGCAAAGAAATGCCATGGGTCTGCGGAATTTGCATAGCGTAACTCCGCCCCGCCCTGGGGGTATAAAGGAAGTCGCTGGCAACATGCAGATATGTTTTCGCTTCGGAGCCAAGTTCAGTACTTCACTCCACAAGCCTTTTGAGTGTCATCTCAAATCTCTTCGAGACGAGCGGCTCTTCAGTGTGTTGGTGTGACGGCGTGTTCCAGCGAGATCGCATTTCCTGCTGCTGTTTTGTGCAGTAATCTGCCTACAGTGAGTGTGTTTCTCCCCGGGCGCTTCAGCACTCTGCTGAGCTTTTCCACTCTCTAAAAGAGCTGCACGCGGCACGTCTTTTTCAAGACGGTTCGCCCGTGTATTTTCTATTTTCTGGATGTGTGTGCGTGTTTCATCTGCCTAACGGTCGCGAGCGCTGTTTTGCGTGTTGGGCTTAATCACGCTCGGCAGCGCTCGTTGATGAGTCATGTTTTTCATTGCGGGAACATGACCATCGCGATGTTTATAGATCGAGACTCAATGATCTCCATGTGAGTAGAGTCCCCTCTGCCACACCCCAATTTATCTCTTCCTCGAGAAGGGATACTTTGGCTGGTGGCCAGGGTGATCTGAGGGTTCGGTGTGGCACAACAACCGACGAGTCAATTCCTCGGGCCACACCCCCCTCCACATCGCAGACCATGCACTCACAGCATCACAAGGCGGGCTTGATTCCTCTGGAAATGAAGTTTCGACTGCGTTGCCTCCCACGGGAGTGCCATCGTTGCCGGGACCGATCCAGAGCTGTCAGCCATGCTTTCCCGGGCAGCTGAAAGCATCGGCTGGAGTGGCCCCGCCCTCCCCCCGAGCGCTGTAAGCTTCTCCCGGACGTGCATCAGGACGACTGCGCTCCGTGAGAGTCCACGTGACTTTCGCGGCCCGCGGGTGTCCTCCGCCTTCGCTGCTTTCGATCGCACGGCGATCATGGTCTGTATGGTCCCTGTCACTATCGTGGCACGGTCATGCAGTGCTGTGTGTCGCCTGCGCCTTCGATGCAGTGCTGTCCCGGGAGTTCTGTCCGAACCGGCCGCAGTGGAACGCTAGTCCTTCCCTGGCCAACCCTGGCAGAACGCGGAAATTCTAACCACGCCCCTATGCTGGGACGCTATGCCTCCCATGCCCGGCCTGGTTTGTTCCGCCACGCACACTGCCGACCTCGCTCAGGCGACATCAGCACCTGCGTGATCCTGGGTCAGGTGATGTCCACTAGTGTGGTCCAGACATGGGCTTAGCCAGGTTGATGTGGGGGTGTCTGAGAGTTCATCTTCTAAGCTCCCCCATGTCCCAGGCTGGGCCCTTTGGCGGTGTGGCTTCGACCACCTGAAGTAGACTCGGGTCCTGCACCGATGGTCATCCATCCGTGTGGTCTCCTTAGTCTGCTTCCCGCCAAGGCCCCCTCCATGCGGTTGCTCCCCTCGGGTCTTCACCGGCCCTGAGCAGGAGCAAGTCGCAGGAGGGCGGCGCTGCCCGTCTCCACCCCTTAGACTGCCACGCCAGTCTAAGCAGCACTCTGAGACGGGCAGCCTACTCGGCGGTGTGGTTCAGGATTGCGCCCAACAGTCTTCGATCACTCTATAAGCAGGCTGAGGACCTTCTGCACCGACGGTCATCTGTCCGTGCGGTCTCCTTAGCCTGCTTCCCGCCGACACCGCCCCTCTGCGATTCCTCCCCTCAAGCCTTCACTGGCCCAGAGTACGAGGAGGTCGCAGGAGGGTGGCACCAACCTGTCTCTGCCCCTTAGCCGGCTAACACCTGGCTGAGCAGCACAAACCTGAGAGGCAGGCAGCTTGGATTTAGGGCTCAGTTCTTCAGGAGCTGGTAGCAGGACCACTCCTTCCCCCACTGGAGGGCTGGGGCAGAATCTCTACAAAAGAACTGATGCTCTTTCTCTGAGCCCCAAGAGGCTTGGATGACAGCACGCGCCGCCCACGGGCCACGCTCCTCTCATCCCCCTCTGTCGCCAGACCCCTGCCAGAGCACGCCCCCGTGGGACGCTGGTCCTCCCCTGGCCTTCTCTGGCAGGACGCGGTTAATGACCGTGCCCCCGCACCGGGCCGCTATGCCACCCACGCCTGGGCCGGTCATTCCGCCTCGCTGCACCCCCGACGGTACGTCTGTGGTTCATATGACCCCGCTGGTGCACTTTCTGGAAGCCTGGCTAGAGCTTCCCAGACTGTCCCGCTGGGTCGCGAGAACCATCAGGCTCGGCTACGCGATTCAGTTCGCGCGATCTCCTCCCCGCTACAGCGGAGTCCGCTTCACTATGGTCGGTGGCAATGCCCCTGTCATGAGAGCGGAGGTCGCCACCCTACTGGCGAAGGGTGCGATCGAGATTGTCCCTCCAGCCGAAATGAGGTCCGGCTTCTACAGCCCTTACTTCATTGTTCCGAAGAAATCGGGTGGGTTACGACCGATCCTGGACCTGCGCGTCCTGAACCGCTCCCTTCACAGGCTGCCGTTCAAGATGCTCACGGCCAAACGCATTTTCGAGTGTGTGCGGCCACAGGATTGGTTTGCAGCGATCGACCTGAAGGACGCCTACTTCCATGTCTCCATTTTACCTCGACACAGACCGTTTCTACGGTTTGCTTTCGAGGGGCAGGCATACCAGTACGCGGTTCTCCCTTTCGGGCTAGCCCTGTCTCCTCGCGTCTTCACGAAGGTCGTCGAGGCAGCCCTTGTTCCCCTACGCGAACACGGGGTTCGCATCCTGAACTATCTCGACGACTGGCTCATCCTAGCTCACTCTCGAGACCAGGTTTGCGAACACAGGGATCTTGTGCTCCGGCACCTAGCTCGTCTGGGCCTTCGGGTCAACTGGGAGAAGAGCAAACTCTGCCCAGTGCAGAGGATCTCTTTTCTCGGTATGGAAATCGACTCGGTCGCCATGTGCGCGCAGCTTACGAGCGAGCGCGCGCAGTCACTGCTGACTTGTCTTCGCCAGTTCGAGGGCAAGAGTGCGGTCCCACTGAAACTTTTTCAGAGGCTCCTGGGGCATATGGCATCCGCAGCCGCAGTAACGCCGCTCGGATTGCTTCATATGAGACCGCTTCAGCTTTGGCTTCGCGATCGAGTCCCGAGGTGGGCATGGCAACACGGCAAGCTCCGGGTCCCAGTGACTCCGGCCTGCCATCAGACCTTCACCCCGTGGTCGAACCTCAGCTTTCTACGGGCCGGAGTGCCCCTGGAACGAGTTTCCCGGCATGTTGTTGTCTCAACAGATGCCTCCACCACGGGCTGGGGCGCCATGTGCAATGGACATGCTGCCGCGGGCTCCTGGACAGGACCCCAGCGCCTTTGGCATGTCAATTGCCTCGAGTTGCTGGCTGTACGTCTCGCCCTGCACCGCTTCCATGCGTTGCTCAGGGGTCAGCACGTACTAGTCCGGTCAGACAATACCGCGACAGTAGCGTACATCAACCATCAAGGTGGTCTACGCTCCCGCCGTATGTCGCAGCTCGCTCGCCACCTCCTCATATGGAGTCAGAAGCATCTGAGGTCGCTTCGAGCCATTTATATCCCGGGACACCTGAACCAGGCGGCCGACGAGCTGTCTCGGGTTCGGCCTCTCGCTGGAGAATGGCGGCTCCATCCCCAGACGGTCCAGCTGATTTGGGATCAGTTCGGCGACGCACAGGTAGACCTGTTTGCCTCCCACGACTCGTCCCATTGCGACCTGTTTTATTCCCTGACCGAGGGCACGCTCGGCACGGATGCACTGGCGCACAGCTGGCCGCGGGGCCTACGCAAGTATGCGTTTCCCCCAGTGAGCCTTCTTGCGCGGACCCTGCGCAAGATCAGGGAGGACAAGGAGCAGGTTATATTGGTTGCCCCATACTGGCCCAGCCACACCTGGTTCTCAGAACTCATACTCCTTGCGACAGCACCTCCTTGGCCAATTCCTCTGAGGAAGGACCTCCTTTCTCAGGGACGGGGCACCCTTTGGCACCCTCGTCCCGGTCTTTGGAACCTCCACGTGTGGTTTCTGGACGGGACGAGGCAGGTTTGAGTACCCTACCACCAGCGGTGGTGGCTACCATCACTTCCGCTAGAGCATCGTCCACGAGACATGTCTATGCGTTGAAGTGGAACCTCTTCGTCAACTGGTGTTCTTCTAAAGATCTAGAACCCACGAAATGCCCCATCAGTGCCGTGCTTTCCTTCCTGCAAGAAGGGTTGGAGCGAAGGCTGTCTCCCTCCACCCTGAAAGTGTATGTTGCCGCCATTGCCGCACATCACAACGCAGTTGATGGTAAGTCCTTGGGAAAGCACGACCTGATCGTCAGGTTCCTGAGGGGAGCCAGGAGATTAAATCCTCCTCGTCCTCCCCTCGTACCCTCTTGGGACCTCTCAGTGGTTTTAACTGCCCTGCAGAGTGCTCCCTTTGAGCCTCTGCAATCAGTGGAGCTTAAGTTCCTGTCAATGAAGACAGCGCTCCTGGTTGCATTGGCCTCCATCAAGAGGGTAGGGGACCTGCAGGCATTTTCGGTTGACGAAGCGTGCCTGGAATTCGGGCCGGCTAACTCTCACGTGATCCTGAGACCCCGGCTTGGATATGTGCCCAAGGTTCCTACCACACCCTTTCGAGACCAGGTAGTGAACCTGCAAGCGCTGCCCTTGGAGGAGGCAGACCCAGCCTTGGCACTGCTCTGTCCAGTACGCGCCCTTCGTGCTTACGTAGACAGAACGCAGTGTTTCAGGACCTCAGACCAGCTCTTTGTCTGTCATGGTGGGAAGCTGAAGGGAAAGGCTCTCTCCAAACAAAGGTTGTCTCACTGGATAGTGGACGCCATTGCTTTGGCATACCAGCAGCTAGGTCGGCCGTGCCCCCTTGGTGTGACGGCCCACTCCACTCGGAGTGTGGCATCCTCTTGGGCTCTAGCGCATGGCGCCTCGCTAACAGACATCTGCAGAGCTGCAGGCTGGGCGACACCTAACACATTTGCGAGATTCTACAATCTCCGAGTAGAGCCAGTTTCTTCTCATGTACTCGCTTCAACTAGCCGGTACTAGATTCTGCTCAGGTGTCTTCGCTTGCTCGCCATTCCTCTCCACGGACGGGATACGTGCGATATTTCCTCAGGTGAGCCTCATAAGCCCTGAGTCTCCTCCAGCACTGACGACGTCAACGCCAGAGTTATGCCTCTGGCAGCTTTCGCGCTTGGCTAGGTGCCTCCATGTGCATGGTTCCCTTCGGGCGACCCCCACATGTGTATTTCCACTGTAAGCCTCTTTGAGCATGTGTCTTTCCCTTGGCAAGCCACCTTGCCACCCCTGGGGTTGAAATATTCCACCTGCGGATGGACACCCCAGTGTTACTCCGTATGCAGCCCTTCGGGGTCATATGTGTATTCCAAGTCCCCCCCTTCGGGTTGGGCATGATTGCATATTTCCACTGGATATGCTTCCCAGTGTACCTTGGTATTCCTGTGTTAAGTAGGACTCCTTCGTCCGTGCTAGTTTCACGACAGGGAGCTCAGACTTACGCAGGGCACTGGAAGACAGTCGAGAGGTGGCGTGATTATACGGGAACCCCATTCGTCGTCATCCGACGTAACTCGGAGTGACAACGAAAGGGAACGTCTCGGTTACGTATGTAACCCTCGTTCCCTGAGTAGGGAACGGAGACGTTACGTCTCCCTGCCACTTCCGCTGTACCGCTGGAACGCCTGAGTTCAGTCTCGGCTCCTCAGCGAAGACATATCTGCATGTTGCCAGCGACTTCCTTTATACCCCCAGGGCGGGGCGGAGTTACGCTATGCAAATTCCGCAGACCCATGGCATTTCTTTGCCATTGGCTCGTGTTTTAATACTCGAAGATGATAGGATTTCTAAGCGAAACCCCATTCGTCGTCATCCGACGTAACGTCTCCGTTCCCTACTCAGGGAACGAGGGTTACATACGTAACCGAGACGTTACTTTGTTTTTACATGTATTGACTGACATCTCTCCTGTCCCCATGCTGAGAGAAATCGGGAGTATGTGCAGAGGCATTGTGTGCGATGTGTATACATGATGGTTACTGTAGTTCTAGGCTAAATGCAAGCATGCATTTATTCATCTCATTTGCACAAAAACATATTCAGAATTCCTCAAAATAAATAAATACAGTAAAACAAACTCAGAGTATTATGCAAACCTACAATAATTAAATAAGTGAAATATTTTTTTTCTTTGCTGCTGACCTTCGATGATCCAATTCAACCATACCAATTAGTAAAAATTACTTTAGATAAAACATCACATTTGTGTTTTATTTGTTTATTTTTTTTATTATCATTGCTGAAGAGTGCAATCCAGAATGGCAGCACAGCTGAAAGGCATGAATTTGCATTTCCTTGAGCCTGAGGCTCATTCATTTCACTTTTGGTGTGAAAGGGGCTTTACCTTTGACAAAAAAAAAAATATATATATATAAAATATGTACAAAACTTAACTCATTACTCTCCACAAAAAAGCAACTAACACAATTAATTAGTAACAGAATATTGTAACGCATTACTTTTAGAAGTAACTTTCCCCAACACTGATATCATTCTTATGTATTTATTTGTGTGACATTATGATACTTAATGACATAAGTGTCATTAATGTAAAATACTAAATCAACTTTTTCATTTAAATTGTGTTTTGACAATTTAGTTAAATAATTTATAAACCTAAGCTATGTTAGCCCAAAGGTCTAATTTTCTTTTCACTTCAAAATAAAAACTGTAATTTACTCCAAAATCTAACAAAATGCATCTGTGTGAGCACATGTTATGTGTGTTGTATGTTTGGGTGAGCACTCGAGGGCGCTGGCTGTGAGCACTGCGAGGTGCTTCCCATGCGGACACTTTCGCGAGGACGCTCAGGCTCGCATTCCCCAAGGCTCGGGTCCCGCTGCTGCCGAGGCACAGCGGCGGCTTCAGACTTGGGGTTTGCAAAATGGATTTGTCAGTGGGGTTAGAGACGGGCCCAGCCTTATCTCTTCCTTCACCTGACAGATCCAGTGCCTTCTCTCAGGGTTTGGAAGCACGCACTGCGGTTACTTCCACCCTGATTGAGGCACCGTCACTGCAGCTATCTAGTTCTGAGGAACTAGATGTTGTTAGTGCCGAAGCAGGAGATACTGAGGACTTGCCACCTCAGTCTCATGCTTTTGAGGAGCTTGTTGAGGTTGTAACGAGAGCAGTTGCAAGATTACGCATCGATTGGTCGGCAGATAAGCAGGGCATTCTAGAAGCAAACTAGACGAACGCTTCCTGCCCTCTCGTTCACAACCTCAACGCCGGGGCCCTCCGTTTTTCCCCACTCTCCACACCGAGGTGTCGAGATCGTGGGATAAACCAGTTTCATATAGAGTTTATAGTCCACAAACATCTCACTATTCCTCTATCACAAACTATAAAGAGCACAGTTATGGGGAGATGCCAAAGGTGGAAGAGACGCTCACGATCTATCTCTCCCCTGAATCAGCATCTTCCCTGAAGGCCCCTGTTAATACCCACCAAGCCAGTCAGAACAACATCAGCGTTGGTGGGTAAGGCTTATTCAGCTGCTGGTCAGGCTGCAGCGTGCCTACACACCATGTCACTGCTGCAGGCTTACATGTAAGTATACAGGAACAATGAAATAGTTTGGAGAATAAAGGGGCAAGAACCAGGAGAATTAAAACAATATTTATACTGTAAGTATTATAGAACTAAGGGGTACTTCTGTTAGGACCACTATCATCAAATACGGTTGACAATTAGCATACAGGCATACAATTAATTGTAGCATACAATTAGCATACTGGAGAGAGGAGGAGCTGGGGATGGAGGAGGGTTATTAGCTCCTGAGAAACGCGATAGCTGCTGATAATACTGAAGGAGCTTATGTATGTATACAGTGATAGGCATCCTATAGGTAGATGTGGATCAGCTGAGAGTCAGCTGATGCGAGCTTGACTAACGTGACCTGCCAGAACTGACGCTACGCTTGATTTATTCTACTATTATGATAGGGCCTACAACAATCTTACATTTGGGAGCAATTTAGCAAAAACATACACTGTGTACCTTTTTGTAATAATAAAGTAATTTTAAATGCGTTTAAATATCTATGCGTTTATATAGTGATCTTTTAAACAACAGTGCACTGAAATATATAAATATTGGGGAAAGATACTCTTGTTTCATGTAGTGGTGCTTGTTACCCTCTTGTTCCATGTAGTTACAGGTTAAGTGTATGGCAATTACTTACCCTGTAATTACATGGAACAAGAGGGTAGCAAGCACCACTAATTTACAAGCCCGCAATGTCACACTTACCCTGTAACTACATGGAACAAGAGTATTTTTCCCAGTATTTAAAAAAAATTCAATAGCTTTAGCTTAATTTGCCTTGAAACATGTGAGCCCAAACTTAAACATCTGCACTTTTGCTATAAAAAACTAAACAAAACAAAAAACTGTATAAATGTATAGATATGTAAAATTTAAAAAGCCTATACAGTATGTATTGGTACACCATTATTTCAAAAAGGTACCTAAATTGCTCCCATGTAAGACTGTTCATGTATCATAATAGTATTATAAGTACCTCTTAGTTAATACTTACAGTATAAATGATTTTTAATTCTCCTGGTTGTTACCCCTTTATTCCCCAAACTTTACATATTGTTCTCTTATACTTACATGCAAATACTTTATAGGTACACTATAATTACCGAAAGTTACGCTGTAAATTCGTCTTAATTACGCAATACTTTTCCGGGCTGTAATCTAAAGCGTTACCTTCTCGGGTGGCTTGTCACAACGCTCACCCTTCACTGCTTCAGCTGACCCGTGTTGACTGCTGGTGTGCTGCGGCCTAATAATTTCTCACAAATACAGATGGCATTCATTTGATAAACACAATGAGGCCAAATGAAGTCTGTATGTCAGCAGCCTTTGGCTCACTGTCTCCTTTGAGCCAAAATCTCTCTGTCTTTCATCTGTTAGATACCGCACACTCTCACTGCATTACATCTGAACCTACTTTGGTAAATGCCAAGCATGCCAGGGCTGAAATGTCAGAGTAATAGGTTGGTTTACAAGCACAATGTGTTCAGAGCGTGAGCAAGCATATTTGAGGGAGGGTTCAAATGTCCAGTACTTAAGGTGTGAAAATGCCTTAAAGGTTAATCTACTGATGTTAGGCTTCAAAACTGTGATGTGCTAAATTGAGAAATGTAAATGTTTGCCAGTAGGGGAAAAATATACAATAAAAGAAATAAATTGCTAACTGTGATGACCTTAACTCTTTAGGAGAGCTTCCTTACAGTATTTACAGTACAAATGTAGTTGAGGCAGTTTGCAGTTCAAAAATCCTGGAATGCCTTTTCCAGAATTTTCATAGGTGATTGTCTTTAAAATTAATGACATTGTAATTTAATTGTTAACATTTAACAATTTAACTTAGATGAAATGCACTGAAAAAAATGATTCATTGACTTAGTTGAATTTACTAAAAAAAATTATGATAATTGGTTCCACATAATTCATTTTAGCTACATTTAAACAAATGCATTACGTTGAACTAAGTTCAACGTAATGCATTTGTTTAAATGTAGCTAAACAAATGCATTACGTTGAACTAAGTTCAACGTAATGCATTTGTTTAAATGTAGCTAAAATCAGTTGTGTGGAACCACTTACGATAAAAACATTTAGTAAATTCAATGAATTTACTGAAATCATTGAATTTACTAAAAAAAATTATCGTAAGTGGTTCCACACAATTGATTTTAGCTACATTTAAACAAATGCATGAAGCTGAACTTAGTTCAACGTAATGCATTTGTTTAAATGTAGCTAAAATCAATTATGTGGATCCAATTAACATAATTTTTTTTAGTAAATTCAACTAGTCAATGAATCATTTTTTTCAGTGTGGAACGATATATACTATACATACTGTAGCAAATCTCAACTGCCTGATTTTTTTATTTATTTGCTAAATGTAACTATATCACCCAGTTGTTTAGATAATGTTGAATATATGTCCAGCTTTATCCACCTATAGTATACTCGCATAGGGCGATATGTCATATCTCAATTGCTTGAATTGTTTTTATCATCATAAAATGTAAACTATGTTATCGCCCAGCTCTATTCGGCTAAATGCGACTATAAGGCATGAATATATTAAGATATTATGAACATTAAAATCGTGATTTTCTGTAAAGCTGCTTTGAAACAATATTGTGAAAAGCCCTATAAATAACATGAAGGACTCCAAATACCACATGAGGTATTGATATTTTATGTTGTATTTTATTATTTGAATAATAAATCAATTACTTAAATGTATTTACGCTATGTACATTTTGAAATAAGAAATTGGTTTAATTTATAAATTTTTTTTTTAAAGATATGACCCTTTCTCCTGCAAGTCTGTGTCTATTATAAAATATTTTGGACTTTTATTTTGACTTTGAATATTATTCAAATACTAACAGACTTTATGGTGATAGTTAATTGATGCTAATTGCAAGGAAATTGTAGGATCACATATAAAAGCAAAGTTGTACCACTAGGTATGCTATATTTCTAAGAAGTAATAATTATTAGTAAAGCAACTCATACTGTAAATGTGTATTGCAATACAAAAAAAAAATATTTTGTGCCTGTTTATCTCAAGCCATCTAAGTTTATGTTTAGTTTGCGAGTACTTGGTTGCTGTGTATGAAACAGTGAAGTTTTGCAGTTGGTTCCTTTGAATAACTTATAATTTATCTTCATTTCAGACTGCAAGAGTGAGTCATTAATTGTGCTTTTTTTGTTTTGTTACAGTTCTGCATATATTCACTGCTACATGCAGGAAGAACACATTCAGATTGTACACATTTTTGGGAAATAAATGCTTGAATTGGCTTTGGTTGAATAAAGGGCAATGCTTATGCAACCTTGTGCCAATAATATGATGCTTGAAAGTCTCCTTTGAAATCAACTCTATTGTGTGGATACGTGATAAAACGGTAAAAAAAGCTCCAATTCCTTGGCTGGATTAAAACACTGCAATACCCACATAGACAAATCAACCAGTTTACCACCCTTCATTATTTCATCACAACTTTACATAAGAAAGGCTTAGAAAGCCCTCTAAGGATTTTCAGCGCTTGGGAATCAAAGACGACCCTTTGAACAGTGTAATTAGATTTTTCTCTAAGGTACACCTCTAAGGAAATCTTCCCTCAGTCTGTGTGAGAGTCATACCAGGTAAGCACACACCTTTAAATGTGCATCTTCAAATAAATATGCCAGGGTAATGGGGGGTAACTCGAGGTAATGTGCTTTACCACCAAACAACTCAGCAGAGGCAGGTTTAAATTAAAGTTGTTATACACTTGATTAACCTTTCTTCAAAAAAGAAATTTTAAAAAATCTGTACGGCAACTGTACTTGTGCTTAATATTCTAAAGACTATTTACAACATAATTTATATATACATGTATATGCCTTTGTTATGTTTTTGTTTATCTTGTTATTAAATTGTTTTGCATTTGCATCCAGCTCTCCCTTTGTTTCTTGAGTTCACCCTGTGTTTTAGTTAGGTTGAGTGAAATGGTAAGCATTATTATGTGCCGCCCTGTATCAGCAACAGCAAAAAAAAAAAAAAAAAAAAAAAAGATCAATTTTGAAGTCATGGTGATAGTAGATGTAAAGATGATATGTATATGTAAGTTCTGAGTAATGTTAATTAACAAGCTTACAAGTCAACTCTGTCATAAAAGCTGATGTTGCCGTCTGACGGAGTTGATGAAACTGAATATTTTTCCACCTTAATTTTTTGTTTCTTCCTCAGTTGTAGCTGCCTTATTAAAACATATAAAAAATGCCAAGATTTATCCCACAACTATTTACAGAAAGTGAAAGTGAAAGTGAAAGTGAAAGTGACACGTGACGGCCAAGTATGGTAACCCATACTTGGAATTTGACCTCTGCATTTAACCCATCCAAGTTAATGCACACACATTAGGAGCAGAGTAGTGAGTAGTTAACACACACACACTGCAAACGTGGATACACACCCAGAGCAGCGGGCAGCCTTTGTGTGGCGCCCGGGGAGCGATTAGGGGTTAGGTGCCTTGCTCAAGGGCACCTCAGTCATTTCCCACCAGTTCTGGAATCGAACCAGCAACCTTTGGGTTACCAGTCCAACTCCCTAACCACTAGGCCATGACTGCCCCATTACATGACAAACCATTACACCGGGATGGCGGAGTTGACATGTTAAAGCTGTGACTGCAGAGTCACGTCAATATTATATAAAAAATATATTTTAAAAAAAATTTCAGGACTATGTGTTCTGTGAGATCCACAATGAGCAGCAAATAGAAAAGGGGTCTTCCTCATAAATTGCTCACTGCACCTTAAAAAAGGTTATTCATCTCTGCAAGCATGGTTTCTGTTCTTAAATAGCATAACTACTTCTTAAAATGCAGTTACTTAATATATGCAGCATAGCAATCCATATATGTTGTCGTGGTCTAAGTAACTTCTACACTTCTTTAACTTCCTCCCTTGACTACAAAGTGCTTGCAAACAACTGTCAGCTAGTAGCCTACCCACATTTGCATGTCAGATTATTCATTCTCAAGACTAAGTTGCTTGTTGTCTTAGACAGGGCTGGGTCTCTTGTGGGGTAATGCAACGTGGCTGGGAGCAGTTGTTTCAACATACAAATGGCAAACAAACAAGAGGATGACTAAGAAGGATGACGTCTGGTCTGTCATGGGATGAATTATTCTGTTTGTGTTGACTCTTCAAGTAGATGAGTAGAAACTATGACCAATGCTAATATGTAACTGCAAGTGTTGCTGCAGAAGATGAACACCATTACAGCATAGAGGAGAGCAGGGATTACTGACACTTTTTTATTTTATTGCTTATTTATTCAGAAAATGTTTAGCATAAACTTTTATTAGCAGCCATTATATCTGTGTTAACACAATTTACATTCATAATATCCATGCAGTAGCTGTGACGTAATAAATATGACAGAAAATGAGATCATTAGGCAAATGTATATATTCTGTGCATATAATACCGGTAGTCAAAATACAAATCATCACACAGTACTAATCACATCAGACTATATGTAAACACAGAATGCAACACAAACAAGTTGATATAGAATTTACATATTTTAATAAATGTGCCCAAAGCCGAAGACCAATAACTTCTTGGTAGTTTCATGTTTTGAACTGTATTTATACTGTAACAAAACTGCACTTGAGTTCGCTATGTCGTTTTAACACTGTTACAATTTATCAATGATGCTCAGGATCTTTTGCGTACCAAATCCTCTAACATTGTTCTGTCAGTCATCTCTCCTTAAAGAGATAGTTCACCCAAAAATGAAAATTCTGTCATCATTTACTCTCCCTCAAGTTGTTCCAAACCTGTATGATTTCCTTTCTTCTGCTAAACACAAAATAAGATATTTTAAAGAAGGTTGGTAAATTAAACAGTTGCTGGTCCCCATTGACATCCATAGTATTTTTTTAATCCTACTATGGAAGTCAATGGGGTCCATCAGTCGTTTGGTTACCGACTTTATTCAAAATATCTTCTTTTGTGTTCAGCAGAAGAAAGAAAGTCATACAGGTTTGGAACAACTTGAGGGAGAGTAAATGATGACAGAATTTTCATTTTTGGGTGAACTATTCCTTTAATATATTTACGTGATAAGTGAAATCTGATGTAACCGACTACTGCAGCAAGCCTTTTTTATTTATTTAAAGCCGTATTTTAAAAAAAATATAAGCACAATTTAAAACATGTGTACACAATAAGTACATTGTCAAATGATTAATTTAAATGTTAGTACATAGTAGTTAAATATAAAGTAAATGAATCAGATTAAACTTGATGCGTTTTACCAAGTTGATGTGGGCGTTGACTCTGTTTGCATGGATCGCCTCAGATCATCTCTTTTCATACAGATTACATACTGTACACAGAGAATATTTGTTTTCGTTTTGAATGAGATCATTTAAAAGTGGACACTTAAATGTTTATAAAGATAATGGGCCCTATCTTGCACCCAGCGCAATTGACTTTGTACACCGACGCATGTATCATTCCTATTTTGCACCCACGCACAGCGGACTTTTCCCTCCACAGACGCACGTCGGTAAACTAAGGAATGAACTTGCGCTCCCCGGGGGCGGTTCAGCGCAAAGAGGAGGTGTGTTCCGGCGCAAACGTTCCCTCATGCTATTTTGCAGGTTTAGAAAACAGTTCCGCCACTGACCGAAAAAAAAGTAGTTTAAAGTCAGTGGCGCATTGCGCATGTTATTCATATGCTATTTTAATGGCGCATGCTTGGCCATAATCAATGTAGAGTGTGCACAACGCGCATAGGCTACACTTTGATTCTCTCATCTACACACAGACGCAGCAGTTTTCATTTTTGCAAATCATAGCCTACATTAATACGATAGATAGATAGATAGATAGATAGATAGATAGATAGATAGATAGATAGATAGACAGTTTATTATAAAAGCATACATAGCTTACACATTTACCCAAATTATCATGCGCCTGTTTAACCGAAGTTAATTTGGTTGTGTTTCTCCATCCCCAACGGCCCTGACGAGAACATCGGTCTCCTCGGCTGTGAACCGCTCCTCGCGCGGCCTGGCAAATCCGCCGTTATAATAGGAATCCTATTATAATATATAATAGAATATAGAAAAAGCGCGTCTGCTCTTAAAGGGAATGTGAGATGACGCTCTGATTGGTTTATTTCACGTTACGCCCAAACCACACCTATGAATAATGAAGCTACTTCAGACCAACCCATTTTAGATTTTCGTCGGGCGCAAGAGTCATTTATCCCGCCGGGAAAATAGCAACAGCGCCCAAGACCCGCCCACAAAGTTACTTGCGTTTTGCGCTTGATACTTGCGTTTCAGATCGTTAAAATAGGGCCCATATTGCTCATGTCTGTGTGACAAGTATTCGTTGAGTTTTGTTTCATTTTAGAGACGTGCTCCAGAACATTCACGGAGACCGACATGGCAGAAAGCACAACCTGTTTGTTTTCTTTATTTTACAAAAGCACAAAGTTTGGTTTTGATTGCAAATGGACACATAAATAAGTACACCATTTCAAATGATGTATTGCTTTTATCTGTATGACCATAAATGACAGAGTATTTTAAGTCGATTTAGCTGCAATGTGAAGAAAATACAGCAAAACGCGCCGGCGCGTTTTTCAACCCTAGAGGTTTTAATATACACGTGGGTCCCATGTTTTTAAATGGATAAAAAAAGTTTTTATTTATGATACATTTATAAAGTATTACAATTTTCTCTGCTTTCCCATACAACACAGCAGCTGAAGTTAATTTGCTGTTAAATTGTGCTGTACTGTAAATTTGATTTGGTGCTACACCTTGTTATACAGTATAAACCTTCTTCAAGATTTTACACCATTTCATCCAATGTGGATTTGAAAACATGCTCCAGAGAAGCTTTTGAATTTGAGTTGTGTCATTACCAACATAGTTCAAAGATTTGGTGTTTCTCGAGACCATAGTTCCAACAAAAATTTGCAAACATACATGGTTGGAACTACAGCTCTCGAGCTGTGGTTAGAAGCATAGTTTATTATGACCGCCGCTAGCATAGCTAGCGAAAGCGGTCATATAGGGATTGTCAAAGTTTTTTTTTTTTTTTTTTTCGTCATCTACTGAATTTTTCGTCAACGATACCAGGGACACCGAAACACCGGGGAACATGAAATTTGGTGGGCATGTAGCCCCACTAGACTTTTACGGAAAAATTCCGTTTGGTCCCCGGGGGTCACTCCCCCCCCCCCGCGCTGGGCCCCCCCAAACCCAAAAAATGCAGTTTTTCCTAAATAACTACCTGAACCGTGGCACCGAGGATGAAGAAATTTTTATGGTATGTTGCTCTTAAGGGCCCACATCAACCTAGCCCATAATCGATTGTCAAAGTTTTTTTTTTTTTTTTTTTCCCGTCATCTATTGAATTTTTTCGTCAACGATACCAGGGACACTGAAACACCGAGGAACATGAAATTTGGTGGGCATGTAGCCCCACTAGACTTTTACGGAAAAATTTCGTTTGGTCCCCGGGGGCCACTCCCCCCCCGCACTGGGCCCCCCCAAACCCCAAAAATGCAGTTTTTCCTAAATAACTACCTGAACCGTGGCACCGAGGATGAAGAAATTGTTATGGTATGTTGCTCTTAAGGGCCCACATCAACCTAGCCCATAATCACTCATTTGTGATTTGCGCCCCTCCCATAAAAAATGAAAATGCAATATTATTCTGCTTTAATCGCCCCTATCTTCAGTTGAGATGTTCAGAACTGCACCATATTTCATGTGTATGATTAACTTGACATCCTCTGGGGGTATGCTAAGTTTCGTAGAATTTCATCCATGGGGGGGTATAAAATAAATTAATTTATGTGCACATTTAGTGACTGTACACTCATCGGCCTGTAGATGGTGCTGTTGAGCGAAGGGTTGCTGGTTTAGGATGATACTGTCACACACACACACACACATGCAGGAATACAAACAAACGCAAGCATGCACACACACTGACATCCACACGCACAGACACACACACACACACAAACACACACGCGCACACACATGTACGCACGCATACATACACGCACAGACACACACACACACAGACACACACAGACACAAACACACACACATACACACACACACACACACAGACAGACATGCACATACTACTACTTTTTTTAGGTATCAGCCATATACCCGATTTACCAATACCCAATGTGTTATGCTTGGGCAGTATACTAATGAGGTGGGTGGGACATGTTTCATGCCATGTTAGATCACATCCTGAGAGTCTACGCTTTCAGAAAATATATAGTTTATATAGTTGAATCAGTTTTCTCTTCATGGTACAGACCAAAATGTATTATGTGTACACTTTCTTCACCTAAATCCATAAAATCCCATTAATTTCAATGGGACATTTACTTAAGTGTTCTACTAGGTACAGTGGGAATGAGTTTAATTTTGTTAACATTGTTTTTTTAAAACTCGGGGACCAGGGCTACAAGATAAAACCACTTTTTTGGGGAATTTTTTTTTTTTATTTCAGTAAAACACAACAAACCCATGCCAAAGTCAGATAACTGACTTTTACCATCAACAGGTACCTCAACCGTTTGGTAGAGGTTTGTAGAAATTGAATGGGAGGGTCCTTTGAAAAAAAAATCACAGATTTTTCATACTTAGTATGTATAAGTATATTTTTTGTGGAAAGCCAGTGCAGGCCTGAGCGGCGGTCATATTTTGTACCGCCATGCGGTACATCTAGTTGTTAAAATGACATGTGGACTTAAAAAGATCATGCTCTTGGGCACAATAAGCAAGTTAACATTCAGTACATCCTGTATCTTTCATTCTATTTTAATACATATATTTTAATCTATATATTTTAGCATGTCAACAATCAGTGCTGTTTTTGAATAGTGTATGCGTTTAATATGTGCAAGTTCGACATGTTCCTGGATCAACATTCCTGTCCAAAAACATAGTTCTAACCCTATCCCTACCCCCAAACCCTTAAAAAGCACAAGGTGAAGGGTCGGAATAATACATGGATTATTCCTCTCTTATCAAATATGCTTCATGAATGCAACCTGGCCAGGAAAACAGATTTATATTCAGATTGGCTTGACTTCAGGTGACTGCGCAACACATGCACTGTTGCAGTCAGTAAAGAATAAAGCATTTCCTTATACAAACATCAAACAATCTAAACAATTCATCAAAACTTAATAGTTTCAATGAACACTTCACAGTTTTTGTTTGATACCATTAATAGTTCTCATGCGAACCCTTCTATTGTTCAGTCAGAGATTTTTGTGTTGAGTCAATCAGTCAACTTTTCACCATTTGCAGTCTCTGAGGTGTACCGAGCCCTTAAATCTTTCGATGTTTCAAAATCAGCAGGTCCTGATTAATTCGAACCTTACTTTTCAAAGCTAGCAGCCAATTTTATGCGCCCAGCCTCTGACTCATATTTTTAACCATTCTCTTGTCTTAATGAAATTCCACTTATATGGAAATCCACAATTATTGTTCTTCCCCTGTTTAAAGGCGGAGATCCCACACACTCAAATTACCGGCCCATTTCCAAGCCGTCAGTCCTTGATTGGTTGATTGGAATGTTGTTCCAGGATCATCAAGGATGTTGATCCAGGAACATGTTCTACTTGGTGAAATCACGTTAACCGGAGTATGGCATGGGAGGGAACCTGCGATGAATTAAGCATCAAATAAAGCAAAATTAAATGGAACAAAAACAGTGATGTAGTCATTAGATGCCATGTTCGTTACAGCAGGATCTCGGAGATCTCGCATAGATAATCAGCAGAAGTTATTACTTTTCCACCTGTGAGTGCATGGTGGCATTAACCACAGTCCTAAATTGTTGAACCAATGTGGTTCAAACGACAGAAGTGCGACCATGTTACTAAGGTGTCGGGAAAACAGCCATGACTAGTTGGTTAGTTTCTCCAATGCTGCATTGTACTATGATAGTTAATCTAAAAATAATAAATAATATAAATAGAGATGTGCTCAAATTTGTTGGTACCCCTCCACAAAAAACGAAGAATGCACAATTTTCTTTGAAATAATTTGAAACTGACAAAAGTAATTGGCATCCACCATTGTTTATTCCATATTTAATAGAAATCAGACTTTGCTTTTGATTTTTTATTCAACATAATATTGTAAAACAAATGAAAATGGCATGGACAAAAATGATGGGACCGCTAACCTAATATTTTGTTGCACAATCTTTAGAGGCAATCACTGCAATCAAACGTTTTCTGTAGCTCTCAATGAGACTTCTGCACCTGTTCACAGGTAGTTTGGCCCACTCTTCCTGAGCAAACTGCTCCAGCTGTCTCAGGTTTGATGGGTGCCTTCTCCAGACTGCAAGTTTCAGCTCTTTCCATAGATGTTCGATAGGATTCAGATCAGGACTCATAGAAGTCCACTTCAGAATAGTCCAATGTTTTGTTCTTATGCATTCTTGGGTGCTTTTAGCTGTGTGTTTTGGGTCATTATTCTGTTGGAGGACCCATGACCTGCGACGGAGACAGAGCTTTCTGACACTGGGCAGTACGTTTCGCTCCAGAATGCCTTGATAGTCTTGAGATTTCATTGTGCCCTGCACAGATTCAAGGCACCCTGTGCCAGGTGCAGCAAAGCAGCCCCAAAAAGCTCCAGTTTTGACTCATCTTTCCAAAGGACATTCTCCCAGAAGGATTGTGGCTTGTCAATATGCATTTTAGCAAATTCCAGTCTGGCTTTTTTATGTTTTTCTTTAAAAAGTGGAGTCCTCCTGGGTCTTCTTCCATGTAGCCCACTTTCACGCAAAAAACGACGGATGGTGCGATCAGAAACTGACGTACCTTCACCTTGGAGTTCAGCTTGGATCTCTTTAGCAGTTATCCTTTGTTCTTTTTCTACCATTCACACTATCCTTCTTTTCAATCTTGGGTCGATTTTCCTCTTGCGGCCGTGCCCAGGGAGGTTGGCAACAGTTCCATGGACCTTAAACTTCTTGATAATATTTGCAACTGTTGTCACAGGAACATCAAGCTGCTTGGAGACGGTCTTGTAGCCTTTACCATGCTTGTCCATTATTTTCTTTTTGATCTCCTCAGACAACTCTTTCCTTTGCTTTCTCTGGTCCATGTTCAGTGTGGTGCACACAATTATACCAAACAGCACAGTGACTACTTTTCTCCATTTAAATAGGCTGAATGACTGATTACAAGATTGGAGACATGTGTGATACTAATAAAAGAAAAAAATTAGTTTGAAATATCACTATAATCCAATTATTTGTTATCTTTTCTAAGGGGTACCAACAAATGTGTCCAGGCCATTTTAGAATATCTTTGTAGAATAAGCAATAATTCCAACACAGTCTCACCCCCAAACGTCACATACTGACGCGTCTTGACCAAACGGCAATATACGACGAAAAGGGTACCCCTAAAACGTCCGTATGTGACTATTCGGGTTATGGGTAGGTTTAGGTATGCGTTAGGGTACCGCTAAGAGGCGCTGCTGGTGCGCTTATGTCTTCGTCTCATATGGACGTTTTAGGGGTACCCTTTTCGTCGTATATTGCCGTTTGGTCAAGACTCGTCAGTATGTGACGTTTTGGGGTGAGACCGGGCTGATAATTCATCTCTGTTTACAGCTTCGTTGCTTTATTCTATGACATACCGAAGGCATGGAAGTATACATGATAAAATAGCTTTTATTTTCATTACTTTTCAGGAGGAATGAAGCATTATTTCAATGAGCTGTAAGGGTACCAACAAATTTGAGCACGTCTGTACATCGTTGAATGGGAAACGCACCCCAGATTTTTAACTGTAGGTTGCTGTGCACTCCTCTGTCATACAGATTAAAAGAAAATATTTTCCATTTGGGCCGTATGGCTTAACTTCAGCTTTGTTTGTTCCAGATTTGTTTGATTTCCCCTGAACACATTCTTTTTAATCCATTCATTTGAAGCCAGTCCATGATTCTGGCATTTCCCATCAGTAATATTCAAATGAGCCATTCAAAATATATTTCCCCTTCTGTCAGAGTGAAATCAACATAGTTCACTCATGCTGTTTCTAATAGATTTACTTATGTTTCCTCATTAGCAGAAACACATGACACGGTGGATGTTTTTATACTGTGTGCTCTGATGGCTTGCAATGAGTGAAAAACCTACTCGGATATTACTGATGCAAGTAATAAGACCTCTCTAAGATGGAAGGTGATGAAAATAAAATTGGATTTTAAGGTTTAGCTTTATGAACACATTCCTTCTCAACATGCACATGTGAATGACTGCGCTTAATATTCATAATGCCCTAGAAACGTTGCTGCCTTGCTGGAGAATGTTAACTGCTGTAAAAAGTCTCATACATTGGTGGCTTTTATTCGTCTTACTGTCGGGACGCAGAATGAACGATAAGACGATATATAATAAAAATATTTAAGAAAACAAGAAAACTACACATTTAATGTAACATTAACGCAAGTCAACGAACTAAGGAAGACTGAAGGCTTAAAACACGAAGAAGATCATTACAATACAGGGAACAGTGTGAACTAATTAGAAACCATGACAACGAATGAAAGACTAGGGCTGTGTCAGAAATCGCCCCTTATACCCTCATTCACTATTCCCTACTTTAGTCCACTAATATAGTTTACTTGAGGGAGTGAATGAAAGAGAGCAAATTCGGACATTGAGTGTACCAACTTAGCAAACTGGCAGCTAAGATGAAAAGATTTATCTCTTATTAACTCTGTCATGGAAACTATGTAAGAACATTAATTAAACAATTTAATAATCAATTAACAATGAATTTATACCTGTATAATATTACACTGTAGCCACATTGGACCAGTGGTTTGGAAAATGGATGGATGGAGGATTCAGCTGCAGGCGCAGACTCGGTAATTCATTTGGCTCGCGACTTTCACAGTGCATTATGGGTATTCTCTAGCCGTTGAGCGTACATAGGTTGTACACTCGTTATTGTGGTGCATTGTGGGAGTGGATGAGTGCACTCGATTTTGTCCACTATGGTTTTGGACACTACAAATGGCTGTCCCCTCAAATAGTGCCCTATTTAAGGGTGTAGGGGGCGATTTTGGACACAGCCTAGAACTTAGGTAAAACATCGACAATGAAAACTAGGACTAAGTAACTAAAAAAGACAGTGAAACTTTTCATAACTGTGACAGTTAATTTTTTTTGTGGCTAAAATGTAAGATGAACAGAAAGCTGTTAAGGTCCTAATGAAGGTTGAAGCATTAAGTTTATTAAATTATTCTAGAAAATGTACTTTTACTTTACCAAATGATGTGTGGATAATAGATGTCTATTTTTTGTCATTATGTAATCTCGTTGTCCCTGCCAGCATATTATTGGATTGACTTTTTTTTTCTAACTAAAAGTCCATTAAGGTGCTTTCGAATTACGTACATTGCTAAGTTACGGAGACCCAGAGAGTTTTGTTCTCCACACGTTTATTTTATGGTAGTCTGAGTTCAGTTATGGGTTTGTTGACAGTTTACTGTTGAAAGTTTGTTGACAGATTTATACAAGATCACGCACTGGAATAATCAGTCAGTCCTGGCAAATCTGACATCATTTTGCTCTTCTGTTCCACAAAACTGTTCTATATAAAGCTTCATCCTTTCATTTCTATTTTATGCTGAGGATAGAGATGGACAGTTGAAAGGGGCAGTATTGTTTGCTGGGATCAAATAAATGAAATAAAACTAGCGGTGTCAGTGATTTGCATAGCATAGCTGTCAGTAGTCTGGCACAAATTGCCCATATAGCGTCCCTGGCTTTCAGCTGGGTTCACGATTTCACAGCTGCTGGTAAAGCTCTTTGCCATTTATTGAAGTGTCAGATTGCTCCATTGTGGTGGGTATTTATCATTGTTAAAATGCCTGAGATGGTGAGGACACGTCTCATTCTACCTGTCACTTTCACAGAAGAGAGCCCAGAACAGTCCATATTTAACCATCGCACCTCTCTCTCTCTCTCTCTCTCTCTCTCTCTCTCTCTCTCTCTCTCTCTCTCTCTCTCTCTCTCTCTCTCTCTCTCTCTCTCTCTCTCTCTCTCTCTCTCTCTCTCTCTCTCTCTCTCTCTCTCTCTCTCTCTCTCTCTCTCTCTCTCCTCTCTCTCTCTCTCTCTCTCCCTCTCTCTCTCTCCCTCCCTCTCCTAACCAAACAACCTGATGTTCTGGATGCTCTATTTCCCTTTAGTATGGTTGGCCAGCCTGAGAAATTTTGCAGTGGAATAAATTCCTTTCCATGTGACATTTGCTTCAGGAGGGAATAATCAATGATGGAGAGAGAAGATATGGTGCTGTCTGCAAACCCAGGGTCTTAAAAACAACATTAAATCCAAATTGATCGCATTAACAATCTTCATGTATGGTTGTTGTTCTGAATGGATTTTTTAAAAATGTGTATTTTTATATGTATTTTAAATATTTGTAATTTATTAATTTATTGTATTTTTAAACAGTTTAAACATCATAGCAAATATTATGACGTTCATGTCTAAATGTGGTCATAGTATTAATTTCTTTTTAAAAGCCTTTTGAATTATAGTATATCACTGTTTCCACACACATTAAGCAGCAAAAACTTTCATCATTGATAATATTAATAAATGTTTATTGAGCTGCAAATCAGCATATTAGAATGATTTCTGAAAGATCATGTGACACTGAAGACTGGAGTAATGATGCTGAAAATTCAGCTTTGTCATCATAGGAATAAATCTTAAAATATATTCAAATAGAAAACAGTTCTTTAAAATTGTAATAATATTTCGCAAAATGACATTCAATTATATTTGAGTTATGATATGACATTGTGGAGGAAGCAGAAGCCTTGGGCCAGTCTAGAGTTTACTTTTCATTCTGATGCAACAAAAGTAAGATGAAAAAGGCATTTAATTCTCTTGGGAACCCCATACTCACCAACACACGCTTTCGGAAAGCCTTTATGTCTAACATGTCTACAGGAATGGTGAAATTTTAATCCAGGATGACATTTCAGATAACTTTTGTTTCTAATCTCACTCTTATCTGCTAGAAACAGTATGTTCTACCAGGTTTACCCATCTGACCTGTATGCTTAAAATATCTATAGCTCTGAACAGCATATTAATCTCACACCACATTGAGATTTTTTTTTTTTTTGGCATGTGCTTTCACACACTACAGGTGATCTGGTATTTTGATAATTTAGCCAATCAGTTTGTAGTTTTTGTGGATTCTCAAGTGTATAGGACTGCAAACGCCACAATAATTTTATTTTACATGCTAACAAACCAGTTATAGTCCTTATGTAGTGACTTTTTAGCCATTTTAAAGCAATCAACAGTGTGGTTTGAGGTATGAATGTGAGTAGTTTATGTTGGGAAAATCTCTTAAAGTAAAGTTTACAGCAGAACTTATTTTACTCACAAACTCTTACAACCACTTAGGAATTTCCATTAGGAAATTCCTTTAACACATAGCACAGCCTGATCTCATTAGTATGCTATGTAACATTCACACATTATAAATAAACAGAATAAAATATAAATAAAAAATCTGTAAATGTTGCACATCTCTAAAGTTATTCCTTCTTATATTTTAGGTTTATATTTTACTCATATTTTAAAGTGTAGCTTCGCCGATTTTCAACCCGCTTTGTATTGTTACAAAAACTCACTCTCGCTGAATCATACTAAATACAAGTGGACACCATTATATCTAAAAGTTTCCAAATTTACTACTAAAGCAAGGCATTATTTGAGTCTGGTCAAGCGTATCCATATGGGTGTTGAGGTTTTCCTACTTGTTTGGCATAAGGGAAAACCCCAGCCCCCAGTTTTCTCTAGTTAGCACCGATTTCTGTAATTTCTCCCCTGTAATGTATTGGCAAATAAATAATGTATGTTTCTAATGTCTATTCAAAAGGGAGTGTTCAAGAGAAAAACAGTTTCAAAACAGTCATTATTTGTGCAATTCTGTTTGGTGACACTAGTGTTACACAAATGACACAATTCACTTAAAATCAGCAGATTATAAAACTGGATGTCAATCCACATTCATAAAAGTTCAGTTGTCTCAACACAAGCTAATTCCCTTCTGATTTCTGTGTATTATGTAGGCTTACTCATTAGCAACACAACAAAAAGGTCAAAGGAAGTGAAAAGAAAATTACCCGAGAGGTTAGGGCTAGATAGAGCCAAGAAAATTACAATTTTAAATTAGCTTTGATATCCCTCGTCAAAAGCAACCTTTATTAGAAGACAACAACCTTTTTACCAGACGCTTTGGATGGCAAATGTAAATGAATTATCTGGTATTTGGCACTGATGTTTCAACAAATAAGAGGATTCTTAGTCACCCAGAGGATGTGGGCTGCATTTTTCATGTAATGGTTTCCATCCCATCACCATGAAGCTTTGGCCCTCAGAAACCCCTTATTTTCTTCTCTACTTCTTCATGGTTTTTTATCTCAGCGTGCCATACTAGCATACATGTTGGTAGAAATGGTGACCATTTTTGTTCCTCCCACTTGGCATCCAGCAAAGATGCATGAAACCTCAAGAGGAGGCTTGACTCACACCTAAGGCCTACTGCTCCTCATCACTTATGCCATAAATTTCCATTAAGGCATCAGAAAAGGTCTTCTTGTGGCATCACGTAGCTCACATCTGAAAACCTCTCTGCGCATATGTTTTTCTCATTTGTATAGCACAGCTCCCCTTGACTCCATCAATCCTTATTTTTATGATTAAATAATTCCTCTCTAGGGCTCTTCTCAACCACTTCACTGTGTTCGGCTTCATTGTACACCGCATAATGTTGTTACTTTGATTGCAGCTTCCTTTCAACCCCATTGCACAGCATTTAATGAACAATACTGACAGGAATGCTCATAGGTTGCAGAGAAGTTTCAGGTTCGCTATTCATTCGTTTAGCTTCATGTTACTGTAATTTAATTGCTTAATACCGTGAAGTTAATATATACTTATCGCTATGCAACAAGGCTAGCTGCTTTTTAACAGGTAGATGCTCAAAACTCATGGCTAAAGGCCCGTTAACACCCATGATGATAACTAACGATAGTGATAAAAATGTAGTTCTAATAGTATAAAAGAATAGCAGTCTACACCACAACTATAACGATAATGACAATCATACCATTGGAATCACTTTATGAACAATTTTTTCAGCTGATGAATGATTAAAAAATTGACAGCTCATCAAAATCCAGTCTGCTTTAAGAGCTCGAGCATTTAATGCGGCAGACCACAAAACAGCAGCATTCTTGGAATAAACAGAAAGATATCATCTGCCTGTGTGATCTTGAATATAGTTATCTTTATAGTTATCATTCTTGGTGTGAACGGGCCTTAAGACTGGATGCAATTGTCATTTTTCATTTTTAACCGTGCTAACTTTTATTGCATAGGCTACATTAAAGGATGGTTGGGATTTATTATCTAATTTTGCTCTCCGTTTTCGAACACATCTTTCCACTTGTGTCTCATTTCCTCATACTCCATTATTCATAAAGATATTAGTGCCATGTAAAAGATGATTTTTATAAGCTGTCGGGAAATCCACCAAGGAAGTGAGAGCTCTGAGGGGTGACGCTGTTGCATATGTCAAAAAGTAAGCCGTCCGAACATCGAGAAAAGATTCATTGTCCCCTCTTCCATCTCGCTCAGAAGACTCTCAATCTGATTATATGAAACAACATCAGTGCGGTCGCAAACACAAAGGCATAACTGTCTCGGCTACCCGTCTCTGTAGTGGGAATGAATTCGGAGATGCATCGCTCAGGCCCGGTGGAAATAAGAACCCATTTAGCCCCAGCTTTCCCTCACAATGCCTGAATTCATCCCCATTTAGAGAAGCCTTTAACGGGAGTCCAACAGAATATTAATGCAGTATTTATGATTGGCCTATTTAGGCTTCGCAGAGTCCAAAGTGCCCTCATTAGCCTCTCATTAACACAGGACAAAGAGCAGAGATGTTAATAAATCCTTAATTGAATTACATTCCTCCCTCTGGAGAAAAACGATGAGAGGGAAAATGGGGAGGTTTGGTGCTAAAATGATTAACACGATTTTAATGACCATAATTCAGTGGCATTTTACTGGCGGTTTTTCATAGCACATCAAGAAAATGTGCCTTTACTATAAATAATACGAAATAATTATAAGTACAATAAAAAATACAGCTGTCATGTATTATTTGTTATACACGAGAGGCTAACATGTCATCATAAAAAGTGCCACATTTAAAAAATTATTTATCATATATCAATATTTACAAGTTAATGTAGTTCAAATACATTGATTTCTAGTATTCTGCCTATGATTATTTTTAATTGTTGGATTATGTGCACAAGTGTAGTCATATTCAACATGAAATTACTATTATGTGTATGTATTTATTTACTGATTGATTGTTGGCTGGTTGTCATGCTGAATGCATATTCCTGGCCGTATTTTGATCAATACGAATTAGTATATGTTATTCCAAGAAGAAAAAAAAGGTAACACTTTAGTTTAGGATCCAGTTCTCACTATTGTTGCTTATTAGCATGCATATTACTAGGATATTGGATATTTATTAGTATTTATAAAGCACATACTAATGCCTTTTTATGCATGACCATTTTCTACATCCTTAATCCCACCCAATACCTAAACTTAACAACTATCTTACTAACTATTAATAAGCAGTAATTATGAGTTTATTGAGTGTTTATCTAAAATGTGACCAAAAATAAAAAGTCCTTGTAATTTTTCCCTTTCGGCTGATGTCATTTTGAACCAATTTTAGTTTTAACCAATTGTGAAATAGCTAGGGATTTTTTTTAGCTGTAGTATGTATCACCCACCCACTTTTCACTTTTCCATTGTATTCCTGAATCAAGAACTGCTCTATATTTCTCCTAGTTGTTTCACTTTTTGCGGTCATGGCCCTTTTTTGAGAATTTCCTCAGTTGAAAAAGTGTTAAAATGGCTTCTGACGCATATGAAGTCTGTAATAAAACAATTGCTTTAGGTTTTTGAGGGCAACATTGTCTTATGGCCAAAGCTTTTCATATTGGAAGATTAAGTGATATTAAACATGTACTAGACTTTCTATCATTCTTAGGGTCAACTCCAGTATGTAGTGGTTAATGCCATTTAGTAATAAAATAACAACGTTAGTCTTTCACCTTACTAAGTTCAACCCATATCAGTAAAGGTTTGTCTTGTTAAAATGCCATATTGATTTTTGTAGCTATAAAGCAGTGCAGTGAAATTGTTACTGCAAAATTCAAACCATTTCTGCACATCTATCTTAATGTCATTAAATGTAAACCAGACTTAAACATATATTTTTTCCCTTTCAAATAACTGATTTGTTTTGTTGGGTGTTACTGTCTCTGTATTATTATTTTTTTCATCATCATATAATCTGCATTTTATAAAGCTATAATCTAGTCTCATAAAAATATGTATATGATTTCTCAAATCCCATCTCGGTGCAAGTGCGACTGCACCTTGTTTGTGTTTGCCTCTTTGCTGGTTGCCTACAGCTGGGTTTTAATGAAAGTGTCCACTGACGTTTTCAGAAAGACATATGTGAGAGTCTGTAGCCTACCTAATCTTTTTCTGCCGTAATCACACTAGTCTGGCATATTTATTGAGGAAATACAGTTCTGTCCTCTCCACAGTGTGGTATATCATTATGGGACATATTTAACTGTAGAATACAGCTTCCGTCTCATTGGCTCTTACAATCCTGCTCTCGCTGGATGCCTTCAGTTTCAGGTTGCTAGAAAAGAAGTTTTGTAATGAGGCAGGAGAACATGAATGTCTCTTGATCTAATGGAGGAAGTCAGGTGCTGCATTTGCCTGTTATGGGGTGGAGCAGAGAATGGTGGTAAAGAGTGGGTGGGGGGTTACAACATGAAATGGCAGGTTGGCGTTTACACTAGATTAATGAGCTAGAGGAATGATGTTCCTTATCACTGCACTGCACATGTTTCTAAATTAATGCAAAAGAAGGTGCACGCTCTCTCTCTCTTCCCCCCTCTCTTTTTTTCTTGTTCACTTCATTCCTTCTGGTACTGTTTGCATCAGCCAGTGCATTTGAATCCAACCAGCCCCCTCTGTTTTCATCTCCCCCTACTTACAGTAGTGCTCACCATAACAAGGCCTGCAGAATGGACCAATGGGAATCAAATTGAAGAGTGCTTGTTTTCTTACAATGCTTGCGAGGCAGATATATTGATAGGTTATTCCTCCAACATTCAGGTTTGGGGTTTGTTCTAAACCTCTGACAGGATTGGTGAAAGAGATAGTTCACCCAAAAATGAAATTTCTGTCATTAATTACTTACCCACATGTCGTTCCAAACCCATAAGATCTTCGTTCATCTTTGGAACATAAATTAAGATATTTTCGTTGAAATCCGAGAGCTTTCCGATACCTCCATAGACTGCAACGCCATTACCACTTTCAAGGTCAGGGAAGACATCGTTAAAATATTCCATGTGATTACAGTGGTTCAACCTTAATGTTATGAAGCGATGAGAATATTTTTTGTGCACAAAAAAACTAAAATAACGACATTTAACATATAGGGCCCTATTTTAACGATCTGAAACGCAAGTGTCAAAGCGCAAAGCGCAAGTAACTTTGTGGGCGGGTCTTGGCGCTGTTGCTATTTTCCCGGCGGGATAAATTACTCTTGCGCCAGGCGCAAATCTAAAATGGGTTGGTCTGAAGAGCTTCATTATTCATAGGTGTGGTTTGGGCGTAACGTGAAATAAACCAATCAGAGCGTCATCTCACATTCCCTTTAAGAGCAGACGCGCTTGTTCTAAAGCGGATTCCTATCATAACGGCGAATTTGCCAGGCGCGCGCCTGGAGCGGTTCACAGCCAAGGAGAGCAACGCTCTCGTCAGGGACGTTGGGGATGGAGAAACCCACCCAAATTAACTTCGGTTAAAAAGGAGTATGATAATTTGGGTAAATGTGTAAGCTAGATGTAGCCTATGCTTTTATAATAAATTGTCTATATCTATCTATCTATCTATCTATCTATCTATCTATCTATCTATCTATCTATCTATCTATCTATCTATCTATCTATCTATCTATCTATCTATCTATCTATCGTAATAATGTATGATTTGCAAAAATGAAAACTGCTGCTTCTGTGTAGATGAGAGAATCTAAGTGTATGCGCGTTGTGCACACGCCACATTGATTATGGCCAAGCATGCGCCCTTAAAATAGCTTATGAATAACATGCGCAACGCGCCACTGACTTTAAACTATTTTTTCCTGGTTAGTGGCGCAATTGTTTTCTAAACCTGCAAAATAGCATGAAGGAACGTTTGCGCCGGAACACGCCTCCTTTTTTGCGCTGGGTGCAAGATAGGGCCCATAGACTTTATCAGGCTTTGATTTGTAGATTTTCTTATTGTTGTTGTTGTTGTGATATGGAACTACAGGTTGTGGGAGTCACGGAAAGATGACGTCAGCGCGTCGCCGGAGAGCGCTCTGATGCATGTGACTGTGTTATGCTCGAGTAGCTTAGCTGTAGCAATAAAAGGCCAGTTAATAAAACAGTTCATTCCCAGCAAGACGACTCGGTTCCTCTTTCATTTTAAAGTATCGACACATGACATGGTGTCAGAAGTGGCCGACTTCACGCTCTGAAAAAAATAAGACATGGCGAAGCTCGGACCTCCGGAATCTTTTGACTTCACGCGCCCGGCAGAATGGCCGATGTGGCGCCGACGTTTCGACCGCTTTCGGGTGGCGTCAAAGTTGGACAAAGATAGCGGTGAAGTGCAGGTAAACACGCTTCTCTACGCCATGGGGAGAGAGGCGGAAGCGATTTATGATTCCTTTGTGTACGATGACAGCGGAGAGGTTGACGAGGAAGAGGAGAGAGGTAGACCGGAGTTGGATTATGACACGGTGATAGCCAAATTCTCCGACCATTTTGTGCCCAAGAGAAACGTGATCCATGAAAGAGCATGTTTTCACAAGAGAGCACAAAAGCCCGGTGAGTCAGTAGAGGCTTTTGTGAGAAGTTTATACGAACTGGCACAGTATTGTGAGTTTGGGCACACTAAAGATGAGCAAATCAGGGACAGAATAGTTATTGGTATATCTGACAACGATGTATCACAGAAGCTACAGCTCGAGCCGGAACTCTCTCTTGAAAGAGCTATTCAAATAGCGCGCCAGAGCGAACAGATAAAGCAACAGAATGTGAGCCTGCGCTCGGAGTGTGCAGTGGACACCATAAGACAGGGGAGGCGGCAGTTCCATGGCAGAAGGAGCAGCAACGATGGACAATGGCAGAAAAAACAGGAACACAGTGAGTCAAAACAGAATCCTACCTGTCCCCGCTGTAACAGACAACATGGTAAAATACATCCTTGCCCAGCCAAGAATAAAAAATGCAGAAGGTGTAATAAAATTGGACATTTTGAGGCAGCTTGTCAGACGAAGATGCTGAAAGAGGTGGTTACAATGCCAAGCAGCACCACTGACACAGATGAGATGTTTTTCCTTGGAGAAGTTACTGAACATGTGTCAGACATAATGGATCAACCTGATTCAGAAAATATGTGGCTTGTTGACTTACCTGTTAATGGCAGCACTGTGAAATTCAAAATAGACACTGGGGCAGACATCAGTGTAATGTCACAGGCTGCATTCAAGAGACTGCCACAGCGCTCCCGCCTGGTCACTGCAAGGAAAGGACCCATCACCAGCCCCGGCGGCGAAGTTAAGAGTATTGGCAAGTTCCTGGCAACAAGTGAGTACAAAGGGGAAAAGTACAGATTCTGGATAACTGTAATTAAAGGGCCATACTCTCACAACCTCCTGGGACGGAGCGTTGCCACAAGGATGGGACTGGTCATGAGAGTAGACGGGATGGACACTGTAATGTTAAGTCATGTGTTTGGGGATATTGGTTTGCTCAAGTGCGACCCCGTAAAAATCGAACTTAAAGCTGATTGTGAGCCCTACTCACTGACGACGCCACGTCGCATCCCGTTCCCCCTCCTGGCTAAAGTTGAGGCTGAACTCAAACGCATGCTTGCCCTGGGCATAATAGAAGAGGTTACAGTGCCTTCTGACTGGTGTGCCCCGATGGTTCCAGTAGAGAAGAAGAACAAGGAGCAAGTGCGAGTGTGTGTCGATCTAAAACGCTTAAACAAGGCGGTTAAGCGAGAGAGATACATCATGCCAACTTTGGAGGATATTGCTCCCAAGCTAGCCAGAGCTAAAGTGTTCTCTACCCTGGACGCCTCCTGCGGATTTTGGCAGATCCCCTTGGATGCTGCCAGCCAAAAGCTGACAACCTTCATCACCCCGATGGGGAGATTCTGCTTCCGACGGCTGCCATTCGGTATCACGTCGGCTCCAGAAATCTTCCAACGACAGATGTCGACACTGTTAAAGGGTCATGATGGAGTTGTTGTAGTAATGGACGACATACTTGTTTATGGAGCAACAAGGAAAGAACACGACACACGTCTTGATGCGGTGCTGATAACCATAAAGGACAGTGGTTTAAAGTTGAACAAGGCCAAGTGTCATTTTGGCAAAACAGAAATAAAGTACTTTGGCCACCTCATAAGTGCAGAAGGCATGAGACCTGACACTGACAAAGTAGAAGCCATCACACGGATGCCAAGCCCAACCAATGTTACAGAGCTTAAACAGGTTTTGGGTCTTGTCAACTATGTTGGAAAGTTCCTGCCTGACCTCTCCTCAGAGCTGCATCCCATCACTGCCCTGCTCCGGAAGGAAAATGAGTGGGTGTGGAGTGATGTTCAAGAAGCGGCGTTTGAGAAAGTGAAAGCTATGCTTGTGTCAGCACCAGCACTTGCATTTTATGATGTCAACCCCAAGACTGTCATCAGCGCCGATGCGAGCAGCTACGGATTAGGAGCAGCATTATTGCAGGAACACGAGGGTGTGTTAAAGCCAGTTGCATTCTGCTCCCGCACATTGTCAGATGCAGAGAAGAGATACTCCCAAATTGAAAAGGAGTGTCTTGCAGGAGTGTGGGCCTGTGAGCGCTTCGCTCGCTATGTGCAAGGCATGGAAAGCTTCCTTCTACAAACAGACCACAAACCATTGGTACCCCTCATAAATACATACGACCTGGACAAAGTCCCTCCAAGGTGCCAAAGACTCCTAATGCGCCTACTGAGATTCAATGTCGTGGCTGCGCACGTCCCGGGGAAGCAGCTTGTCGTAGCCGATGCTCTCTCTAGGAGCCCACTGACCCACCGTGGTGATGAACACACTGACCAAGAAGTACAAGCATATGTGGAGTCAGTGGTAGCAAATGCGCCTGTTTCATCACAAAAACTTGACAAAATCCGCTCCGCCACACTACAGGATGAAGAGCTGCAAAAGATTGTACAGTTCATTAGGAACGGATGGCCACCAAAGACATCACTGTTTCCGTCCCTGCATGGATATTATTCTGTCAGAGTTCACCTCTCTGAGACTGATGGA
Source organism: Squalius cephalus (assembly GCF_949319135.1). Classification (NCBI taxonomy): domain Eukaryota; kingdom Metazoa; phylum Chordata; class Actinopteri; order Cypriniformes; family Leuciscidae; genus Squalius; species Squalius cephalus. The sequence continues at coordinate 20,772,341 of NC_137137.1, read as the reverse complement.
CTGGTGTTGTATCAAGATAGACTGGTTATCCCAGCTGCACTTAGATCAGAAGTGCTCAAACAGCTACACGAGGGACACCAAGGTCTAACAAGGTGTCGCGTTCGAGCTAGGATGTCAGTATGGTGGCCTCGCATCAGTGCAGAGATCGCAACGGCAGTGTCAACATGTAAGTTCTGCATTGAAAATAGACCCACTCAAAGACGTGAACCGCTCCTCACCACACCTTTACCTGGGGGACCCTGGCAGCGCATTGCTGCTGATTTGTGCGAGCTAGAAAGACAGAATTATCTCATTGTGACTGATTATTATTCCAGGGACATTGAAATTGCCCACCTGTCTTCAACATCCAGCCACCAGGTCATTACCAGGCTCAAAGGCATGTTTGCAAGATGGGGGATACCGCTGGAGCTGGTGAGCGACAATGCCACACAATTCACCTCGGGTGAGTTTCAAGACTTCTGCCAAAGCTATGGGTTTGCGCATACAACTACCAGCCCTCATTATCCTCAGGCAAATGGTGCTGTCGAGAGAGCTGTGCAGACTGCTAAGCGCATCCTGAAGCAGCCCGATCCATATCTTGCTCTAATGTGCTACAGAGCCACCCCTAGTGCTGTTACGGGGGTGAGCCCAGCTTTACTTATGGCTGGAAGAGACATTAGGACCACACTTCCTATGTTGGAAGGAAAACTACAAACTTCTCCTGTGGACAGACATCAAATCCAGCAGAAGGATGCTCAGACTAAATCAGCCTACCGGTTCTTCCATGACCGCCGTCACTCTGCTCTGCCACTTCCGGAACTCCAATCTGGGCAGGCCGTTAGAGTGAAATTGGATGGAGAAAAGGGGTGGAAAACGCCTGCTAAAGTCATTGATAAGTGCAGTGAGCCCCGGTCTTACATCGTGAAGACAGACAAAGGTGCAGTGCTGCGACGCAATAGAAGACATCTGCAGGCAGTCCCGGAGCTTGCTGACCCTCCAGACCAGCAGCAGCAGTCTGAGGGATCTCCGCTGCAGCTGCTCAGCAGCCCTCCTTCTGTGGCTAGACCCAGTCATGGTGACCCTGCTTCTGTCCAGAGACTAAAGGATTCACCTGTGGTGTGTTCACCACACCAGCCGTCCCCTCAGAGGACTGTTCAAGTGACATCCAGAGGTCGTGAGGTCAGAGTACCTCTCAGATATAGAGACACTTGAACACTTAATGACACTTATCTTCACACTGTCTCCTCAGTAATTCTGTTTTGAGTGATAAGTACAGTTAATAAAGCTACATTATGTTCCCAAGTTAAGTTATGTTCCATAGGAATAGATTGTTATGTTTGGGAAATATCCGATAATTGACAGGATAAATAGGAATTAAGTGCCTGAGATCACAATAAGTAATGCTGATGTAACACATCAATCACCCAGAGACTGTTATGTTCATGTTTATCTTTATTTGATGTGCTGTACATCTTGTTTAACTGTTTGAGCGTTAACCTTTGAAAAGGGGGAGATGTTGTGATATGGAACTACAGGTTGTGGGAGTCACGGAAAGATGACGTCAGCGCGTCGCCGGAGAGCGCTCTGATGCATGTGACTGTGTTATGCTCGAGTAGCTTAGCTGTAGCAATAAAAGGCCAGTTAATAAAACAGTTCATTCCCAGCAAGACGACTCGGTTCCTCTTTCATTTTAAAGTATCGACACATGACAGTTGTAATCTCTATATATTTAATAGGCCTACATTTAAAATGAAAAGTTTAAAATTTCCATTTGACTTGCGCTACGGAATGTGCAGTATTCTAACTGCAACCAACTGCAAAGTCCTTGCAATATTTGCATACAGAATTCCAATTTCATGAACAGGAAGTTCAAAACCACATTTATATGAAACAGAAATCTTTTGTAAGATTATAAATGTAATGTCGTTGCTGTCAATGGTGATCGATTTAATTAATCTTTGAAAGAAGTATCTATTATGCTTATCTATTATTTCAAAAATACAGTAAAATATGTAATAATATGAAATAATATGTACATCACCACGTAGGCTCACTATTGGCCGACGCTGGTCATGTGTGTGATGCGTGTGACGTACAACACAGAAGCGCTGCGCTGTTACACTACGTAAATTCACTCAGGCCCACACAGATTAAATGGTTGAGAAGAAAATTAATGGTTGAATAAAGTCGTTATTTTTGGGGGGTTTTGTGCACAAAAAGTATTCTCGTCGCTTGATAAACTTATGGTTGAGCCACTGTAGTCACTTGGACTATTTTAATGATGTATTTACTAACTTTTCTGGGCCGGCAAGTTTCAATCCCATAGAAGCCTATGGAGGAGTGATCCAGCTCTCAGATTTCATCAAAAATATCTTAATTCTGTGTTCCGAAGATGAACGAAAGTCTTACGGGGTTGGAACAACATGAGGGTGAGTAATTACTGACAGAATTTTCATTTTTGGTTGAACTAACCAAATATAACCTAATATATGTTATAAAACAATAATCTTTAATATAGATTATATTTTTGGTTACTTAAATAGTGAAACTCATAAGAAGATCAAGCAGCACCTGACTCTGTTTCTGTCACTGTGGCAGTAAGGCCTATTGCCAAAAGAATGTGAAGTGGGTGCCTGGTGCTCTGCATTGTGTAATTCTCTGCTCCACTGAAGACAGACTGGACATTGGATTTGAAGAATGAAAGCTCACTGCACTGAAACAATAATACAGATGGCTTCTCTTTTTTTCATCCTTCAGCTGTGGATATATGTCCACTCCTGTGTCTTACTTTGTTGGCTTCCCTGCTCAAATGATTATTGATAAAGCAATTGCTTTCTGAGGACTAACAACGGGAGTCAGAACCAATCTCTTTTATTCAACACTGTGATTGGATTTGTAGGGCCTACACGGCTGTTGAGGATTTATCGAGCAGAGCACATGGCAGATATAAGAGATTCTCTTTCAAGAACCCCCAGATTGTAGCATCTTTCAAGTCTGTGAAGACCTGCTATAAAGAATTGCAAACAAAATATGAAAGAAAGGGTTCACAGTACTGCATTTAAATGTAAAAGGGTTCAAAGGGTCATTCAGCTTCTCAGGTCCAGTTGTCAGTCACAGGCTAAGTATTCTCACAACATCTAACTTAGTCAATCTACAACGGTGAATCAATTACGCCTGTTTCAGATAGAGAAGAGTAGGCTTTTAAGACCTTGATTAAATGTCAACTCTGATTACTTCACAGCTGATGTATCTATTCCTGTCAGGAGTGGACATCTGATGCTGATCTGTAGAACAATGGTCTTTTGCATCACTTAGAAGTTTTGTCCCCTTTATTTTAAGCTAGAGGGACATTGTGTTTGATTGTGTTACAGCTGTCGTTCAAAGATGCTTCTCTTGATATCTTTAGCAATAGCATTTAGCCCATAGATCATCTTGAAAATGTAGAAGATCCATTTGAGTTTGTCCTGCATTGTATAGTTGTCATTTACTATAACCATTAACATTTCAAGGTTTAATTGAATATTTTAGTACCTGAAATGTACCTACATTTTTTGAGATTTGCCAACTTATTTGGGTTTACAGTGCAATCAAGAGCATTATAATGTTGATTTCCAAAAAAAAAAATTAAATTTTAATTAAAGACGTAGATAGGGCCAATTGTTAGATGATTTAAAAGTTGAAATGTGAAGCACATAATTCACAATTATTTTGTTAAAACTTGTTTTATTTGAGCTGTAAAGCTGTTTAAATCACAATTTATTTTTTACAGTTCAGGTTGGAATGGAAATGTTAAGTTTTATTAATATAACTAATTATGTTAATATATTAATATTCTATGTTACATAGAAAATATTAAAAAAGTATTTTCCAACTTTATTTAATTATTGTGACATATTTCCGAGTGAAACATAACATTTTATACAAAGAATATAGGGTGTGGCTTATTTTTTCAGCTGGGAATTCATTGGGTCTAGAAAAGTAGGCGTTACACTCAGAAATGGAGGCAGATCTCAATACATGTTTACAATCCGCCCAAGCCATCAAACTGACGTCTTGGAGTTCCCAAAATGGCCGGCTCCAGCTGCCCCATGAACCCAACGGAGGACCTCCGGCCACAAAGCGTGGGGAACCAGGAGTTGCAGGCGGTCGATGCCGACGATGGCCCCAGACCTCGTTCTTCCTGGCGACTGCAGTACCGACATTCGTCAGCAAAGCATGGACGTCTGGAGAGGGTGTCAGCGTTAGCATGCTGCCACCCTGGTCGGTGCTGAACCTCAAAGTCGTACTCTTGAAGGATCTCCAGCCACCTTGCCACCTGACCTTCTGGCTGGCGGAAATTCAACATCCAATTGAGGCTAGCGTGGTCGGTCCTCAGTGTGAATCTGGTGCTCAGGAGGTAGGGCCTGAAGTGACGGACCGCCAGGACCACTGCTAACAACTCCCGCCGGGTGACGCAGTAATTTCTTTCTGGGCGACTGAGGCTGCAACTATAATAGGCCACCACTCGCTCTCCATTCTCCCCCCTCTGAGATAGTACAGCCCCGACCCCCACGTTACTGGCATCAGTGTCCACAAGGAACGGTTGGTTGGGATCAGGGTAGGCCAGGACAGGAGCGTCGTTGAGAGCGGCTTTTAGCTGTTGAAAAGCCACAGCGCAGTCCTCTGACCACCCAAACCGCCGGCCCTTGTTTGTCAGCTGATGTAAGGGGCTGGCGATGGTTGCAAAGTCTATGACGAACCTCCTGTAATACGAGGCCAGACCCAGGAAGCTCTTCAGCTCAGTGATGTTGGTTGGTGGGGGCCAGTCCCTCACCACGGCCACCTTTGTTGGGTCGGTAGCCACCCCTCTCTCACTGACCACATGCCCCAGAAACAGCGTCTGGCGGGTGAGCATGTTGCACTTGGCCGGGTTCAACCGCAACCCGGAGCTACGGCTGGCTGTCAGGACCTCCCGTAAGTTGTGTACAGCCTGGTCAAAGTCTCTGGCATGGACTAACAGATCGTCCAAGTAAACCACACAGCGGGTGCGGGGAATGTCTTTAAGGACCCGCTCCATCAGCCTCTCAAAGGTGGCTGGGGCATTACACAGTCCAAAGGGCATCACTTTAAACTGCCACAGTCCTTGCCCTATGGTAAATGCAGTTTTGGGCCAGGCCTCTGTCGCCAGCTCCACTTGCCAATAACTGCTGCGCAAGTCCAAAGAGCTGAACCAACAGGATCCAGCTACATAATCCAATGCATCATCAATGCGCGGCAGTGGGTATGAGTCCTTGCGGGTGACCACATTTAGTCGCCGAAAGTCTACACAAGGGCACCACCCCCCCTTTTCTTCCGCACCATAACCATGGGTGCGGCCCAGGGACTGTCTGAGGGCTCAATAATGCCGTTAGCTGCCATTTCTCTGATAATTTCTTCAGCAGCCTGGCGTTTGGCGAGAGGCAGTCTATGGGGGCGCAAATGAATGGGGGCAGCGGGGCCAGTGTCAATGTGATGCTGCACCAGAGCTGTTCTGGTACAGTCCTCCTCTTGGGCTGAAAAAATGTCCACAAAGTCTCCCAATAGGCGTTGTAACCGCTCCTGTTGTGGTACACTCAGATGCTCACTGCTTCGCCGGCCCAACTCCTCAACAGCAGCAATAGTTTCGGGTGACGTGGGGGCGGATGGAGAGTGCGGTGGTAGTGACTGAGATGCACTGGTCTGAGCTGCAATACTCCCCGGGGGCTCACCCTGGGTCTCTGCAGCTCTCGGGTGGCGGTTGGGGGCCGGAGCTTCTCCATGACGGCTCCGGCCCAATCGGAGCGGCACGGTCTCATTACCTAGGCATAGGGCGGCCCCTGGCACATGGACACATGCTCCCCAGTGGGCCAACAAGTCCAAGCCCACAATACACTCATCTCTGATATCGGCGAGCCAGAACTCGTGGCTCGTCTGGCTCATCCCCACCACCACAGGTCGTTTCCCGGTGGTAACGTTGCCCGGGGCCCGGGGCTCGGGGCAGGGCAGTTCCTGGTGAAATGCCCCGGTTCTCCGCAGCGGTAGCAGCGGTCTAGCCTCGACCTCCGTCAGGGGGGTCACTGCTGGTTGAACACGGCTGACCTCCTCCTCAGATCAGACCCCGTCCACCTCCCATTCCTTTGAGATTGACCTGTCACCGTCCCATCCTGTAGCACCTCCTCAGCTCGCTCAGCCTCTCTCAGCGCCTCACTTAGATCTCGGGGTGACAACAGGCGGACATGTTGGCGGAGCCGCTCAGGTGTAAGACTCCGCAGAAAAGCATGGAGGCTCAGCTCTTCCCGTGCTGCGGCCTGGAAGGTAGGGTAGCCCTCCCGGGCGTAAACCTGGATGTCAGCGGCGAAAGCGCCCACACTCTCTCCCTCACGGTGACGTCGGTTATTCAGCTCCTCCCTGCTCTGTTCTGCGGAGGTTCTCTGCCTGAAGCGGCAGTTGAGAGCAGCGGTGAGGGCCTGGAGATCACGCCGCTCCTCAGGAGACAGATCGATGAGGACCTGGAGTGCAGGACCCTCCAAGGCGAGGGCCAAGTGAATTGCTGTCTCCTCACAGCTCCATCCATCGTGGAGGGCGGCCAGGTGGACTTGTGCCAGGTAGGGCTCCAGGGACGTCAACCCGCTATATCGTGGCAGCTTAGCGGGCGATCGTGTGAGGGGGCGCGGCTGGCCATTGATTTGGAGTGTCGGTGTGATGGCTGGAAATTCATTCTCCCTGTGACTAGGAGAGTGGTACACTGTCCGGTGAACGCTAGAGCCGTCAGGCCGGTAGGGAGCCCTGCTCCTCTGCGTCGTCTCACTCGTCAGACGCTCTAGCATGATGCTGTTCTCTTGAATGGCACGCTCTAATTCGCCTTTACTTTGCTCCATAATGGCGTCTTCGAAACAGCCTAAATCCCACTTCTGACACCAATGTAATAACTAGCAGTTATTAAACGTGGGAGCTGACTGGAGCTTAAACTACTCTATATTACTTTTACTAGGCTAATTGCTAGCACGAGCTAAGAGCACTCATGTCCCATTCACTGCTTGACCATGAGTGTCTCTGCAAGTCGAGCATCAGTAACACAAACCAGCAGGAGGCAGTACTGTCATCTTACTCCCTCTTTTATTCAGAACACAGAATAATAACTGCACAGGCAAAACCCCATCTTACACATCTCTTTCCATGACGGTGAGAACCACATTTTTACATAACAAAGCAGTAAATGAACCAAGAACACTCGAACTAACTTAGACATAAACACACATAACTTTACTAACACAAAAACCCAACCATCTTGCTTTAATAAATCAACTCCCAACAAACAATTACCCATAATGCACCCAGCTGTTAGCGCTGACTGCCAGGTCATTACAGTATTTTTTATTCACCACTTATTTCCATTGTAAGTGGGCCAGTTTTAATAAACTTGCTTAACTTGTACTTGAACAGAATTTTATTTTAAAGCACATGATGAGACAAAACATCTGAAACAAAAATCTGAGGAGGCATGAGACTTTTGACTGTAAGATGCCAACATATCAATCTAATTGTAATAAACATCAGAACTGTCATTTTTCATCAAACAAATTAAAGTGTAACTGAATGCTTAAATCAAATATAATTTTGCAGTGCACACACAAGCTGCACACACAAACAAAATGGCACCGGTTGAAAATGCATCATTTTGATCAAGGTTACATTTCATTCCTTCGTCTCTCAACTGCTCACAAAACTGAAGTGTTTGTGGGAGATGAAAAGAGGCTGAGCTCTTTGAAGCTGATTTTCTACTCCTGCAGCTCCCGTTATCTCTGCAGCTCAGCATTCTCTGGAGTTAAGAAAAAGAAGGAGACACACAGAGAGAGACAGGGACAGGGACAGGGACAGGGTGAGAGAGAGAGAGAGAGAGAGAGAGAGAGAGAGAGAGAGAGAGAGAGAGATAGAGAGAGAGAGAGAGAATCTGATCTGTAATTGTAACCTACTCATTGAACTTCCCCCCTCACTTTCTTGTACCATCATCATCTGACCATCACATACATGGTGTGACCTTAAAGGAATAGTTCACCCAGAAATTAAAAGCAATTATTAAACAAATATCCTGTCACTATTTACTCACCCTCAGGCCGTTCCAAACCCATATGCTGTTATTGTTTCAGTGGAACAGTGAAGGAGTATTTTTGAAGAATCTTCATACAGTTCTTTCCTATACAACAACATCTGTCAACTTCAAAAATGGACAAAAATGCAAATTTTGAAATGCATTTTCAAATGCAAATATGTTAGCCAATCATTTGCAAATACAGTATGTTAGCCAATCAATGGGTATTTACACTGAAGTCAGACACAGCAGACACGCCCCTTCCATATGAATGTGAAGTCCATATGAATATATGAATATGTACTATATTGCATGTCTTCAAAAGCCTTGAAAAAAGTACCCTTTAACATACATTTGAAAAAGAGTATTACAGTAATATCCTTTAACAGAATATATTTGTGTGACCTGAATGTAATGTTTTCAAACACTTAAACATTTAATATTCCATTTAGCATGGCATATCTCAATTCACATTCCATTGCACTGTGTATAACATACCTGTACATACATATATTGTCCATTGTCTATTTTATTTATTTATTCATATTTATTTTTATTATCTGGCTTGTCGCTTTCACTCTGCCTGTGCACTGGAATCTTCTGTCACCACAACAAATTTTGATTAGTTGCATTAATTGCAAAAGTGTTATAGCTTAAATTTATATTAAATGAAATTAGTTTTAGAGAGCTTCTTTGACCCATTTAAGTAAGACTTATGTATTATATCTATTATCTTTGAAATATGGTTAAGTGTTCTATCAAATATACTGACAAGTTTATGCTAAACTAAAATATACTCGAAAGCAATTTCTATTGAAACTTGTATGTCATGTATTCAAATGCAAAGTTCTATCATGAAACTCTAGATGGCGCAGGCTGATGGGTCTTCAATCTCCTAGCAATCACATCATTCTGTAGAGGGCACAGCTGATTGGTTCCTGTTGCATCAAAAGCCAATGAGCTTGCTGCTCAACTTTCAAATATTTGGTCAGTGTTTGCTGTAGTGGTTTGCAGTGGCCTTTCAGAAACCCTCCACCTTCCCCAGCTCCACCTGTATAGATCTGCAAAAGGTAATTCATGTATGCTTTGTACAGCAGCAGCATGTCTTGCTTGCTCACAGCAGCGTGTCGTGTATGTATTGGCAGTAACAAGTACATGTACTTGCTCTGCAGCAGCGTAGCAGATCTGTTCGACCAAGACCAAACATATTAACATCGTCATATCCATTACCACGCCAAACACTGAGTTGACATGAAAAAATCATATACTATTTATAACATATAGTGTAATGTGTTGCACAGACAGGACAGATTTATAAAAGGGGTCATGAATTGAGATTGAGAATGAATTGAGAAATTTTCCTTGATCTTTTGACATGTAAGAGGTCATTGTACTATAAAAACACCCTGTAAGTTTCAGAACTCAAAACTTCCTTGTTAGTACAAAAACAGCTTGTATTGAAACCAAGCTCCGAAAATGACTCGTTTCTACTGAGACATTCACTGCCGATTCGGATTTTTTCACATTATGACGTAATCGTGCGCCTGTCTTTCGTCTCACTATTACGTCATAATGGGACAAAATCCTGATCAGCAGAATCAGATCAACACCTACTTCTACAGTACATTGCCGTGTCTTTGGCCCCACCCCCTGGTGCGCTAGTGAGATGAGAAGGAGAGAAAAGAGATACAGGATCACTAGACTAAAAATAACATTACCGTCAAAAGGATTCTAATGCTAAAGTGGTTATTTATTTCCTATTATGTGAATGTCTCTGTAGAGCATAATTTGTTTGTTTGGTATATTTCACCGTGGATTCTTTGGTAAAACAGTCACAATTTCAGCGGAGGCTTTGCAAACAGACTTTTTCTGTAAGATTTCAACCCGTGTAAGTAACCATGCAACTCCAATGCCTAATCTGTGATCAGTGATTTCTGATATGTAATGAATGTATTATGTTACATTCAGAAAATACACACAAACACTGCTTTGGCAGAATACTATTTTTACTTACTGAAACTTCAGCAGCCACAGAATACGGAACCCTGAGAGCATGACTTCACAACAGTTTTACGACAACAGATGAATTACGATAACAGATAACAATGAAGAACTGGTTAACAACCACAACAGCATGAACATAATCTGTTATTTAAATTGTGACTAAATTATATATAGAAAGTAATCAAAGAACCCTCCCTTTATTTTCGCTGGAGCTGCCAATCACACAGCGCGAGTTTATCAGTGACTGAAGTCTGGACTCTAGCCAAAACTTCTGTTATAGTCAATGACACTGTCTACACTGGACAATGAATCTCTTATTTACATAGTGTTTGCACTGTTCATGAGAGTGCAGAAATCGAGTTGCAATGACAAAATCACTGCATTCATGCACTCATCAGACACATTTCTGTCATCAGCTACAATGCTCATTGCTGCAACCTTTCATGCAACAGAATAAGTAAATGTAAATAATGAACTGTTTTCATGATTAGTTAATCTCGACAGCTGTAATAGTAAAAATGTAGTAAAGGATTTTGAGAGTTCCACCTGTAATACTTATTTAACATGCAAATATGTTAGCCAATCATATGCAAATATGTTAGCCAATCAATGGGTGTTTACACTGAAGTCAGACACAGCAGACACACCCCTTCCAACAGAGCATTCAAATCAGAGGGCTAAAGTTAGGTTAGGGAATGGCCTTTTATTCCTGTCAAAATAACATTATAAGTGCACCTCAGGAAACATAAAAAATGCAGTTCATGACCTCTTTAATATTTTATTACCTTCAAGGTCATTTAAAAAAATAATTAAAAAAATGTATATATATATATATATATATATATATATATATATATATATATATATATATGATTTGAAGTACTAATGTACACATTCAATACAATTAAGCACACCTCTTTTTCACAAGGGAATCTTATAATCAAATCTAATGTGATACATCTAGAGGCACCATATTTGATTTAAGAACTACAGCAGAGGACAGGATTATTTGCAACGTTATACACATAGCTATTCAATACAGAAGACTTGGAATATAGTCCAAAAGTTTGGACCACTTTTGTCCTTATTGGAGCTTGACAGACTGTTGTTGAATGGAAAATGTCTGTGTGATTATTTAAAAATTCTGCAGCTCTTAATAAAATTACTATGAAAAGGAGGTGTTGTTAACTACTGCACAATAGCATAGTAACTCACTGGTTGTTTGTTTCCGTTTAATCTGTCAGTTTTAATTATGCGGTGATGCTTGGATATCATTGCAGAATAGATGGGTTGATAGATGAATGAGAGCAGTGGGATATACATTATTGATTGCACAGTTTGCCAAGGTTAAAATGTTTTGAAGTATGCATCTACTTCCTTTGTGGAAAAGGCTCATGTTTCATGAGCTATTCTCCATTAGGACCCCATTAGGCGGATAGGTGATGGCCATACTGTAACTGACCTTGATTGATTCCGGCACTGAGTGATTGTGTGTGTGTTTGTGTGTGTGTTGAGAAGTGAGAAACTGACTGATGAACTCATGTGATGATGTGCCGTTTAGCCTTGGATGGATTTTAACGAATTGAACACCTCAGAAACTTTTGACTCTTAACCCTCAAATACCCGAACATAGAAAAAAAAAAACCCCTGTTATATATATTCTTTTTCACCTTTAACATGTTGTTGTAGGAGACCCCTAATCCATTAAATGTAATATTGTTGGGTATGGCCTGTTGAGTAGAATTTCAGTGATTTCACTCACTGTCTGAACAAATGTAGAGAACATCTAAGGGTTCATTTGCAGGGTGTACTGCTTATCTAGCCCCCTAACAGTAGCCTATATACATACACTAATAATCACACAATATTAATAATTGGACAAGTCATATTTTTTAATACAAAATTATTTATTATAAAAAAAACATGTTCAGATTGTATTTACAAAACCTGATAAATTGAATGATAACTGCCATTTATGTGATTTAGCTCTGTTTATAGCCATGTTCAATTATGATAGTCCCGAAGGCAGTTCTTGCTCTCCAAGAAATAGAGGCGGGCATTGCACTTGCTGCAAAGTGTGTTGGTGTAGCCTTTACCACAGTGTCTGCAGCGTCCTCTTTTTTGTTTATATCTTCTGGCACAAACTTTCATAAATACTCCAGTGGTGTATGAAGGGAGATGGCATCATTAGTGATATACTGACCTGAAAAATCAGTGTTGGGAATGATAAAAGCCTTCATCAGCCAGTGATGCCTGTCACGGGGCATGGTCTGTGTTCTTGAATGGCTTGATTTTGTTGGCATTATGTCCACATAATCATAAGTTTGGTGGTCATTGGGTTGTTTATTTTCCTTTTCCAGTTCACAGGCATCTCCACATTCCTCTTCATCACTTGTATCAGAATCCACTTCTAAATCACTGTTCCCATTTTGGACCACATCAATGACGTCATACACTTTGTAGAATCAGATAATACTGTCTTTTCTGGCAGGTGGAATTCTGAAATAAAAAAATAATATGTTTTCCATATCCCAGTCATACTTACACATTATAAAGAATTCACACATTTAACAGAATTCACACAATACAGTCTGGCTAGCTTGTGCCCTCTACTTATCATGACAATAGCACTTATACCCCCCACATTCCAGAATAATATCATCTCTCCCACATGCAGCAAGCAGATATTTGGGCAAACAAGCAAAGCCCAGAAAAGAAAACACAACCAGTTAAGTATATTTTATAAATGATAAGATACATATAGTTTCAAATATTGCTGCACAATACTTTCAAATTCTCAAAGAAATAATTTATTCCTTAATTCAACTTGAATTTATCAAGTACCTTAATATCGGCATGATCTATACATATTACTAATCACATAAGATAATATTTTGGACATTTTACGTACTTGAATGTTGATTTATTCAGTAACAAGATGATGTGCTTTAAGGTAAGGTCGTTCATGGACAGGTGAACAGGCCTATTCACAAAATATTCCATCCAATAGCATTGCAGATCTGAATATAGGACCTATTAGTTGTGTAAATGTGAACTTAGAGAGAGAAAAAAACATATGCAGGTTTATTTTAGAAGTACTAAGATATAATATTATAACAGTGGGCCTTACAGGGTTAAAGGAATAATTCACCTAAAACTGGAAATTGTGTCTTAACAAACCTGAATGACTTTTATTTTGAAAGATATTTAAAAAACAAACAAACACTTTTGTCCAAAGTGAATTGAAAGTCAATGAAATATTTTTCAAAATAGCGTTGTGTGTGTGTGTGTGTTCCATAGAAGAAACAATGTCATACAGGTTTGGAATGGCATGAAGGTGAGTAAATTATGACACCACTTTCATTTTTGGGTGAACTATCCCTTTAAGATTGACCTCTGAAACACTGCCCTCCATGATTAAAACTCTCAGTTGAATATGATGAAACACATTTCACCCACGAAAGCACTAACACATCGGATTCGAGGACGTCACGCGGATGTCTAAGAAAAATGATCCCAATTCATAATGGCATCAACTTCTCACGCTCATTCCTCTTGTGAGTGTGAGGCTCAAATTGAAGAGCAGCTATATAAAGACATTCATTCACCTTCAATCTGAGTCCTTCATGCAGTCAGCTCTCCCCTTTCCACTGCTGGTATCCATCACCTCTGACGGACTCAAACTGTTTTTTTCCTTTGAAAGACTCCTCATGCTCTGCTATCCAACAAACCTGGATCACAAAAGGTCATTGCAAGGTGAAATGCACCATAAGGTTTTGAATACATGTTTTCCTTTTATAATCATATGAATATTCATTAAAAGTATAAGATGCTTCAATGTTACAGTAAAATGATGTTATACCTTGCTACATATAGTAGCAGTCCTTGATCATTCATCTCAACCCCTTATCTCCTTGTGCATGTAGTTGGTTAATCATATCTTCTGCTGAACATATAAGATTCTCACATATCATCATTAAACATTTAGTTAAAATTTGTTTTATAAATTCAAGTTCGCAAAATGCCAAAACAGTATTTGTGGACAAGTAGTAATGACCTAGTTTACCCGTCATTAGCCTCAATTCACTTGACCTCATACAAAAGTGTTTATGCACACGGCTCTTATCAATTAAACATGTTGTGCACAAGTGCACAAGTCTCCCTTGTGAGAGCAAAAGGGAACAACAGCAAACTATACTATGCCGTTTAGATGTTTGGGGTCAGTAAGATAAATAAAAATATTAATTCCTTCTTAGATGCAATAATGCTAGCCTGGGTTTCCCCATGCTGCCTTGAGCGCAACGCGATTTTATTCACGCTGCTAGGCAGCCTGGATACCATGGACCAGATTTTCCCCTCAAAAAGGGAACCAATCACAGAACGGGGAGGGAGCAGCAAGACGATGACGACGTCTATGCGACACACCGAAGCAGTTTGTTTATATCTATGGATCCAACATGGCAGGCACGAAGTTACCTTTCGATGCAGCCTTAGATAGTGTTCTAAGTAGTTTAGTCTTCTTCAGCCATCGTCTTCTTCCTCGTCGAATTTCTGTCGCTCTACATCTACTGTCTATGCTCTACATACGTCATCTGGTATAATTGAAACGATTGGCTATGATCTATGTACAGGCACATTTGATAGACATTCGTAGCGCCCAATAAACGGCTCTGGGCATTCGTAAACCACGCCTCAAATACGAGAAAATGAACATGTGGTTCCCAGACCACGTCTCAATGAGAAAGAGGTCTGACTATGGCCAGGCTACAAAAATGCATTAAATTTGTTAATGTTTTAATTATCAAAAAAAAAGTGACATTTATTTTACAAAAGACTTTATTTTCAAATAAATCTTCCTGAACTCTCTGTTCACTAAAGAATCCTGAAAAATGGTATCATGGTTTCCACAAAAAAATTAAGCAGCCATTTTATTTAGTAATTTAGTAACTGTATATAAACGTTTCTTGAGCACCAAATCGGCATATTAGAATGATTTCTGAAGGATCGTGTGACACTGAAGACACTGAAGTCAGCTTTGCGGTCACATGAATAAATTGCATTTTAATATATATATATATATATATATATATATATATATATATATATATATATATAACAACAGTTAATTTAAATTATAATAATATTTCACAATATTACTGTTTTTACTGCATTTTTTATCAACTATGCAGCCTTGGTAAGCATAAGAGACAAAACATTAAACAATCTTACCGACCCCAAACTTTTGAAACACTGTTTATAATGTGAATAGTTCAGGTGGTGTGCCTGGCTTCTCATCCAACTACATAAAACCGTCTGTGTTTGGCATGCAGATGGTAAGGACTTTGGCATTCTTAAAACAGCTCAACTAACTTAAAGGGGTCATCGGATGCCCATTTTCCACAAGTTGGTATGATTCTTTAGGGTCTTCATGTAAAGTTTGTAACATACTTTGGTTGAAATTCCTCAATGGTTGTGTAAAGCAACACCCTTTTTACCTCCTCAAAAACAGCTCTGTTCACAGCGACCCGTTTCAGTGCATGTCTCTTTAAATTAGGGGTGCCCAATCCTGCTCCTGCAGATCGACTGTCCTGCACAGTTCATCTCCAACCCTAATCAAACACACCTGAAGCAGCCAATTAAGGTCTTCTGGATCACTTGAAAATTAAAGGCAGGTGTGTTTGATTAGGGTTGGAGATGAACTGTGCAGGACAGTCGATCGGCAGGAGCAGGATTGGGCACCCCAATGAGTAACTGTTCACCCCACCCCTCCCTGATGCCTTGGTGGACAGTATACAAATGGCTGAGGGCAGAAATATGCTAATAAGGGACAGTCTGTCAGTGGTCGTGGGCGGAGCATGAGCAATATGATATCATGTTGCTCAGAAAATCCAAATGGCTTGATTATTTAGAGTGTTTAGGCTTTTTGAGGATTAAAAAAAAAGAGTGAATGTATTTTTTTCATTGTATGGTATATGCAATACCACATATATGCAAACACCATATAAAAGTACATTTTGCATCCGATGACCCCTGTAGATACTAGCAATATTAATCTATCATTCTTATCTCACAAATGTCTGAGGTTCCCAGTGATCCCCTGATTGACAAGATTACTTTGGAAATTAAATGGTGTAACTTTAAGAGGAATCCAAATTGAAAGACACGATCTTTCAAGATTCTCAAAAAGGCGCAGATACTCGTCAGGTGTCTTAAATCATCTGTCAAAAACCTTCATATGTTAGATCTTACCATGGTGGAGTACTGATAAGCACCAACATGCTTGATATTCAAGGAGCTTATTGGGTAACAAATCAATATAGTAAATTAACTAAAACTATTGATTGATCTAATTGGGGTATCGCTGAAGTTCTTAAACACATTTTGGGAAATTGAGTAATTTTGTGAATGTTTTTAGTGATTTGTTAGTAAAATGTATTTCAGAATAGTTTTCTTAATTAGTATCTTAAGTATTCTTGCGTTTTCCAATAAAAATATCGAATTACTTTAAACTGGCTGGGAAAAAAATGCATATGACATTAAAGGGGTCCTATTAAGGTTTTTTTTTTTTTTTTTTTTTTTTTAAGTTTTCAACTGTCTTTAGTGTGTAATGTTGCTTTTTGAGAATGAAAAAAGTCTGCAAAGTTACAAAGCACAAAATCCAAGGAGTTATTCTCTATATCAGTAAGCATCTGACTTATGACCTTGAATGCTGCCTGAATCATAATCATACACTGTTTGTTCGTTTTTTTTCCCTCTCCATTCTGTCACCTGATGGAATTTTGGTTCCTTCCCACTATCGCCTTTGGCTTTTGGCTTGCTTAGTTGGGGACACTTAATATTCAACAATATTATTGATCTGCCTGCATTGACACCATTATATGAGAACTGAACTGAGCTGGACGATGACAGCACTGTTTTCTCCAGATCGGCTATATACATAAATGAACTAAGTTAATAACTTTTTTACAACAAAAATGAACCATCACTGAACTTACTTAAACTGGACTATGACATTATTTTCTTCTAGATCTGCTGTACAGCCGAAACAATCTTTGCTGCATTATTTTCCTGTTATCACTGCAAAGCTGCTTTGAAACAGTCTGTCTGTAAAAAGCCCTATGCAAATAAAGGTGACGACTTGAAAGTTACATAAAGTCACACTTTTAAAGGGAACCTGCACACATACCTCATTACAAGTGCTGTAGACCCAGATGTGTTTGGTTAATGACGTAACTTCATGACACCTGCTTTGTGAAGAAGATAAAGCTGTAGACTTAATCCAGGAAAGCACGTTTGATCAGGGAAAACTGAGCCCACACTCTAATAAAGCCCTGACATATTGTGATCTTTCTGGCTTATCATTGCGCTCGAACAGCAATCTCTTCCACCCTCAATACCCATGACTGAGGTGCCCTTGAGCAAGGCACCTAACCCCCAATCGCTCCCTGGGCTCCACAGCAATTGCTCTGGGTGTGTGTGTCCACAGTTTGCAGTGTGTGTGTGTCTTCACTATTCACTGGTTAAATGCAGAGGACAAATTCTGAGTGTGGGTTACCATACTTGGCCTTCACGTCACGTAACTTTACTGCTTGGTTAACGTCATATATTACAAAATAGTTTTTTTTTCAGTAAAATATCTCAACATCCATAAAACGTCTCAGGTTACAACTTTAATCATAGTTCCCTGAGAAGGGAACAAGGCACTGAGTCGATGACGCTTTGGGAACGCCTCTGCTTGATTGCGTCTGAAGGACATGTGTCAACTAGTCGAATGGCGAAACGGAACATCACGGGTGGGTGATGTCACAACCAGGAAAGCATAAAAGCACATCGGGAATGACCCGCTTTAGCTTTAATTAGCCGAAGCAAGTCGATCACAGGGATGAAGGAAGTATGGCAGAAGCAGTGTCTCGTTCACTTCTCAGGGAACAAGGGTTACAGTTGTAGCCTGAGACGTTCACTTTCGAGGGAACTCGTGCTGCATCGATGACACTTTGGGAATGATAATGTCAAAATACTATGCTTACAAGTGCCTGTCCATGTGAATACTGAGAGCACAACAAGAAAAATATTATGATGCATTTTAACTTCGGTTACATTGTTTATGAAAAGATAGATCGCAGTGCCGTAGATCATCTGTATTTGCTTTGCATATTACTTTTTTCATTCAATTTGTTAACATTTCAAAGATTCCTCCTTGCTTGTTCACATTCCAGTCAAGTAAAATTCCACCCAAAGAGACTTCAATTTTCGCTTCTGCTTGCATGTACATGCACACGCACACAAATACACAGACAGAAATAAACACATTCCCCTATAGAAAGCTTTCCTAAAGCTGCTCTCTGCCTGTGTTTTTGCAGGAAGTGTTGCAGTCAGCACATACATCACTAACTCAATGCACAGCTATAATGTGTCTCGGTGGAGTTGGTCATCTCAGCACACACACACACAAACACTTACACAAACTCTGGTGGGCTGGGGTCAGAGATAAGAAGAGTTCTAGATTCTCAACCCTGAATTAAACTCAACACAGTGAACTCATGCTGGTTCATTGTGGCAGAATAGGGGCCCTATTTTAACAATCTGAAACGCAAGTATCAAACGCGAAACTTTGTGGGTGGATCTCGCAAATCTAAAATGGGTTGGTCTGAAGTAGCTACATTACTCATAGGTGTGGTCTGGGCGTAACGTGCAATAAACCAATCAGAGCGTCATCTCACATTCCCTTTAAAAGCGCTTGTTCCATGGTGGATTGCTAATATAACGGCAGATTTGCCAGGCGCACGCCAGGAGCGGTTCACAGCCGAGGAGACCGACGTTCTCGTCAGGCCCGTAAAAGACAGAGAAGTGACATTGTATGGGGATGGGAGAAACCCACCCAAATGAATAATATTTATATACAATCAAATATAATATATATATAATATAATAATATCCTGAATAATTTGGGTAAATATGTAAGCTAGATTTATGCCTATTTTTTCACATCTTCATGGACACCACAATGATCTCCCTCGTGTGGTAATATTTTTCCTTGTAATTATGTATGGTTTGCAAAAATGAGAACTGCTGCGTCTGTATAGATGAGAGAAGCAAATGTGCGCGTTGTGCACACGCTACATTATGGCCAAGCATGCACCCTTAAAATAGCATCTGAATAACGCGCCACTGACTTTAGACTCGTTTTTTCCTGGTCTGTGGCAGAATTGTTTTCTGAAACTGCAAAATTGCACCAAGGAACGTTTGCGCCAGAAAATGCCTCCTCTTTTCGTTGAACCGCCCCGGGAGCGCAAGTTCATTCCCTAATTTACCGACATGCGTCTGTGGAGTGAAAAGTCTGCTGTGTGTCGGGTGCAAAATAGGAATGATATATGCGTCGGTGTACAAAGTCAATTGCGCTGGGTGCAAGATAGGGCCCTAGATCTCATGTTCTACTGTGTCGCGTTCAATTCTCAAACCAAATTTTTTTTTAAGACTATGATAACACAAATTCATGTGTGCAGATTAAAGCATTGAATTGTCTTTAAACAAGTGACATACAAATCAATATATTTAAGCCATATTACACAAGCAAGAATGCCGTTATTCAGAATATAAACACAGCTGTGATAATATTTAAATTTTAATTTTGAGTAACTTACATTTTAGATACAATGTGGCTAGTTTGACTGGTTTTGCCCCATTGACAGAAATAGTTAAAAAAAAAAGCCACAGAAATGAATGAACCGTATAACGCGTTTCCATGCTACAGGTATTCGTGAATGATACATCCGAATATGGATACTCCCTTACTATATAGTGGGCATAAAACAGTATGCGAAAAAGTTAGTATGTCTGAATTCACAGTAGCCTATTCATAGAACGGTAGGCAAAAAGTATCCAGATGACTTCTGGCAAATCCAAAATGCGAATTCAGAATTGTGGACAATTTAGTCACAATCCAGTCACATGACAATAACAACATGACGAATGTAATATGTTCAAATTTCATTCATACTACACACTTTCATACGATACAGAACACTATTTTAATCTTCTGCAAAACAATAACTTATGGAAAAGAAGTACCTACTTATATACAGTATGTGAGTATATGATTTCAGATGCAGTCTTGTTTTGCTCCTGAATGAATCACTGGTTTTGAACAAATTGTTTGAATGAATGATTTAGTGACTCAGTAATAAAGAGAGTCGCCACCTACTGGCATTACTAAAAAAATCGCCACCACTAATTGCGTCTTGCCCTTTTCAGTTTCTTGCTCCATGTTTGTAATTGAAATAATATGCTTATGTTGTTTTCATCAAGAAAGTTTCTAATTAATTAAATATGCAATTATGGTGCCTTTCCAAACATTAATACTACATTTTTCTGTAGCCGTATTAAATGAGCAGCAAATTTGTTTTTATTCTCTAATGTTAAGCTCTTAAGTGTACACACCACCGCTGTTCAGTGTTTTTACTAGATCTCCATAAGCCGTTCTCTGCAGGAATGTGATGTTCTCTGCAGGAAACCTACACAGTCTATGACTATAATAAACAGACCCCACCAGCCACGACAAAATATGTCCTTAATCTGAGATCACAATGATGTGTTTTTACGGATGGGATTCTCTGTGGTTTGGTAACTACTCACTTACTGACACACACATTTTATTGATGGCTGTCTGGTGAAGAGCAATAGGTCAGAACAGTCATGCATTTAAACTGAAGTCATTAATCTACTTGTTTGATGGAGAGGAAAGCTGGACAGTTTGTCATCAGAGGCCTCTGATGAATGCTAAAGATAGTCTATAGAGAAGACAGAAGCAGCGGCATATCAATGAGTTCTGCATTCATGAACCTTCATAAAGCACCTGTTATTCTTTATTTTAGCATCAGGTTTAAACAATTGCATTCTGATAACATAATGCGTTAGCCTGTTGATTTCTGCAGTTAATCACAACAGCAACGAATACACTACATTATTTATTACTGCACAATGATATTCCAGATTACTAACAAGACACCACTGGAATGAAGCTCTCTTGAATGAAGACTAGATGAATATTTAATATTACAGGTGTGTGTTCGACACACTCCGACCCCATTGTGTATCAGCTGACACCTCAAAGGCTGTTTTGGATTCAAATGAAAATATCCTGTTGGTCTTATACTGTACATCTGCTGACACAGAATAGCTGTTTGTTGTTTGGCACAGAGGTAGTCTACTGGCCACAAACAAATCCAGTCCTTTCAGGTTCACATAATCAGAGGCTATTCCCTTTTTTTTTCCACTTTGAAAGCATTTTGTCCACTTTGGTTATAAAAGTTGAGAGTTTTGCTTTTCCACTATTTCTGTGACAAATTGCGAAATGCTGCCAGTACTCCAAGCCATGTGCATCCGTATGATAACAGACACTTTTAAAAAACATTCTATTTCATCCCCAGACTGAGGTTTTGAAGTCTATGCGCATCTCCTAACCCCCCCTCCCCCCCACACACACTTCTTTTAATTGAATTTCATTGCCTGGACAAAGGAGCATCTTGTCAGCACTCCTAATTATGTGGATTTTTAAGGAGATTTCATGCTCTAGAGATTGCGCATTTTATTTGTCACCTTATGCAGTTTATTCATGCACGTTGTATGATACATGTTTGAGCAAACTTTCTTCTTTCGTCTCATTTTCATCACATTCTGAATATTTAGTGTCATAAGTGTCAAATGAAAAGCAGTACTGCACTTTTGATAGCTGATGTTCTACAGCACCGCTCTGTACATTTGTGATTAATTAAAAAAGTGATTAAAGTGTGAATTGAAACCCAGAGGGACCCATTTTTTTTTCAGGCTTTATTGTCACCCATATCTAAATCACCAGGAAGGATATACCAGCATTTAATCTTTCTGATCCCAAATGGAAACTTGTCTAGTAACCTCCCAAAAGCCTTTGGACCCAGCTTTTGTAGAACATATCTAATTACATGCCTATGTGAACAGAGATTTGGCCTTTTTATAATTGTAGACTTCAGAAAAAATGAATCATGGTGGTGTAGCATATGGACTACCAATTATTGTTCGATAATTAGGAACTATTACATGCCATGTGCATAATTTAATCATATGGATATTGATACAAAACAATTTAACATTACACTGATTGATTTATACGAATAAAACAACAATGCAAAAATATTTTTCTTAAGGTACATTTCAATAGAAATATACAAGCGTGAGTTTCGCCTGAGGGCGTAAAGGTTCCCGGAACAAATTCTTAAAAAAATGCATAAAATATTGTTTAATAGAATGTACCTCGATTAGGTTTATTTTCCTTACTCTGTTAATTTTTTTTATTTTATTTTTTATTTAAGCATGAATCAAGCCTAGTTAAGTGATGTTTATGTTTATTTCAAGATATATTGTGTGAAAACTAGTTTTATTACACTCTAAAAAATGCTGGGTTGTGTTAACCCAATGTTGGGTCAAATATGGACTAACCCAACGTTGGGTTAAAAATTCAATTTAAAAATGGACAAACCCAGCCGTTGGTTTACATTTTTAATGTAACCAATGCAATTTGTCCATTTTTAAATTGCATTTTTGTCCAAAATGCAATCTGTCCATTTTTAAATTGCATCTTTTAACCCAACATTGGGTTAGTCCATATTTGACCCAAAATTGGGTTAACACAACCCAGCAGTTTTTAGAGTGTATATTACACAATTTTGTCTCTCAAGTGACTGTATTTTAAATTATCTCTTTTTTTGCTTTTTTCTGTGAAAGTTCATGTCTAACATTTTAATCATCTGTATTATCTCCTGAAATCACTCGGTTCTCTCATTTAGGCTCTCCAACAGCGTTTCTCTGGATTTTGAAAATGATGAGTGACACGGAAATTTTCAATAGCATGATCCTTTATCCTGTCATCTTTTTCATGCTTATTTGATGCTGACCTTTTCAGGCATATTAAATGATCTGCAAAATCATTGAAGCAAGTGCTTTATGTAACATTTCTAGTAATCCTCGGTTGAAAGATGGAGAAAAAGACAGTAGCAAGTAAAAGAAAAAGGTTTGTTCTTTGCAATAACCCGTCTTCTCTGGCTTTTCTTTGAAGCTGTCTTAAAACATTTCTCCTCAGAGCGAATTAACTTGCTTTAGGGTGATGGACTTTACTTTTATTCAGTGGCATTTGAGAAGATTTTCTTTTTAACTAGAGGCGATCTTCATGGTCCTTCTCTTTTTTCATCTTCCTTTCCTCTGCGGTTTGAAAATGCCTACAGAGTGAAAATTGCAAAGTTAAAAAGTAATGTAAACTAAAATAAAAGTACAATTTAAAAACGAGGCCAGTTGACTTCAGCATTACATCATTAATTGTGATTATGGCACTTAGGGTCATTAAATAAGTATATAGTCAAAAAAGTGCTTGGTTTCCTGAGGTTTCTAGTTATGCATGCAGGTTTCTGATTGTGTCATTGTTAAGAAAGTTTAATAAAAAACAACAACCTGTAATGGACTTTGCCATCAGAGAAATCAATAAGAGGCGGTGAGAGAGGATTACCACTTTAACATGCATGAAAGAAGGTAGTGAGTGGGAAGACCACAGCAATTTATCAGCAATTAATGACCGGGATGAAAAAGACTCTCCTCTCTGGACTAGAGCAGAAAACATTCAGCCTGCGGCCATCCATTCTCATTAGTGCAAGCAGACACTTCTGCACCACCATCTTTGTTTCTCACATGTCACATGACTGTAGCATGTACTAAATGTGGTGGTGGCTTTAAAAATGCAAAAATGCAAAAATGCAAAAAAAAAAAAAAAAAAAGAAATAGATTTTCCAGAATATTTTCGCACACAACACATTTGGATTTGTGCTGAATGAGATATGTACAGTATGTAAGCCCAAGTTTATTTGTTTAGTGCATTTCCCACAATTTTACTTTAAATACTTTTTTTAGGCTAGACGTTTATAATAAATGTTGTTTAATGAATGATATATAATTTATGTCTGCTTTACACTTATATGTTTTATTCCTGTCCTGAATACTGATAAATGTAAAGGATTTGTTGTGGAGTGATGGGAGCTAAAATACATGTTGTGTTTAAAATGTTTGTAAATATATATATATATATATATATTTTTTTTTCTTTTTTTTTTTCTGTATATATTTACAGGTATTTTACATTTATTTCTAGATGTAATAATAAAATGTGATTTATACACCAATGGAACTTATTTGTGTTTTTTTTTTTCTCTCAACAATGCAATTTTGACCTAATGCAACACTGCGACTTATGGTGCGTTCCTCCTGGGAAGTTTGTATTTATGAGTTGGGAAGTCGCGTTTATGACATCAGGTGTGTTCAAGTCACTTTCCTTATAGCAAGATGGCGGTTTACCTTCTCTTATTTACTTGTTAAGGTTCTTTAACTCTACTTCAAGAAAATGAAGAGCAAAGAATTTGCATCAGGTTTTATTTTTTTTAATTCATTTATGAAACCACTGTAAACTTTATAGTTAATATTGTTATATTACAATGCTATCATATATTGTCCAGGCAATCAGCTTATTCTATTTTAAATAAAGAAGCCTGACAATGTCATTGCTACAAGTATTGTGGTCCATCATTTTTCTCACTGACACACCCACAACTCGTAAACTCAACTCTCATATTTACGACTTTGTGGTGGCGTTCATGTGCGTTCAACTCGTATACAGTCGTTGCAACATGACTTCAACGCACCATTATTGTCAGATGCTAAATATTTTGAAAAAATAGGCCTACTGTATGTGTGGAAATCTAATTTTCAGGAACAATCCAAGGCATGCCCATGCATACTGAACTATCACAAAATAAAATAAATAAACAAACAACCTGAAAATTGCATAAAACATTAAGTCTTGTTGTTTGTTTAAAGCATAAATCTAGCATGATTTAATGAATTGTATATTCCCTGGAAACAAGTCTTATAATTTTATACAATTTGTCTTCTCAGGAGAGTGTATTTTATTTTTCAAGACAAAAACAAAGGGGTCATTTGCATTTACAGTTGTTTGTATGAGTATGTGGTAAAATCATGGAAAGGCTGCATTCAAAAATACATTTAACTTCTTTAGTTCGAAAGTGAGAAACAATCTGGCACCTTTCTTTAGCTCAGAGAGAGAGAGAGAGAGAGAGAGAGAGAGAGAGAGAGAGAGAGAGAGAGAGAGAGAGAGAGAGAGAGAGAGAGAGAGAGAGAGAGAGAGAGAGAGAGAGAGAGAGAGAGAGAGAGAGAGAGAGAGAGAGAGAGAGAGAGAGTTCACCACCTGTGCAGTAATTTGCCAAGAGGCCAACTTCTTCCTGGGAAAGAGGCCAGAATACGGAAACACTGGGTAACAGTCACCAGGTTAGGCCAGAGGAGCGTGTAGTTTGTGAATTCGTTCTTAAAAGGCCACTGGAAGGTCGGGCAGGAGAGTGCACTAAGACCTGGAGAAGTGTTAAAGTATTCGAAGCACATGTTGCTTGTACTGCCTCCAAATAAGCTTTTTTTTTTTTTTTGACAGCATTGTGTACAGTGTTCCCAAAAGGTATTTGGACACCTAAGCTATATTTAAAAATGTATGAATGTCATCGCATTGTATTTAAGCAATATCATATGAGCAAGAGTAATGTGTTTTAAAATATCGGCATGGCTGAAAAGAAACGTCCCAGCTAACAGGGGATGTTCTCAGAGTTTTGGCTAACATTCAGGCAAGGTTCTCTTAAAGTTATGAACAAACTTTCTTCCAGAAACATTAATAGAACGTTCGTTCAAAGTTATATGGCATTGAACGAAGTTATCAAAACATTGGCACAACAATGTTATTTCTATCATTGATAGAACATTATCATGATTCATGAAAAAAAAATTTTTTTTTACTTTAGTCGAATATTTTTAAAACACTACTATTTACTACTTTTCCCCAGATGATTCAGAGAACAATTCAAAATGACGTTCTTGTAATACTTGCAAAATGATGAAGTACAGAAAACATTCCTTTAATGTTTTCTCTAACATTCACATAACCAAAAAAAAAAAAAAAAAAAAAAAAAAACCTTTAAAACATTTAAAGCATTTTAAACATTAGCTGGGATAAAAACAAAATTACATGTTTTAATCAATTCAAATGACTAATCAGAATTAAATGACGCAACCTTCCAATGCTTCCATCTAAAATGTGGTCGGGAAAAAAAAGCACAAGGAGATTTGCCTCCTTCTGCATACTGTATATAACAAATCATTACCAGAGGTAGCCAGCCAATCAGCTTTCAGAATCACCTTAATGCATCATCAAAAGTGCTTGTGATTTAACTTTCAAAGTGAGTCAAAAGATCGATGATATCCAGGTTGCAGATTAATCAATGATCTCAAAACAAGTGAGACTAAATGACAGATCCATATATAATTTGCCATAATGATGGAGTGGAGTTCCTCTTCAAATAGGTGAGTAGATGTTAGATGGAATGGGGTTTTCCATGTATGAATGTTTATCTGATATATGGCACTGCCCTGCTGCGTGATTTGTTCTGTTGATTTGACAAGTGCTGGTTATCAGTGACATTATATACCTAATGTATTGTCAATTATCCAGACTATTTTAAGATATTAAAGGGATAAAATAATTTGTGTACCTGATAATTATTAGTACATATATAAAAACCAAACCTGCTACAATCTTTTATCAGTTAGATATAAATCAGTCTCTCTAACAACATCCACTAATAGGCTCCCACTGTAATCACAGCTAAATTCATAAAAACAGCATGTTTGCGAGTGTGTAACAATGATTCAATTCAATCCACAGTTCAATTTACAAAAAAAGGTAATACCAAATAACTTATTTTTTGACACAACATTGCCAGTTACTTTATCTGTTTCTCCATGATAGTTCAGAATTCACAGCAGACAGCACATCATTGTGGTAGTGGTTCCTTTATAAATCAATCAGAAAAGTGAAGGATTCAATGACTCACTCATAAAGACATGCATTTATTTTGTTCCTGAATGAATTGGCATTTTTAAAGGAGTTGTTTCAATGAATGATTCAATGACTCACTCATAAAGACAGACCTGTCCAAATACCCAGACTTGTGGTCTTGGCCACTTGACAAGAACACAACAGGAAGTAAGTGTGTGCAACAGGAAGTAAGTGCACTCAACAAGAAGTGTCTAAGACTGTCCCAAGCTCAATGCCCTTAAAGCACACTAAAGCCACAGTAAATGTATCACATCATGCATCAGTCTACTCGAGTACGACATCATTTTACAGTAAACATCTGTACAGGCTGTTCAAATCTTAAACATATAATAAAAATAAACCTATTATAAATAGCACATATAACGCATAAGACAGTATCTGCTCAATCTGAGCACTGAAACACACAATGCACAAGAATACAACTGCATGCACCAGGAATGGAGCCCTATGCAGAATAAATGAAGCTGCTATGAAAAATTGCACTGTGCACACTGACACGTGTTTAGCTAGTGCAACGTTGTGTAACACAAAGTCATTTAAAGCGCAGTTTAACAGCAGGGGGGCATATTAACTGGGATCATGGCTAGAGTCTCAAAGTTTATTATTAAGCCACAGGATGTAATTATGGTCATGCAGACCAACAGTGATTGGCCTGACAGCAGGAATCCATAAAATC
This sequence comes from Squalius cephalus, assembly GCF_949319135.1. NCBI lineage: Eukaryota > Metazoa > Chordata > Actinopteri > Cypriniformes > Leuciscidae > Squalius > Squalius cephalus. Next base: position 20,744,627 of record NC_137137.1, on the reverse strand, counting down.
TCCAGCCTATGAAGTTGCTGATGCTGTGCAGGAGGTTAAGGAACAGGCTTACTCTGGTGTCAGGACATAGACGAGGGATGGTGTCATGTGCTTTGTAACCAGAGACAGCATTTTAAGGCATTATTTTGGTGCAACATACTAATATAATCTTAACTACAATCAAATCCCATTGAGTCTCTATTGCATAGTGCTATTAGTGTGGTGGGCAGAACTGCTGCCTATTTGAGAGCTTTCAAGATAGATGAACTTATTATAGGGCTCACTTGGTATCGGTCTGAATGATTCATTTGCATACGAACTGACACCGTTCTCAAGTTCAACTCATTTGCTAAGCTCTTTTAAGGACCAGGGATGCGTTTCCCGTACTATGATGTAACTCGCTGCTTAACTACCATAGTATGATGCATTGTTGAAGAAATTAACTACCCTAGCTAGTCAAGACTGTTTCCTGAAACTGTATTGTCGCAAATTTGTCGTTCAACCACGTTGGTTAATGATGTCATGCAGGTAGTGGGTAATAACTTCTTTTAATGACTCCGTTTGAAACTGAATTAATGCTAGATGTTTTGCTATAAATTACAGACATGGTATCTGAGGACTAATTCTAATTTTTATTTTATTTCCAGATTTAATCATAGGCTCGTTTTTACGTACTAGAGCACGTACGCACACGCACACTCTTAAAAAACAATGCTTTAAATCTCAAGTTAAAAGACGTCAACGACATTTGTATGTATTCAAAATAAAAAAAATTATAGATTGTAATGAATGCGAATGAGAACAATTTGTAAAATCCATATTTCATGCAAACTAGAAACTATGCTTCTAAGCACAGGTCGAGAGCTGTCGTTCCAACCACACAACTTTGCGATGCTGTTTGCGAATGTTCATTGGTACTATGGTTTCGACACGTTGAACTATGCTGATAACGATGGAACTTGTAACCGAATTTTGGCTGATGATGCTTTTGAGAAACACACCCCAGATAATCAGTGAGGAACAGAGCTAAAAGTTCTGTGGCTTCAAAAGATTACTGTCACACAGGTTTGGAGTGACATGTGGGTGAGTAAATGCTGACAGAATTTCCATTTTGGGGTGAGCTATCAGCCTGGGGTGCGTTTCCCAAAAGCATCGTTGGCCAACTTTGTTCGCAAATTCTGTTGTTATCCGCATAGTTCAACGAGTCTGTGTTTCCAAAACCAACAAACATTCGCAAAAGTTGTGTGGTTGGAACGGCAGCAGACCTGCATTTTTTCAATGATGCATTGTACTATGGTAGTTAAGCAGCGAGTTACATCGTTGTATGGGAAATGCACCCATGGTCTCATTATTAATACGTAGCTATTAATATGTAACTTTCAAAGACACTAAATGTACTTTTTGTACGTTTAGATAGATGCTGAAACGTAAAATATGATCGTATCGGCAACATTTAAACGTGGCATTATTAGTTTTTACAGCTACAAAACATTAAATATTTACAAATCTTTCATATAACAGATATATGTATAATTACCCTTTTATTATAGATAAATGTAAGATCCCTTAACCCTACTCCCAAACTTAAACATACACTGTAAAAAATTTCCCCGTTAATTTACAGTAAATTGCAGGCAGCTAGATTTACCTGTAGAATGCTGTAATTTTACAGTGGACGTGCTGTAATCTGAAACAACAGTTTATTACTGTAAAAATTTTCCCGTTAATTTACAGTAAACTACAGGCAGCTAGATTTACCTGTAGAATGCTGTAATCTGAAGTAACAGTTTATTACTGTAAAAATATTACAGTACTGTGCTGTAGAAAATATAGGCTGCACAGTATAATACTGTCGGGTGTTCGGCTGCATATACACAAACTGTGCATTACTATAAAGTGTATTTAAAGTACTCTAAAATGTGATCTTTACATTGTAACACTACTAGAATCTGACAATTTAAAATTTGCATTCTAAAAATAAAAAACACTGAAAATTGCTTGCAAACAAATGACTCAAACAAAAGATTACCTTAAAACATGCTTTTATTAAAGCTAATACCTTTAAGAACAACACAACACTAGATAAACTTTTAGATTTATTCTCATACAACATTAGATAGACTTTTACCATATGCCTTAAAACTGGCATACATAATTACATATACATACATACATACATACATAAATACATTACCTATTCATAAAATACAAATATACTCTTAAGTCTGGCTTCAGTGAACACTAGCCAATTATTTTATATCAAAACAAATAGTTTATAAAATATATATCAGCATTTTATACTTTTGGACTGATGGTTAAAGTCTTTTTCTGCACAGTTTTCCCAGTTATTTTACACACCTCTTTTCTCTGTGCAGCTTTGATTCTCTTTTCCGGATTTATTCGAATAAAGTATCTGAAAAATAAGAGGAGAAATTTTTCAATTAAAATGATTTGCAGTGTATAATTTTGATTATCTAAAAATTTCTAACCAAAAACTACTGGATAATTCACTGAAGACTTGGAATTAACTGCGGATATCATACAGAGTACATTTATAGTCAGTAGATTCTAGCTTGAGGCACATAAATGTGAATCTTATCCTGATAAACTAAAGTTATGTGTCAGTCTGGAGTGTTAGCTTTGTTTTAGAGAAACAAAATGCAGACATGTCTAATATGACATACTTACCAAGAAGGATCAAACAAGGAGACACAGGCAAGCATTTTCTCAAGGTCAGCAGGTTTGGCAGACATCTATTGGTAAAGAAAACAATTTAAGATGACTGACAGTATTTGTATCTGCAAATAAAAAAATTTAAACTTAATGTGCTACTTGTTGCTTATATTCTACAGAGGCAATAGGCCTAACATATTCAGAATATGAATGGTTTATGTAAAAATTATAATTTTCTCATTTACTTACCCTTATGCAGATTTAAACTCCAATGATGAAAAAGATGACATTTCAATGGAAAAGCAATGTCTGTTTGTCCCTACAATGGAAAAGAAGAGAATCGGGATCAATAATGGGGAACACCATTAGTCATAGTAAATGAAAGATAAAACTAGCCTAATTTATACGGGTCACATGTTTCAATTTGTTTCACCATACATCTAGCGATTGGAGTCCAGTTTTTGATGCTTTGGTCTACATGAAACGACTGGTGACTTAGATTAAAGGGATAGTTCACCCAAAGATTTTAATTAGCCCATGATTTAAGCCTGTTTTATGCTTCTGCGTCGAATCGACGGCGTACTCCCGCAGACCCCTCTGCGTCGCCGCGAACCCCTCTCCAACCCCTCCGCCGTAGCTCGACGTGCACCTCCAAAAAATTGTAACTACGCGTCGAGGCGACGCAGACCGCAAGGGCTGTGATTGGTGTATGAGAGCAGAGAGCAAGACTGAACATTTGCATCCTAGTGATTCAGTGCACTTTTATAAATATTTGTAAATAGTTAATTTTCTTAGATAATGTTTTATATTACGGTTAACTTATATTGTGTTTTATATTGTGTGTTTCTTGTACCTATTACTCTTTTTTTATTTTTTATTGTACTTAAACCTTTGCCCTTTGTTCTTGGCGTGCTTTTTTACTCATTGCACATTAATAGATCAACGGTTGTTTTGAAAAAAAGTTTATTTACATTTGTTGTTCAACGTCGATTAGCTCCAGCTGCAACAACCATAGACGGCAACAACACTCTCTCTCTTTCGCTCGCCATTGTCGGAAATGAAAAAGCGGAACCGGCGCACGGAACCAAAACAAACTAGTAAAGAGATTCGCGAACCACATACCCCCTAGCGTTCTGGCGGTGAAATGCAACCATAAAACGGCCATGACGCCGTAGGAGTGACGCCGTAGCTACGCCGTGGAGTTGACGCAGAAGCATAATGAGGCCTTTACTCACCCTGAAGTCATCCTTGGAGTATATGACATTTTTCTTTTAGACGAATACAATTATAGTTATATAAAAAAAAATGTCCTGGCTCTTCCAAGCTTTATAATGGGAGTGAATGGCAAGTCCATACAAGTGCATCTATCCATCATAAAAGTGTCCCAAACTGCTTTGAGGGGTTAATAGAGGCTTTCTTAAGCGAAGTGATGCATTGGTGTAAGAAAAATATCCATATTTATACATTTATAGACTAAGATAACTAGTTTCCGCCATGCGGCCATACGCACAGATTTACGGCGAAAGAGTAACACTTGAACTTGACATACGAAGTAATGACGAACGCGGTTGCTCAGCCCTGTTTGTTTGAACTGGCATAAGTCGACTTGCGTATAGACATCTGCCGGAAGCTACAGTGCAGTGCCCAGTTTTAGTCGATAAAGTTTTAAATATGAACATTTTTCTTACAATAATGCAACGCTTTGCTTCAAAAGGCATTTATAAACCCCCCTGGAGCCATTTGGGACACTTTTATGATGGATAGATGGACTTCAAAAAAATGGTGCCCATTCACTCCCATTATAAAGCTTGGAAGAGCCAGGACATTTTTTTATATAACTCTGATTGTATTTGTCTGAAAGAAGAATGTCATATACACCTTCATGGTGAGTAAATCATGGGCTAATTTTCATTTTTGGGTGAACTATTATTTTAATGGTACTGTACCTTTATGTTCCTTTTGGAGCTTGAAGGTCTGGTCCCCATTCGTCTTCCATTGTTTGAGCAAACAGACATCATTTCTCCACAACCATATCTTAATTTTTCCTCCAAGAGAAAGAGACAACATAAGGTTAAGTAAATGATGAGAGAACTACCATTTTTAGGTGAACAACTATACAGGTGTTAATAGAACAAGCAATAGGCAAACTTACAGTTCTTTAAAGAATGAGTCCTTGCTTCTCTACAAAGTTAGCCTTCAGGAGTTTATCTATAATGACAAGGTAAACATAATGTAAAGAAGAGATACCTAAAAAAAATAGTCTTAATTAAAAAGAAAAATCTGAAAATTATTGACATTCCATCCATCTGTTATGCTGCTATTTCTGCAGCGGTTTGAACATGCACGTTCACAGTAATCACGCAAGATTTATGAATTTTGATCATACCTCAACTATCTTTTGCTTCAATATAGATTGGGACATGTGTCCGTTGCATAAACTGTGCATGACGGTAGCAAATACAAACCAAATGCAGTCTGAGTACATGCTAACGAGCTCACAGGCATGCTATCGTTTTACTCGGTTACTTTTCCATGATTAAAACACGCTATCCTGTCATCTAATTACACTTCACTGGATATTTATACTGTATGTTAATATTTTGATGTAGGCCTACTTGGTAACTTACATATCAAATCAAAGAGTACTAGTTGCAAATAACAGCAGCAGATAATTGATGGTTTGAATCTCACGTAAAAAATTTAACCACATAAGAAAAAAAACACACAATTTCACTCGGATTTTTACTCGGATAAGTTAAGGAAAATGTGCAAGTTGAATAAAAGTTGCTTACCCGTTTGAATGTGATGTGATGAGTCTGTACAATGGGCTAACTTTCCTGTGGTATCTTCCGGATTAAAACAAAGTCGCTTCATCAGACTTAAATCACAAAAACATCACTGGATGTTTAATATTTAAAATTAATAGGTAGTTTACATATAAAATAATACTAGGCAGAGCTGCAAAATGACCTCATGCAGATAAACTAAAATGTCTTCCTAAACTCATGTGCATGGAAAAATATGGTATTATACTGTTAAATAACAGTGTCATACTGCTGCTGGTCAACACGCAATTTGAAGCGACAAAGTTTTCCCATAATGCACTGCAAAAAAACAGTAACTTGCAGTTATTACATGAAAACAGCATTTTGCTGTTAAATTTTCATGTAAATTTACAGGAATTTTTTACAGTGTACCAATTTTATACAGAATATATAAATAATAAAATGTAATGGACGGAGATGTGTAGGAAAAGGACAATTTTAGCAATATAGCATTAAAGGTATTTTGAGCTGCTAATCCTACTCCTACCCCTAAACACACGAAGAAAACATAACGGACAGGCAAGTGTAATCACAGTAATTTATTTACAAAAGCACTACCAAAAGTCTTTCAAATGACGATGTGTTGGAGTCGCAGAGCACTCTGGCAGTATATAACAGTTTTGAATGAGGGACAGATCAGAATTTAAGTTATTAATCCATGAAAATGTTAATCCGGTGTTGTGCCGAATTTCTACCCCCTGCCAAATTATTACCCCCCTCGTTGAAGTCACTACCTGATTGCCTAATCCTAACCCCACCCCTAATCCTAACCCCTCCCCCACAACAAATCCTAAACCTACCAATGCTAGTGGGCGGGGGTCGAAATTGGCATAACACCGGCTTCACTCCATGTCGCAATCTGTGACGAAGCAGGCGAGAGCCAATGAGCTTTTGATATCACTGCCGTAAAACATGTCGTAACGCTTCTTCGGGGCACAATTTTTGAATTTGAATGAATCATAATCAGCATTGAATGAATGCTAATTTGACGTCTGCACAGGATTTGACATTTGCGCTGTATAAAGGGCTGAATTTGGATCTGGACCTTGCAAACGTATGTATTCTAAAGATTTGGATTACATCGAGCAAATAAAATTGATGTCTTTTGTGAATTTATGTTGTGTTTTGGTGTATTTTATGGTTTTATTGTCAGTCGCTGTATAGGAGAAAACGCCTTTTGTGTCTCACGAAAAACAAACAAGATATTACAAAATGGTTAAACGATTAAAAAAATGTTAATCATTTTAAGTTTTTAAAGTGCAGTCTTGTTTAACATTATCTAATCCTCCGAAACGAGTTTGCAGAAGAATTCACGAACAGAGTGAAATGTTATTATTTCTTATTAAGTAGATGAGTAAACTGCATTTAATAAATGCGACTGAAAACATGTTATTGATATGATAATTGAATACAATAGTAAAAACATCAATGCCATGAATTTAATATTCATAAATAGGAATACGTACAAATTTGTACCTCAGTAAAGTAGTTCATATGTAAATAATTTACGTTTTAATGTGGTCAAAGCGTAAATACTTTACATTTTAGTGCTGTCAATATGGTAGAACTAAAAATATACATATATTCTAATGAGATCACATTGGAACTATTGCTACACTTCCCTTTCTCTTTAAAACATCCAAATTACCAAATGAAGTAATTTTCCGATGTGACATTTTGATTTGCTGGATATGTGAGATTCTTTGACAGCCTCCTACATGATGGGTGCCAGATTTATTGCAGAGCCCTAAAACTGAAAGCATCAAGTGCTCAAATCTTTAAACATGACAGTATTTTTAAAGTCAGGCCCTCTGAAACACCAAGGGCGTGTTTCATTTGTCTTTCATTGGGAATCTGTCCTTTAAACAGAAAATCATTAACAGAATGCTGTCGAATCTGAATAGAAACATTGACGACCCTAATTACTAGATATTGAACTCGTCTGTGACAATCACACCCTATTGTGCTTCCACACTTAAGCAAGACTAAAACATGTTTAGGATCCTCTTTTTTTCCACAATCATAAACACTACATCATGATTTCTGAAGAATGCCTCTCACTCAATTAGATTTGGTCTATTATGACTCTGATTCATTTTAAAATCTACTAGTCAACTCAAGTAGCTTTTCATCACCAAAAAGTAGAATTTGGCTTGTATGGTATGTCTGATTTGTTTCTAGCTGCTTTCATCCGATCTACCGCACAAACATAACACAAGTAATGTATTCCTCCCTCTTTCCTGCCTTTCTTGTTCTGTAAGAGTAAAAATGCAGAGCCTTTGTCATGGGGCGGTGCATGTTGTGTCACATTTGGGTAGTTATTAGCGTGTATTTAGCTGTCACCTGTAAATGGGCTGACAAGAACGTTTTATGCCACCCTCTTTCCCCTCCCTTGTGTCATTCATTCCTCAGAGCCATTGATGATTGTGTGTTTTTATATCCCCACAGGAAAGACACATTTATCAGACTTCCTGAGGCTCTGTGAATTTAATTAGTAAATTAATTTAATTAAGATCACAGTATATTATTTTTTCTTGTTCATTAATCTTCCCCCCCCCCCCCCCCCCTCATTTATTACTCCAACTAATCCAACAGACCTTTAGAAAATGTGTTATGTTGGTACATCCACAATAGAGTGATGGTATCAGTTGTATCATGATACTGAATGATTACCTTATTCATATACTATGGTATTTCCATGGTACTTTTTTTTTTAGAGAACATGCCTTTTTCCAATGTACGTAAAAGCATTGCATGTATGTAATATATCTTTACATAATATTTGAAATTGATTTGTGGACTTACTTTTTTCTAATCAAAGAAACAGTGAGTCCACCACAACACTGTCACAGTGTCAACTAGCTGATAATGAAAGCTCTAGGCGCTGTAGACTTCACAGCAGAAATAATTTACCTTAAATGTACCCATGAAAAAGCTGAATCATCTTACATTTCCAAGCAGAACTTTATATAAAGAAAATGAAAGTTTGCTGCGAAACAATTAGCTCCTTTCTGCCCTCCATAATGACCACCAGAATGTTTTGAAAATGAAGTGCATGAGAGTGAAAATTAAAAAATTCTGTCTCATTAATTCTTCCATTTATTCTGTGTTCTGTCTTCTTGGGTCTTTTCTAGTGATTATATTCACATGTATGTGAGCATAATTATATCGAGAGATTCAGGGTGCTGACCTGTTGGAGATTCATTGCGGTGAAAAGAAATATATTTGGATGGAAATGAAATGTGCTTCATGGTGTGTAGGTGTATCCTGAAGATGTCCAATATGTTAAGCTAAGTGGAACTCGGCCTGGTCCGATGAGTCCCCTTTTCCTTTTACATCACGTGGACGGCCGTGTACATGTGCAATGTTTACCTGGTGAAGTTATGGCACCAGAATGCACTGTGGGATGATGACAAGCCGGTGGCGAAAATTTGATGCTCTGGGTAATGTTCTGCTGTGTCCGGACATTAATGTGGACATAAATGTGACACATGCCACTTACCTAAACATTGTTGCAGACCAGGTACACCCCTTCATGACAATGGTGTTCCCTGGTGGAAGTGGCCTCTTTCAGCAGAATAATGCTCCCTGTCACACTGCACACATTGTTCAGGAATGATGAACATGATGAAGAGTTCAAGGTGCTGGCCTGGTCTCCAAATTCCTTGCAACCTACAGGATCTGCTGCTAACGTCTTGGTGTCTTCAGGAGTCTATGCCTCAGCAGGTCAGTGCTGTTTTGGCTGCACACTGAGGACCAATAGCATATTGGGCAGGTGCTCATAAAGTTTTGGCTCATCTGTGTAGAAGAGGCTTAGTCGACCAAAATTGTATTAGTCGGTTATTCGCAGAAAAAAATAAAAATAAAAAAAATTCCACATGAAGTGGTGAAGTCATGCAGTCCTTGAGGGGCAGATCGTTAACGGCAGGTCCTTGTGGTAATTACAGTACTGTATGTCGGGCAAGAAATTCAAACGTTTGCTGACCTCAAATATGGCTTAGCACTTGAAATTATGTTTTAATAACAAAGTTCGGGAGGGGCACGTTCAGATAATTATCCTAATTAACAAGAGAGCACGCCAAATACACATAACCTTTACTACTAATAAAATAATATGTAAGTGTGAACTCGTGAAACATGTAAGTAGTAGCAACTTGGCCGCTCGCTCTAACGTCAACCTAGATAAATGTGCTCTATTATTATGTGCATAATAAGTGTTTTCACGCAGTGTGGAAGCTAAAGTATAACATACTTACTGAATGACATGGAGGCGCCGGCGCAATCCCTTGCATTTTTCTTGATAACAGCAGAAACAGCCTAAAATAGGCTATACTCCAAAATTTTTGGTCATGCAGATAAAATTAATACATTATTCGAAACTTTGAAACTTTTATTTGTGTAAACTCACAATAGCAACAAAACGCTGTGCTTCTGTAAAATAAAGAAAACAAACAGGATGCACTTTCTGCCGTCTCGGTCTCTGTGAACTGGAGCATGTCATAAAAATGAACCAAAACTCAGCAGTAGGCTATTTTCCTCACAGACACGAGAAATATATCTATAGAAAACTTGAAATGCCTATTTTTAAATAAACCAATTCAAATAGAAAAAAAACTCTCTGATTATGTAATCCCTATGTGAGATTAATTTATCTTTAAAGGCGCATCTACTATATTGCAAGTCAGCATCGTCAACTTCATCTTCTCAGCTGACACTAACTCAGAAAACAGTAGTTTATTAAAAAATAAATAAATTAAAAATCTCTTTGCTATTACATAATATATAATACTTTTATACATAAATATTTTATACATAATAAAAAAATCTCTTTGCTATTTTTTTCTGTCACATTCATAATTATTTATGAATAATTATTTTTGCCAGTGCTTTGAAGCAAGCTTTATGTGTGCGCTTGAGTGCAGAATGAGCTATTTATTATGCCTATATTAAAGGCTCATTATGGTTTAGTATTCCCCCAGTATTAAAGTAAATAAATTAATATAAATGTGTGATTAGTCGACTAATGGCTTATATGAATGACTACTAGTCAAATAGTAGAAAAATCTTATTGTAAGGGGCAGCCTATATATATATATATATGCTTTTACATTTTACGAATTTACAGAGAACTTCTAAGTGCCACTTGTACTCCTCCAAATAAATCAATCAATTCTCAATAAAAAGCAATTACTAAATAGTCTACTAGAGAAGTTAAATGATCATTTGAAAACAGCTGAAAATCAATTAGCCGTACACCAGTACGCTATACGATGTTAACCTAACGACTTGCATAATAATGACATTTAATGAGGCACATATAAACACTATTACACATTCAAATCCTGGAGGATTTGAAGGCAAGCAGATTGCTATGATTTCAGCCCATGAACAGATAATATCTTTCTCCTTGGAAGCCCAGTGTCTCAGCAGTATCTTACCACAGTTAACACTTTTAATTTACATCATTATCTGCCCTACCTGTGAGCTTAGATTACCTACAAAGGCACAAAGTAACATTCTTTTGAATTTGGCCTTTAGTGCTGGCCTGCCCCAGAGCTATTCCTTGCATGCTGAGCATGTACAAAAAGCCTTGCGGGTCTTGACTCTAAGTGTGGGGGAGTGGATTTGGGTGAAGCATACCTCTAACCCAGAGTTAATGAGGACCCTCTGGGCTTTTCCCTTCATTGGTGTGAAGGGATGTTACTTTGAAAAAAAAAAAAAAACGGAAAAAAAAAAACAGAGGAATAGCTCCATCTTACCCAGAGGGAGGAAGTGCTGGAGTGTAAAGTAGGTTTTATATTCTTGCATGGTTCATGAGGTCATTACTGTGCAGGGCATGTTGATGCGGTGAGAGTACAAACAGATGCTTGTTAATATTATAATAATAGAAAATATATGACTGTAATACAAAAAAAAAAAAAAAAAAAGATTTCAGAATGGCCATGGAAGAATTTGTTTTAAATTGTATAGAATAAAAGAACGTTACAAGAAATAACATGTTTACTATTTTGTTTGAAAATGAAATATGTATGTTTCAATGTAAAGCAAACATTGACACTCCATACATTTCCTGTGTTTCATTTGTTGCAGATGTAGAGGCAGTGAATTAGTTCAGGCAATTACTCCTGGTAGGCTGCGCCCCAGCTTTGCTCATTAATTTAGCCTAATTACTTAAACATATTTAATGGAGGGATGGGTAAGTGATAGATGGAGTTAGTGACTTCAGATCAAATGGGTCTCATTAATTGGTCCTTCCTTGTTCTCCTGTTGCAATGAGGGGTCTGCCGAGTCAAAAGCAGACATCTTTCTGAAAGACTTAATTACACAAAAGAACAGCACATTGCTTATGCTGCATCGCCTACATAAGATACAAGAATGTGGAGGAAAAGAACAAAGAAAAGGCGAAGGAAATTGCAAGGCCGACAGAGATAGTAGAATGAAGGTGTGGCCATTAGTCGACGAGGCACGGAAAGCAGGAAAGGTTGCCTACTTTATAGCTGGTCGGGCCTTCGTGGAGAAAAAAAGAGATCTTTCCGCCAGGCTGAATTCTCTCAACTTTGAGACAAGGTGTTCTGTTTACATGCTTGTTTAAAAAAAAAAAAAAACTTTCCTTTTTCATCGCCACTTGTTTTTTCCTTTACCTCAAGTTCAATTTAATAATGGTACTTTTTTTGCAAAAGGTCATCTTTGACCAGGACCATATTTTCATTATCTCAAGAGTCAATAGCTAATGTTCATATTTTGTCTGGTTATACATACGAAACTACAGTTAATGTGGCACTTTTTGTTCTCATCACGTTTAGCAGTTGGCAAATGGAAAGCCATTTTTTTATTTGCCAAACAACGTAAAGCAGAATTTTGTTTTCTTCAAGAAACTCACAGCATCTCTGAGGATGTGCCTTTTTGGAAATCCCATTGGGGAAATGACATTTATTGTTCTCATTCAAGAAATTATTCGCTGGAAAATTTCCGTATGCAGACTTTCATACTAATGGTCATTGGGCCCTATCTTGCACCCAGCGCAATTGACTTTGTACACAGACGCATGTATCATTCCTATTATGCACCCGCGCACAGTGGACTTTTCCCTCCACAGACGCACGACGGTAAACGCGCATACATTTTGATTCTCTCATCTTCACAGAAGCAGCAGTTTTCATTTTTGCAAATCATACATTATTACAAGAAAAAATATTAACACACGAGGTAAATCATTGTTGTGTCCATGAAGATGTGAAAAAATAGGCATAAATCTAGCTTACACATTTACCCAAATTATTATACGCCTGTTTAAAGGAGAACTTGGTAACTTTTTTAACTTAATAAAACTGTCTAGAAATCATTTGGATGGTTAAACAACCTATTCTGTTGATATTGGTGACTTTCCCCGCTCCCCCCAGTGTTCCCAGGCGGAAAACCAACCTTGCAACTTAGGGACTACCATCCCGGCAAGATAGAAATTGGAAGTCTCGTGAGAAGCGAGAACGAGAGCGAGCAAGAAACACGAATTGCTTTACGGCAATTCGACATAAACACACACCACACGTATGTATGATGTATTACCCACCTCGGTAGACATAGGCCACAGTTGGCTTGCTCGGATCATAAAAAACGCACATGAGCAGCGATAGAGAGGGGGAGGAGGCTGCCGCAAGTGAGTTTTATTACGACAGTGAGTGTTGTGAAATATACGCCCCACAGCTGTAGGGGGAGCTCGTGGGGAAAACATGCGACAACAAAAGGGAAAATCAGCGAAGAAGTGACTAGAGTTCGCTAGAGTTGCCGAGTTCTGCTTTAACCGAAGTTAATTTGGGTGAGTTTCTCCCATCCCCAATGTCACTTCTCTGTGTTTTACGGCCCTGACGAGAACGTCGGTCTCCTCGGCTGTGAACCGCTCCAGGCGTACGCCCAAATCCGGCGCTATAATAGCAATCCGCCATGGAACAAGCGCGCCTGCTCTTAAAGGGAATGTGAGATGATGCTCTGATTGGTTAATTTCATGTTATGCCCAAACCACACCTATGAATAATGAAGCTACTTCAGACCAACCCATTTTAGATTTGCGTCTGGCGCAAGAGTCATTTATCCCGCCGGTATAATAGCAACAGCGCCCAAGACCCGCCCACAAAGTTACTTGCGTTTCGGCGCTTGATACTTGCGTTTCAGATCGTTAAAATAGGGCCCATTATGTGTGTCATGTTGTGTTCAAATTCATAACTTTAATTTAATTGTCATAAACATTTATGGTTAAAATTCAAAGGTAGAAAATGATGTTCTTTTAGGTAGGATAGAAGAGAGAATTGTTCATTGGTTAGCCAAATTCCCTAATGCACATATACTCTTGGGTGGTGACTTGAATGTCACATTAGATAATGTGATTGATAGATGGCCTCCAGGATCATGTTCTAATACAAATGTAAAGCTTAAAATGTTAATGCGAGAAATTTGATCTGATTGACGCTTGGAGAATTAAACTTCCTCATAACACAACTTTTACCCAGTGTACTAATTCAAGGTCTAAGCAATCGAGAATAGATTTATGGTTAGTTTCCCACGTGCTTGAAGATAATTTCAGTACTGATATTTTATCTACCCCTTTAACTGATCATAAAGCAATACAAATCAGCATTGATCTACTTCCAGTGACTTCTGCTAAATTGCATAACTCATATTGGAAACTTAATAGTTCTGTATTGAAACATGAGACAGTTATATTAGAGGTAAAGAAATGTATTCATTCCTTTTGGACTAAAGCCAAAGCAGAATGGATTTATGGTAAACATTGGGAGTTGCTTCAATTTGAATTGGGCAAATTTTTCAGAAATGATTGTAGTAATACTTCTAAACTCAAAAGAGCCCAAGAAGAAGACATCATTTCCACCACTGCATACTTGTCATCTAGATGTCGTGATAGCTTAGCTGTGGATGAAAATAATACTATCTGTGAGTATCAGCACAAATTGGACGAACTTTATAAATTAAAACTGAAGGTACTTTTGTAAAGTCCAAAAGACGCTGGCTCGAAAAAGGAGAACAAAATTCAGCTTACTTTCTTAGATTGGAAAAGTCTCTGACTTAAAACAACATTCATCAGCTCAAAATTGGTAACTCTCTCTCTGAAGACCCAAAATAAATGGCCAAATATTGTTCAGATTTCTATAAGAATCTTTTCTGCAGCCGATTTTGTGATGACAGCACTGTATCCTTTATGGCCTTGGTAGGTAATATTAATTGTATAAGTGCTCCTGATAAAGATTTTTGAGATCGCCCCATCACATTAGTTGAGGTCCTCGAATCTATGAAAAAACTTAAAGGTTAATAAATCGCCAGGTGTAGATGGCCTCACTTCAGAATTTTATCAGATTTGCAAAAGATTTGGCCCCTTTTTTATTAGAAGTAATATATGAAAGCATTAGTGTGGGATCTCTTCTCTCTACCTTAACACAAAGTTTAATAACTCTTATCCCCAAGCCTAAAAAAGACTTATTATTAATTGATAATTGTCGTCCGATTAGTCTTTTAAATTATGATTATAAATTCATCGTTACAATCTTTGCAAAACGTTTAAAAACTATTTTAGAGTACATATGAAACACAATCAGGCTTTCTAAAAAACAGACACATTCTCTTGACCTGTTAGACTATTCAGAGTTAGTGAGGGATGATAGTTATATGCTTTTTCTGGACTTTTATAAAGCCTTAGATTCTATTGAACATGGTTTTTATATTCAAAACTTCATTAGAACAGTTAAAACGTTAGATGTCAATGGGAATTATTCCATTAAGCTTAAACACGGTATCTCTCCAAGATTCGAATTGCAGTGGGGAATACGTCAGGTTTGCCCCATTTCGCCATACTTGTTTATATTGACTACTCAATTATTAGCTAATTACATTAAGAATAGTGCCTTGCAAGGAGTTGGTATCATAGGAAAGGAGATCATCATCAGTCAATTGGCTGATGATACTACCTTTTTCCTAAAGAATTCAGACCAGATTCACTTGGCTCTTAATACTATTAAAACGTTCTCCAATGCATCTGGGCTTCATCTCAATGTGCTAAAATGTGAATTAATGCCAATCAATCAATTCTCTGTTTCCAGTATATGTAATATCCAAGTCAAAGAGACAATACCTTGGAATAGTAATCTCCAAAAACTCAAAACCTAGGTGTAATTTGAACTTTTTGCCCATCATAGAGAAAGCTAAAAAAAAGAAGAAGATTTAATAAGTGGCTTCAGAGAGATTTATCTTTGAAAGGAAGGATTCCTCTCTCCATGGCAGAAGGCATCTCACTTCTGACATATTCAGCCATCTCATTAGACCTTGATAGAGTAATGTGTAAAAAGATTGATCAACTATGTAATTTTGTATGGAAAAATAAGACGCATTATATATTAAAAAAATCTGTTTTGTCCAAACAGTTGATGGACCTGAACTATCCCTTTAATCTGAACAATAACATTACATAATAATGATATAGAACTTTCATAGTTTGTCTAACTTCTGTTTCAGTTAGTTTAGCAAACCTAAAAGGTCATATTACTTCTATACACCGAAATAAGTTGTATGCACTATATGAAATGGAAGAAACTTCACCAAAAACACAACATAGAGCTAAAACATCAATTAAGCCTGAATAACAAATATATGTCATACATCCCCATGCTTTCACCAAAAAACACAAATTATTAAAGTGCATTAACAGAGATGCTTAGCAGCCTGTTTGTTGGACCTTTGCCCTAAATTTAATGTTGTAAGGTGTTTTATATTTTAAGTTGCAATACAAAATGGCCTACAAATTGGACTTTTTTTTTTTTTTAAAGTAATGTAACCTTTTTACATGCAATAATTCAGTCAACCTTTAAAATAGAGTTTGTCTGACAAATGGAAGTTACAGGGACGGGATCAGAGTGCATTTATTTTAAATGTTGACTAATGCTTCAATGGTTCAAGACCAGGTTAGGTCAACTTTATATTAGGAGTCTTTAACAACTATGCACTTACACACATGTACACTTACATGTAATAATAGTCTCACAGTTATGTTTTGTTTTTCGGTCTTGTTTAGTTAAGGTCATGGTTTTCATTATTTCTGTTTTGCCTTAGGTTTGTCTCAGTCTTAACCCATTTTAAAACTTTAAAACCACAGACATAAGGGCAGTTTCAACCGATTTTTAGCATTACAATCCTCTGCATGCACACACTAGAAGATTCGTCCAGACCGCAAGACCACACACCTGTCCATTGTAACATTTTCACAGTGAGATGAGATCTCACAGAGACTCGCAAGATCAAACATGACTTGGAAGAAAAACAAATGGAGGACGATCAACGTCGTCAGCTGGTTCTCCTGGTGGGAACATTTTTTTTATTGGAAGGAAAAAAAAGGAGAAAAAAGAATATGGGTGATATTCTTTTTCAATACTCCACTTTCGTGGCATGTTTGTGGCAGCCAAGTAGCCTCGAATCGGACCATACCCTCCAGATCTTTGGGGGTTGCAAATCAGGCCTAAAATCTGTCTTAAAATCTTCAAGTGTATGGACAGCCTAAGGATACGTTTACACGACAGCGATATGCTTAAAACTGAGAAGTTTTTCCTTTGAGTTTTCCGTGTATAGATGACACCATTGTCAACACGATCCCCATTCACACAGATCCGTGAAAACGACTAAAAACACATTATTCTACTGCCAGGCCATTAGATGACGATGAAACACTATAGACTGAACAAGTAAAACGCATGTGGATGACGTCATCGACTTCAGAGATTCGCGTTTTTTATTGTTTACACGGAGACCGTTTTCAAAAACTTGAACTTTGAAACCGTTTTCAAAAGTTTGCGTTTTCAGGCACCCAAAATGCTGTTGCCGTGTAAATGAACGGCCAAAACTCATAAAAAGTTTTACGTTTTTAGTTTAAAACAGTGTCGTGTAAACAGGCTCTTAGTTCTAGTTATTCATTAATTGCAATGGTCCCTGATTAGTGTATCACCTGTTCCCTTTCGGTCAGTCACTCCGAGTTACGTCAGTGACTGACGAATGGGGGTTTCGCTTTGAAGCCTATCACCTTCGAGTTCTTACAAAACGAGCCAATGGCAAAACAATGCCATGGGTCTGCGGAATTTGCATAGCACAACCAGAGTTCTAGATACGAGACGAGAAACTCTTCAGCGGTTTTGGTGTGATGGCGTGTTCCAGCGAGATCTCATTCCTGCTGCTGGTCTGTGTAGTGATTTGGCGCTTCAGCACTGCTGTTGAGTTTTATCCTCTCTAAAAGAGCTGCACGTGGCGCGTCTTTTTAAAGATGTCTCGCTCGTGTATTTCTGGGTGCAGTAGACAGATTAATTCTGCTGATGGGCACGAACGCTGCATTGGCGCGTTTGAGCTTAAATCACGCTCAGGCAGCATTCATGGATGCGTCATGTTTTCATTACGGGAACATGACCATCGCAATGTTGCGATCGAGACTCAATGACCTCCTTAGAGGGATAGTTCCCTCTGCCACACCCCAATCTATCTGATCCAGAACTGACTGTCATGCTTTCCCTGGCAGTCGCGAGCATCAGGCTTGTGTGGAACCCTCCGCCATTTCCAGAGCGCTCAAGGCTTGATGATTGGTTTTTGGGAGCGGTGCGTGCTGACACCCGTCTGCACCCGCCCTCAATTCCTTTCTTCCCAGAAGTGCATGAAGAGGTCATGAGATCATGGCAGTCTCCTTTGACTTTTCGCGACTGCTCAGCGGCCTCTTCCGCCTTATCTGCCCTCGCTGAGGCCGCGGCCAAAGAGTACACTGGGGTTTTCCCCCGTGGGAACACAGCGATTCACAGCAACACAACTGTTTCCCCACAGCGCCTCCACCTGGCGTGGCAACCCTATGCACCCCTCCAAAGCCTGTAGGCTTCCAGGTCTCTCTTGTAAAAGAGATTTTTGATCTCAATGAGACTTCCTGGTAAAATAAAGGTAAAAAAAAAAAAAAAAAAAGGCCATCCTTCAGGTCTACCAGGCCAGGGTGCTCACTGACATGCACAAGGGTAGGGCTGATCCAGGGCTCATGGAAGAGCTGCATGCTGCCACCGACCTCGCTCTACGGGCGACGAAGGTGACCGCATGCTCCCTGGGTCAGGTGATATCCACATGCGTGGTCCAGGAAAGACACCTCTGGCTTAACCTGGTTGATATGTGTGAGGCTGAGCGAACCGGCTTCCTCAACTCTCCCATATCCCAGGCTGGCCTCTTTGGCGGGAGGCGATCAAACATGTTCTGAACCCGCGGCCAGCTGCTGCTACCCAGCCGCCGGCTCAGATGCCTCAGTCCGCTCGTCGCCGAGGGTGCCCTCCTGCGACTTCTGCCCCTCCCGCACGGCAACAGCCTTCACCTGGGCCGCGCCGTGGAGGTAGTCGCAGGAAGGCACCCCAGCCTGTACCAGCCCCGCAGCTCCCCCATGCAGACGCTCCGCCTCGCCACTCTCATCCCCCTCTGTCGCCAGACCCCTGTCAGAGCAGGCCCCCGCAGAACGCTTGTCCTTCCCTGGCCTCCTCTGTCAGGACGCTGCATATGACCGTGCCCTCACACGGTAGACAGTTCTCCTATTCGGGTTAGCCATGTCCCCTCGCGTCTTCAAGAAAGTTGTCTCAACAGATGCCTCCACCACGGGCTGGGGTGCCATGTGCAAGCGACATGCTGCTGCGGGCTCCTTGACAGGACCCCAGCGCCTCCTGCATGTCAACTGCCTCGAGTTGCTGGCAGTACAGTTCGCTCTGCACAGCTTCCTGGCGTTGCTCAAGGGCCAACATGAACTAGTCCGGACAGACAACACGGCCACAGTAGCGTACATCAACCGACAAGGTGGTCTACGCTCCCGCCATATGTCGCAACTCGCTCGCCATCTCCTCATATGGAGTCAGATGCGTCTGAAGTCGCTTTGTGCCGTTTCTGGGGAACTGAATGGTCTCAGCCACTCCTGGGGGAATGGAGACTCCTTCCCCAGTCGGTTCAGCTGATTTGGGAACAGTTCGGCGAGGCACAGGTAGATCTGTTTGCCTCCCACGACTCTTTCTATTGCCGCCTGTTTTACTCCCTGACCGAGGGTATGCTCGGCATGGATACACTGGCGCACAACTGGCCATGGGGCCTCCGCAAGTATGCGTTTCCCCCTGTGAGCCTTCTTGCACAGACGCTGTGCAAGATCAGGGAGGACGAGGAGCAGGTCATTTTGGTTGCGCCTCTCTGGTCGACCCGGACCTGGTTCTCCGAACTAGTTCTCCCCGCGACAGCCCCTCCCTGACCAATTCCTCTGAGTAAGGACCTCCTTTCTCAGAGATGGGGCAACCTCTGGCACCCTCGTCCCGATCTATGGAACCTACATGTGTGTCTTCTGGACGGGACGAGGCAGGTTTGAGTACCCTACCACCTCAAGTCAAGTCAAGTCATCTTCATTTATATAGCGCTTTTAACAATGTCGATTGTTCCAAAGCAGCTTTACATTAATAATAGGAAATTAAAGTAACAGAGATTATTTAGGCTTTATAGCAGCTCTAGAATAAAGTTATTGTCCAGCTAAAGTTAGTTTGATTGATTCACTTCCGTCGCAACGATCATTAGTTATTAACTTAGGGGCCGGTAACACGACACCGTTTTAACAGAAAACTCTTAAGTTCTTTCTGCGCAAACTTCAAAAACGCGAACCAGTGAGAATGCCGATGGCGTGCACATGCGTATTACGAGTTCAGTCCATAGGTATGTGCGTTTGAATATATGTGTGCAGGCGTGTAGTCCTTCCCTACAAATCAACCCTCAACGTACTACTTGTCTGGCCTTAAAATTTATAATACAGAATTTTTATCGCTTCCACGTAGCCACGCGAACCGGAATTATCCCGACAGCGCTTTATCTGTAGATAGGTAAATCAAATCAAATCAAATCAAAATTTATTTATATAGCACACTTCAAACATCAAAGCAATTCAATGTGCTTTACAAAGAAAATAATAAAGAAACAAATAAAAACATAATAATAATAGAATATACACAGACACAAAAAAGGGTAAAAACGCATAAGAAACTGTAAGGCTGAACAGTATAGCAAGGTTTAAGAGCTCAATCATAAGCACGTGAAAAAAGAAATGTTTTTAATTTAGATTTAAAAATCAACACATTTGGGGCGCATCTAATATCTTCTGGTAATTTGTTCCAGTCGTGTACAGCAGAAACGCTAAACGCAGCTTCTCCATGTTTTGTTCTAACTCTTCGCTCCACTAGCTGACCTGAGTTCATTGATCTAAGTGTCCTGCTTGGTTTATATTTTTCAAACATTTCCGAAATGTATTCAGGTCCTAAGCAATTCAGCGCTTTATATGTAAAGGGAGGGGAGGGAGGCCTTCACAGGGAAGAGCCTAGTTGACATTTCAGGACTGCGCTGTCGTCGCGTCCAGGCGCAGGTCCTTCATCAGATCTGGATACAGCCTGGATCCGGCGGACTGCAGTAAACCTCGGGATAAACAGAGAGACTAATATTAGCGTAGACGCCATTCTTCTTATGATGTAACGAGTACATCAGGATTTATGGGAAGTGTTCGGGGTTCCGGCTGACCTAATCTATGCAGCCTAACATTGAATTATAAAAGTCTATAATCTGTTATGTGTATGCTAGGTCAAAGAGATGTGTTTTTAGTCTAGCTTTGAACTGACAGAGTGTGTCTGCTTCCCGGACAATGTTAGGAAGACTGTTCCAAAGTTTTGGTGCTAAATAGGAAAAGGATCTGCCGCCAGCAGTCGATTTTGATATTCTAGGTATTATCAACTGGCTGGAATTTTGAGATCGCAATAGACGTGAAAGACTATAATGCGTTAAGAGCTCGCTCAAGTACTGCGGAGCTAAACCATTTAGTGCTTTGTAAGTAATCAGCAATATTTTAAAATGTATACGATGTTTAATAGGGAGCCAATGCAGTGTTGACAGAACTGGGCTAATATGGTCATACTTACTGGTTCTGGTAAGTGAAGACACCTGAGCAGATCCTAGTTACCGGCTACTTGAAGCGAGTACTTGAGAGGACACTGGCTCCACTCGGAGATTGTAGAATCTTGTGAATGTGTTAGGTGTCGCCCAGCCTGCAGCTCAGTAGATGTGGCTCAGGTGGTGGCTACCATCACTTCCGCTAGGGCCTTGTCAACTTGAAACGCCTATGCATTGAAGTGGAACCTCTTCGTCACCTGGTGCTCTTCCCGTGGAGTGTGGTCTCCTCTCTATCGCATGGCGCCTCGCTAACAGACATCTGCTGAGCTGCAGGCTGGGCGACACCTAACACATTTGCGAGATTTTACAATCTCCGAGTGGAGCCAGTGTCCTCTCATGTACTCGCTTCAAGTAGCTGGTAACTAGGATCTGCTCAAGTGTCTTCACTTGCTTGCCATTCCTCTCCTTGGACTGGATACGTGCAATATTCTATTCAGGTGAGTTTCTCTGGGAAGCCCTGAGTTCCTCCAGCACTGTTGACATCAACGCCAGAGTTATGTCTGCGGCAGCTTTCATGTTGGCTAGGTGCCTCCATGTGCATGGTTTCCACCCTTGGGCGACCCCCACATATGTATTTCCACTGTAAGCCTCTCTGAGTGTGTGTCTTTCTCTTGGCAAACCACCTTGCCACCCCTGGGGTTGAAAGATGCCACCCTGCGGGCTGGATACCCTAGTGTTCTCCATAAGCAGCCCGCTCGCAGGTTATATGTGTATTCTGTAAGTCCTTCCTTCGGGCAGGCATTGTGTTGCATATTTCCACTGAGATATGCTTCCCAGTGTACCTTGGTATTCCTGTGTTAAGTAGGAGTCCTTCGTCCATGCTAGTCTCACGACAGGGAGCTCAGACTTGCGCAGGGCACTGGAAGACAGCCGCTGGGGTGTGATTGAATTGGGACCCCCATTTGTCAGTCACTGACGTAACTCGGAGAGACTGAACTGCCACAACCACTGTACTGCTGGAACAGCCAGGAGTTCAGTCTCGGCTCCTCAGCATAACATAATGTGAGATTGCCGCGTTGCTTCCTTTATACCCACGCGGTGGGGCGGATTTGCGCTATGCAAATTCAGCCGACCCATGGCATTGTTTTGCCATTGACTCGTTTTGTAAGAACTCGAAGGCAATGGGCTTCTAAGCGAAACCCCCACTCGTTAGTCACTGACGTAACGTCTAGGTTACGTATGTAACCCTCGTTCCCTGAGGAGGAACGAGGGTTACATACGTAACCTAGATGTTCCCTGTTCTGTTGATTACATTCCTCAGTGTATTAAAGACTCAGTTCTCCTCAGTTCATTGTCACTTGTTAATGTTGGTTATGTGGATTATTTTTGGATTATCTACATGGCCAACCCGTGACATACAGATATAATTGCATAAATTATTTACAGATGTAATTACATGCAGGAATTTTTAAATCAATTAGGGTACAATGGGGCTTAAGGCATACCTTAAGAAAATGTTGCTTTTCACTACTTTCATAGTTTTTGATTGCAGAAAAAAATATATTTAATGTTTTTATTGAACATTAATGGAGCAACAGGTTTAGTGTGAAAGTCTCTCGTTAACGGCACAGAGCAAGAGCGGAGTAAGGCAAAGCCTGGCTGAGATGGTAAATGACCTTGCCTGTCAAATGAGAAAAGAGAGGCTTTGTCTTTGCAAGGTGCTAATTCTTATTGCAGAGGTGTATTGTTGACTAGTGCTGTGCTGTCACCTGCGTCTCTGATACTGACAAGCAGTGGGTGGCACTTCTCAAGAATCTGACTTCACTGAGATGTTTTACCATCTCAGCCAGGCTCTGCCTTTCTCCGCTACTGTTCTGTGCCAGCTTAAGGCTTTAGAAGCCTTTCCTATGCCTCAGCTCAATAATTTGCACGTCCACACACATCCAGCACAGCTCTTTGTGCCGTCAGAGCGAAACACTCTGGCATGACGCCCACACCAAAAGGCCATTAATGCTGGTATCCAGTACACACAATGGACAGCTGTAGACACAAAATGGCCAAAGTAAGTCACAGGTGAAACTTAGCAGGAAAATGTCTAACAGCAGTGCACATTTTTAAACTCGTATGCCTCACCAAAGATCAAAATGCAGTAAAAAACATGATATTGTAAAAACAAATATTACAATTTAAATAGCTTTATTTCTATTTGAATATATTTTAAAATGTAATTTATTTCTACTATGGCAAAGCTGAATTTTCAGCATCATTACTACAGGCTTTGGTGACACATGATCCTTCATAAATCATTCTAATAGGCTGATTTGCTGCTTAAGAAACATTTCTTATTATTATCAATGCTTATTATTAACAAAACACTGTTTTGTGCTTAATAGTTTTGTGGAAACCGTGATATTTTTTAAAGGATTCTTTGATGAATAGAAGGTTCTAAAGTACTGCATTTATCTGAGATCTTTTGTAACAATGAAAAAGTATTTACTGTCACATTTGAACAATTTAAGGTGTCCTTGCTGAATTAAAGTATTAATTTCTTTCAAAAAGAAAATACAAACTTTCGAAAGGTACTATGCATATATATATATAGTTATTAACAGGTTTATATATATTTACTCCTTTGAAGCAACTTGAAGGGAATTAATATATGAGTATTGTTTGTCTGAGTGCATGTTGTCTGATTTCATTTACTCATTTCAATTACAGTGCAGGTAACTGGCTCAGAAAGTTTAGCAAAAATGCCATATTTTAAATGGCAAATTCTGTTTTTGGTCTATTTAAATATGTAGCACTATATATCTTTTGAATTGAACTATTTTTTTTTTTTAAAGTGCAGAATCCCTCCACCCCCCATTCACACTGCGCTGTCAGACACAAGAGAGCGTCACTGATGTGTTATGTTGCGGATCAGAGGTATGGGGGTACAAAGGAGACAGAGATAAAGTAAATAAGAGAAAATGTGTTTAGTAAGCGGGACATGATAGGGCTTATCTCCTTGTTTCTGCACTAGATGGCTGACTCTAGTTACACGCTGAGGCATCGTACATTCTTCTAGCTCACAGAGCTAAAAGAAATCATGACACACACTCCTCCCACGGGGGTTAAACGCAAATCAATTATTCACTACTGAGACCGGAATGCCTTCAGTAAGAGGACTGTTGTTTTGCAGATGTCATCAGACATTTATGTGACATTACAGGTGGAGAACCAAGAGGATCTTTCCTTTCCTTCCTCTGGTTGTTACGGACAGTGAAACAGAGATACATGTCATCTTTGTCAGCTGAAATCAGCAGTGTAGGTCAGGGTGTGAAGCTGTGAGCGACCTTACAGGAAACATGCATGAATTAAAAGCATGTACTGTATTAAAGGGATAGGTTTTTCTAATAATTTAACAGCTACCAAACCACAGACATTGTTAAGATGTTTTATTTCAAGAATTTTGCAAGGTATTTGTCCTTAAAACGCTCTTGTGTTTTGAACTAATTTCTCACGCATCTAATCCCAATCGGTAAACCCAACCCCCTTAGTTACTGTTGCTAACTCGGACAAACAAACTGCTAAATGTCTTACAATGACAGCTATCAGTGTGAAACTATTCTCCCATGATGTTTTTGATAAATCTTGGACACAGAAGGGCCACCTCTCGTCAAGGAGCATTCAAGTGGGACTTATATGCCATGGAGGGATATATAAAAGATTTTAAAATAAAAATGGTGGGTAACAATATTAATTTGGAAGCGAGGGTTTACTGATCACAATGCAAGCGGGAGAAACCTCATGTTACGGTCGTCAATATGGCAATGATACTCAGCTCTATATCTCTTCGCGCCCCAACGAAACTTCCCAATTCAAGAAATTAACGGAATGCATAGCTGATATAAAAATTTGGATGACTAATAATTTCCTATTACCTAATTCTGAAAAAAACAAAAAAACAGAGTTTCTAATGATTTAACCAAAAACATCCGCACGTACTAACCTAGAATACTGTCTTAACAATTGATGGCTGCTCTGTCAAGTCTTCATCGTCGGTTAGGAACGTGGGTGTGCTCTTTCATACCAATCTTTCATTTGAAAGCCACGTTTCTAGCATCTGTAAAACTGCATTCTTCCATCTTAAAAATATATCTAAATTATGACATGAATGAAAAATGCGGAACAGTTAGTTCATGCGTTCATGACCTTAAGGCTAGATTATTGTAATGCTCTTATGGGTGGTTGCCCTGCACGCATAATAAACAAACTACAGCTGGTCCAAAACGCCGCAGCTAGATTTCTTACCAGAACCAGGAAGTATGACCATATTAGCCCGGTTCTGTCAACACTGCATTGGCTCCCTATTAAACATTGTATACATTTTAAAATATTGCTGATCACTTACAAAGTACTAAATGGTTTAGCTCCACAGTACTTGAGCGAGCTCTTAACGCATTATAGTCCTTCACGTCTATTGTGATCTCAAAACTCCGGCCAGTTGCTAATACCTAGAATATCAAAATCAACTGCTGGCGGTAGATCCTTTTCCTATTTAGCACCTAAACTCTGGAACAGTCTTCCAAACATTGTCCGGGAAGCAGACACACTATGTCAGTTTAAATCTAGACTAAAAACACATCTCTTTAATCTGGCATACACATAGAAAATTATTATTCATTCATATTATTCAAATCAGTTAAATGATTATTAGGCTGCATAAATTAGGTCACCCAGAACCGGGTACACTTCCTATAACACCCGGTCAGGGTTGGGGAGTAACGGAATACATGTAACGGCGTTATGTAATCAGGATACAAAAATCCAATAACTGTAATCCGTTACAGTTATGTCAAAAAACGTTGTAATCAGATTATTACATTTTGAAAAAAGGGGGAATACTTTCAGGATTACAATGGTTTCATTTGAAACTAAATAAATAAGTATTTTGGCATAATAACATTATATTAAGCGCTGCTTGATTATACAGTAGTTCCTAGTTCTGTTGCCAGTAATGACTCACGTGTGCCACGCGCTGGTGCATGCGCAAATAACAGCCTTCTACAATCTCCTCAGACGCAGATTGAATCACTGCTGCTAGTAGAAACGATGCTGCCTGAGGGTAAAATCGCTTTTAATTCATGGAAATTCCGCTGCTATTTTGTAGAAATTAGGAGAGTAGCTTTTTTAGTACCCAAAATGTCCTTTCTTAATCTTTTCTCACGTAACGGGATGTTCGCTGTCTGGGTAACGTAGGGGAACTCCCACTGCCAACGCCCCAAGTTCAGTCAGGCAAATTAAGAAAGATCACAGCTTTAGTCAACATGTAGGCCTATTTTAAAATAAACTATTTTACACAACTAAATGTGTTTTTATTTTTTAGTTAAAAATTAGTTAAAAATAAAACAAAATAATCTATAGGCTAATCTATATAACAAAATAATACCATACATTAGCCACTAGATGTCTGTATAGCCCTTTACATAAATATATATATTCAGGCCTGTGTGTATATTTTGCAAATATTGTACACTGGACCAAATTCTTAATAAATAAAAGGTTTTTGTATTTATTTTTTTATAATATTTCTTCTTGCTTGACTTTATTTATATACGTGACCTTGAAGTAATACTAAAGTAATCAGTTACATTACTTTCATATTATAGTACTTGGATTACGTTACTGAATACTTTTTTTAGGAAGTAATTTGTAACTGTAACGAAATACATTTTTAAAGTAACCCTCCCAAGCCTGCACCCGGTGTACTCATTACATCATAAGAAGAATGGCATCCATGCTAATGTTAGTTGTAATGATATTAGCTCAAAGGGGAAATATTAATAATAATCCATAATTACCAATTATGATTAATTATTAATATTTGGGTCGGTTAATTAGATTAACTTTGAGGTAAGCTAAATTAATACTACAATCAATTTATCAGTTCCAAAGAACTCTTTGATTATTCATTTATTCTAAGAAAAGTGTATCTTTCATGGTCACTGAAAAAAAAAAAATTCCTTAGTGTGTACAGCACTTAAAGCATGTAACAAGATCAAGATCATAAAAGGGACTTTGTATGCAAGCAGAAACACTTAGAAACCAAATCCATATTGTGCACAAGTTTTATTAACTAACTCACAAACATAACTAACACTAAACAAACATACATTCATACATACATACATACATACATGCATAGGTAAAGGGGGTGAGTGATGTGGAACCGGAAGCAGGAAATAGAACTATGGAAAAGATCTATTTAACATTGAAAAGAACCATAAGCTTATCATTTTCAGAGCACCTCATTAAATTGATACTTGCATGGTCAATTCTTGAAGTGGTTGAAGATTGAATTCGTTGATGGGTCCGTGAGTGTCAAATGTCACTGTATAAGTTGCAATCATTTCTTCTCCGCTGGATGGAGAAGATATGCTGGACTTTCGTGGTTAGTTCTACACTGTTCTCATGGCTGAAGTGCAGATTGTGGCCTGCCAGCCCTGGGCCGGAGAGGACACGCAGAGCAAATGGTGGGAGTTGTGATGGACTTCTTCTGCATTGAATGAAGATGTTGAACTCCTGAGGTTGTCCTTGATGCTGTTGTGGTGGAGAGAGAGTCCTCTCTCTCTCTCCTGATGAGCACATGGCTGTTGTGAGTCGAGGCCTGCTGAGGCCACGCTGGACAGCACGGCACCCTGAACGTACCGAGAAGGCCAAGAGTTGATCGTTGTCCGTTCAGTGATGCTAAGGTTACAATTTTCTGGATTGAAGGCACAGCCTTCTGTCTCCCTTTTTTAGTACGAAAGCATGGCAGGCAGTACTCTGGCCTGCTGGGCCTTCAATCCCAGGTTTTCCGAGGTTTACTGTAATTAGCTGGATCCAGGCCGTATCCAGATCAGATGGTGGACCTGTGCCTAGACACGATCACAACGCATGATGTAGTCAGCCAGATCCGAGCCGTATCCAGATCAGATGGTGGACCTGCACCTAGACACGACCACAACACATGATGTAGTCAGCCGGATCCGGGCCGTATCCAGACCAGATGGAGGACCTGCACCTAGACACGACCACAACACATCCCTGAAGTGTCAGCAGAGATTGTGTCAACTAGCCTCTCCCCTGTGAAGGCCTCATAGACACGACAGCCATTGGCACTGATCCTCAACAAACCCATCTCCATACCGGCGTGACTCCGATCTTCAACCAGATGGAACTGGATAATATTCTGATTGTTCCAAACCAATCTTACTTCTGACCTATAATGCTGCCTGAATCATAATCATACACTGTTCGTTCATTGGCCAGAGGAGAACTGGCCCCCGACTGAGCCTTGGGTTTCTTCCAAGGTTTTTTTGTCACCTGATGGAGTTTTGGTTCCTTGCCACTGTCGCCTTTTTACACCTTTGTTGCCATTGGCTTGGTTTGCTTAGTTGGGGACATTAAATTTAACATGTAATTTAATATTCAACAATATTATTGATCTACCGGCATTGACACTATTATACAAGAACTGAACTGAGCTGGAAGATGACATCACGGTTTACTCCACAGCGGCTATATATATATATCAGTCCCTCCAGTTTTTCGCGATTCCTTTTGCTCGATTTACTGAAGCATATAATGTAAAACGCATTTTGCAGCTGCACAGCTAGCACAGTGAGTGGCTGGCTCACTCATTGGCTGTGCTGCGGCAACTGCACATCCAATGGCGCGGGCGCCTCTGACGTGTGCGCCAATGAGCTAGCATCACGCCATTACACGTCAGAGTCCGCCAAGGTGGCGCGGCCTTAGCCTATATTAGTCCCCGAAAAAAACTTATAGTGCGGCGTTTTGCATGGCGTCCCCACTGCGTATAGCTACGCAATACTCGTTCCCTACTCTCAGGGAACTGAGGTTACGATAGTAACCGAGTAGTTCCCTTTCGAACGGTCACTTCGTATTGCGTAGCTATACGCAGTGGGGACGCCATGCAAAACGCCGCACTATAAGTAACTGGTTGCCTTCTGCAGCTCAGGACCCCTCAACTCAGGGTTTACACACAGTTCTACAGTATAAATTACTACATCTGCTGTTAATATTTACATAGGTCAGGTAGATAAATTGCCCATAGGTTGTTTTAAAAGTTAATTTGATGAGAATTTGATTAGACCAAAATAAACAAGCTTTATGCATTTTGTTTGTGATTTGTGTCATGTATGACTATTGTGCATCTGACATAATACTATTATGGTAAATGTGATGTCCTAATTATAAAAGATAAAAAGCGCACATTTTTTCACAAATTTCTGGAAATTACCACCACAAAATCAGTCATTTTGATCGCAAAAATCACTCAAAAAAATCATGAAATCCTGGAAGGACTGATATAAATATATAAATATATAAATATATTTGCCTATATATATAAATTAACTAAATTAAAAAAAACTTTTTTTAAAAACAAAAATGAAACATCACTGAACTTACTTAAGCTGAACTATGACGCTATTTTCTTCTGGAAACAAACTTTTTTGCATTATTTTCCTGTTATATGTAAAGCTGCTTTGAAACAATCTGTATTGTAAAAAGCGCTATATAAATAAATGTGACTTGACTTGACTTCTTGACTTGAGGTCCTGAATTGTAGACCTTCATTTATGTGTTTTTACCTATAATGTGCATGACGTGAGAACAGTTAGCTATTTAGGTTTGTACGTTAGCAAGACTCACTTTAATTGTAACTTAATGAGAGTATGACAACCAGAAAATGAACGTTTTCGTCTTCATTGGGATTGGGGTTGAATCCTCAGGCAACCAGGTTACAGGTTACCGGCACATCAAAAGCAAACATTTTGCTCTGTCTTGTTTGGGTTTAGAAAATCTAATAAAATAAATTCCATTGCCCATCCTCTCAGGATACCTGGAATCAGTGTTACAAGTATCCCAGGCACATCTTTTTTACCATTTTTGTAGCATAAACACCATCAAACTGATGAGAACTTCGGATCTTCCGATGTTTCTCTATGGCGCTGAAACCTAAAGATGTCTGAGTTCCGGTCCCCATGCAACTGATACTCAACTGCCATTGGCTCATCTGTGTTCAAGGGGAAGGGCTTACAGATCATTTTCAAAGCATTATTTAAGAGCTAGTAATGGATATTGTACTCGGAGCCATTGATAGCAGACTAATGTAGTTATTGGAGAGAGATTAATACTTAAGCGAAGTGAAGTGAAGCTGTAAGTTTAACAGCAACGTTACTACCTCGATACTGAGAAATGTCATGCAGTTTTTTGCAGATGCAAAACTATTTTATTGATAAAGTCGCAGGGCACCGCTGACGAAAAGTTTCTGTGCGAGCGTTTTCTGTGTCTATACTGTATGTGTGTGTGTTTGGGAGGGAGAGCGGGAGAAAGAGAGCGTGCTTTCCATAGATAATAGAGTATTATTTCGTGGGCAAAACAAGAAAACAGTTTGACATTTTTATTGTGTTGTTTTTTTTTTTGTATCTTTATTTGTTTGATCATTATTATTTGGTATTTTGGTTCTTTTGCTGTTTTAGACTCTATGGGCCTTTGAAATAACTGAAATCATTTGGCAAAGTGACATGGACATGGAATGCGGTCAAGACCTGCTTGGAAGTACTTTAGAAGTCCAGTAATTGGTGTTTTCCAGTAATTACAGACCTGAGATTAAGCTTTCAATAATGCCATAGTCGGACTTCCAGCAAAAATAGTTTTTTTTTGTTTTGTTTTTTTGCATTTTCAGATTGTATCTAGATGGGTTTTTGAAAGTCTGGACCGCAAAAAAAAACAAAAAAAAAACATGTAATGTTTTTTTTTTTTTTTTAATCTGATTCAAACCACATCTGGAGGTGTTTTAAAATTCGATTCAAATCAGATTTTTACATTCTGCCTGAAAAGATCTGATTTGAGAAAAAAATCCAATTTGCCTGCAGTCTGAACATAGGCTCAGAGTTTATAATGTGCAAGTGTGAGATATCAGTCGTGAGAAAAAAAAGTCCAAATTGCGAGATATAAACTAATTGTGAGGCAAAAAGTCGCAATCACCTTTTGTATATGTTTATTTCATGGCAAAAATAAGCTTTCATACTATTTTACGTGACTTGTAATGTAATTGAAATGGGCTTCAGAACTTTCGGTCTGCAGTATTTTAGATAGTGGATTGGCCTAGAGAACTGCTGATTTTTGCACATGTGTGTCTGTGTAGCTTGTGTGATTGTGTGTGTGTGTGTGTGTATGACCACATTATATCTTGACTGTGTGTATCTGTCTGACTCAGCTCAATGGTTTCAGAGGGCAGATAAAGTGCTAATTATTTCAGATATGTACTGGATAAAACATGCCTAGTCCGCACCATTCACTACCCAGAATACCACTGCATTAATCACGTGCGTCAGCACATATTCATAAACACTCATTAAAGCCACAACATTGCACTTCCTCACACAACACTACTCCCTGTCAACGCTAGACACAGTTTTCTGAAAAGAAAGTGCAGTCATCTAAGAAACCATCTGATGAACTCAGTGTGGGAAGCTAATTTTAAAGTCATGATCACCAGTTCTAAACCAATTTGACATATTTTGGAGTATAATCTTAAAGGGGTGTAATAATGTCATTTTCACAAGATGTAAAATAAGTATCTGATGTCCCCAGAGTGTGTATGTGAAGTTTTAGCTCAAAATACCCCACAGATATTTTTATATAGCATGTTAAAGGTTTGAGGGTGAGCAAAAACGCACCGTTTTGTGTCTGTTCCTTTAAATGCAAATGAGCTGCTGCTAGAGGCAAAGAGGGCGGAACTTCAAGAGCTTGCACTCACACAGACATGCACTGAAAATTTCAAAAACTTTTAGCCTTTTATGTTCAAACCGGATTCAGACAATGATGGAGAGACTCAAGAAGAAGTGACAACATGTAGAAGCAACAGGACATCTCTGAATGGTTAGTTGATGAATTTATGTAGCTTATGTCTAGTTATCTTCTAGTCATTGATTAGCATATTCTGTCATGATAATCTATAAATCTTGTTCCCGGGGGCGGGGTTTATGTAAATTTTAGAGTTAGTGATGTCACTAACCCGGGGGGAATGTCATGTAGTCCCTACCAGTCGTTTGTTGTAGTCCTTAAAAAACGATTTCTTTAAAAGCAAATCTCCCTTTGTTTTGAACTTTGAGCGTTGTAACTTTGCAGATGTTGTTTATGCTCAAACAGCAACATTACACACTAACTAAAGTTAGAAAAGTGAAATCATAATCAACCACTCCTTTAAATTATTATAAATGTCCCTCAAAGATAAATACAAATCAGATTTGGTTAGCAGAAAAGAAAATGTTTATTGTTATAAATACTAATTTAATATAAATACAACATCTCATTTTCTTGCTACCCGAAGCCCATTTCTATTATCACAACAACAACATTATACACACACATATATATAAAATAACATGAATCAAGAAGAAATATCTCTATATTGAAGATAATGTGTTTTCATGTTGAAGGTTGTTATGGGACTTTGCCAGTAGAACAAATTACCTCAAAGATTGAACCACAGGCTTTTCAGGAGATTGTTAAAAAAAAACAAAATAAAAAAAAAAAACCCTGTTTGGAAAGACATATTGACTAGTAACGTTCCAATAGAGGCAGACCATCAAATTATTCTAGGAGGTAAAAAAAACCCTGGATTCAAAAGAATTGCTTAACATTTTCCAAGCAATTACACTTGAACAGAGACAAAATTCCACTTCAGCTCAGCCATAATCAACAACAACAATATCTGTATCTGCTTCATTGAGATAAAATAGTGCAAATAGAAAATATCCAAGTAACTTGTAATTTACACAATCATTTCAAAATGAATTGTTCTTGCTCCAGAGCTTATTTCTGGTAGGTCTAAGAGAAGATGGAATAGACATGGAAATTATAGAGTTTGTAAAGTCTATAAGCTGGCAGAAAGCAGAGGCAGAAACATGCAGAGCTTGGCAGATGGTAAGACATCTTAGGGAAGTCAAATGCTTAAAGCTTGTCACCGACTGCTCGCCAATATCAGAGGCGAAGGTGACTGCAAAATATTTACCCTTTCACTTCTTCAACAAGAATTAGTAACTTGCAGTGCTGAAATATTTTTAGAAATGTTTTGAAATTACTTCACACATATTTTGTGCGCTTTAAGATCAGACGTGGCAAATGCACTGACATATTGGATAGAAATGGAATGAAACTCGAAGTGAAAAATGCAGCTGTCACACGCTGAACCAAAGACAGCCTAAACAGCAGGGGGGTATGGATTGTTTTGTCTCTTGTTTCATCACATTTGACAATGTCATTAAACTCAAACACAGGCAAAATCTTGATTCATATTCAGTTTGGAATTTTTACGTCGCCTCTCGTCTCCTCTCTCCAAGACATTTAGATTTGATTGATAAAATAAATAAAAGTCTAGATAAAAGAGTGTTATCTCTTCCTCCCTACTGCTGTCTGGATTATCAACAGGCTGCTTTATAGGGGCGTCACGTACAAGTGGGTGAACAGAGTATGAATACACTTAATATGCGGTTGAAACTGATTAGCCTCTCATTTATGAAAAGGCCCCATTTCTGCAGGAAATAAAAAGTGCTTTGTTGATATTCTACGAGTCTCAGTCTGGGTATTTTCGCTTGCAGATATATTTCATTTCGGGATTAAATGGTGAAATAAAATGACAAAGGATATATAACCATAACATACAGCACAAGCTATCCATTACAATGCCTGGTACAAATAGTATGATTTTGGGTTGTCCCAGGCAAAAATGACCAATCGCGGCGATTTCTGTGGTCGTGGCTCCTAAACGGTGGTCCTACGTCGTACAGTGAGAGGTTCAAAGACGGCCATTGCCACGTTCTTGCAACCAAAGATAGTCTAAGCCTTCTGACAGTGTCAGAAATTTAGCATGATCATTTCACAGTGCTACGACCTACGTCTTCTGACCTCCAAAATTGGCATCCCAAGTTGGTCTCTTTTCCAGTCCATATTCTCTTCTTTCGCTTCCTCCTCTTTTTTTCAGCACACATTAAACCCCAATTGCCAAAGTGCAATTCATCTTGCTCCAGTTTACCACTAGCGAATGCTGATGCCATTTTATTCTTTACTATTTTATACAGTTTATTCTTTATTATACTAACTTGTGTTGTAGCCAATGATTCAATAGGTGCCGTTATCATACAGTCTACCTACATTTCGTACCCAAGTTTATTAGATCCATGTTGTACAGTGTGATTTGTAATGATCCTATAGGATTGCCAAACTTGCAGTCTTGTATCAGGCATTTGACAATTACTGAGATGCAGCTTCAAATATAGACCCTGCTAGGACCAAATTCTGTATAATGAAGGTGGATCCCAAATGGATCTTTAAAGATATATGTCAAACTTGTTTCAACAGTGTGTGTGAAGATAAAAAATGGCCAGTGAAGAAATTGCTCACAAATGAAAATGTCTCTTGAGATGAAGTTTGGACAAAATGACCTGATAACATCTTAACATTGTGCGATAAAGCTTATTGAGCTGGTGGATATAAAGAAAAGTGGGATGCAATTGTTCTTTGTTTAACTAGATGGGAACGTCTCAAAGGCATATATTACTCTATACCGGTACAATATAAAGAGCAGAGACCAGCAGTCATATAGTGGTATAATTTAGAACTGGTGGAAGACGTTGACAAAACTGGAATCTATCATGAACATCCTATCAGGCAATTCCAAAGATGTGACCGAAAACAGGAATACTGATGAAAAACTATAGGGTTATTATACCATATTAAAAACTATTGTATATTAAAGATAAAACTGTATTGCTAAGCTTAGTATTGTTCTTGCTCTGTGGTATTTTTAAAACATTGCTCTGTTTGTTTGAGTATCATGAAATGCCCAAAAACAGCTCAACAAATAGTGTGAGTTTGGGGCGTGGCTATTGTTTGACTGACCAATGGAATTATAGGAAATGTTTGGGATACCTGTTTATAAATGAAGACTTATTTTGCATGGTTCCTTGCACAATACTATGTTATGACCTCAAAACACTTTTATCATAAATTAATACATTTTGATGTTTGCATCACATAATCAGCTCCATATTTATGGCTTTCCTACGTTGCTCAGTAGTTCACCTGGTTGCATTTGTGATACAGAGCACTCAGGTACGAGTCCTGTGAAACACGAGTCACAGCATTTGATAAAAGAGCTCAAAGACTTGTAGAAGCAAGCTGAAATGGTATGGTTGCTTCAGCAAATGAGTTTTTATCACACATTTGCTTTTGTTAACATTATTGGTTAGGTTTAGTGTACAGGTGGTACGTTATTTTCAAACACAAACCTTTTAGCGTCACTCACCGAACATTTCATTTCCGAACTGCCGCGATACGTACAACAACTAACATAAAACGTTGTCTGATTGACGTTCATCTGTTTTGGATAAATCTGAACCTGCTTTTAGAGCCACTCATTGGACAGGAAGCAATGGATCTTGCAGAAATGTCATCACAGGTGAGTTTTTCCAGTGAGCCTGGGTTGGTAAATCTAACTAACACAGATATTTTTGCCAATCACCTTAAGGATCACATTTGCAACAAGCCTTTTATTGTTGTCCTCAACACAAAACAAATGTGGAAAGTAGTACAAATTGAAGTGGCTTTATTGATCAGGAAACAAGCACAGCATTAGCATATCTGGAGCTCACAGCAGTCTACAAAGGGAGGTGACCCTTACATCAAAGCAGTGATGAGATGACGTAGAACTCTGCTAATTCCAGAGGTGATCAAATCACAATGGTTTATCAAAGTCATGTGACACAGCAAAAGCTCCATTGAATGTCTCTGTGAAGTGCTACTCTTTTTCATAGTTCATTTCTTTGCATCTGAAACTTACATTCGTCAAATGGTCTCATCTTGATACCAAATCCCCTAAAAATCTTATACACAAACGTACTGTACATGTAGGCTACACACACACTCAACAATCACACACTTCTGTATCAACCAGTCACAACATTATCCAAACCCCAGTAGGCCTTTTTTGATATACAATACAGTATCAACACTGTTTTTGGGAGTATGTGGCGGTTGCTTTTCATCTCAGGTACATTGAGATTCAAATTCACTTTGTTTTTTTGTTAAAAGGTTGAATGACTAAACGTGAACTGACACCTTTCAGAGAATTCACATTGTGTTTCTTAGATTTCATTTATCGCTACTTTTTTTCCCACCGAATATGACAGCACAGTTTTGAAAATAATTTCAAAGCAAGGATTGCGATGTCAGTGTCTGGTGACAGGATCATTTTTCTTTTCATTTGAATTTGTTCTTGTTCTCACTCAACAATGACTTTTGACATAATACCTCCCTTAAAATATATATACTTTTTTTTCCCTCAAAAAAGCAGCATACTTCAAAAAATATACTGTTTATATATCTATATATTCCAGATGTTTCAACAAAAGTAAAGGTCTTTGCACACAAAGTACAACATTTTCGTATGCGTTTTTTTTTTCGTATTCGTTATTCGGTGGCTCTAAATTGTCAAAACACCTCTTAAAATGCTTGCTATTTGACATTCTGCGTCATTTCTGTTTATTTTCGGAAAACGCAGAAAATCGAACCCGATCTGAATTTTTAATGACAGACGAAAGGTTCGGAGGCAGTGTGAAAACGTGATTGACACAACGTGAGGTCGTATTTTTTTACGTGCGCAATTTTCGAACGAGAATTTCGGACTCCGTGTGCAAGGACCGTCTTTGAACATTCACGCGAAATGAGAAAATCTGGTAAAATAGAGCTGATCATTACATCACTGCGTCCTTTTAGAAACAATGTAATCTTAGAATGCACATAAATCTTTTAATACTAAAAAGTATTTAATCTATTAATGTTTAAATTAAATGAAAAAGTTTGCCTGTTGATGTTTATCTGTTTTGACAGATGGATCCCCACTGATACGACATTTCTTTAATGTGTTTCCATTGCATTATTGTCATATTTACACAAAGAATGTTCATATTTATCATTTGCTTTGCAATTGTACGTATATAACAAGCCTATAGGACACAATATATAAATCTTTTTAGTTTTGACCTTTACATTTATATATATTTATATCGATGTCTGTTTGTTAATAACTTCAGTGTTTGGAATGTCGATAAAAGAGTCATACGTTTCTAGTGCATTTACTGAACCTGTGAATTGAGGTGAGTACATTTTTAGAAACATTCCGAACATCAAAACTCGGCATCGACCTTCTCCACACAGCGGCTAGAAAATAATGAGGAGGAAAAACAAAGAGTAAGGCCACATCAGAAATTGCACACAATGATCCACATGACGATGAATGTCCCAAAACAGTTCCCTTTTTTTTTTGTCAGGGTTTTTCTTGTGTAGAACCAGAGACAAAATATGCCATGACTATTAATGGTTAGTGGTATGAGCACCTCCAGGTTTTTCTCAGTCATGCAGTTCTTGTCACTCCCACTGCTCGTCTAGAACTTTCTCTAGGGTCTCTTCATCTTTCATTTAAAGACAACACATAATAATTAACAGCTGTACTTTTGGAAAGAAAAACATTCATATTCACAGACAAAATTATACATGTGTGGGCAGCCCATTGACATTGCGAACCCACACGGAAGCAGTTTGCAAAGATCTACTTCTCCTGTTGATCCACTGGTACGCTTTCATCAACTTCATCTCAAAATTCCTTTTCTTTTTCAAATTTGTCAAACTAAGTAGAGAATGTGACTAAGAGAGCTGTCGCCCGTGACATCCACCTTGCGCCGTGTCGACAGGGAACAGATTTAAACTTCAAACACTTCACATTTAAAAGAACCACTGGAAAGTAATTACTCCTGTTTGACTGGTGGACAAAGGAAGGAAAAAAGACGGAACTGAAAAGGAATAATCACAATGAGAAAGCTAAAGCAGCTGTCAAAGAAGAGCGTGGCAAATCCAATAAATGGGCAGTGGGCCGGGATGGAGAATGCCTCTCAGAGATGGTGTAATACAATGCTAATTCAGGCCTGATGGGTGCTTCGAGACGCCCTTTTTATGGGCGGTGTGGGCGGCAGGAAGTAGAACAGTAGACTGGAAAGCTTTGTGCCTGGGTCTATAGTTGCAGGTCCACCAATCAGGCGCATTACAGGTCTTCGACTTTGGAATCAAGCGGCTAAGTACGCAATATCTGTTTCTTGGCCGTTTGCTCGTTCGCTATGCAACTTTCTCAATCGGCCATGGCAAAGATGCAGCAGACTTTTCGATATGTGTCTCTGTGTTCTTTCTGTTTGGTGTTCATTTGAAAGAAAGAAAGAAAGCTGCAGTAGAGGAGAGAGGCGTGAGTTTGGTCTGAAGATGATCATGAGGGGGTTTCCATCAGCCTTGGCCTCACTGTGCTGGCTTATGAAGCTCAGGTAGTTCTACATAGTGAGGTTTCCAAGAGCAAACAACAGACCGAGCATCAAAACATCAGTTAGGGCTTTTGTGCCTGGACTTGAATTTGTGGGGACTTCTACTCTTGTGTTCGGTGGGCTGCCAGGAACCTGTGAACAAACAAACAAAATAATAGGTCACACTTTAGATTAGGATCCAATTCTCACCTAATTGTGCCTCAATATACTCCTAATTACTGCTTATTAATAGTTCGTAAGGTAGTTGTTAAGTTTAGGTATTGGGTTGGATTAAAGATGTAG
The DNA here is from genome assembly GCF_949319135.1 of Squalius cephalus. Taxonomy (NCBI): domain Eukaryota; kingdom Metazoa; phylum Chordata; class Actinopteri; order Cypriniformes; family Leuciscidae; genus Squalius; species Squalius cephalus. The sequence goes on along the minus strand of NC_137137.1, from coordinate 20,705,494 downwards.
AATATGGTCATGCAGAATAAGGCATTACTATGAGCTTTATAAGTACCAATAAACTGCCAATATCGTAGTAATATGCATGCTAATAAGCAACTAGTTAATAGTGAAAATTGGACAGTAAACTAAAGTGTTACCAAATAACCAAATAAGTCCAGGTCACATTTTACTAAAACAAACAAACAAACAAAAAGAAAAGATATATATGTATTTATAGTATTGTATAGCATTGTATATTGTATTGAAGGTTATTAGGACCATTACTATTATTATTATTATTATTATTATTATTATTATTATTATTATTATTGTTGTTGTTCATTTATTGACATTATTTTCATGATGCTACAGTTGCATATTTTTGACAAATACAACCAAAATGCTTCGGAATTATATTTCACATTATTTTCAGTGGTGATTGCCATTTCATTCTCAATACATTAAAATATAACAGTCATTTATTTATTTTACTTAGTGACTGACATTATTTTCATGATACGACAGTTGCATTTTGTTGACAAATACTTTTATTAATACCACCATTCATATATAATATATAATTAACATATAATTATAATTATTTTCAATGGTCATTTGATTGTCATTCCATTTGATTGTTATTTCATTCTTATTACTCCATTTGATTGTTATTTCATTTTCATTCTTCATTTAGAATTACCATAATATCAATTATTAGTATTATTATTAGTCATGAAAATGGATTCATTTGTAAAGATGAAAATATAAAGTATGCAAAATAAAATGTCTTATATATTTCTCAGTTTTGGTGTATAATATGACCCGGACAAGTTCTTGACAGCTTTTGTGAGATTTACCCAAACCCTCTAAAGCTTTTGCAGCACATGCAAGTGACTGTACAAGGGAAATGTCTAATTATAACACATTTACAATAAAGCCACAATGCATGCTCTTGTGCAATGATGCTCTGGACACATGGTAGTCATCAAGCCTTTTCCCCCTCATGCACAAGCAAGAGATCCTTATAGATAATGCTTGAACTCACTGACTTGGATAGTTTCATCTCTGCACTTCTTACCTCACTTTCGCAGATGTAGTCTTTTGCTTGATAGCAATCAAATTCCTGCAAGGAAATAAGGTTATCCTTAAAATATGTAATTAAGTATAATATGATGGTGTCTTATTTGAAAGGACCTACTGTATCTGTCTGTAATGCATATCTATCTTCTCTATCATCTGACAATCAATCAAATGTGAAGAACCAGACTCTCTGATATGTCTTTCTTTTATAGATTTTTTGGGGGGGTCAACACCCCAATCATATCGCAGTCCAGTTTAATAACTGAACCAGTTTGTCAGAAGAGTTCAAAGTGTTTCTAGGAGAAGTTTTAAGAACAAATTCCAAAATATAATTCCAGAATGTTGAGTTAGACTATAAAATGTGCATAATAACACATGCAAATACATTGTAATCTTCTAAATGTGTCTCTGTGTGTGTTCTGCTCTGATGGGGCTCTTCCTCAGATCTGTAAAGGGTAATAAAGGGATTGATGAGGCTCTTGCAGAAGCATGATTTATCTGAACTACAGGGGTATCAATCAAAATATGTCATTATGCCACTCAGTTCTAAAGCTTGCACTCAAAGAGATGTCATTCAGCGCAGTGCTGAAAAAAGGGAATATTGTTGTAACTAGCTACTTGGACATTTTGATTTGCTTAAAGGTGGTACCTGGCTTAAAAAGTTTGAGAACCACTGATTTATATGATTTCTTTCATTAATATTTTTAAAGGGTGAATTTTTATTTATTTATTTTTTTTTTATCAAAGAGGAGTTTTAAGAATGTATAGGATGACCATAAATGTAGTTCATATGATGAATATTGAGTAAATAGTGACAATTAAATTAGTTTTAAGTGAACTGATAGCCTTTAAAGGCACACTATGTAAGATTTTTGGATTAAAATATCCAAATACCACTAGAACAATGTTATATATTTTGTTGATTTGTGCACTTAGATTATCCAAAATGTTTCTAAGAAATAAGCAGTTTTAACCAGGACACGGACCATGTCCGTGCGTCGCCTATCAATGACATCATACCCACGTTACCCTCATTTTCCGGTTTTATTTTGTAGAAACCATGGAAACACCAAAGACGCTTTAATATATTATGTGTTTAATTAGACAGATGAGCAACTGTTTGGATACATACATCGACATAAAACGAATCATTGTTATATAGCTCTACGCAGTTCGTCTTTTTGTTTAAATCTCGTTTTCTTGATGTACCGCGAGTACCATATTTACCATGCCCAATATCGATCTAGCTTACTGCAGTGTGCAACAAGTGACTCATATAGCCGCAGAGCGAACGCACAGAGTAGCATTATAACAACTTACATCACACTCAAATGTAACTAATATGATAAAACAGCGGTGCATTAGTCCACATACGCATGTCCGGAAGAAGCGGAAGCGGCGTCTGCGGCATAATAAAAGCTCCACTGCCCTAGCCGTGTGTCGTGCTCGTCTCTCATTAGCAATCGCTCCAGTGGCTCGTTCCACTCCAACAACTTACGTAACTATAATACATTACCGGTCATCCATGAATCTGATTTTTGCCCAGGTCCCTTCGTATTCTCCACCGGCTGTAGAGGTGAAGACAACAACTCACATGATTCCTCAAATACAGGCGTCATCAAGCTACGCCTTTGTTCTGAATAAATGACCTCTAGTGGCGATTTTTTCCGAATTTAATTTAAATAAATAAAAATAGAAGAATCTTTTTTTTTTTTTTTTTAAGTTCTACAAGAAAATACTTCTTCAGTCTTTTTACTTCACAATTTCACTTTTAATTCAATGTATTAGGCCACTTGCCATTTTTTTGTAATCATTTGTGACATTTACTAGCAATTTCTTCAATTTTTTTTTCAGTGCTTTTCACTGAGACCTAGAAATTTGACATTTACATGTCCTGCATTTGTGCTAAAAGTTCTGTTAAATAAACTCGTATAATATAGACAGACATACATTGTCCCATTCTACTCATCTTGCTTTATTTTAAGCCAACGCTTTTGGCCATCTTCTTTTAATTGACTGAATTCTCATAAGGCCTCGTATACTTCTGAAGGTCTTTGCAAGGAGGTGCAAATCATTCCCTTCCTATTCACTCATATAACCATACATGTATTCCTGCATCTAAAGTTGTAAAATTCTGTTCCCCAAACAAGGTCATCAAAGCTTGTTTGTCAAGACGTCGCCGCGGCATTGTTTATGACAAAGAACGATGGAATTGAACTTGTGCACTCGCACAGACACAGACTCGCCCTAATCCAATAAATCTGTTTTCAATTATGTTAGAATAAAGACTGAGACCTTTCAGCCGGGCCTGGAGTACATCTGCGCGCCCAGGTTGGCATTTGCAATAAGCCCACTGAGGCTTAGAAGAGATGCAATCATCTCCCGACACCTTCAAGATAGGACAAAAGTATAGCTCGTGGACAATGACGATGCCCAGTCTCGGTGTTGAATTGTTTCTAGAGATATCAAGAACACCTCTCAGCGATTTGTAATTAAAATCGCATTCTTGCAGCAACATCCTGCATATGTTTGCCTCTCTCAAAGCTGTTGGTTTAATCAGGAGCTGTAGTCCCGAAAACCGAACAGCCACACGACACATGCAATGGCCAGGAGGCAGAGACTGTATCCCATTGGGATTTAGTGCCTCAATTTGTGTCCGCTGTGTGCTGCTGCCTTAGTCAGCCTTCTCTCCACACAATGCTATTTACCCGAGACTCAATCGATCTTAATCTTCCCTCCTCTGATTAAAAGGTAGAGCATGAAGCACTATTAGAATGAGTGATTTCAAGATGTTTTGAAAGTAAGTGCATTATATGAGCTGTTAAAGTGCGTGTGGAATTTCACCTCAAACCCCTGCGTCTTATTCATGAACAACCCGCAACCAGTATAAGAAAGTGTGATAATTGCTGTGTGGTTATTTTAATCAAGCCATTTTGATTCTTTGCAATAAAGACACACCTCTTTCTAGCCTTGCACCACAATGTGCCATATTCAATTAGCATTGAGCTATTGTGTTTGATACATATTCTGCTGATAATGGCAGTAATTCTACAAACGATGATCTCATGACGGAGTTATAACCACACATACAAGTATGTGCAGACACTTGGTATAGTTGAGTGCACTAAAGAGCCAAATCAGTTTCAATGAATCAATTTTAAACACTGATTCCTAACACTTTTGTTAACTACATTAGTTAACATGAACTAACAATGGAAAATACTTCTAAAGCATTTATTAATTATGTTAATTTCGACATCTACAAATACATAATTAAAATCAAAAGTTGTATCTGTTCATATTATTTAAAGGCAGGGTAGGTAGGATTTTTCTAAAAAAAAAAAACATTACAAATTTGTTTAAACTGTCTTTATATACCAATACATAATTAAAATGTAAGTACTCTGAAAAAGAGAGTATAAAAATCGAGTGTCTGTAGACCTCTCACGACTGTTGTAAACACAGCTAATTATTTCCATTCACTCCACCCCCTCCCTTCTGAGCTCCTTCCAAAGCCACGCCCCCAAAACACATGAACGCGCGACGCCAAACGCTCAGGCTCAGCTGGAAGACGCATTTATTATTTACCTGAGACGAGTGGAGAGGAAGGAGCGCAGTGCATGCAGTGACATCTTGTCAGAATCACATGTAATAAAATACCTAACTTTATCACTATAAATATAAACAAATAAGATTTCTTTTAGTACTCACTATCAAGCTAGCATATCGATACTGGTAAAGTTTAAAATATACTTTGTTTGATTCGGTAACGAGCTATATTTATAAGGCAAAGCTAAAAACAGGTTGCATTGAGACACGTTTTTCCATTACCATCAGTTACACTGTGATGAAGGTGAATTTCGTGTAAGATTCATAACATATACGGTGTTTTGCGAGTTTCCATGATGAAAACATTGTTGACTCTAATGAGGACTACACTCTGGAGACAAGTACCGCTTCGTCAGTTCGAGGACAGGTCCGGGGTCGAGGGCGAGCAGAGGAGGTCGTTCAAGAGTGCGGGCAACCAGGGTCCGAGGAAGTAGTTTTTGCCTTGTTTGCCTTCGCTGACTGAATGTGCAGGTGCTTTGAATTTTGAATGCTCTTTCTCTGCCATAATTTTACTCTTCGTAGGTTTCGCGCCTCTCTTGCACTCCTCAAATCAAACGGGTGCGCGCGCATATGGGCAGATCTAGCAACAGGGGTGGTAGCCATGGTTGCGAGAGTGAGTGACAGTCGCCCAAACCAATCAATTGTTTCGTCCCGAATGGAAATAATGAGCTGTGTTTATTGCAGATTAAAAGGTCTACAGTCACTCGATTTTTATACTCTCTTTTTCAGAGCACTTACATTTTAATTATGTATTGGTATATAAAGACAGTTTAAACAAATTTGAAAAAAAGTTTTTTATAAAAATCCTACCTACCCTACCTTTAATGGCTGTGAGTTGACATGAACTAACAATGAACAGTTGTATTTTTATTAACTAATGCTAACAAACATTAATAACGGAGTGTCTATTTGCACTAAGTGTAAATAGCCTCCTTTGTTGGCAAGGGCTATTCACACTAACTCTGCGCACCAATGTCTGGTTAGGGCCACACAAGATTGAAAACGGTGCAAGCAATTTAATGTCTGCAGTGGCATAAGCTGTAGGGAGTGTGGCGCTTGAAAGCAGCTTTTGACGCTTTCGACCCCAAGTTCGAATCCACCATTTGCCGAACTCACTCTTCTCCCTTTTCCCATCACATCGGATGGGAAATGCATTTATTTTCAATAAAAATTATGAAAATATTTGAAAAAAGGAAATAAAGTGCCTAACGACTTTAATAATAAAGGGTTTTATCAGTTAGGGGTAGGTGTAGGGAGGGCTTTATTATCCCAATAAGGTGGCATTGATTTAAATATTTTAATAAATATAGTCATTTACACTCTGTGTTATTACTGCATCCTGTTAATGTACAACAATGCTGAGGTGCAAATAGTATCTGCCACTATTATAAGCAAATAGCATCTAACAACTATTTGCACATTGCAAAGAACTGCTACTTTTATATAGTGTAAATATAATGTATCACTATTTTATTTTCACTTAGTGCAAATAACCGCTGCCTATTAATAAATACTGTAACAAATGTATTGATCATTGTTAGTTAATGTAAGTTAATGCATTATCTAACGTTAACTAAATTGACCTTGTTGTAAAGTGTTACAGATCCGGTAACACAGTAACACTTTACAATAAGGTTCATTAGTTAACATTAATTAATGTATAAACTAACATGAACTAACAATGAGCAATACATGTGTTACAGTATTAGTTAATCTTTGTTAATGTTAGTTAATAAAAATACAGCTGTTCATTGTTTGTTCATGTTATTTCCAGTGCATTAATTAATGTTAATAAATACAACCTTTAATTTTAATGACATATTAGTAAATGTTGAAATTAATATTAACTAAGATTAATAAATGCTGTAGAGGTATTGTTCATTCTTAGTTCATGTTAACTAAGGTAGTTAACTAATGAATCTTATTGTAAAGTGTTACCGGTAGCACTTTGTTACAAGTATACAGTAATAAAGTACTTACAAATCATTAACAAACTATTATAGTTTATATATTGTAGTCTCTACATTATTAATATATTAACAGGCTATATACAGTATAAATAGTGAGTTCATTCGTTGTCACTGTAATTATTATTGTTTAACTAATCAATTAAGTGCTTTAAACCAACTTTTATTGGACATTAATTGCATTCATATTAAGTGTTGCTTAAAATGTTTACAACTATATTAATCGTGCACACACACACACACACACACACACACACACACACACACACACACACACACACACACACACACACACACACACACACACGTGTTAATTACAGTTACAGTAAACTCAACTTACCAACAAATGTAGATAGTGCAATATATTTAAAACTTGTTGATTATTTAATTTCATATCACTCAAAATCGGCTTGACATGGAATTGACATGGAATTGTGCCGTGCCGATTGTGTTCAGCACAGAGGTGTTTTTGCTGTGTTTTGCACCATTGCCTGATTTGCATAATTCATTAAGCGAATAGGGTGCTAAAACAACCCGTGCTAATAAACAACACTATCGGTAGGTGCAATTCAATCTTAGTGAATTCACCCCATAGTGTTTATATCTTCCTGTTCATGCCCATAGCCGCAAATCAGTTAAAAGTGAGTTCCGACAAAGGAAATAATACTACAGTTACCAATATCTAATTATTTATCTGTGTTTGTGTATGGTATGTCTCTTTCTTTTGTTTTATGTGTCATTTCACCTGATGCATGAATAAAGTGATTGTGTTGAATTAGCGTTAGCTCATGCAGTGAACTTTTAGCGTCTCCTGTGTAAACATGCATAATTAGATGCAGGCTTAGGCAAAAGCCAGAACTGCCAGAACTGCAGCTGGCAAAGAGAGCGAGAGCGAGACAGAGCGAGAGACAGAGGAGGGGACGGAAATTGTGTGTTGACAGGCGAGGATGTTGGTGGGGGTGAGAGAAACAGAGGACAGTGACTAAAAGCCAATTAATTAGCGAGAGCGGTGATGTGTGTCAGCTGCCTGTTGACATCAGCCCAGATCTCTGTTCACAGCTCTGCTAATGTCTCATCTCTCCCCTTTGCTTTTCAACATCTCCCTCCATTTCTCTTCCACTCATTCACATCTCATCTCTTTGCATTAGAACTCTCACACTTGCCCTGATTGTTTACACAGAAACACATAGAAAGACACCGACGTGTAGTCTCGCACCGCTACATACATCCCTGCTCAAACAAACCAACACACAAATACTCGCAAAATCATTCATCCTGGTACACAGGATCTTTGTGAGAACAAACCACGTCTCACATAAAACCGTAGGTGTACGTAGGTGCACAGATCAGCAGGCCAATAATAATCATCGGTGTTGGATTTCCTTGTAAACAATTTTACAAATAATTACAAAGAACTAACAATTTTACAAATAATTACAAAGAACTAACAAGTAACACATTAAATTAAATTAAAAAAAAAGTAAGTATAAAGACTGTAAAACTTACTCCAAAAATCTTTTTATGGTGTATTGTGACACATTTTATAGCAAAGCAAAACATTCAGCTGGAATTAGCATTAGCTCATGAAGCAGGGCATGGATAGATTTCATCCTTCAATATTTGATCATGAAAAGTCAGGGATTTAAAAAGAAAATAATTAAATTACTGGATACCACCTGCAGCCTTGGTTTCATCAACATAAAATATGTTTCAGAATTTCATTTTGTGTAAGCATTATAAAAGCAAACACATTAACATAATAAGGGTGCACCAAGAGATTGGTCATCGTTTTAATTGGCCGATATTCTTCTATATTTAAATACATAAATAGTGAATGTGATGTTACGGCTTAGCAGGTGGATCTAATTGCAGCTGTTTACTTTATTAATAAACAAAACAACAAAGCAGATAATTCAACAAGAAAAAGTATATTTGATTACGGACTAAGAGACAGGGACACAGAAACTATCTAACATAAAAGTCTTTGGAAAAGGAAACTAAGATCAGGCCACATGTTACATGTCTATAAATTCCTGTTTTTATGAGTCATTACTGTAATTCACTGAGAGGACAAACATATAAGAGTAAACAGAATAAATGAACAATTAAAGATGCTATAAACTATATTTATATCATGATTGGTATCAGCTTCAAATTTTCTGATCGGGACTTCAAGTGGAGTCGAAAATAACATAATTATGAGTTCCGAGCACATGACCAAGTGAAGTTATATTGAATGAATTCAGATGTAGCTATATGGGTTTATTGTTCACAATAGAATCTACTTCCATGTTAAGTTTATGACTTAAATGTGGGACATATAATAATAAAGAATTTCCCATGTGCAATTGAAGGTAGCATCATTTCAAGATTCTTTGCTGTCAGTTTGACACCATCGAAACATTCCTTTTTTTAGCATCCCTGATTTAAATCAGACATGTTCTTATTAAAGGAGGAAATGGCAATGGCAACCTCCACGTCTTTATAAGTGGAGAAAGCGTAACAGTCAATTTGGATTATGTGCGCCTCGTAAGCCAGTCATATTGGACCTGACGTCAGCAGCCGTTTAAGGATTCCATCCTTTGGGGAAATGAACATTGGGAAAACCAATTTTTTTAATGTCAAGTTTAAACTTTCTATTTCAAATTGATTCAGTGTCACTGATTTCTTTGAGTCACTGGACTGTGTAGCATTTTTTACAAATAAAATGTTAGCAAAAATATAATTAGGTGAATATTGCTGTTTATGAAATGTTTAGTACATGTATTGTTAGATTGGTGCATGCAAATGAAAGTTATTCCTTGTGTTCATTTAAACATGCTTTGATTATTACTTATATTCCATTCTTCTGTTCTATTCTTTTCTAGCAGTAGAAACAGTATGAATAACTTGATGAATATCTGATAATTCATAACAATGGAGCACTGGAGACAAATTATAGTGCTGGGTGAAAAGAATCGCTCCCTCAGTTGTGCCCATGAGCGAGACATGTCACTTCTACAGGTAGATTCTGTGAGGGAACATCGTTTCTGCCTCAGGCAAACTTTAAGTGCTATTGGACCTGCTAGATAGAGCAAAGCGCCCCTTTTGAATTTCACCTCCAAAAATCACTGTGATGCCAAACCCTGCCTGGAATTAAAACACGGTAAACAGAGCGAGACTTTGCCCATTTTCTCTCTACCTGTCAGAATGAGAAAAATGGCCCATGGCAAACTATTCATCTTTCGTTTGAGTGGGACCAGAAGAAAAAATATGAGTTTCAGCAATAGGGTGAATCTGTGATGCACATCTGACACGTTTTTGAATTGCTGGAGAATGGTAAAGTTTGACAATGTTTCCCCTCAGGCATTCTCTGATTATAAACTTCCTGCTTGGGTAATGAACTAATTATAATGTTTTACAATAAATTAAACATTGCTCTACTGGCCCAGCACGTACAGTCGTACACATACGCACACATCATGCAGTGTAAATAGCGACATGCAGTTTTGTGGCTCCTTGGGGAAATTGTGAGGACACATTTTTCTGTCTTGTCTATTTGTGCTGTTTTCTGAGGCGCACTCAATCATTTTACATTTTCAACTTTAATATGTTAATTACAGGCCCATCAACATCTCTGGAGAGTATGTTACACTCAGGTGAAAGACTGTGCAAAGAAACGTGTGAGTGTTTGTGTGCAATTAACCAAACAAAGGTACAAATGTCACCTAATTTATATCTTGTCAGTTGTTTATTCTACAGCTATTCATAGCTTGACTATCGTCAACAAGTCCAATCACTGCTAATTAAATGGAAAGTAGCAGTTAGCATACAATATTCCTATGTGTAAATATGTTGCCATGTTTTTTTTACTACAGCATGTTTGACTGAAAATAATGAGTAAAGTTTTTAATTGATGTTCTGTATAAATGCAGCTGTGTTAGTGGTAAGATCTAAATATTTACTAAGCAACAAGTTCAGTATTTTAATTCATTGACACAGCTGCTTCTTTCTCTTTCTGCAACAGTGACTAAGACGCATCCATTTCTTATTAGACTTACCCTTGTGAAAAATAAATAATTTTTTTTTTAAATCGAGTGTGGACTTAATGAGATGTTTGTGGACATTTAATTGCATGTTAATTGCCATTATTGGAAAATATATTATAGTTTAAAATTAAATGCAGTTAGCTACAATTTTGAGTGCTGTTTTGACCCACTTAAGTAGGACTTAAGTGCATCTTTATATGTAATTTCATAATTAATTATATTGTCTTTAAAAATATGGTAAAAGTGTGCTGCAGAATGCATTTATGGTAAACTAAAATATACTTTAATGCCATTTCTATTGAAATTTAAATGTCATGTATTTAAAATATATTTAAAATTATATATTTATTAAGTTTAGTACATTTAAAACATATTAACATTTCAATATAATATTAAATTAATATTAATAACGCACTACAGTTAAAATTATTTTATGTTCTTTAGCATATTAGTCAACACATCAGATAAGTGTATTTGACAAAAGGAGCATGGCAAAAGATTAAATAAAACAAAGATTTAAAATGTACTTTAAAGTAAATATTTTAATTTGACATTATTACAAAGTGGACATAAGTGACTTTCAGTCATGAAAGTGTACTCTCTTTAGGTACACGTAAGTTGCCTTTTATTTCATTAATATTATATTGTCTGCAAGATTTTAACACTACAAGAGCACATTCAATACAATTAGGTGCACTTCTCTTTCACAAGGGTTTTACTGATTAACATTTATCATTCAAATTTACGTTTGATCCTTACACCTGTAACGGTAAAAGACTACTCAAAATAATTGGTTAAAATAAATTAGATAAACAATATAAAATAAGTACATTGCAATGAACTTACCTGTAATACGATGCAATATACAATTCTAAAACTTCCTGACCCCCTCAAATTTGACTTACGTTTAAATTCGGACAGGGAGAGATGATGCAGGGATCCTCCCCAGTTTCCATGGTTGTTTTAGGGACACTGGCAGTGGGCTCAAGATCAGGCTTCACTGAGCCTGTAGTAGGCTGAGGATCAGGCTTGGGTAGCGACCCATAACCAAAGGCCTGGATGGCATTTCCTGCAGGAAAAAAAAAAGAGAAAAGAAATCATAGATTCAAAGCACATTTTCATAAGATAATTTTTCTGTAGGAAGTCAGAAAGTCAGAGAGACTTTAATTCGCTAGGTCCCTTGAGGAGAAGAATATGTGTCTTCCTCTCCAAGTTTGAGAGGAATGAGGCATTAGTTAGCTGTATATGGGGGTCAGCAGTTCAGCTAAACTCTAATCCTGCAACGCTTGCAGATTTTGGATCAGTTAATTGCTAGAAAAACAAACCAGGACACACATCCACTCACCACACACACATACACAGACTGTCTCACAATTTAGTGAGCCTTCATGCATTCATGCTTGCGCTCAAAACACTTTTAATAGGCAACAACTTCACTTACAGTACCTACACTATAAGAATAATGCTGTTTATGCAAAGCAGACAGGACATTTGAGTCACAATTAATTTCAAAAGAGTTTGCTATCATCAAACATCAGGACCCAAATACTGTTTACTACTTGTCTGCATGTATATTTATAACATCTCATTCAATCCACAACAAGGATATATGTGATGCTACCTTACAATTCACCCAAAATAAGATATTTTTGGAACAGCCCTTACGTCAGAAGTGTGCCTACAATTCCTTAAAATGCAGTCTACGAAAGCAGCTCGCTAGTTTTGATAACAGAGCCATGATTTACATTCAATCCATGCAAATTATACTGTATCCTTGCTTGTTTTGACTTGAAAAATCTCTCTCAGCCTATCTCACAGTGGGATATCGGATGAAATGTCTCCTGTGCTAATGCCTGAAGCTCTGTAGCGTATTATCTTATGTTTTAGTTTCCGCTCTGTTATTTCTTTCACTCTCTGGAAGATATTCATGCCAAGCAGTCAAACATTTTTTTTGTGTGTGTGTGTGTGTGTGTGTGTAATTTCTTCATCTTAGATTCTCTTTTATTTGCCTCCTAATTGTATCTCTAATAATGCATTTTTATATGAAATGTGATAAACAAAGTCTGTTGAAGGAGTGCAAAGTTTATCTTTCTTTAACAAATCAAAGTAAAAGAACCTGGGTTTTTTTTTTCCATTTTTGTTTCTGTATTTCTTTTCTTCCTCAAAAGAGCTTACTTTACCAAAAATCCTTTTCTTGAGAAAAACCCAGACAAAGAATCATGTACTTGCCAGTATAGAAACAAGACGTTTTCGCCAACAGCTACATCTATGAACTATGATTTGTTACATGCTATTGCTAGTCAGTTACCTGTATAAATGGTATTGAGTGTGGCCATTCTTATTCTAGAGAGCATTTGATTGGACAAAATATGATGGGCCATGAGTGCAGAATCAGGCATTAGATTTTTTGGCCCATTTTTTCATGAAGAGAAAGACTGAAGCATTAAAGTACATAAGTGTATATCTGCTAAAGGTTCATTTATTCACTGTTTAGGAACTATTATTGTCTCGAAGCTAAAGGTGTGGTCACATTAGAGAAATTTTAAGGTCCACTATCTATTGTCAATAGTGTATCATTGTATAAAGCACAACTCATACAGCAGCAAACCAAGCAGCAGCTCAAACCTAGCAGCTTCCTATTGGTCATCGCAGTCACCAATTGTAACCCATTGCAAAATCCTTGTGGTGAATTGTTTTGCCCTCATGCGAAATTTCCAAACGCGTGCATTCCTTTTGAAATTAAGAATTGAAAACCACGTTATTCATAACACGTGCTGCGGGAATTTGGAGGCCAGGGCAACACCTTGAACTCTTGGTTCCTCAAACCATTCCTGAACAATGTGTGCAGTGTGGCAGGGAACATTATCCTGCTGATAGAGGCCACTTCCACCAGGGAACACCATTGTCATGAAGGGGTGTACCTGGTCTGCAACTGTCACGGGTTGTGAAGGAGAGACTAAACAAACGAATAACTCGAAGATCACGAGGATGATGAAGAAGGTTTACCAGGCTTTAATGCAACAGGTATTTCCACAAGGTACTGTACATCCAAACACAACTACATATAGACAAGACCAACTGAACTTAAGAAGTGGAGATTATGACACACACACACCTGAACACAATGACGAAATCAAATCAGTGACCATGACGACAAACAAGGCAGGGAGAAACGGTGAACGAAAACAATCAGAGTTTTTGGTGGTGTGACTGCAACAATGTTTAGGTAGGTGGCACGTGTCAAATATCCGTCCAAATGAATGGCCGGACCCAGGGTTTCCCAGCAGAACCTTGACCAGACCATCACACTCCCTCCACCGGATTGTCGTCATCCCACAGTGAATCCTGGTACCATCACTTGCCCAGGTAAATGGCACATACTGTACATACACTGTCATCCACGTGATGTAAAAGAAAACAAGACTCATCGGACCAGGCAAACTTCTTCCACTGCTCCAAGGTCCAGTTCCAATCGTGCCCATTTTAGGCACTTTTGATGGTGAACAGGGGTCATCACCAATCTCTGATTAGCCTGTGGCTACGCAGCAGAGTGTAATGCACTGTGTATTGTGACACAATCCTCCCATAACCATCATTCAAATTTTGTGTGACTTGTCTCACAGTAGATCTTCTGTTGGCCTGGACCAGACGGGATAGCCTTTGTTCTCCTCGTGCATCGATGAGCATTGTGCGCCCAAAACCCTGTCGACGGTTTGTGATTCATCCCTCATTGGACCACTGTTAGTAAGTTCTCATCACTGCTGACTGGGAGCAACCCACAAGCCTTGCCATTTCAGAAATACTCTGACCCATTTGCATTGCCCCAACAATTTGGCCCTGGTCAAAGTCACTCAGATCTTTATTCCTGCCCATTTCTCCTGCATCCAACACATGATTACGAGACCTGATTGTTTACTTACCATCTAAGCACTATAACTACTAGTTCAACTAAATCTGAAATCTGTAAATCTAAACATCTGTCCGCATGAATTTAATTAGATTATCATTTGAAAATAAGCCAAAAAAAGTTTTAAATGGTTGAAGTCACACATTGTCACCATGAAATACCAAAAAAGGCAGCACACGATAACAAGCCAGGGTGGAAGCCTTATTTAGCCTCAGCCGATATGTTTACTTTCTGCTAACAAGCATGACATTAGTTACAAAACAATCAGACTTTATGATTCTGGAGGTGGGTAGAGATTCCACACATGGGATGAGTTTTGTAAGGGAAAGTAAACACAAAACATGGTTGCTTTCAAACATCGTAACAGTAGCTGCAGCATTCAGGTTTAAAGGTCCCATTCTTCGTGATCCCATGTTTCAAACTTTAGTTAGTGTGTAATGTTGTTGTTAGAGTATAAATAATATCTGTAAAATTATAAAGCTCAAAGTTCAATGCCAAGCGAGATATTTTATGTAACAGAAGTTGACTACATCGAACGGCTCGTTTGGACTACATCCCTCTACTTCCTTCTTTAATGACGTCATTAAAACCGTTTTTTGACTAACCTCCGCCCACAGGAATGCTCCCTCAACTCTACCGAAATTCGTACTTGCGCACTTCTAATAACTTACTGTGTTTACTCAGCTCTTACGGTGATTTTCTGAAGTAAAACTGACGCTTCATCTTTTGTGTGATGTACAATAAACTTTATTAAACTCATCAGTATATGTTTGATCATCATTCAGACAGCAGACTTGTAGGCTATTAATAAATAATGGATACATACAAGCAGATGACAAATACGTTATAATAACCGTAATTAAACTATACCTGTACTGTATATACCTATACCTGTTTCATCTCCATACAGCACTCTGAATCTGTAGGCATCAGTGGCGGATACAGAATGTCATTAATAGGTGGGCCTGGTGAATATACGGGGGGGCCTCGGTTTTTTAAGCTTATATACACGCCCAGTGGCGTAACTTTGCTAAATTAGATATATGTACATTGTACAATAACATTACGATGTCCATCGATTTAAATAGTATGCTACATTTGTCGTTTAATGAGATGTAGCCAAATATATGCTGTATAATAGATTTGTTGTGTGACTAAAATACATAGATTCGCTTATTTGATCAACGTACACCTAAATGGTCCAGTGGTAGAACTTTCGCCAACAGTGTCAGAGGTTGTGGGATCTAGTCCGCACCAGCATAGTTTTTTTTTTTTTTTTTCATCAAAACTGATTATGTTCATCAGTGGTTGTATATCAAGGAGGGACATGTGTGCATTATGATGTGTGATTTCACCAGAACGAATAGAGAGTATCCGCAACGGATTGAAGCGCGCGTCGAGTCAAGACAGTGCGGTGTGTGCGCGAGCCACACGAGAGAACACTGTATCCGCGCCACTGATCGCAGCGGCAACAAGCACTTTCATCACTTGATTTAAAAAACACATGTCAGCGCTAGATCGTCTCTTATTTAACAAACGAACGAAATGAATGCTCTGCTGGTTAACTGGAGATGTTTATTTGTAGAATTGGTACATTCGTGCCGCGAAATGTTTTAAAAAGTGGTGGGGACATGTCCCACCCGCCCCACTCGCCCCACTCGCAAATTACGCCTATGTAACACGCACGCCTGATAAATATGTCAACTATAGCAGATCGGTACGTAGGTAGTGAATTTAACTACCTGTACTCATGTCAGTCAGCCCTCCGCGGCTGCTTTAAACCTGAAGTTCATCTGTCTGTCACGCGAGTCGCAAGTAGAGAGTGGTGTTGCGTGATAGCATCACTGGACTGACACGTGATATGCCGACATAATATTTTTCTTTTGTAGCTATTTTTCGTAGCTATTGTACATAAATGTCCTCAGGAAACTATTAAAATGAAATTATTTATTAATTCATTATTATTATTATTAAAATTAAAAATTTAAATTGTTTTTATTAATCTGATTGGGTGGGCCACCGGTCATTCTGGGTGGGCATGTGCCCACCCAGGCCCACCCATAAATCCGCGCCTGGTAGGCATTATTGTCCGACTTGAACTGAACACCGTTACTGAGAGTTTCTGATATTATCATCATTCCGTGAGATGAAATTGTCCTGAGAGACTGAGCGCGAGCTCATGAAGCTCCGCCCCCTGTGTCGTCCAGCAGCAGCTCATTTGCATTTAAAGGGCACACACTAAAACAGCGCGTTTTTCTGAGCCCCAAAAAATGACAATTTAAACATGCGGTAAAAAATGATCTGTTGGGTATTTTGAGCTGAAACTTCACATACACACTCTGGGGACATCAGAGACTTATTTTACATCTTGTGAAAAGGGGCATAATACAGGACCTTTAAAAAGTAGCAAAGAAACCTATTTCTGAACAACCGCAAGCTCTTATAAGTACCATATCCTGAATTACTTATCAAAAAGCTGAGTATAATTCTGAATTGAATGCAAATGCTGAAAGCTAAGAGGTGAGTGAAGCTGGAAGGGAAATACATTACAGATGGAACACTTTAATAACAAAAGAGGAAAGACTTACGGAGACAGGTGTTTTCCACAAAGTCCTGTAGAAACTTCTCACAGTCCTCTTCCTGATTCCCACTGCCTTTGCAGGAACACCAGGGGGAGATGGTGAAGTTTGAGTGACCTGAGTCCACGTAGTTAGGGGTCATTTCCGTACCTATAGTGAGAACAAATCAAACAAAATATGTCATTCTAGTAACTAATAATGCGTATATCACATTGAATTAGGAAATGAACACAGGCATCAACATTGCTTCATTTTCAGAGGTAACATTTCGAACAATTTCTTTATCTTTTTGTTATTTATCGTCTTTAAAAATGAAAAATATATATCAAATATTGGTTCCGCGTATTAATTATATTTGATTTAGATGCGCACAATGTTTTTTAAACATTTTATATTAATAATAATAATTGAATCATTAATCAATTAATATTAATAATATTATACATATTTAAAGTTATACAATTCTACTTTAATATTTTTAAAATGCAATGTCTTACTTCAATACAATGCTGAATTTTCAGCATAATTACTCCAGTCTTCAGTGTCACATGATTCTTCAGAAATTCAGATTTGATGCTCAATAAACATTCCTTATTATTCTAAATGTTGAAAATAGTTGCTTAATGTTTTTGTGGAAACCTTGATAATTTTTTTTTAGGATTCTTTGAAGAAAAGAAATTTGAACAGCATTTATTTGAAATAGAAATGATTTGTATCAATGTAAATTCATTGAATGCATCCTTTCTGAATAAAATGATTAATTATTAAAGTATTCATTTCTTTAAAAATAGCACTGACCCCAAACGCTTGAAAAGTAGTGTATGTAAAAATAATAATAGTAGTTTCAAAATGAACAATTTTGTATTAATTGTATTTTATTTTTAGGTATGCTCTTTTCAGAAAAGCTATTCGGAAAAGTTATGTTGATTTTGTTTGGTGTCAGTTTGACCACAGCAAAAACATAATCTAGATAAATAGCCTATGACAATTCACTGCATTTACTTCTGTTGTACATCTACATATCAAACAGAATTATGAAAAACATTCTTTAGCTCACCGATGAGTCTGGTGTAAGACGCAAGGCAGGCCTGGTAGTCATCGTTGAGGCAGCTGCTGATGGAGTGAGGGGTCATCTGACAGTTTGTGTGGAAATCAGCCAGTCGTGACCTTGGCAGAAAAACACAACAGCATCAAGCCAACATGAAACTACATGGGAAAACGAAATGTAGTCAGTCTATAGTTTTGCCTAGGGGTGAAAAACTGGGGAAAGTTTGTGCATGTGTTTATGCCTGAAGAGGCCAGCTGCAATACACAAAGGACAGCGTTTGAGTCTGTGCATGTTCAGAGGCATCTTCAGCTTTACACATCAATGCTTTTTCTTCAAGATAAGGGGAAACCATGACCATCTCTCTTTCTTTTGCTGTCTTTCATTCTTTCTCTCTCTTGTCCATTAGTTAGTCATCGTTGCTGACTGTGACCACAGCATGTTTGTGGTTCAGAGGCATCCTGGGGGTCAGGCAGCAGACAGGACATCCTCTCTGGAGCATAAGAGCTTCCACAAACACTTAAATGTCTTCTTTATAGTCATCTCCCTCTATATCTCAGCCTTTCATTGTCTGTCTGTGTATTTTGTTGTTGCAGAGAATTTTAAACATTGTCGGACAAGTTTACAGGAAATCTGGGAGCAGTGGCCGAACAAGTGAACAGACACAGTGGCTGTTTCTCAACACCCACAAACATCACCAGTCCAAGCACACACATAGTCCTCTGTCCTTTTCATTTATAGTCATTTCTTTGCTGTTTGGTTGGCTTATTCTTATTCTGAACAGTCTATAACAGAACTGTGCATGATCTCGTTAGTAGTTGGCTCCAGCACACATTTTAATACATTTGCACAGACACTAATGCATACATTAATAACATATTGACAGCATCTAAACATTTTATGAATGAACAACTGTTTATGAATCCTTGGGGGCATAGAATATAGAATTTAGAATATAGAATGCCCACCAAGGCTGCATTTTTAAAATGAAAATGATTGTTTTTATTTATTCAAAATGTAATTTATTTATGTGATGGCATTAGCAAATCTATTACTCCAGCCATCAGTGTCAGAAATCATTCTAATATGCTAATTCAGTGCTGAAGAAACATTTATTATTATCGAGGTTGAAAATAGTTTCGGTGATTAATATTTTTGTGGAAACTGTGTTACATTCCCCTCCCAGTATTCTTTGACAAATTGAAAGTTTAAAAGAAAAGCATTTATTTGAAATCTTTAGTTACATCATCTTTACTGTAACTTTTGATAAATTGAATGTGTCCTTGCTGAATAAAAGCATGACAAAATCCAATCCAATCATGAACATACTTGATTAAATATACATTTGTGGAGTGTGATTTTTGGACCATTGAGGATTTACAGGAGACTAAACAAGTGGTCAGTAAAATTATATCAAGGTAGCTACATAAAATAACCTGTTCTCAAACAACCCTACAATTAAACATGATTACAAAAGTTGGCAGTCTTCATTATTCATTATTGTATTTTGCAGACATTCTCTCAAGTCTTAAAATCTTTTCCTTCAAAATCCAATTGGCAAACACGGTTGCTCAAGTGCCCTTTAGTGCACTCTAAAGTTCGAGTCAGACAAGTACAGTTAGAAGTGGGTCTCTGTGGAATGTAGTAGCCTAATAGATACACTCCCAGCAGCATGCAGAGTGTATTTAATTCATACACCCTCCCTTCTTTGTAAATGCACCTTTAATTAGCATACCACTAAAGACCCTGCTGTGATTTACATGTCTAATTACATCTGTTCTCGCTGCTGGAATCAAATGGAGAGGTGCAAAAAATATTGATGTACCAGCTGGGTTCCCAACAAGATATTAATACTTCAAAGAATAGGAACTGGAAGTCATAAAACTTCATAAAACTTTCCAAGCTCCCAGTTCTTACTTCCTTAACTATTGCACAATATGACAAACAGGCAAGATGTTTTATATTCTGTAATACATTAACCATTGTTTTTCAAAGCAAAACCACCAATGTCCAATAAAATAAATACTTGACAAAAGTTTGACAAAACCTAAGTTTATTCCAAAGTATTTACAGTAATGCAAAAGCTCCTATCATACATAAATTATTGAATGGGTTTCTGTGAAAAAAATCAAGGATTACTCTTTGCCATGAGTAAATACAAAACAAAAACAGTGAATGAACCTGTAATTTGAAACTCATTGCTCAGCAGTGGCATTTAGTGAAACTTCTAAAATGCAGAGGCAAAGTTCCCTCTCAGTGTTTGTTTCATCTTCAGTCCAATGTAAACTAATGTATAGTTACATTTGATATTTTTCTTCTTCTTCTTCTTATTATTATTATTATTACAGAGTGGCTGCTAAAAACCAAATGATTCACAGATCATTTTGTGATATTTTTTTGATTCTGATGATGATGATGTCTGAGAGGGAGAGATGTTTTTTTTTTTTTTATTACTCCATCCATTTTGACCAGTGTGATATGTGTAATATGTTTTAATTTTGATTGTTTACTGCTTTTCTGCCATAGTCTCTTGGAAATAAAACATTCCTGTTCTTCAGCTACATCCTCCTAGATGCTCATGGTCAAAGTGACAATTGATGGACACCCCATGTGTTCAGGAATTGAAATTGCTTAGACTCAATCAATAGTAGTATCTCTTATTCCCTCACGTACAGCTACAACTTTATAGCAGGACGACAGACTCTGAAACTGGGCCGCCTTCTCTTTCTACTGCATTAACCAGCTAATGAAGCAAATAATGCTTGTCTTATTTGTTCCATGTCTTATTTGTTCACTCACTTTTAGTGTATTAGTTGTAATTTCCTAGCACATTGCACTCTTCCTTTTTGTTTTATTGTAATGATTTTTCTCTCTCTCCCCCCATCCTAGTTTTAGACAGACTTTTCTCCATCTTTCTTATTTTTCAAATGAAGTACTCAGCCTGATAATGTGTTTAAACCAAAAGGATAGGGTTGTTTTGTGTTTTCATATGTCTTGAGTTTAGAAAAGGCTTTCTTGGATTGTTTGGGCAGAAAGTGCTCTGGCATCAAGATAAAGCACATTTCACTTCTCGCCAGGACTCCTCTATTATACCTGAGCAGACCACTCACTGCTCAAATTACAGCCTGTCTGCCTCCAAGGGTTAGAAAAGTCCTTTTAGATTCTCTATTCTCAGAGAGAACCCTAAAATGAGCACTGCTAACAGTTTTTCATGCACACACACAAAAAAGCATTGGACTGAGATTCATTATCAAACGCTTAAAAGTCAGTTTGTGTGGTAATGAATCTTAGTCCAATGCTCTTCAGGCCTGTGGGGAATTCATATCTTTTAAACAATGCTTCTCTTTGCTATGGAAGGCTCATTTTCCGGAACATTCAAATATGCGTTGCCACTGCCGCTGACCCAGAGAAAGCAGTTAGGCTAGCTATGAAACAGCTTAACAAACTTTCCTCTTTTCCACCACACAGTATTGTTATTTCCGTGGTACAAATATTCACAGAAGTACTGGGATAAAAGTTTATAGTAAGGATATAACACTGATGTCTTGATACTTGATGTAACGATTGGTGCTTGCAATAATGATTGTATCGATTACATCGTTACGCCACGGTGGCGACAAGTGACTGTTGTAAAAATGTATTGAATCATTCATTTAAGAGATTGGTTTAAAAAAAAAAAACCTGATTCATCCAGTAATGAAACAAGTGAAGTATTAATATGTGAGTCATTGAATCATTCATTCAAACCATTTAAAAAAAAGAAACATTTAAATTATTAAAATATTTAGTCAGAACCTCTAAATTGCATGCTATTTTGTTTAGTTGTCTGTTCAGAATTCTAGGAGAATCGTGATCTCTTTTTGAAACAAACAAACAAACAAAAAAAGGGATTCTTAATTTATCCAGAATTGTGCAGCTCTAGTTGGCACTGAACCAAAGACAGGCAGCTAGCATTTATCTTAGGATTCATAGTGTACAGTGGTACTTTGTGACTATTTATCGTTTCTGATTCAGATATTCTTGGGTCTTCAGAAATGTCAAGAATATGAATGTGTCTATTTGGAAATTGTACTTATTTATCTAATAGTGAGAAGAAATGCAAAAATGTGATGGCATAGAGTACAGGTTTTATTCAAACATCCAGTTGCTTTGCGACTAAAGATTAAAATCTGCTTTCATTGCACATGGACTGCCTAAATCTATGCCTCTCAATTGGAAAATGATGGAGTCACCCTATACTTCAGAATGAAAGGGCTCTCCTGATGCTGGCTTGAAGGACAAAGTACTGAGCCACTTTGAGACTAATGATTGACACTGAAAAACAAAAGGGCTCTGCACTTTTCGCCAAGAAAGCAATTGAAATGGTCCAATCTCTATTGAATTTCAGACTTATCGATGTTGAGGGCCATTACTGGGCCTTATTACGTTAGATTCATCTTCCAACAGCGAGGGGGGCATGTTCAGATTTATTGATTCACCCCAGAGAGAAACATTTCTCCTCATAGTATAGAGTAAACTTGAAATATTTTTACTTAAAAGGAGACTGAGATGATTGTGTTCTAGAATAGACATCATGTTTAATCGAACACAAATGAAAATGAGGCTATGAGGGATAGACGAACAAGTCTGTTCGGGGCTGGGTTTCCCGATAACGTTGTCTCTTAGCGCGCTACGAAGACTCTTAAGGTATAACTTAACTAAAGGTATACCATTACTAGGCGTGTTCCCCGAACTATACCTTAGAAAGCTGCTTAAGATATGCCTTCTTACGTGCGACGTTACCCGGTGCTGTCCGTGGTGATGCTGCTGAATTGGTTGATATCGATGGCTCGAGAATCAATTATTCTCTCGTGCAGGGTCTGTTTCACTGCGTTATGCTAGAAAGTGGTGTTCTTTATTAAAGAAGCACTTCAGAAATAGTTCAAATTACATTTTTTAGGACTATTGGATATTATAAAAAAATAATCCAAACTATAATAGCCTATAATAGCCTAGCCTACATATTTTAAAATTGTAACATATATTGCTGCCACAATAACCTTTTCAAAAATTTTACGTGCTTTCTTCTCTTTCCCATTTTTGTTTGCTGAGGTGGAGCTGCGATGAAATAGTGTTCTTGTAAATACTTTCCAGCATTTCAGTAATAAAAGTGTACATCTTACGTACGGTGCTCGGCAGTGATCAAAAAGGATTTAAACCGTGAATTTTGAATCTCTTCTTGTAAACTCAGAGATGTGGATTCAGACGGCAATTAAATTACCACACGACCTGTTTGTCAAAAAACAGTAAGTACTAATTTGGACAGGGATTTTTACGCGTGTTGGGTGAGAAAAACACTGATATTATGGATTCGGACGGCACTAAAATCACAGACTTACCCCTGTAAATGTTTAAAATACCGGACGAGCCCATGAGAAACAATTAGCGTCTGAATAGGACTTAACTGACAGTAGCCTATGCTTTCACTGGCCTTTAAAAGCGCTCTTTTATTACATTAATAATATAATATATAATAATAATATAATTAAAATTCTAACAACAATCAGTGTGATTGACAATTTTATTCTTTGCATGAAAACACTTGAATTGAATGAATGAATGAATGAATGAATGAATGAGGCATTTATATAACGCTTTCATATGTACTACTGTACACCCAAAGCGCTTTACAATTATATCAGGGGATCTCTCCTCAACCACCTCCAGTGTGCAGCATCCACTTGGATGATGCGACGGCAGCCACAGTACAACGGCGCCAGAGTGCTCACCACACACCAGCTATAAGTGGAGAGGAGAGAGAGTGATAGAGCCAATTCAATGTATAAGGGGATTATTAGGAGGCCATGATTGGTAAGGGCCAATGGGTGGAATGTGGCCAGGACACCGGGGTTACACCCCTACTCTTTACGAGAAATGCCATGGGATTTTTAATGACCACTGAGAGTCAGGACCTCGGTTTTACGTCTCATCCGAAGGACGGAATTAGCCTAAATGAACACTGTCTGTGTGTATTAAAACTTCAGAATTATTGTCATATAGACCTGCAACAGTGATAAGGTAAAGCTAAGAGTGATCCAGCAACCTTCCGAACGTATGACTTACAGAAGGTATACTTAACTAAGAACGTTTCGGGAAACACGTATTAATGATAAGGTACAGCTTAAGGTGTAACTTAAGAACGACGTAGTGTTAAGGAGGTTTCGGGAAACCCAGCCCAGTAGGTTGTACTGATGCATATAATGGTATGGACTGTTACTTTATCCTTGCACAAAAGAAGATATTTTCAGGGATTTTAGTTGTTTTTGCCCACGATTACAAGTGAAATAGTTTGAAAATAGTTCCAAGCAACAATAAAATCAATCGTTCACATCTCTGAGGAATGAAACTGGTTTCATTCCTGAATGAATCAGGGTTTACGAATGATTTGTTGAGTGAATGATTCAATGGCTCAGTCATAGATAAGAGGCTGTGAACAAAATTGCATACACTCTTAAAGGAACACGCCGACTTTTTGGGACTTTAGCTTATTCACCTTATCCCCCAGAGTTAGATAAGTCCATACCTACCTTTTTCAACTCCGTGCGTGCTGTAACTCTGTCTGACGCACCCACCGCTAGCTTAGCTTAGCACAAAGACTGGAGGTAAACGGCTCCAGCTAGCATACTGCTCCCAATAAGTGACAAAATAACGCCAACATTTTCCTATTTACATGTTGTGATTTGTATAGTCACAGCGTGTACGAATAACAAGGTCACATGAGACACAACCATCTTCTAACCTTATACATACTGGGAACTATATTCTCAGAAGGAGAAGCACTGCTACTTCTGCAGAGTGATTTACTCCAACTCTGCTCCTCACCACGGGGCTTCTCAGGCGCTGCGAGCAAATCACTCCGCCCAAGTAGCAGTGCTTCGCCTTCTGAGAATATGTGACCATGTTATTTGTACACGCTGTGACTATATAAATCACAACATGTAAATAGGAAAATGTTGGCGTTATTTTGTCACTTATTGGGAGCAGTCGAGTCAATTTTGTATTTTTTTTTTTTTTAAATTACAGATTGGGCTTTGGTCGGACTCGGGCTCATTGAGCTTTTCTCCTTTCATCGTGCCCATATACGTGCAGAGCGCAGTCTACTGTATGAAATATTGTTATATTGATAATATTATAAATATGTAACGCAATATGCGATCACGCGAGTGCAATGGTGACAGTTGGCCATGCAGAGCAACAGGGAGAATTTGGAGCATAAGGAGTTACTAAAAGTTCCCAAAACTTAAGGAAAAACTGCACTTTGAAAGAGTTTTGATTTGATTACCGAGCCTGAAGTCTTCAACAGTGGATGCTATTCTTTTTCTTCACAACGATCGCGAGTAAACAGTGAATGAGCCTACTCAGTTCAACAGATTTTTTTTTCTTTATTATATTTTTATTATTATTTAACGTTAGCCAGTTGGCGAAGAGTTCTTTGAAACGTTGTTCTTCAGTAAAGTCACTTGACATCAAAAAAAGGTAGGCCGTAAATCTTTATTTACTGCTGGATCACATTTGGCTATATAATATTCTCTACTGCATGCTTATGCTTCTCTGTAATGGACAGTCTGTATTAATATTTGTGGGCATAATTGTCGGTGGTGGTAGTTATGTTTGAGGCCTATAATAAAATTTGACCTAGTAGCGTGTGTGTGTATGTGTGTGCATCTAGCAGAGACAGCGCGCATCAGAGAGCGCGCGTCAGAGAGAGCTCAAAGTGATATTGATGTTGGTCTCGGGTTCGGGCTGAAAAATTGCAGACGTTTTCGGGCTGGGGCCGGATTAAGGCTTGAACACCACTGGCCAGGTCTCGGTTAGGGCTGGATGTTTTGCCCCGTGCAGCGCTCTAGGCAGTATGATAGCTGGAGCCGTTTACCTCCAGTCTTTGTGCTAAGCTAGGCTAGCGGTGGGTGCGTCAGACAGAGTTACGGCACGCACAGAGATGAAAATGGTATGTATGGACTTATCTAACTCTGGGGGATACGGTGAAAAAGCCAAAGTCCCAAAAGTCGGCATGTTCCTTTAATAGCTACTTCTTTTGAATAAGTAATTACTTTCCAGCCATTGAAAAGCACTCACATTCTGTAGAGTGTGAATGTGTGTAGTTTGAATGTAATATATGTTCACACAGTTTTTCTGCAACTACAGTATATAGCAGGTAAGTATGTGATTTCAGCCAGTCACTTTTAATGATGTTTTATTAACAAAGTTCGGGAGGAGCACGTTCAAATAATCAAGTAATCAATCAACTCATCAAACAATTACCAGCATGAGAGGAAGCATATATATTCACTCTGTCAACTCATCTAACTTCCTTGACAGTTTTCAGCATCCCTCCACCACCCCGACTCCTCACTCTTGGCTTGTTCTTTCACAGCCAGGAATACGGGGGGAGTACTCTGGGTTCGGGCCGAATACCGAGCCCGGAGCCCTCTCCTCGGACAGCACGCCAAATACGCATTTATTCTATCTGACTTATTTGTAAGTGTGAACTCGTGAATTGTTCATGAATGAATCACTGCTTTTGAAATAATTGCTTGAGTGAATGATGACACATTATATTAAAAGCCACAAAACTCAGGTTTCTGCTCTATCACCAAATACATCCGTCCACTAACACATTAGTTAACTTAATATTTTCTATCTCCATCTGAAGTCCTTACAAATATCTTGCTCCTCCTAGTCAGGGTTATGTTAGTGCAGAGAAGTGGGTCAGGGTACCCATGTTAAAATCGATCTGTTCTTTGCTTTCTCCCTGTGAGAGCCTATCCAAATCTCTCAGACAAATCAGATGCAGTGGAGGAAAAACAACAGAGTGGCGACTTCAAACATTTTGATGTGTCACATCGATCCAGCTTCACATCTATGCATGAAAGAGCCTCTGAGCTGAACAAGCCAAATGATTTGATGCCCAAGTGCCTCCTATGCCTTTTGTGTCTTTTATGGGTCTTCTTCCTCATCTATTGTGATATTTTCACCCAGCTGTATCCCCAAACAGAGGTTTTGGTTAAAACATGTACTGTATGTATTACCCTCTTAAGTAATGAAGAATGATTCTTAAATGGTCCATTGTTCTGGACATGTCTGTTCTGCTCAACCACTGTTGATCTCGACAGTCTCCAGGTATTTTTCATGGTTTACTCTCACTTCATTATTCTATGTTTACAACAAATCACCTGCTTCTGACATGCGCTCTGTTCCAAAAACCTAGTGAGCTGCCTAAAGATGCATTTTAAGTAATCATTGGAATGCTCCCAACACAAATTCTGTTCTATTCATCTGAATTATGTTGCCTATGGTAGATATCTAGTTTGGAATTTTAGAATTCAGAATTTTAAGATATAATCACAAATACACTTAGAGGGGAAAATCCCAAAATGCATTGTCCCTAAAGGCCCATCCAAACCAAGGACAATAAGTAGCAACTATTTACACTTAGTACAAAGAAAATTCTGCAATTTTCACTTAGTGTAAATAGCATCTATCACTATTTACAATTTATAATTTAATTAATAATATAATTTACAAAATATAATTGAACGCTATTTTATTTAGTGCAAAGAAATTATTTTTAGTTGCTATTTACATTTAGCCTATAATTATAAAACTTAGCCTTTATGATGCCTTATAATAAACAGCAGGTTATAATCAGTTGGTGTGGACGATAATATTGTTATAGGTATGAATGGGCCTTAACTGACAGTGAAACAATAAATCCAAGATGGCAGACGGGGTGAGTGTAATGCATTTTAAATGAATTATAAATAAACATCATTCAAAACTGAAAGTGTGAAATTATTTACCCATTATGTTATGGGTACATTTTTTTATGCTTATTAGAATATTATGATGTTAGATTAGCAACATGCTAATGTCAAACTGTATTGAAATTGTGAGTTCTGTTGCTGGCTATGTAGAGCAAATCATTCACTTATTAGGTTCCTTGATGGAGGATAAGTAACATCATTGAATTAAGATTAATGCTGCTTTCTAAGACAGCCTATGTAAGGAGCATCACTTATCACTCTTATAACAATGCCAACCCATGTCATTATCTTTGTCTCATTTCAATTATCTTCTTTGATACCACTTCAGCAATTTCAGATAAGATATGAACATGTCAAACAAACTCAACCACAAAAAATAAGCTTCTCTTCCTCCCAAGGCCTAACCATCTCAATCCCTTCATCTCAATGTGCATACTACCTATCCTAAATACTATGAGATTACAATAAGTGTGTCCCAAAGCATAGTATGTTGAAAAGAGTATGCCAAATGTCTCCAGATGGTCTACTATTTCTGGTAGATTTTCGAAGTGTTGATCTGTGCACACTCTGACAGCTGATATTTCCCACAACCCATTGTGTTTAGGAGAAAGATTTGGTTCAGAACAAACACGACCTAACCTTCTAACCTGACGAAAAATTATTCAATGTAATCTGTAATACATTCCATCTGCAACAACACTGTGAACCTTTATAAAGATACGGATATCACAATAGCAAAGCAGATAGGTTTGGCCGTTAGCAATTACGATGTGATAGTATGCCTACTCTTCTGCTACACACTCAAAAGTATCTACTTTTCCTTCACACAAAAAGTACATACTTTTAGGGTGTAGTATAAGCAGCTGAATTGGTACATAGTAAATGTCTTATCGTTTTAGTTAAAGGTACAGAGTAGCAGCCTCCAGGTATGCAAAACCCCTGCATTATTACAGGTGACCTGGTTTTGTAAAGCACATTATGGCAACTGCTGAATCATGTTGCTTACACAACAGAAATACAACCAGGTCCTTCAATGACACAATGTTAATTCAGCTCCTTATCCAGGCCTTTATTATTCTATGAGTGGGTTAAAACAACTCATTCATCACCAACAAAACTGCATTTACTACACAATCCATCAAGTGCATCCAAAACCCTTGACATTGTTTGACTTAATAATCTCCAGTTCCCTTTCGTTCAGTCACTCCGAGTTATGTCAGTGACTGACGAATAGGGAAACTCCCATTCGTAAGTCACGGACGTAACGTCTCCGTTCCCTCCTCAAGGAGCGAGGGTTACATACGTAACCGAAACGTTATTTTCACATTACATCTTTACTTGAGTTTCTGCCCTGGAAGTTGCTGCTAGAATCATATTCATAACACTGTTTCTAGCCAGTGCAGTCAGTCACTGGCTTGGTGCCCTGCTACCTGCAATTCATTATCTAACCATACACCGCACTCAGACTGATGTGACTGGCTACATCCAATTTGGCCATCTTGTTTCCTTATCACTCCAAAATGTGAAAGCCATTCACTTGGCCAGGTCAAGAAATCTTTCCAGAATGGATATTCCATACTTTCCATACTTCACCAGAATGCACTGTGATGAGCTTAGTAGAAATAAAAATCAGTGGAAGAAGCAAGTTGATTATATAGGGCCGTATCTTACACCCAGCGCAATTGACTTTGTACACCGACGCATGTATCATTCCTATTTTGCACCCGCGCACAGCAGACTTTTCCCTCCACAGACGCACGGCGGTAAACTAGGAAATACATTTGCGCTCCCCGGGGCGGTTCAGCACAAAGATCTTGTGTTCCGGCGCAAACGTTCCCTGATGCTATTTTGCAGGTTTAGAAAACAATTCCGCCACTGACCGGGAAAAATCTAGTCTAAAGTCAGTGGCGTGTTGCGCATGTTATTCATATGCTATTTTAAGGGCGCATGCTTGGCCATAATCAATGTAGCGTGTGCACAACGCGCATGCACTTTGATTCTCTCATCTACACAGAAGCAGCAGTTTTCATTTTTGCAAATCACACATTATTACAATAGATAGATAGATAGATAGATAGATAGATAGATAGATAGATAGATAGATAGATAACGGCCCTGACAAGAACGTCGGTCTCCTCGGCTGTGAACCGCTGCTGGCACGCGCCTGCCTGGCAAATCCGCCGTTATAATAGCAATCAGCCATGGAACAAGCGTGCCTGCTCTTAAAGGGAATGTGAGCTGTCGCTCTGATTGGTTTATTTCACATTACGCCCAAACCACACCTATGAATAATGAAGCTACTTCAGACCAACCCATTTTAGATTTGCGTCGGGCGCAAGAGTCATTTATCCCGCCGGTATAGCAACAGCGTCCAAGACCCGCCCACAAAGTTACTTGCGTTTCGCACTTGATACTTGCGTTTCAGACTGTTAAAATAGGGCCCATAGTTTTAAATGTTCAATACTGAAAAGTATTATATGTTGAATGTGTTGAAAAATATTGATCCCGTATTTGTATTGTGCTATTAGCTCAGTAGCAAACTAACTTGAATCTCTAAAAATCAATTGTGAGTTGAGTCTCCTATGCCCTTCACATAGTCTTTTCCAAATCACCATCTTTACGTTCCACTGCACCGCTTTTTGTTTTTCTATGTAAACATGTAATAGACAGACATCTTTGACGATTGCTCTGCATATCATTGCTTTTAGTCTCCCCTTATGAAAAAGAAGCACTTAAAGGGTTAGTTCACCCAAAAATGAAAATTATCCCATAATTTACTCACCCTCAAGCCATCCTAGGTGTATATGGCTTTTTTCTATCAGCCAAACACAATCGGAGTTGTATTAAAAAAAACTCTTCCAAGCTTAATAATGGGAGTGAATGATACATTGTTTTTTGAAGCCCAAAAAAGTAAATCAATCCATCCTAAAAGTAATCCATACAGCTCCAGCGGGTTAATAAAAGCTTTCTGATGTGAAGCGATGTGTTTTTGTAAGACAAATATCCATATTTCTAACTTAATGACTGGCTTCGGTAACAGCAGCACGCAAATACTTCCGGTGGAAGATTGACCTCTGTCTTTAAATAGAAATAAATTGAAAGTCTTCTTAAATGCTTGTCAGTAAATTCAGCAGTACATTTTACATTTCAAAGACAATAGAAGAAATTATAAAATTACATATAAAGATGTACTTAAGTGGTTCAAAAAAGTACTCTAAAGTTCAGCTAATTGCATTAAATATACATTTAAACTATATTTAAACTGTTCACACTTACTGAGAGTGTATTCTTTTTAAGTAGGCTATTTCATTTCTGCAATAAGCACTGTTTAAAAGCATGCTAACATGTACTTATTTTTCACAAGAGCGCCACATTTATGTTAAGCTAAAACATCTCAAATACAATGTGGCATTTTAGAGTGTCTTGTAATGTCACGGGTCAACACAGAAAATTGACTTTGAAAATTTGTTGATACCTCTGTTATTCACTTACCTCAGTTACTGCAACATGCATATTTAAGCCTTTCTCTCACATCTGGAATTGCTGTGCAAAGATAAATAAACTCAGCAGTGGGACAGACTGCTCATTTGGCATGTTACCCATGTTTGGAAAACACACCACATCCTACTGCACGAAAGCCTGTCAGAT
This sequence comes from Squalius cephalus, assembly GCF_949319135.1. NCBI lineage: Eukaryota > Metazoa > Chordata > Actinopteri > Cypriniformes > Leuciscidae > Squalius > Squalius cephalus. Next base: position 20,673,855 of record NC_137137.1, on the reverse strand, counting down.
CCATACTTCTCCAGCAGAACCATGACCCGGCTCCTATTGTGGAGGGATCGATAGCTAACCCTGTCAGTCTGTGCTTTATTTGCCTGGACTGTATGCACGAAACCAGTCTTGACTGCTCCTATTTGGCCTTCCACCAGTCCCCATCAAAACAGATAAACAACATTCCTGTACTATAAATCAGGGCTAAAAAAACAAAGTGCATGTTTTTTGGAGATAAAAAAAAAAAAAAAAAAAACACTCAAGCAACTGCTTCAGATACAGTGCAAATGGACGCCCAGAGTGCTAGATGGATTTCCTTAAACTACATTCTTCATTCTGAGGAAAAAAAAATGAAAAGAAAATCACAACCAGTATCTGATTTAGCTTGTCACGACCGTCAGCAGTGTAGCGTCACAATAGACACAGATTCAAATATGGAATGAAAATGGCAGGCTTGAAATGCTCCCAATCACAACAGCAAAGAGTAGAAGCTACAACAACAATCATCCTAAAACAGACCTCTGAATACATCAGAACTGGAGATACTGAAACACTTGATCTGACGGATCAAGCGGGCCAGCGGGCTGGGGGTCCAGCTGACTGATCAGCTAAATTATCTGAAAACCAGCTAGACCAGTTCAAATCAGTTAAGACTAGAAATCTTTGCTGGTTAAAGCTGTTATTTTTTCCTTGACAATTATATAGACAATTTGGTCTGGAAAGCACAGCCATTCGCCTACTTAAAAATCAATTAAAAAGCCATCATCTATGTATTACACCAGAGGATAATAACAGTAACATTAATCACAAAAATGACAGTATAAAACAAACAATAAGAGAAATATAATCTCTGAACTGCCATTTGTAATTACATTTATACCTCCACAAATATAATTGTGGTGATACGGCCTCATATTAAAGTCCTGCTCACATCAAGAAAAGATAAAAATGTTAGTGTCCACACAAAAACACTATACAATATAAGCTGCAGTTATGTTTTATGGCACTTTAAATGCTTAAGCTCTTTAAAGTCAGGTGGATTTCCCTTTAATAGAATCATAAAGTCTTGAGTCTTGCATCAAATACTGCATAGACAAACTCTAGATACGTCAATTGAGGCAGTATGTGAACATTAAACCTTAAAGGGTACATAACATGCACAGTTTCACCTAATCTCATGTTAATCTTGAGTACCTATAGAGTAGTAGTGCATCCTTAATATCTCAAAAAAGTGTTTAGTTTTATTAAATTTATAAAAGAAAAATACAGCTTTCCGATTCTCTCTGGAAAAAGCCGAGGTCCTGGAGGCGGAGCTATAGAGTCAAGCGGTAGTGCTTGATTTCCAGCAAAAGACAGAAATCTGATCCAGTTGTACTTACATGAATGGGGTCTTTTATCACTGGGACCACTCCACGTTTTAATAGCAAACGATTTGCAAATCCAGCGTCGACCTGAGCCTTGTTAATAAAACATTCGTCACTGAAATGGCCAGAACACACAACCGCACTTCCTACACTCCGTTGCTGCCCCGGAAAAACAAACGGCATCCACTGTTCCTGTAACACTGGGTTCTTTGGAAAGCTGGACACGGTAAGCTTTCCCTCACATCCAAAAACACACTTTTTTGGAGACATTCTTGAACAAATCCTATGCAGCGCTGGCTGCCGATGATTTCCTGTTGAAGCGCGTTGATGTGCGCGGTCTCGTTCTCCTCTGGTCGACGTGCGCGCAGGCGCGCTTTTCCGAGAGAAATGCTCATATAAGGAGTTCCACTCTTATCTACGTCATTAGATCCACGATAAAAAAAAACCCCAGCCGAAACTTGTACCAACCTGGAAGTAAGATTTTCAGCACAGAAATTCTCCGTTATTCGTCCAAAATATTTTTTTAAAACTTTGCCCATGTTTAACATGAGAATCCATCTCTTTAACACTGTAAACAACTCTGAATACATGAAACACCATGGTACCCCCCCCTTTAATAAACTAATCATATCAGTAGTCATGCTGCTTATTCAGCCTCTGAAAAATGAACTATGCCATGAACTTTCACTCTGCTGAACTGCTTAAAATGCAGCTCCAAATGAAGAACGAGTTTTGCTAAAAAGATCAGTTATTCCACAGCAGAAACTATTACATAACATGAATAATACCAGGACTAGGATTTGGGCTAAAAAAAACAAATGAAATTTGTTGTGTCATATTGACATAAATAGGGCATGGTTAGGGGCAGTCAACTCAAGCTCAACATGCTTTATGAAAGCAGGAATACAAACTACCAAAAAGAGGGAAGACATGTAACGCCGTTGACCCTATCATCCATCCATCATTTTTTAAACAAAATCATGTTAAAATGAAAGTATCTAATACAACAAAGAATAGTTTTTTTCCCTTCATTAGGGATTGTTTTATTCTTAGCACCCCCTTTTAACTGTTACCCCCCCCCCCCCCCATCACCCCCAAGAAAAAAAATCGGAGCCGCCTCTTAATATATAAGCACTATACCGTACCTTGCAAACTGTATGACAAAAGATTGCCATCATTAAACATATGTGTTAAGTCATTGCATAAATGTCCTTCTGAGGCATCCAGGGGTATCAACTAAAATCTAGATCTGGCTTGTTCTGGCACATATTAAGCCCAGAAGAAAGGACAGGAAATGAGGGGGAGAAGAAAGAGTAACAGGATCAGAAAATGTTGCAAGCCAGGATTCGATCTCATGTCCCCCATAACACAATGCACACACATTTCAGATGCTCCTTGCCAAGACCCAAAGCCATTGACCTAAAGTGACATTTGAATGGAGGAGATACAGGCAGTGAATGAGGCTATTGACCCAAACAGTGTTGAATCAGTGAGGTCGTGGGGCTGCCAACTGTGGCTTTAAATACTCAAGCTCTGTATGAGCCTGCAGTGTCATTCATTACCCAGTTCATCTTGTATTCCTCTGCTAAGACAAAGCCATCCCTCACAGCTCCGATCGCAGCGTGGCCAATGAGAAATGATGTGAGGCCAATTTCCACTGCAATGGATTCAAGCCATGATGTGAGGACGGATTGGGGGTTGTGGAGATGGATGGGGAGGCAGGCTTATTGTTAGTCGGCCCGGTACAGTTGAAGTACTGGATTAAGCTGACTGTGACATTCATGTTTAATAACGCCAATCCAAACAGTGATCTGTCATTCAAGATGGGCGAATTGGTAAAAATGCAGAGAGAATTATATGTGAAAATAGTGTTGGGGCCTTTATATATAAAATAATACATATTAGTAGCCTATTATAAATAAAATATAAGTATAACATAATTTGAATAAATGCAAGTATAATAAAAAATATGAATATTCTCTAAAAAAATAAGTTGAAATAATGCAAATTGATTTGACTATAACAAACGTATAGACTATCGATTAGTTACAGTCTGCTTCTTAAACAGTTTATAGCCTTAGTTTTCATTAAAAATTTATTTCTCTATGAAATACTATGAAAATAGTTTCAGTTATGACTTTTTTCACTTGATTTAGTCTAATTAGTTTTGTTTCAAATACATTGTGATTTTTGTTAAACGAGATCTGTCAGCAACAGCACATTTTTGGTCATGCGCGAGCGATCCTTGGACAGCTTTCCCTGTGCATGAAATCACCCGTATGTCAGCAAACCATTGAAAACGTGGGACATTGATGACGATACATAACAACAGAGTGCTTACCTGAAACCCTCCGTAACTGGCTGATCGTCGTTTGGCAAATAAATAAATGACGGAGAGTTACATATGCATTACTAACATTTTATCATGTAAGCTTTATGGCACACCTCAAACAAGGTAATTTCTAGTAATTTAAAGTGTTAATGTTAATTAGCGAGTCCACAATGTCTTGGGTATGCAGAGCATTTGCAGCTTATATGGACCGCACACCCCGGACATAAATATATATATATATATATATATATATATATATATATATATATATATATATATATATATTAGTGCTGTCAAATCGTTTAATTGCGATTAATCACATCTAACATAAATATATATATATATTGTGTGTGTGTGTGTGTGTGTGTGTGTGTGTGTGTGTGTGTGTGTGTGTGTGTGTGTGTGTGTGTGTGTGTGTGTGACCCTGGACCGTCACACATGCGACTTATGACTGGTTTTGTGATCCAGGGTCACATATGTATATATATACACACACACAGATATATTATATATAAATATAATTATATATATATATATATATATATATATATATATATATATACAATATGGACATTCTTTTTACAATAATTTATGATTTGTAAAATTCTGATTTTTTTTAACACTGTAATTAATATTTATACATATAATTGGCAGCACTATTGGTTTGCGTGGCATTGGGAAAAAGTAAATCCTGTTGCGATTCATTGATCCTAAACACGAAGCAGTCAACAAGAGGGAAGGCCTTTTCTCGCTAACGTTATCTGTCTTTATATTTCACATAAACACACACCCACATGAACACCTCCACAGACGTGCCACCACACGAAAACACAGAGCAATGAAGAGATTTATGTCCATCCTCTGCAGTCTTGACTCTATGACTGTTCGCATACATCGGGTCCAACAGAGCACTAATGTTAAAAATAGCACATCCACACAAGTACAAATCAGTCTCCTTAAAAATCCTCATTAATGCTGCTTCATATCCTTAGTTAGCTTATATCTCTGATCTCTCCTTCAAAGTGCTTTCATACGGCTTCAAAGTCAAAAATCAGCAGGGAAACACGCAGTACAGATGATTCCCAGATTGAGCACTTGAACTACGCATTCACTTATTTAAAAGCAACAACAGGAACAGTGTGTTCTGTTCTATAAGTAATGTGTGCATGTGTGTCCTTGCGTGATTATTTATTTTCAATCGTTCAAGGGAGTTTTCCTATAATTTGTCGGCATTAATGCTTCAGCGATCATTTGGTTATGTATATGTGCTCAATGAACCTATCAATCATTGCTAAATGCAAATTACTACCAAAGGCCATGTTAACATTACAAGACCAAATTGTCTCAGTCTGTGAAAGACATTAACGTGTATCAAATCGAATGAATAGTTTTCTTTGAAATGCAATATTCCGACATATCAGCTTTTCACACTATGTGGCTATTTCTGCTACATTGCCGAGAATTACAGATAACTGCGCATCTACCCACATCTTCCAGCGCAGCCGTGGATTAAGCACCAGGACGCTTCATGGCATCTGTGGACTAAAAGCAAAATACATGTTCGATGCCACTTCTGTAATTTGCATATAATAAGCATGACCCTTTCAGGCTTGTGAATGATCAGGGTTACGTTCCTGCAGTGTATCAGCACCAAATGTTGAAGTAAATGCATTTAAACTAAAATAAAATGAAACTTTACTGCAAACCTAACTAAAACAAATTAATATTAGTTTTTGATGCATATATATATAAAAAAAAAAAAAGTGAAACCTTTACAACCCACCTGGATTGCACAGGAAAATGGCAATAGATTGCAAAAACACTAGACTGTGCTGAAATATTTAACGCCATTAAACCGTTTTAAAAGATTTTAAATGAGCATTGGCAACCCTAAAATTCAAAACTTCAAAAAAAAAAACTTCAAAAAAAAAACTCTACTAATTCAAATCTAAATTAAAATGAAAAGACAAAATAATCTAAAATAAACACAAACTAAAAAAAAAAAAAAAAAAAAAAAAAAAAAAAAGATACTAATCTGTGTGGAAACTTAATTTTACAGAGGCTTGATTTCTTGACAGGTATTGACTGAAGTAATCCAGCAATGGTCCACTGGTTAGTGGTAGTGGATAGGCTTGTGTTAATAAAATGGTTGGCTATTAAATCCCAAGGAAACACAGTAAAAGTGATGTACTAATGTTCGGTTCAGCCTAATTGAACACTGTCTTGTCAATTAAGCAGAAAGTCTCTTCTGTTTCTAAAATAAGGTTCTTAAAATGTCTGCAATTACATTCCTGGCGAAGGCTCAAGGCACTAATAGAATATGGTGGAGGGAAAGAGCAGACTTTAATTTCGAAGCAACATTAAACGCTTTGGGAGTAACCTAAAAAATGAAATGGAAAATTAATGCAAGGTATAATAAATATAATAAATATCAGAATATTTACTTTACGTTCAATTTAACAGGTACTTCAAAAATAGCATCTGTTTTCTGGTTTCCTGACGTGGTTAAAGAATGAGAGCAGTTAACTGGAAGGATGCTGGTTCAGCAAAGAGTGAGCTGTGAGCCAACACCATTGAGCCTTTGAGCACAACACACATATTAAGGCCCCTGAGTAAGGCACTTAAAGGAACAGTTCATTCAAAAAGATGTTCCAAACCCATATGACTTTCTTTCACCCTTACAACCTAAGAGTGGAGTTTTTGTAGAATATCTTGGACAGTTTTTTAAAAACAAAATGAAAGTGAATAAGGTCTGTCTCTAAAATATCTTTACTCCTAATCTTCTCAAGTCAAACTGATTGATAAAGAACATATATATTTGTATAAAATTAGCATGATATATAGAAACAAAAATAGTTTTATGAAGCCATATATAAGCCACATATTACAATTATTTATTTTTTTAAGATTTTCAGTGAATAATGACTTAAATGTTATAGGTAACAATGCAGAGAATATCAAAACCAGCACACACGTGGTCTGGATTACTTTTATGATGCTTCTATGTTGCTTTTACGTCCTTAATGAAGCTTGACGCTTTTTGAAGTCTCGGTTCATTGTTATTGCATGTAAAAGAGCAAAAAGCACATTATTAAAAGGTCCCTTTTTGTGTTCCACTGGGGGGGGGGGGGGGGGGGGGGGATCATACAGACTTGAAATGACATTAGGAGGAGCAAATAATGACAGAATTTTCATCTTTGGATGACATATCCCTGAAACCCCAGCTCCAAGGGGATTTTCCCTGTAATAAGTTTGTGGTCACTGTTCCATGGTGACATTGTGGTAGAGCTGTGGTTATAAATAAAGATTTAACAGTTACAGATTTATGGAAACTGCATTTTTTTTTTTTTTTTTTTTTACGTAACAGGCTTCTTTGGATGAATCACTTGTTTTTCTATCTCTGGTGAGTGGTTTTAGATAAAAGCATATGCTAAATGAATAAATGTCAGTTCATTTCAGGACTACATTATAAAACGCATTGACTTGCCTACCTGCAGTGCACATCCATACGGCAGGTGTTGCGCAACAGAAGACAGTTGGGTTTGCTCTTGTCTAGGTATGAGCAAGAGGGTACAATGGTCTGTCTCCTCCTCTCAGCACAGGCCTGGTCCTTGCAGGAGCAGAAGAGAAGCCCGTAGGTGTATTGCGTGTCAACGCGCTCAAAGAACTGACGCAAGGCTTTATGGCAGCGCTTTCTGTTGCAGCTGTCCTGTGACTGAGACTGTGAGGGTTGCTGGCTCTGTGTCTGCGCACGGGTGCAGGTGGAGATGTAGTTGGAGCGCTGACGCTTGCAGTTTTCATTGAGGTTGCAGGCTTTGGTGGCGTCCAGACAAGGGTTGCATGGGCGGCTGGGATCTGAGCAGTGTGGCTGGCCTTTACTTGTGCCAGAATGTATGCCTATGGAGAGGAGAAGAGAGCAGGAAAGACAAGTGAGATTGTGTTTGTGAGAATGATATAAAGAGAGTGAAAGGGGAATCAGTGGGTGTGCATAAGAAAAAAGAGTTGCACAGATGTATTGGACAATTCCAGCACAACAATGAACTCTTTGATCTGATTCCAACTCAATGGCCTAATAGGAATGCTTTCAGAACACTCTCACACACCTAATATTAGAGGACTTTCCATAGACTATCCATAGTCTATTTTTTGATTTTTTTATATATATACTGGGCTAATGATATTGTCTATCCCATAACCATAACCCCACCCCTAAACATAATCCTGCATTTTTACATTTTTAATAATAATAAAAATAATTAAAATCCTTATATAGCAAATTAATTATTTGCACAGTTGCATGTCCTCATAATGTAGGGAAAGTGGCCTGAAACCTGAGGACATTCTGTGTGTGTGTGTGTGTGTGTGTGTGTGTGTGTGTGTGTGTGTGTGTGTGTGTGTATGTATGTATATGTATATATATATATATATATATATATATATATATATATATATATATATACTCAGCAGCCATTACTCCAGTCTAATATGTGTCCATTCTAATATGCTGATTTGGTGCTCTATCAATTTGAATGGGCAATGCACTTTCGCTGTGGATTATCCCATGTAATCCTGACCTTTGGCTGAACAAGGTCCTGACAAAAGAATGGACATGAAACATTAGCTGTACCCTTGCTAAAACCAAAAGATGTTTAAATGTATTATCTAAAGCCCTCCTGAAACCTTTGCATTATTGAAACCTCAAGTGATGTATACACTGTGCACACTCCGATAAGTACATTCAAGATAGAACAAGTGGGAAACAAGGGCATGTATCCAGCTGTGCGACATCTGTAAGTGTTCAGCTGAAGGCATCTGAACGAAGCATTCAGGGGATTAGGGAAGTATCAGCTGGAGACTGGGGGGAAGTTCTGGACCTCTAAAAGTGTATGAAGGTCGGCAATGATATGTTGCCCTAATGGCGTCTCTAGCCTTGACGGCAGCTCTGGTGATTGGAGAGAGAGAGGGAGAGAGAGAAACTAATAAAACCCAGTGGGTGTTGGTATAACTTTGAGAACAGATGGTTTATCAGACCCCTTGTGGAGAGTAAAAGATGAATTTCATTCCGAATGGGTTTTTGTTACTTATGAATAAAGTGCTAATGATCTAAATGTCTGAACTGTTTACTCTAAATGAGTGGAAATATAATATTTATGTAAATAAAAAGGGAGTCGGCATATAAATTACCTTGTGCTATGGCAGCAAACGACTCAGGGAAACATTAGGGATTTTCATGAAGTCCTTTGAAGATATTTTGAAACTGATTGATATTAATAACTATCTTGATGTTTGTTGGGAGTAATCTTGGTTTTAGAGTAGACATCATTGCTCAGATGTCTTGTATTTACAAAGCAATGATTAATAACATCACATGTTCAGAAGTCTGACATTAATAAGACATGGGAATGTTTACATCAAACATATTCTTACTTATTAAAGACTCAAACATATCCTTACTCATCTGCGTTGCAGATTTATACGTTTGATGTAGATCTGGACTCGTGATTTTACCATGGCCATCCCTGCTAGAAGCAAATACAAGCATTTGTCAGATATTTGAAATAACACAGATTGCCTCTGATCTCAAGTATCACTAAAGTTAAATACAGGAGGGACTCCTGCATGCAATCAATACAATTTGTATTAAGTGCAATCAATGCATGAAGCCTCTCTTCCTCGTAACCTTACTCCCCAAGCTTTTTTAGGCTTAAAAAGATTCATTTCCCGAGGACAAAAAAAAAAAAAAACACCAGAAGTACATTTACTGATCTTCTCTGAATTTGAAAATACAATCATATTGATATGTTTGCATATCAATTGTTATTTTTGTTAACTCACCCCATTGTTGTTTTTCCCCCCAAATATTCTTGTTTTACACATACATGTGGAATTAGTTTCTATCAGCTTAAAAAAGGTAAAAATAACTGTCAGAATAGCTTTAACATGTTATTGAATATGGCAGTGTTAATTTGGTCTTGGCGGACTAGATCTGCTACGCTGCTGCTGCTGTTGATTATCGCTGCTGCTGCAGAGCTAGTATGCACTTGCTACTGCTAATACACAGGCATGATGTCAGGGTTCTGCCCTGGCTTGTCTGTGTTGTCTTTGTTTCATGTTTCTATGTTTGTCTTGTGTTTAAGCACATGGCTCTGTCTTTGTTTGTGTTTGCCATGTGCGCCTCGTGTCCTGCCCCCTTGTTTAGTCCTTGTCCAGTCCTTGTTTTTACTAACTGTGCTCACCTGATCCTCATGTGCTCTGGTCCCTTTAAATTGTGACTCTTTCCCTCATGTCCTTGCTGGTGTGTTGTGTAAATGTTCTTTGTGGTGTTTTCTGGTTTGTGCTCGTCAAATTATCTTAGTGCTTACTCTAGTTTTTTTATTTTTTATTATTAGTATTATTTATTTATTTATTATTCCCAGTGTGGCATGATTTCCTGAGTTAAGTGGTTGGGCTGGGCATTTTAATGTCATCAATTGTGCGGGCTATAAAAGCCATTGTCGAATCCACCAGAGCGTCATTTCCCGGATGTGGTGTGATTTCCGCTGTTGCGATCGAATGTGACTCTGGTTCGGTTTTGCCGTTATGTCACAGCTGCTCTAATCGGCTGATGGCTATGAGTTTGTATCTGTCCTCCTCCAGGTATGCGTTTAACTTATTATATCCGCTTATCAGCCGTGGAAGTGGTGCGAGTCGAAATTTATGTTTTATTTCAGTTGATGTGTTGTGTACAGGTGACGGCTGTTGCAAATAGGCTGAGTAATTACACCTACAGCTACATCCCGGTTCCCGCAGCTGTCATTTGGTAAGTTTATAGTTTTTCTTGTTTTCTTTATAGATTATTGGATGTTAATTGTATGTTTCTTGCGCCCATTGCAGGGTGAATAACATCCTTACAGTGGCAGCACCGCTGTCTCGTCCTATGGTCGATTCGCATTGAGTCCGTGTTTGACCCGTGCCAACGAACTGTGTCTTTGTGTATATGTTTTGTTTCAACAAAAGGCCTTGAGTGTCTTTATTTTGTGTGGTACTTGGTTGTGTTAAATTTGTTGGATTCTTTGTCTATTTAATTCAAATCAGGTATTTTCCGTATCAGTTATTTTGCTTTTTTTGGTTATCATTTGTTTGATCTGGTTTTGTAAATCTTTAGTATTGATTTCTTCTTGTGTATTGTAATTTAGTTTTCATATTAATGTGAAATTGGGCTATTTGAATTTATTTAAGCTGATTTAATTTTTCCTTCTTTGTCTCAATTTAAATTGAGTTTACTGTTTTTGTTAATTGATTTATTTTGGTTGATAATATTGTGAAACATTTGTTTGTACATTTGTTGTAGTTCATTTTGAGTTAAAGTATTGTGTTTAAGCTTTTTTTTACAGTTGTGTAATTGGTACAATATATTGTATTAACGTGTGTGTGTGTATTGAGTTCTTTTTGTCTAGGAGCTGCAGGGCTTCTTGACCAGGACGACCATTTCTCTATAGGTGGTGGTGGTGGTGGTGGTGTTTCTTCATTGTGTGCTGTGGTCTGTGGCGTGCACTGGGGTTCTTTAATTGGTATGTGAGTGTGCTGTGCAGATTGTGAGATCCCTTATTATTGGAGCATCTTCCCTGTAGTTTGGCCGCAGCTCCATGACATTTGAAGTGACTTATGTAAGTCCGTATTAAAGTTGATGTGTGAGGTTGTCTAATTTATGCTTTTATGTCATTATAATAAAACTTTTGTATTTGACTGTCTCCTATACCTGTGTCTCCACGTTTTGCTTGCCTCGGGGTAGGGAACCTGTGTAAAGCCTTTTAGTTGGATTCTTTGGGTGAAATTCCCAAGGTGGTGTAGTCAGGCATTATTCCTTAATTTGATCATCTCAAATCTATTTGCTAAATTTACCTGGGCCACACTGGGCCTCGGTTACACCAGCATCAGAGTATCCTTGTTGCTTTGTCTGCTTCTGTTTTGCTCAGTTTTAGCTATTGTGCTTTATAATCTAGTTTGAGTTCTATTTTGTTATTTTAAGAATTTTATTTTTAGTTCTTTTCTTCAGTTCTTATTTTCCGTCAAGTGGAAGTCTTGCTTTTCTTTTCTTTTTTAATAAGATCTTAAGTCTTAGATGTTTCATTAGTTTGCTATTGTTTTATAGTTTTATATATATATATATATATATATATATATATATATATATATATATATATATATATATATATATATATTTTTTTTTTTTTTTTTGTGTCTCTCTAGTCATTGATCTTATCAGTTTAATTTTGGTTCTCTTAATTGTTGCTATATCTTGTCTGTCTTGAGTCTCGTCTTGCATGTTCTTCTGTGTGTTCCTGCCCTGTATCCTGAGTTCCCTTGCCACTGACTCGTAACTGACTGGTGCAGCTATCTAACCCCTATGTCAAGCCTCTGGTTCTGTGAGCCTCTACCTGGTAGCAAGACTGGTGTTACATCTGAGATCTACGTCAAGCTACGAGTTCCTTGTGTTCCTGCCTGGTCTTTCCTTTGAAACTCCTTCTATTGTACTCTCGTCATCGCCATCTTATACTGATGGTCTCAGTGGTCATCCGTTCTGCCTGTCGTCGTGTCGTCTGTCCTGCCCTCCTGTTTGAACTGGTTCACACTTAACTTGCTCATTTGCATCTGGGTCCTATCTCTTGCAGAATTGTAAGATATGCTGTTGCTGCATAAATAGACTTGCATAAATCCAATAGCAGATCTAGGCAGGTGGAGCTGGGGGAGGTGGAGGGTTTCAGAGGAACTTTGATAGTACGCTGCAGGACTAGCTTACAGCAAACACTGAACCAGACTCTTTAAATGTTAAGCAAGCTATCTCATTGGCTGCATGATCAGCAGAAGCCAATCAGCTTATGTCATGCGGTAATGATGTGATTGCTTGAAAATTGCATGTAAAGGACCTATCAGGCCCTAACTATATATTAACAATAATATCAATATTGTTTTAAATGTATTTTGTTTAGATGGTTTTTATTTATACTTTAGATTATTTATCCTGGAAAACCAACGCATTCTCATCCTAGGGCGTCATATACTGACGCTTTTGACATTTCGTCTACATCGAACGCACATGGCACCCTTTAGCGTCAATATGACACGCACAGAGCTTTGTTCGGTTATGGGTAGGTTTAGGTCTGGGTTAGGGTTAGACCGCTAGTAGGCGCCTTCTGGCCCATCTCTATCTGCGTCTCATATTGACGCTAAAGGGTGCCATGTGCGTTTGATGTAGACGAAATGTCAAAAGTGTCAGTATATGACGCCTTGGGATGAGAACGGGCTGTGGAAAACATGACAAAAACACTGAATAAGAACATTATTTTTGCAGTGCAATCTACAGCTATTTAGACTGAGGTCAAAAAAGTATCCTGTAATTCATTGTATCCTGTAACATTACGAGGTTGAGAAAGTCTCCTGCAATTGGTGCAATCTTGTGTTCCCATAATAATAATAACCCTTTAAAAGTTCTTACTCTCAATTGCCGAAAGCCATTTGCAATGTTCTGAATGTGCGGCAAGCAAAGGTTACCCAAATCTAAAAATACTGTGTGGTTTTAGAGTGTTTCTAAATTTGATTCAATAGTCCTCGATCTCTTGTTGTGTGTGTGTGTGTGTGTGTGTGTGTGTGTGTGTGTGTGTTTGTGAGAGAGCAATTTTAGGTGTGTCTCACAGTGGAGGAAGAAGCCGTAAATGAGGTATGAAATTGGTTGTCGAGAATGTACATAAAAAAAGCGTCCAGCGTCTGGAGGTCAGAGGATGCTGCAGCACAGACTGCGCTCAGCATGCACAAACATTTGCCTGGTTAAAGAAGGGATAGGAACCGAACAGAAGGAAATGGGACAAAAAATTGGGAGATGTTCAGATATCCCGCAAATATCAAATACAGGGATCCGCAGTAGCCCAAAGTCCGTGACAAAAGTGGTGCAACTGTTTTAGTGAATTCAACCAATACGTTCCTTACATTCAAGTCATGACATCAAATGACACTTGGAATTTTATTTGGCATCAGAGAGAAATAGAAAACCATAAACCTCCTCCAGAGAGAACCATTTGGGCCACAAAAACTCCATACTGAGATAAAAAAAAAGTGAAAATGACAAAGGAATAAAAAAGATTTACAGCTTTTTTCTTTCTTTCTTCCTCTCAAGCAAGAATGCTGGAGGGAGCCCAGTAATTCTGTAACCTGTAAAACAAATTGTGACCAATAATGACCTGCCGGTAGACCAAAGGTCACAAATACTGTATTATAACCAGTATAATTGAATGAATTAGTTTGAGTTTATAAGGCATGTGGGTTTTTTAATGTGCAAATACTCACTACGCATAGGCTACCTACTACAGATCACTCACAGGCATATAATGTGTGAATAATGCACAATTTGTGTAATGGACTGCTAAAGGGACAGCAGGTTCAGTCTGGGTTATTCACAGCTCTTGGCACTGACTATGCTGATTGCAATTAGGAGAAGTGCCACAGTTTAGATGTAATCTCCTCTGAGGTGCGTGAGCTCGTTAGAAAGTCTTTAGCTTCTACTGTTGCTGCGAGGAGAATGGGAAGCCTTTCTTTACTTCTCATTACTCATTATCTCCTTCTATTATAATACTTATTTGGGAGAGAGAGGAAGAGAGAGAGAAAAGCAGCGATGGAAAGAGAGATCCAAACTTTTTCAGTCTGCTGTAAAATGGGTCCCTGAGGTTCACTTATAATATTAATAAAAACAATTCTGCAACAAAATCCTTATAATATGCTTTTTATTACAATGTTCAATCCTCTTACTGACCTCAGGAATTAAATTGCTTCTATAATTTTTTTTTATAAATTATAAAAATACATAACACTTTACAATAATGTCCCATTAATTAATGTTAGTCTACTAGAAATAAGCAATACATTTGTTACAGTGGTAACAATAAGGTTCACTTTTAGTACATTAGTTAGCATGAACTAATAATGAACTGCACTTATACAGCATTTATTAATCTTTGTTGATGTTATCAACATTTACTACATTATTAAAATCTTGTTAACATTAGTTAATGCATTGGGAACAAACATGAACAAACAATGAATGACTCTTTTTTATTAACTAACGTTAAAAACGATTAATAAATACAGTAATAAATGTATTGCTCATGGTTAGTTTGTGTTAGTTAATACATTAACTAATGTTAACTAATGAACCTTGTTGTAAAGTGTTACCGTTACAGTATTTATGTAGGAGGTTGTGCATTCAAATGTATTCATCTATTGCAGAAGTATGAAACAAGTTTTTGCTGTGAATTTCTGTAAACTGTCTTTTTTTACTGAGAGGAGGCTTTGAAAACTGTTGAAAGTTACAGTGATGATCTCTTTTATCTCAAAACATCCAGGAAAATGTGTCTCCTCATTATATGAATCGTTTGATTTGTGTGGACATTTCTGAAGTCTAAAACCGGTTTACTTTCAAACTTATTGCATCAGCAGGGACCACAAAGCAACAGTCTTGTTGTTGGTTTAATAATCAGTGGCTATGACCCAGGCTTGTTTGTATAACACAGACCATATCTCATTCCCTGCTGACAGGGATGCCACATGGTAAACAGTCTCATTACATTTCTCCATTGAAGGGGCACAAAGGCAACAGTGAAGTATGAATTTCAAATGTGCTTTTACAGTTAATATAGCCAGCAGTAAAGGGGAAAGAAACAATATATGTGCAAGGTAATAGGAAGAAGAGAGAAGATAACAATGTCTTGAACTGAGGTTGTGTTGGGTGTTTAACAGTGTTTTCCCTTTGAAGGGAATGAAGGGGGTCGAGAAAGAAGGAATTGGTCTCAGTGGCTGAAGGTTACGTTTTACACTGTAACTTGTAAGTTTGTCAAAATGTTTGTGTTCTCACAATGTAATGTTCTGAATCAAAATATGCATGGTTCAAGATTGAAAATTAGAAGTGTGATACATATATCTTCAGTTTAATTTATTTTTTTTTTTTTTTTTTTTTTTTTTTTGAGGGGGTATGGCATTATCAAAATTGTGTGTCAAACTTGACTTTTAGTCCAGAAACTCCTGTTTGATTTAAATTGTTGCACGTATCCATTTTATACTACAGGGCTGTTGAATGCTTGAATCTGATTGGTTGACGAACATTCTAACGTGTAAATGCACGGCTAAAGTAGTTCCAGGCAGGTGTTGACCGCATTACAGTTCCATATCATCTCACCAAATGATTTCAGTTATTTCAAAGGACCTTACAGTCTACAACAGCAAAATAACCAAAACCCACAATGAAACTGACCAAGCAAATAAATATGTAAAACAATAGGATAAAAACGACAAATTATTTCCATGTTTTTTGTCACAAAATTACGTTTTATTATATATGGAAAGCAGATGCTCTCACGCTCTTCACCCGCTCTTTCCTACTTAAACGCAGTAATGCACACACATATAGTATGGACACACACTCGCACAGAAACGTGTTGCTAGCGCTGCTCTGACGATTTTATCAGTAAAATAGTTTAACAACTTAAAAGCTACTTGACATTTCTCACTAGCGAGGTAATAACGGCGCTGTTCTTGGAGCAGATCAACTTACAGTGCATTTCCACCTCGGGTGTGCATTATTTTTCTAATAATTCAACGGCTGCAAATTTTATTAATTTGCATATTTTTCATATGATATATTTAAACGTATCATTAGTATTACATTGTTTAGTATTTGTATGATATATTTCTATTGAATTATTATTATTTATTTATTTTCCGATGTTTTAATTAATTGATTATGGGGTTATTTATTGATTATTTATTTGATCAGGGGTAGATATTTTGATATTGACACTAACTATGAGAATGCCACTGTGATATTGTCACCGGTGTTACAACTCTTTCTCAATTTGTTCAATAAAATAAAAAGAACAATAATAATCTAAAGTCAAGTTGCCCTTTATAACTGATAATAATTACAAGAAACTGCTTTCAAAAATTTACTAAATTCAAACTCAACATTTTGTAAGTTGGAAACTCAACATGAGCTACAAGAACTGAACATATTCAGTAAACTCTGAAAAAATGCTGGGTTGTTTCAACCCTTGTTTGGGTCAAATATGGACAAACCCAACCGTTGGTTTAAATTAACCTATATGTTTTACCTTTTTAATTTAAACCAATGCTTGGATTATTTATAGGGGTGTAACGAATCGTTTTAACAACGATTCGATTCGTATCGCGATTCGTGGTTGTCGATATGATTCAAGGACGATATTGGTTCATTTAGAACGATACGATCCGAAACGATTCAGTGACTTGAAATCGATTCAGTGACTTTTTAGCCAAAAATTATTATAAGGGAATCAGGTATCAATTAATTATGGATATAAACAAACAAGTAAACAACAATTAATGTCAAATGCATTCACATTTTATTTGAATAAAGTAGGACTGCACGATTATGACAAAATTTATAATTGTCGATTATTCCCTCGAAATTATAATTGTGATTATTAATTACGATTATCACAACATTGAATGATGTTTTGAATAGTTTGGCCATGGGACCCACATTTCCCTATGGTCATCAAGCCACGACCCACCTTTTTAGGAATTGTATAGGCCTATTATAATACATTGTTTACACAAAAATTGTTGACACACAAGTCTTGCCCCCCTTTACTTAACATACAAAAAATTTTTTACGAATATGACAAATACTGATAAACAGTAGGCACTGCGAGGTTAAGCTATTAAATAGCAGTCCCAAACTAGTTTTTGTTAATACAATCGTGGTTTGAGCCACCACAGTCATATAAAAATATACAAAATAACCAGTAAGTGGCATTTTGTTATGGAAACAAACAACAATTAGGCTACCATGGTGATACACAATACTTAGAAGAACTGGTAAAGAAACATGGAAACTGCTCCTGATAAATAGCAACACACATGACGTACCAATAACGTAATTTATTGGTATTTTACTTTTATTTCTTAACTTACTAATTTACGAGATTGCATGCTCTATTTCTTTTGCGCTTTAGTGAAGTGATACAGCGCGCGCCAATTGAAGAGTGTGCGCTACTGCAGTATAGCGGCTGAGAGGACAGGAAAGTCAATTTTTCTGAGGAGAGAGATTTGAATCGAGTAACGTTTAACGCCTTTATCATTAAAAGTGCTAAGAAAAAACATCCATATAAAGTCTGACGTGCTTAAATCCAATGCGTTATTTCCTAGTATCGATACAATCGATTCATTACCTTTTAAAACGATGTTAGATCGATATATGTCGTCCGGAAGGCCAACTTGCCGAGCACAGATCGATGTAGTTGGATCATAGGAATATAAATCGACACATCGATGTAGTTGATGAATCGTTACACCCCTAATTATTTACTTTGCTAATTTCAGCCAGAAATCTCTAAGTTTTCAATGCCAGGTGTGAGGAACTCAGTGCTATCATTGGCTCTGCATGCTGTCAGATCATCGCAACATGTAGCTATCGCTTCATCTCCCCAAAGGACTTAACCTGTCAAATATACCCAATCATTTCCAATGCTGAACTCAGAATAGAAAAATGCTTGAGGCAATAAAGACTAAGTGAATCACAAAGATTAAGGTGTTTTTAACAGGTGGATCGCGCAACTCATCTTAAATCGACTTTAATGATAAACAGCAATATTTAAATTTCTTATTTACATTATGCATGAAGTAAGGTGTATTATCATAAAATCGTCAATCTCACTCATGTATTGTCCCAGTTCCCTTTGCACACATATGTTTTCATGCATTTCATGTGCACTTCAGATTCTAAATATAAGCAGAAAGCTCATAAAGTCTTGCTTTTATTACTCACACTATTATTACCTTCTTCGTCTGCCTGTTGTGACAGTAATGCTGGCCATGACTGTAAGAGTGGACCTCCATTACAGCAAAGAGCAGCAAATAAACACTACATGAAGATACTAAACGCAAGAAAATGATTATGAAAGAGGCCGCCATCATTCAAACTGTCCGTCTGAATGCTGTTTTATTGGTCCAAAAGATTTGATCAGAAGCTAGTGTAAATCTGGAAGCCACTATGAGTATAATAAAACTGCACGATCATATTATTCTGAACCTGCAGAGATTATGGTCTCATGCCACCATAATCTCTTTTCAAACCGTTTTAGACACAGTCACTGAATTTCTTTCAAACAGGATTTTGCAGGCATTTCTGAGGTGGTTTCTCACTAAAAGATCTTAGTAAAAAGCACTTCATTGAACTGAGTGTATATTTATTTTGTGCACTGACTGACATTTATTTTTTAAAGTTTTCAGTCAAAATGGCTTGACCATATTATAAAGATCTCCCATTTTGATCAAACACAGAATGCTTACCACCATTTTGTCATATGATTTGGTATTTCCTGTATATCCACAGTGTTTGCTATGCAAAACCACCAAATCTCCTATAAAAATGTGTAGCATGATTTTTTATCAATTCTACGCAACATAACACTTAATAGGAATAGTTGAAAAAAAAAAAACTAAGCAGTTTAGCTTTGATTTTTCAGAAGCTCAAAGAAACTGCACACCCAACTTTGGTGAGACACAAAATGTCACACAACGGAAAGATTCCTTCTTTAATGCAAATTGAAAGGCGAGAAAATAATAGATGATTTCTCACAGACCACTGTGCCTGAAAGGGTTCATCTAATTTATATTCTACTTTTTCTATTCTTCTGTTTGTCTGCATTTCTTTTTCTAGTGGCTTATTCTGTTAGAAAGTATTTCTGCTCGCCAGGCTTGAGGGATTTGTCAAAAGAAATGAAAAAGAAAGTGAACAAGCAGGAGAGAAGATTCTCCTGTTAATAGACTCTTCATCGTCACCTGAAATGACCCATGAAGAGAGTCTTATGTCATGTCATAAAATGGTCTGTCATATTTCAGGCAGACAAATATTTTTTGTCCTGGCCTGATATCTATCAAATTGAACACAGAGTGTAAACCACAACATGAAGTGGTATGTTGAAATGCAGTATGCAATTTTTTTTACAGTGCAATATGACTGTATATCTCACAATTGTGAATTTACTTCTCGTAATTGTGACTTTATAAACCATAATGCAACTTCTTGCAATTATGACAGTTTCTTGTAATTTGATGCATACATCAGAATGGGACTTAACAAATGTACAAAATCTCATTGTAACTTTACATCTCACAATTGTGAATTCGTTTCTTGTAATTGTGACTAATGACTATAAATCACAATGTAACTTTATATCTTACAATTGAGACTTAATTTCAAGTAAGATAAAGTCATATTGAGATTCTGTGCATTAGTTTGTTAAAAGTCATTCTGAGACATGAAGTCAAATTACTTCAAATTAATTTAACAAAGTCTCAATTGTAAGATATACATTTACACTGTGATTTATAAAGTCACAACTACAAGAAATACATTTAAAATAGTGAGATATAAAGTCATATTGAGATTTTGCGCATTAGTTTGTTAAAAGTCATTCTTATATGCAGTCAAATCTCACAATTTTAAATGTATTTTTTATTGTTATTCTTTATTAATCACAGTGTAAATTTAAAAATTGCAACTGTGACTTTTTTTCTTGTAATTTGAATTCATATCTCAGAATGTGACGAACTAATGCGCCAAATCTCAAGGTGGCATTATATCTCACAATTGTCAAATTGTTTCTCATAGTTTTGACTTTATAAATAACAGAGTAACTTAACATGTTGCAATTGCGACTTTGTTTCTCGTAATTTGACTTCATATCTCAGAATGTGACAAACCAATGCGCCAAATCTCAATGTGGCTTTCTATCTCACAATTGTGATTTTTTTTCTTGTAATTGTGACTTTATAAATCACATAAATGTAACTTCATATGTCGCAATGTGGCTTTTAACAAATTAATACGCAATTCACTCTTATTGATTTCCCTTGTGTGTGTTTTAGGATTTTACTTCATACTATCCACTAACTGCATGTATAGAAACATCAGCAACACAATAGTGCTTCCAGTGATATATGAATCCAGGGTTGTGCATCGCAGCAGTCGGAGCACTAAGGGATCACAATTAATGTTGCCTGATCCTAAATATGGCACACAGGGCTGTTCCACTTCCAGATTGGGAGAGATCCCCGCCAGGGAGTGGATACGGGCTGAGCGCGGGTCCGCCAGCTTTACCCTCAATATGTCAGTGTTAGTGCTGCGGTCCACTTGTTCCTCTCACCCTCTGTAGTAAATGAACAGACACAGCCAGTCTAGAATAACGACTCGGGCTGTCACATCAAATCAAAAGATGCCATCTCAATCTGCGAGGGTTGTGAGTGAGACGCAATGAGACGTATCTCAGGCCTCCTTTTTATCAGCAAGGATTTTAAAGGTTTCTTTAGAGAGAAACTATAGCCTTTGGTTCGCTGTCGGAATGACTCTTGCTTTGATAGAAAAAATGGTTTGGAAAAACATGATGGTGAGTAAATGATGATAGAATGTGAACTTGTGGGTGAACTATCCCTTTAAATCAGTCTCCAAACTCATTTTCCCCATTTACGTTGTCATACAATCAACTGAAGATGTGATAACCATAACAGTACATACAATTATACAACAAAGACATTCAATCATACTTAACTCACCTCTCTGTGAAATTACATGATCAGCTAATGTTTACACAATCAGCTAACGGAGGCTGTGTCCACATTTCCCATCAACAATGTTTATTTATTTTGTATAAAGAAAGAAAGAAAGGAAAAATGCAAAAATCCAAAACTCAGTTGCTACTCACAGCAGGCCTTTCAAGACACAAAAAATGGTATTATGGCAAGAAGATGGATCTGACAACCCTGTTGAATTCAATATTTCTATAGTGCACATGAGATTTGTCATTCAATGGCTACTTTTTTTTCTTTTCATATCAGAGTAAAACAAAAAGAGTTATTCTGGTTGTTCCAGGCTCTGTGAGGCTGTGATAATGGATTGGATACAATATGTCTGTCCTCTACTGTCTGTAATGACTGCTGTCAGTGAATTAAACATTACACTTAACTCATGCCAAGGTGACAAATGCCTAGAAAGGTTTCTATTTCACTGGAAAAAGCGCATACTCCTGTTTCTTTTTTTCCTAGAAAGGAAAATGACTAATTTATCTTCACTTCGCCCTTTATTATGTTTGGAATGTCCTAAAAGGAACATTTAGAAAGAAGAAACTTTTTAAACTTTAACTGTTCTGTATTGGAACATAATAATAATTCACTTAGTGCTGGATTTTCTGAGTTTCATATAAGAGATGGCAATAAAAAGAAATCAATATCAACAGCGAACAGTACAGCACATTGCCAGAATGTATTCGTAATGGAAATATTGATAATTACCTGAGATGATTGACGCCAGGCGAAATGCATCTGAATGTCGATGAGGCGTCATGGGTTCATAAGGAGATGGCTCATAAAAATCCTCACCTAAAAAAAAGACATAATTATAGACCATTAAAATAATGTATAGCACTGTACATACCCACACACTACAATGCTACACTGCATTTGTACATTGTGCTACATTGTTGTCACATGTCCTTATTATGTTGTATGTTTATTTCAATGTGTGGCATCCAGTTATCATCTGAGAATCCAACTTTGTGTTAAAAAATGCTGTCTGATAAAATATTAAGCCAAAACATCTTGGATACAATCTCAGCTTATATTACTTACAGTTCATCACACTGGAAATGGAAGGTCAAGTAGAGCCTTAAGTAGAGTAAATATTCTCTGTTGTATACTGCATATTTTTGGTTCATGGTATCAGGTCATTTTCAGTGGTAGTACACACTATGCACGTACACTATACTCTATAGACAAAAATTGAGCTTTTCCAAGTGGATCAATGCTAATGTATTTGGTCTCGGTGGAATAGATCTGCTACGCTTCTGCCGCTGCAAAACAAGTATACCGTGACTTGCTACTGCCATTACATTCACAGACATTGCTGTGAACATGTAAGACATGCTGCTACTGCTGCACATATAACATACATGAATAACCCCCCGTAGCAGATCTATACAGGTGGAGCTGGGGAAGGGGGAGGGAAGTGCGCTGCAGACTGTTAACAGCAAACACTGCCAGTATTTAAAGGGTAACTAAACCCCTGGTCAGAGCCTGACTCCACCCACTGGCAATATTTGAAAAATGCTGGAAAAGTGGGCAGACCCCAGCGGAGATAGACGGGACGCACCGAGGTGGGGCTGAGTGGTGGGGCGTGCACCTGAGACCCGCAGTGACGGATTAATTGACAGCTGCTGTCAGACTCTAAAATGGAGAGTGACTCACAGCAGGGTCGCAAGACGACGTAAATTACATGCATCTGATGAGTTTTATCGAGTTGATGTCAATAGCGCGCGCTCTCTGTAGGCATTCATATTTTGCCGCAATGTGAAAAAATCCAGCAAAATGCACCGACGCGTTTGTCGACCCCAGAGGATTAACTTTAGCCTAACCATAAAAAATTGTGATTATATATATGATCACTCACATCAAGACGCCGCTGCGGTGGTGGAGTCCATGCAGGAGGAGCAGCGTTTGACACTGCGCCGCTTTTCAGCACGAGCTGTGTGGAGAAGCCCATTTCCACCTCTATTGCGTTACAGACAATATTGGTTGCACACTTGAGCTCCACTGGCGCCTAATTTCCAAGTTTGCTGGAAAGCTATGCAGTCCAGCAGTGCTGTTACAACCAGCAAACCTACACCTACGTACCCTCCTGACCACTGTACTAAATACAGATAAATCTGCGCTAACTTGAAGCTATCCTAACTGCTATCCTGATGCAATACTATGCGTGGTAGCTCTAGCTCGTACCAAGGGAGGGCGTGGTGAGCTCGTACCAAGGGAGGGCGTGGTGAACTGGAACCTGCTTATGTAGCGGTGTACCGCTTACGTCACGCTGTACCGCAAACATCCAATAGGAAAATTCAACTGCAGTAGCCACCGTTCAACCTGAAGAGGGAAGCACTCAGACGTTTTTACACCATATATTGTAGAATTAAAACACTTTATACCCAAATGTCAAAAAAGTTACTCGAATCAATGAACTGCACTAATAAAGACCCAATCTCACGGATCATTAACTAAAAAAAGTTGGTTTAGGGTTTAGTTACCCTTTAAAGGGACACCAGGCAAGTCTGAGTGTTTTTTCTCTACGAAGCCCCCCCTAGTGTCTGGTAGTAAATGCTTTCAAACACACTGTCGTAAAAACGAAACTGTTGTCCCTCCCCCCTCGCCACGAGCAACCCAGCTGAGCAGAGGAACCGGCTATTTCAAAACCAGTTATGTCTACCGAGGCAAGTAAAGGATTATTTTCTTTCCAACTGATGGCGATTTTTTTTTTTATTATTGTGTTGTCATGCATACTAGTATTTTTACCGGGAACGAACGATATGAACGAGGCGAACTACTGCTTTCGTGTTTGTTTGTTTTTGGGAGAGTGGGCATGAGCATAAAATATATATATATATATATATATATATATATATATATATATATATCGGAGGCTAATATTTGTCTAAAGTTATATTAGCAAGGTCTATAAGTTCATCTGGTAGAATGACGGTTTACCTTTGCTTGTCTAAGAAAACATCAGAACGTTTTTTCTAGCTCGATCATGATATGTGCAACATGTTTATTGCCTATTATCAGACGCATTGACTTAGTGACATAAAATAAAAGTGCAAGTTACACAAATAAAACCGACAGAGGAACGGCCAAACAACTACAGAAATCAAACGTGTTTGCTAATGACAATGCTAACATCAAAGTTATAGTATCTAGCGTACTAGTAAGCCCCTAACAGACAGCGATCATAATAAAAACCTTTACAGACAATAGCAAACATCCTGAGGTCACAATTACGTGAAATTTAAATATTAAACACAGTTTATTCCAAAGATACTTGCAACAGCAGCCAGGTCAGCATCCATTTTGCAGGCTTCTGTTTCTCTCAGTTCTCGCCATTCTGAAAAAGCCGGTCCGATATTTACTCGAGTCTGACTTCTTGCTCGGTCAGTCTCCCGTTTCCTCTTTCGTTGGTCCTCCGACAAAGATTTCCTAGCTTTCTGCTTCTTTTTTACAGGCTCAGCCATAACTAAATCTATCGTTGCCCTTTGCTTATAGCTAGCCGGTGCTTGAATGGGGGCGTGTACGTGTGCAGTGCCGTCGAGCAATTTGTTACATCGTGAGACCTGATATCACGCGATACTTCCTGACGGCGAGGCCGCCGACCCGCCGGCCCAAAGTTGCAAGTGAGTTTTTTCCGCTCTCGGGCACCAGGGGGGTGTGCGAAACCACCACCATTCAACCCGAAATAAGTAATATAACCATTCCACTGACTCCGAAGCTGTTCAGTTAAGGTTAAAAAGTTACCTAGAGCACCTTTAAATGTTGAGCCGCAGCTCATTTGCCTCTGATGCAACAGCAACCAATCAGCTGAGCTATGTAGATAACGATGTGATCGCTACCAAATTGAGTAAAACCTATAACGTCAAAGACAATTAAGTAATTATGAAATTACATATAAATATGTACTACTATTTAAATACATACTGTAATGTAAGTACACTTCATTACAATTATATTATCTGCAAGTACAGCTTTTATATAAAATATATACTTTTAAAATTTGAAGTACACTAGAAGTGCACATTCAATACAAATAAGCACACTTCTTTTTCCACAAGGGTTGAAAGGCCCCTGTGCCATGAAAACCCATTGGGAATTATGTCATATCACTGCTACTGTTCACCATCAGATGTCCCAAAAACTGTGTGTAAACTTCATATTAAAATAAGAAGCTTTGTGACTCTTGAACTGAGTTGGGGAGACAGTAAAAACCCTCAACGATGAGTGTGTGAAGATTGTGCCTGTCAAAATTAAAAATTAGCCAGCCTTTGCCTACAGTACTCCCTTCTGAAAGTCTCTCGGGAGCTTTAATCCAGAATTCGACATTCACAATCATTCCATGTAATTCACACACCTGCATACTAGCAGGGGGCACTTGGATCCTTTTATCTGTTGGGGAATGCGGATCATTGGAGTATTTAAGCTGTGTCAGTCTCGTTTTATCATACCGCGAGCTTCACTGTCACACAACAGTTTCTGAGGCGGATGGGATACACATGGATGTGTGCACATGCAGAGATGTGATGAAAGATGGCATATGTCTTCAGACGGTCCCTAACTCACATTAGATCACTAACATGGAACAGTGCGTATTAAACATCACTCCACCTGCTGACCGAGTGTCAAGGATTCACTCTGCAGTTAGACAGACAGATAGAATTGTATGAATTATCCTAACTAAAATGAATAGACCAAAACGTCTGGTACAATTAAGTCTGAAAGTAAAATGACTTGATTATACATTTAAAGACATCTGAAAAGATTAGAAGGATTCTAACTTCCACTGCAGATAAACTAGAAATATTAAATATTAAAAGGTCAAAAAAAAAAAAAAAAGTGTAGATTAAAAAATATATCTGTAAGCAAAGGAAAAATCTTTTTAAAAATGTCGTTTTACAAAAAAACACATCAAGTTTTTAGAAATATTTAGAAATATTTTAAAAAAGGAAAAATGTTCATTACACCTCACATTTCTGTATACATATTAATAATTTTTTCTTTTTATATTTTGAATATATTTTCCATGGTAAAATTATTAAATAGCATTTAAAAAAAATCGAATTATCTGAAATGACCAAAAATTTATTCTGAAATTAAAAACATGTTCACCATTGAAGAGGTGCATTCAAGTCATTGTATGTATGAATATATTTTTTTTTAATAAATGAATGTATCCTGAGAAAAAATAATCATGTCATTGACCCTGAAACTTAATATACAAGGGTGATTTTGTTTGTATAAATGTATTAGAATAACTGTATACATGAAACAGTGTCTGCAGGGCCTGCCTCATGACATTATTTAAAAACATTATCTGGAGATGGAAAGTCCAGTTACTTTTAGCCAAATTATATAAAAAGTCAACAGAGCATAGGTGTGAATGACTAATGACCTTTTATGATACGTGTCAGGTACGCTAATAATGATTTTAACATTCCGGAAAACCACCGGAGTAAACAACATCCCAAGGGAATGAAAAATCACAAATGAGATCTCTTCAATATCTCAACTGTTTCCCCAATATTGACAATAAGATCAAATGGAGAACAAACTGAGACATTGGCTTTCTTAGATGTTTCCCCTGAAAGCAAAAACAACTGGATGTCGAGATGGTCACATTTGTGTCTAGTTCTATTACTCCTAAGCAATTTTACGAACAGCATCAGATAAAGTTTATACTTCAATGGAACATCTTCGTTACATTCCCTGAGCTTTGACAAAGCAACCTCTGTGTGATCAGCTTTTCCTTTGGGACTCTGTCTTATTTTCTCTCTTTGTTGTGACTGAATAGTTATGTTTGAACTTGACAACCCAAAGCACAGTATGAAGCTGTTTTAAATAGCACGTACTAAATGCACAGAACTTAAGAATTAGCATATGTCCTTTCCCGAGTGACATTTCAATCTGAATAAGAGCTCCATCTTTCAGTCGCTCTCCCTTTGCCGTTCCTTCACCTGCAATCATCGCAATGTGAAGTGAACTCTGATGGTCATTTGGAGAGACAGCCTATTACATGAGTCCACAGGGAGTCTGTCTCTGTTTTTTCCCTCGTGTCTTTCTCCCTCTCGCTCTTTCTTGTGTTCTGTCTCTTTGTCTCTGTTATGTGTCTGTCTCTTTTTGTCAGTAAGCCCAGCTCAGGAGTGCCGAGGTGACAGCAGAACAGACAAATGTTGTCTGACAGCTTTCTGCTAGAGAACACTCACCGTCTCACTGTTGCATCAGGTGAGAGATGCCAAACGGCTTCCACAGCTGCACGCGGACAGGGTTGGCAGGATTTTAAAATGAATTCCACTACAGGGTTTTTGAAAAATTTCTCTAGCACTGGGTTTTACAATGTGTGGACACAAAAGTGAATGGGGAAAATATAGCACTAGTCTCTCAAGCTAATCATTAGCTTATCTTTCTCACATAATTTTACAAATCCATATTTGGCCTAGTATCAAATGACTTGATACTAGAAGACATTTATCATAATGTATAATTGTGCTTGTAGACATGTAAGCGCTACTCATAGCATTTTAGCTTCCCTTACAAAAAAGAAGTTTATTCAAGTGTGCTATTAGTATACTTATTTCAAACTAAAAATTAAAAATATAGAAATATACTTTATGTACTTCTCAGAAATAAACTTTACAAATTAATTACAATTAAGTATAGCTACTTGACTTATACTGACAGAAAAGTCTAAGCTTATTTGGTATATTTACTTGTACTCAGTCTTTTGATCAATATATACTTAAAAGTATAATTAAGTATCCTATTGCCGGGTTCAGACTACACAATATCAGCCAGATTTTGGCACAATCCTTTTGAAGTAGGGTGCTTTGGTGATTCGTAAATGACAATGGCCGTTGGGATGCAAGAATCGAACATTTCACCTCATATAGTATGTCATAGTGGACGACAACCGACGCTGTGTCTGCGATGTTTCACGTTGTCACATCAGAAAGACAAGCATGTATAAAGGTGCAGTCTGTAAGAATAACAGCTAGTGGTCAAAGTAGGTACTGCAGTCCAAATTCAAAATATCAGAGATCGTTGTTTCTCCCGCCCCCTCTTCCTCAGACTCGACGCTCACGTGGGTTGCCAGTTTGAGGACACGCAACAGGAACAAACGCAATTGACAATGAAAGCCGAGGAGACTTGCAACATAAGTCTTTGCGCTTTAATATGCTCTCTCTCATAGAGATTTTCAGATGGATACCGATATCAGCTTTTTAGGTTGGATAGAATCTGCAATCTCTGCCCCAGTTTGTTTGCTGGCTGCAATACGGTGTGTTTCCTGCCAACTGGCATCCCAGGGTGTCGAAATACTGATCTGGCAGTGGACGAGATCACACAGACCAAAACAAAAACAGACATTCCAACACGGAACACACATTTCAAAGTAAAATAACTGGCTGTAGAAGTGTTTTTCAGATAAACTAGTAGGCTATGTGAACTCAGTTACTCATATTATGGTATTTTTATGCTTTAGTAGAGGGAAAAAGTTACATACAGCACCTTTAATTTTTTTTCCGGCCCTCCACAAAGGGTTCTGTCATATCTGTGAAGTTGACCAATAAGAGCACAGAAGCTCTTCCATACACAGTTTCAAACTGTACTAACCGATTCTGCGGGAGTGTGGGCGGGACCTTGATACCATGCGGCTCCACTTCACGCTCACTACTTACTACTTACTACTTCTACTTTAATATATTTTAAAATGTAATTTTTTCCTGTGATGGCAAAATTGAATTTTCAGCAGCCATTACTCCAATTTTTCAGAAATCATTTTTGTTTACGGTCTCCTGATGGAAAGAGCGATCTAGTACAAAACAAACTGCATCCAAACATGGATCTAACACTAGACAGGTGAGGCTCATCCTGTGCTTTCGTTTGCCCTCACTGTTTTGCCATCCCTTTCTTCAGGATATGTATACCATTAAAAAAAGAGCTCAAATCCTGAGGTGATGAAGATGAATATTTAAAATCTCCCCTGTGCAGGGAGCAACCACTTTGATGGATGTTTGTTGGAAGACCATAACCGTAAAGAATCATTCCTCCACAGTCTACTTTCCACCCCAGTCTGTTCACTGTGAAAAATAAACACAAAATCAATGAGCACAGTATAATGGAGGAAGTAAACTCAAAAATCGCCTGCCCTCCTGAAAGAGGACTTGTCACAAAAATGAATATTTGTAGTCAGGCTTCAACTGCGGGCTAATTCGCCTGTGTAGTTAGTCGTAAAAATACAGAGAGAGAAATTTTTAGAACGGAACAAAATGATGATAGCAACAGAGATCCCAATCTGCAGCTAAATCACAGTGTGCTACGCTTCACTGATGCATGCTGGATAATTGCTTTTGTATAATTGTTTGTGAAGGACTAGAGAATGAGGAGACCGCACCATTATCCTTAGACATTCAAAACATGTGTGACCTCTACGACATCCCCTGACAACATTTTCAATCAATGTCACATCATTAGGCTCTGCAGACCATTTTAATACTGTTACTGTAATGAGTTTATACTTAAACAAGAGATTTGCTGATACAAACTTGTATATTTATCTGTAGTCTCTTTCTTTCCCCCCCCCCAACTTCATTGGCATAAGAATAACAGAATGTAGTTACCAATCCAATAGCAGTCCTTAAACGAGACATTTCCCTTCAATACTGTCACCACAGCCTTTGTTCATAAAATTGATGTTTGGGACACACACTGTGTCTAATAAGCCTCAGCCCCCCTGTTAATACTCCATTAGGTCAGCAGGAAACAAGTAATTCAAGCAAAGCAAGCACTAATGTCCCTAAAGCATCAGCCAAGACATTCAATATCAACCTGACTGAGCAAGGCCTTTGATCCTGTTCCAAATACACGGGATATAGAAACAGACTGTGATTCAATCCACATCCAATAGTTTATTTTAGAGACATCCTGTTGATAGACTTAAAGAGCATGAATATACATAACCTGTGTGTGTGTGTGTGTGTGTGTGTGTGTGTGTGTGTGTGTGTGTGTGTGTGTGTGTGTGCATGTGTGTGTTGTTTTGCATAGCAATACGAGTACAAAAAGTGTCCACAGAAGTGAGCTAAAACTGGCAAATCCTCCCTGTGGGGACATTCAGAGACACCATTAAAAGGAAAAATCATTCATATTATTATTATTATTATTATTATTATATTTTAATTGTAAAATGGGAAAATTAGTAATTATACTTAATTATATATATATATATATATATATATATATATATATATATATATATATATATATAATGATTAAAGTCTATGGTATGTCATTTCACAACACATATACCTAATAAAATGTAACTAATCATAGAACTGTGCATTTTGTATGGCAAAATAAATATCAGCTTTTAACAGGAATAAGATTTGGTAACACTTTAACACAAAATTTTACTGTATCCTTGTTATATTTGTTACATGTACTTACTGTAGTAATAACAATAAATTATGCATAATTACTTCCCAGATAGCAAAAATCATCTGGCCCAGATCTGGCCCAGACACTTCGTAAGTTCTGGGCCAGATCCGCACAACGGACTCGGGCCGGTGTCTTTTGGCACAACGGGCCAATACCGGCACGGATCCGCTTTTTCCTCATCTGGACCAGAACTGGGCCAGCTCCGGATTCCTTTATGGCGATTTGGCCCACGTGTGGGCCAGATCTGTTCTGGATCTGTTCCAGAATCATGCCGGATCAGGGCCAGCTCATTTTGTTGACAGTACACAAACACACTCGCTCGCTCTATCTAATTAGTATACATATCTAGAATTTCATGAATCTTCTCATTTACATGATCTAATATCTTATGGTCTTATGCCACTGATATTTTTTTCTATTTTTTTTCTGTTTTTAATACAAAATGCTTAGGCAATAAAAAGTTGAATTACTGTACTTTTTTACACTAAAATACCACCTGATAATCTAGTGTCAGCACTAACTCACAGCCACTACTTCACAGTAAACATGCATTCAAAGAAAAATTATTTGGACAGTAAATTTGACATATTCAAGGGCTTTATCTTTTGATAATTTTTTTATTTATTAAGCATATTAAAACAAATTCACAAAACAATGCAAAACAGTGCCACTGTGCATCTTTTTTTTTTTTATATATAATTTTTGCACAAGTACTCAAAGTTTACATAAAACACTTAAGTCTCTACTTGCCGTTAACGGGATAGTTCACACAAAAATGTAAATTCTGTCATTAATTACTCACTTTCATGTCGTTCCAAACCCGTAAGACTTTCATTCATCTTCTGAACACAAATTGAGATCTTTTTAATGAAATCTGAGATTTCTTTCCCTCCATTGACAGCTACGCAACTACAAGTTGAACAGTAAAGAAGATTTTTAGCTGAAAATGTGGTCCTTGATGATTCGTACAATGCAAGTCAATAGCTACAGTCAGTTTGAGAGTCAAAAAAACATTACAGGCAAAACAAAATTAATACCTGTGGCTCCTGACGATTCATTGAGGTCGTATGAAGCAAAACATTTGGTCTGTCAAAGAAACTGAACATTATTTACAACATTATTACCTGTAATCCACAGCCTCTGCAAACAGTCCTGTGTCACGGCAGTCTTGTTTTGCATGTAATGTGTTTCTTTTTTTACTCTCAAAGTGACAGTATTGAATTGCATTATATGAATCACCAAAGACCACAGTTTCAGCTAAAAATCTTCTTTACTGTTTAACTGAAAAACAGTCACCTATATCTTGGATGGCTTGAGGGTGAATAAATTAAGAGCAAATTTTCATTTTTCAGTGAACTTTCCCTTTAAAACAGTGACACAATCTCAGAACTTTTCTCAATGTATATTTGAAAGAATGTTTTGAATGGGTATTCATGTTGTGTAGTGACATAAGCCTCATGAATGTATTATTTATCCCAAAAATGTGGCATTGATCAAAGAGGCAGTGAAAAGTTGCAAAGAAAAAACATACAAAAAATAATGGTAACACTTTGCAATAAGTTTCATTAGTTAATGTATTAACTAACATGAACTAACAATGAGCCAAACATTTGTTACAGTATTTATTCATGTTTGTTAATGTTAGTTAATTAAAATCCAGCTGTTCATTGTTTGTTCATGTTAGTTCACAGCACATTAACTAATGATAACAAATCACCTTTGATTTGAATGCATTTGTAAATGTTGAAATTAATATTAACTAAGATTAATACATGCTGAAGAAGAGCAGTTCATTCTTAGTTCATGTTAACTAAGGTAGTTAACTAATGTTAACCAATGAACCTTATTGTAAAGTGTTAGCAAAATAATTTTATAGAATGTAAACACATCAAAAAACAATCAGGACAGGTCGGAAAGCCATGGTATTACAAACCACTTCATGTGTGCCGTTTAATTCCCATGAGGCATCTGAAAAAGAAAAAAAAAGACCAAGAAGAAAGATTTTAGATATTCATGTAATTGTCACACTAAATAAAGAATCTGACGGCTGTTCTGTACTGTGCTGTGCTTCTTATATCTGAAATTTACCTCAGTTAAGGCCTCTTTGGCCCTTGAACGTTCCTTCCAGCCACCATCACGGGTCAAAGGTTAAATCAACGGATGCCGCAAGAACCTATTCCACTATCTGCTGCACTGGTAGAAGACCACTGGTAGAAGTTTTTCCTTACAGCTCCTGTTGAGAAAAAAAAAATATGTGCAAAAAACATCAACCTCCAACTAATAAGCTTCTGAGTCCTGATTTATAGTTTTTCTATAATGTAGATCAGTTAAGGGATAAACTGGTAGGCCTATATCAATTACTTAAATATTAATTTAAATTGATCAGAATCAGATATCACATGATCCTTCAGAAATCATTCTAATATGCTGATTTGGAACTCAGGTAACATTTCTTATTATTATTAGCAATGTTGAAAACGGTTGTGCAGCTTAACATTTTTGTGTAAATCAAGTTGAACAGCATGTATTTGCATTTATTAAATTAAGATTATTAAAGCATTTACTAAATATAAATTCTTTTGTAACATTTTAAATGTCATTGACTGTTAATTTCGATCGATTTAAGACATCCTTGGTTAATAAAAGTATTAATCTTACAACAGATGTTTGAATGGTATAGTTGTTTCCACAAAAGTATGAAGCAGTACAACTGTTTTCAACATTGATAATAATCATAAATGTTTCTTGAACATCAAATCATCATAATAGAGTGATTTCTGAAGGATCATGCGACACCGAAGCCAGGAGTAATGATGCTGAAAATTCAGCTTTGATCACAGGAATAAATTAGCCTATATTTTACTATAGAACGTAATAATATTTCACAATATTACTGTATTTTTGATTAAATAACCACAGTCTTGGTAAGCAGAAGAGAATAGCATCATTAGTTGACAAACTAAAAATTAACTGCACTTCTACATCATTTATTAATATTTTTTAATGTTAATTTCTACATATACTAATGTATTATTTAAATAAAATGTTGTAGGCTGTTTGTTAACCTTAGTTAATGCACTGTGAAGTAATGACCAAACAACGAACAACTGTATTTATATTAACTAACATTAACAAATACAGTAACAAATGTATTGTTCATGGTTAGTTAATTGTAATTAATATTAACTAATGTTAACAAATGAAACATTATTATAAAGTGATGGTCTGCGGGAGGCCTTATAGCTAGTTTAAGCTAACGTTAACGCTAGCTATCACTAACATTTCCGCAGTTAAAACTTTAACAACAGTGAAAATAAATTAAAGCAGTTAAAATTCGTCAATTACATATAATTACAATCCTCTGGGTCGTCTTCGTGTTAGCATATGCCCTCTGAAAACATAAATAAGAGTTAGGCTAGCTAACATTACGATTCAATGGCGATCTAAGGAGCAATGAAAACTCCAAAACTTACGTTTAAAATTTAAGCTAACGAGTACACAATATAATCAATAAGAAATTAATGAATTAATAAAACAGTTTGACCATGTGTGACTTACCTTGGTGAAGTGTTTGAGGTAGGATACCGAGTACCGACTGTGGCAGCCTCCTCTTCTAAACTCCAGAAAAAAATGTTTCGCGCGCTCGTCTCCACGGATACGGCCCGAATCTGTTTTGCGACTGTTGTTCCCGCCCACTGAAACCGGGCACGGGCTGGATCCGTTTTAGAGCAGTGAAACGGAGGTGACTGTGACGCGGATTTGCCGGTTTGAAGACGGATCCGGCTCGCAGTCACCTGCTGTCTGGGTTGCAACTAACCCAAACCCTAATCTTAACCCTATAGTAAGTGCATGCTGTTAATTAATATTGCTCAGTACTTAAATGTATAATTACACTGTAACAAGGGCACAGACTGCATGACATTATGTATTGTTTAAAAAAAAAAAAAAACTACACTATACAGATTATAAGTCAAATCTGAAGCAAAACCAGTTAAGAATCACTGAGCAGACTAAACATGAGACAAGGGGAACTTTTCTCTAAAATGCACTTGTAAGGAACTTCACAAAAGTCCTGTGAGACGACTGAATGAACAGCTGCCTTAAATACCTATTGTGCGTTTCAAAATTCTGTACATTAATTAAAGAAACAAACTTGTTTATCAAGAGCACTTGGCACTTCAGCCAAGACACCTCTAGGGAAATCAAGATGGTAATTAGGAGTAAGATCAGAGAGTTCTTAAGGAGTAGTGCAGCTACAACATGTACACTGCAACACACAGTAAAGAGATACACTAAAAACCTGCATCAATAAACACAGCTGAAAATACTTTAAAATCCTCTCTGAGACAACTGAATCTGAGTTCTATGAGTAAGGCATTGCAGTCTTGCAAAAGGATTGCGTAGTGTTTCCCAATATTTTTTAGTCTTCCCAACCCAACTACCTTCACATACTCATCGTGTTCCTACATCACATCAGAAATGTGTTATTTTTGAAACACTTATATATTTAAACATAATAATATATGAAAATCCTATACTGTATATCATTAACCATTGCCATTATTAGACATGTTTTTCTCTTTGTGCCAAAAATGTATATGCACCAAGAATGCAACTACATCATATTCAATTATAAATTAGAGATTGGTGATGAATTACCTCAACAAAACCAAGTCTTTACATTTTCCCAGAGAGATGTGGATTAAATTGGAATCTCACCACATTGTCCTTTTTCCATTTGCAGCAAATTGAGGCAAATGAGAGATTTGGAGGGCTCAATCAAGAGGGCTGAGGACAATAATCAGTCTCTGGATGGCTGACATATTTGAGTTAATTTAATTTCACTAGGCCTCTCCTCCTGTTCAACCCAATGATCAACCCCCCCCCCCCCCCCCCCAACCCCAAATCAGACATAATCAAGGTGATTATCAAGGTGATTTCTCAAATGTAATTTACTAACTTGTCCAACTACATACATGTAGGCATATGAGCAGTGAGCACTATATTCAAATGTCTCAATTCAAAATGTACATCAATTCATTGACAGTGTCAATTCACGTTTGCCCAAAAAACCATTAATGTCCTCTTCCTCGCTCCTGTCTCCCCCAAGAAGAATATCCTCATTCGCCTGGCGGTCATCGCCGACGCCTAGTAAGCTAACATTAGCAGTATAACGGTGCGTGTTCACTACAGCGGCAAAACTCCGCTCAGTGCCACTGGCAACGCTGTAACGTCTCCGCTTTGGTTGCGAGTGTGTTTAATCGAAGTTTTTTTCAACACACGGACAGTATAATCATCAGCGATGCTGCACGCGATTTCATTTAGAAATAGACAAGATTTGTTTCCAAATGCACCAAGCAAAGATCCTTTCAATTTTATAAACTTTTATAAACCCAGCCAATATAATCACAATAAACACATCCAAAATAAAATATTTTACACAACAACTGCAAAACCACTCAATTGACATCTGTCCATTTTGGATTTAGATTCATTTTCTGTTGCCGTTAAAAAAAATGACACATTTGCGCGTACTTGTTGTGGACCAACTCAACTCTGTCAGATTGGGGAGGGAGGGGGGGAGTGATAGAGGTCATGTAATCTTTATTTATTTATAATTTATTATTATTATTATTATTGTTAAATTAGTGTTCATAAACGAGTTATGTATGGTCTTTCAAGAATTTCAGGTTAATAATATAACAATTTCTGAAAAATATTTTTAAAGCTTGTGTCATGTGGTGCCCCCCTAGTGGTTGTGAATGGTTGGTGCCCCTGGGCACTGGCCCAAGTGCCCTTATGGATAATCCGGCTCTGATCAGGCTCAAGTATGGATTTACCTGAGATATGCCTTAAAGGGCACCTATTATGACTCTTTTCACAAGATGTAAAATAAGTCTCTGATGTCCCCAGAGTATGTATGTGAAGTTTTAGCTCAAAATACCCAACAGATAATTTTTTACAGCATGTTTAAATTGTAATTTTTTGGGGCTCAGAAAAACGCGCTGTTTTAGTGTGTGCCCTTTAAATGCAAATTAACTGCTGCTGCACGACACAGGGGGCGGAGCTTCATGAGCTCGCGCTACAGAGCCAGGACAATCTCATCTGATAATATCAGAACAGAAACTCTCAGTTGCGGTGTTCATTTCGACTCGGAGTCGGACAATAATGCCCACAGAGCCAGAGAATATATGCTGTATGGACATAGAACAGGTATAGTTTAGTTTAATTATGGTTATAACTTATTTGTCATCTACTTTTATCCACTAATACAAGCCTGCTGTAGCAAAACCCGTCCGAATGATGACCAAAATATACTGACGAGTTCAGTGAAGTTTATTGTACATCACACAAAAGATGAGCGTTAGTTTTACTCCAGAGAATCTCTGTAAGAGCTGAATAAACATAATATAAGAAGTGCGCATTAAAGTCTTATCCATAAACTCTCTCTCTCTCCTTTTCATTATCAACAACATACACAGCGAAGTACACAAAACACTCGTTACAACTAACAGTAAACAAATATACACACCTTTTCAGTGGGTGCTTAATAAACTGGTAAACCTTATATCCGTAAAATGACTCGAAGAGCTGTCATAAAGAGCGCGCTTGCACTTTCATTTCTTCCATGTCCAGTCACGTTAGGCCTGTTGCTCCGGAGAGTGTAAACTTGATCACAAACAGTACAGATCCATCCTTGAGTAACAACGGGAGTAAATGAAGACTGCTATGTTCATTCTTACATCCATCAACAACACACCTCAATCGCTTAGGAGACATTCTTGTCTACAGCTGCTCAAGCGTCGAACAATGGCGGACTCTGTGTCCAGCTCACTCAGGGCGGGTCTAGGCTCAAACTGAAGTGTCACTCAACAGTCGTGGGAGGGGCCTGCTCAATTCTACGTCACATTGCGCCGAATCTGAGAACAGCTCATTCTGAGACAGTGCTTATGATTTATTGAGATTGTAAAAAAACCACTGGGTGGATTTTTATCATTCTAGGGTGGTTTTGCTCACACACTGCCAACACACATTTATGTTCAAACACCATGTAAAAGTGAATTTTGCATAATAGGTGCCCTTTAAGGCGGGCATACACTGTGCGCTTTTCGTCCGATTTTGAGCCGAATTCTGACTCGTGCGACTCTTTTTCGTCGTGTGTCGTTTGTCGTGCAGTGTACAGGGGGAAATGAGAGGCGATAAACCTCTCACGACCGGCAATCTGATGTTCGGAAGAAATTCTGGCATGTCAGAAATTTTGGTCGCTCCTCGTGACTGTATCGCACAGTTGAAACAAAGCTACCAATTGCCCTAAACTTAGTGTTTTTTCCCTCACTATGCCTGCGCAAAAACAGAAATTTAACCGTTTCATCTGCAGCAAGAAAGGCTGCGTTTAGACTTGGCATTAACATGCGACCTGTATCCGGATGTTGTCCACATACACATTGAAAAGACAAGTGTAAGCGCGCTTCTGATCGGAATGTTATGCGATCAGCGTTTCCCCCTCCTCTCTCCAGGAATTGCTGCACGTAGCTGTGTGGTTTTGCGATACAGTCGAGTGCGAAGTACATCACAAATATACTGAGATGTTTGCCCTCGCACCCTAAAGTTGCAGAACCATTCATTTTCTGTAAAGAACATGCATTTTTCCCACCACAGCTGGCAACGTTCTCGGATACGTTTCTCTGTGCCGTTTCCATTATGGAATCTATCCACATTATTGGTACTTGCAGCCTCCTCATCCTCCTCATTTTACGTGATTTGTAAAATGTACCCCGACTGAAAACTGTTTTTAAAAGAAAACCCACCACTTCAGGTCGACTTTGCACCGGAGCCATCCTTTTTTTTTTTTTTTTTTTTTTTTCACGGGAATGTGAGATACGATCTGTTATCCAGATACAGAATTGATGTGGACAGGTGTAAACGCACCGTGTCCAATCTGCTTGATTAGATCACGGTGATCGCATGTTAATGCCAAGTATAAACGCAGCCAAAGAAAATGAAAAGAGGGAGATCTTAATTTCTGTAGCTATCAAACTAGCTACAAATTACTGTTGCTTACCTCCAGTTTGTTGCAAAATGGATAAACCTTACATTACTCACGTCTTCCAAGTCACCTGCGATGTAGCCACCGAGCCACATTCATTTGTTAAACATTTGTCCATGTTAAACAAACTTTTGTGAAATAAAGTTTTTGACTCATTATTGCAGTGTTCAGAAATATTATAGAGTCAGACTGTTAATAATTTTAATTATAGGCCTATAATTCATTGTAATCGACCT
This sequence comes from Squalius cephalus, assembly GCF_949319135.1. Taxonomy (NCBI): domain Eukaryota; kingdom Metazoa; phylum Chordata; class Actinopteri; order Cypriniformes; family Leuciscidae; genus Squalius; species Squalius cephalus. The sequence continues at coordinate 20,634,819 of NC_137137.1, read as the reverse complement.
AAATGTTTTTAGACAATTTTCAATCAATCAATGAGGAGGAGTAAGCTTCTATGTAATCTTTTATTATCCTCACAGTGCGTTGGTTATGCGGTGATGCGCTATGAAATGATTGCGTAGCAAATTAATTATAATTTAGGGCCTAATTAGGGCCTTCCCTAATAATCCTAATAATACAATAATACTACTAATAATTTAATGCATAAATTGGAAATGCTAAATCATCTTAATATTGATAGCTGATGCTTGTTTTGACAATATCTCTGGATACATGATATCGTCTATTGGCGCAACCCGGCGCGGGGGTTTATCGTGCATATTTCACACGTATAGTGTGAGCAGTCAAGTCGCAGCTCGATGTTCGGACCATATAGTGGAAACACATAAATCCTGAGCTTTAGCTTTACATCGCATGCAATCTATTCGTTCAGTGTGAGTAGGTACCTTGCTGAAATTGCACAGACATCGCACAGTGTATGCCCAGCTTAATGCGACATTAGGAGTACAAGACAACAAAGAAGATATTTGATCATGGGAGCAAGACAGAAAAATGCCCAAAAAAGTCTCTAATTGAGATCCTCATTGTGTTGTGCCTTTCTCTTCCTGTCTTCCGTTCATGCTGTAAAATTCTTTCAAAATGACATGCTGCAGTAGGCAAATACCCCGTTCTCTTAATTTGTGGTCCATTTTAGATTTGTTCTGCAAACCCAGTGGGACTGTATGTGCACAGTGTGTACAGTACGTTCTTTAATTTAAAATCCCTGTTTAAAGAGCAGGATATGATTAAAATGCAAAGTTTGTATTTGAGATTAGTGAGGTGACATATAGCTTTCAACCTGTCTGTTGTAGCAAGTTTTGTTTTGCATAATAAACTATAATAGTGAATCAATGATAGTAAAATATCTCTGATCCAAAAATAATGTCAATGGCAGTAGACATACTATTATTTTTTTATTTTTTTATAAAATAATAAATAATTGTAAAAAAAGTGCACACTGAAGGAATATCAAGAACTGAGAGAACTAACTAACTAACTAACTCCTACAGACTGAACACGTAATATGCATATGCATGATGTCGCCGTTTTCCCAAATTCATATTTTTGTAGTTTACACAGAGACAATAATGGTATTTTTCAAAAACCTGCACATTGAAACACATTTTCAAAAGTTTGCATTTTCAGGCCCCCAAAATGCCGTTGTTGTGTAAATGAACTGTCAAAATGCATAAAAAGTTTTCCGTTTTTAGTTGAAAACGGTGTTGTGTAACCGGCCCCTCAACATAAACCTGACAAAGTCCCTAGCAGGTAATTAATATTGGGAATAAAGTGTTTAATGGGTAGGTTTAGGGGTTGGTATAGGGGAGGGCTTTAGGGACAGGGACAAGTAAACCCCATCCATTTACGATTTTGATAATTATAATCATAATAACAACGTATTCAGTGTATATTGCATACTGTTTTTTGGAATACTACAATATACAGGTGCAAATATGACTAGTATCTGCCACTATTTCCTCTAAGTATCTAACAACTGTTTACACTAGTGCAAAGAAAATACTTTTGGATGCTATTTACACTTAGTGCAAATAGCTGCAGCCTATAGTTTTATTTATTTTTAGTTTAGTTATTTTTGTAAACAAGATAAACTAAATGGAAAAAAGAAAAATTACTTTGACAACTAGATGGAAAAAAAAAAAAAGTTTATAGTGCAACTCTAGGCCCTATTTGTATGCTCTATATGCAATTAAAAAAAGAATAATATTGCAAATGCACTCAAAAGGTTATTAGAAAAAAATCCCTAGGCTCATAAAGGTCAAAACAACTATTTTCAATAAAGAATTTTACTTCGACAATGTTGTAGTTACGGTTTACATCAGTTGTACATGTAATATTGGCTTACAAACTGCTTTGCTGGTATTTCTTCAGTGAGTACAGCAGGTTACTTCTAAAATAAAATCCAAAACAAGACACACAATGTGCAATTGATTTTTTTTGAATGCTTCTTTTGATAAGAGTAAATAATGGATTTGGCTGCATTTGCTGCTTTTTTATTATTATTATTATTTTTAACTGAAAACAGTTGTTGCAATGTGAGACCAAGAATTTTCAGATCTTTGATATGATTGACATAAAGTGTTTAACATTCTTTTACCTGCCAAAATACAAACTCCACAACTGCATAAATTTATGATTGAGACTTTCATAAAAAAAAGGGTAAAGGTAAACAATTTGGCTATTCAAAAACATAATTAGGCCACCTACTAACATCTACGTTTGGCCAGCAGGTATAATTCAGTTGGGTTTCAATTCTTCTTTCAGAGCAGCATGTTAATATGCTGATTTCTCTTTGTTTACACAACTTTTTTTCCCCCACACTCTTTATGGGAAATCTTGCTCATATGGGAGTTGCAAAGTGAGGTGAAGAATAACCCTCAGCATATTGCAGAATAATTGCCTTTTTCTTTCATTACATTTTCTAAGAGCACATCCATTTCCAGTTTAATGAAGCTAAAACAATCATCTACCTGTGAGTCAATATTCCTGCCAGCAAGATTGCTTGTCCTTTTTGCCTGGCAACAATGTTCACTAGTGTTGTGGTGGCATTTGTTCCTCAAACTACATCATTCCAGATGAGTGGGACTATTGAACAGCAGGAGGGAGATTCTCTGAAATGGAAAGTGCCAAAAGGCATAACTGAAATAGAAAATCTTAACTGGCAAACAAGAATCGCTCCCATTTCATCTCTATGTTGAGGGCATGGGTGGGTATACATCATCATTGTTGTGGTTGTTGTTGTTTTATCCACTCAGTTGTGTCCGACTCTTAGTGATCTGAAGGATAAAGTTCTTTCAAGGGAACTCGCGCTGCGTCAAGCGCTGCGGGAACGCTCCTGCGTGATTGCGTCATGAAGCACTCGTGAAATCAGTCCAATGGCGTGACGGGACGTCATAGGCGGGTGACGTCATTGACCAGGAAACTATAAAGCACCCCTGAACCAAACAATGTCAGCTTCTGTGTCTTCACAAGCGCTCTATGTGAAATCGTATTGTCTATTTGATGTGTGTTTGTCTCTCTCTATATATATATATTATGGAAAAGCAGCAGTTTAAGCAGTGTGTCACTCCCTGCCCTCGTTTCATCACGGGTGGGGATACACACGAGCTTTATGTGATGTGTTTAGGACCGGAACATGCCCAGTCGGCTCTCGAGGGGGCTGGCAGTGAGCATTGTGAAAAGTTGGCAATAAAAACTCTCCGGTCTCGCCGAGCGCTCTTCGAGGAGGGCGCTTTGGCTCGCGTTCCCCAGGGCTCGGGTCCCGCTGCTGACGAGGCACGGCGGAGACGCTCGTCCTGGGGTTCGCAGATGGATTTAACGGCGGGGTTTGAGACGGGTGATCCCCTATCTCTTCCTTTAACCGTTGAATCCGACGCTTCAGTTTGCGAGTCAGAAGCACGTGCTGCGGTTTCTTCTGCTCGCGCTGCAGCGCAGGTGCAACAGCATTCCAGTTCTGAGGAGCTGGATGTTGTGAGCCTGGGTGAAAATGAAGAGTTTACACAATCACACACAATTACACACACACAAGAGGAGCTTTTGGAGGTTATCACTCGTGCTGTTGCTAGATTAAAGCTGGACTGGCCAGCCGGTGAGCAGGAATTAAGTCAAACAAAAAGCAAATTAGATGAACGATTTTTGCCAGCTAGATCTCAACCTCCAAAGCGGGGCTTGCCGTTCTTTCCTGACCTCCATACTGAGGTGTCGAAGTCATGGATTAGACCGGCATCATTCAGAGTTTTTAACCCAGCGACTACTGAATATTCGAATATAGTAGGGTTAAAGAAACATGGTTATGTGGCGATGCCTCAGGTGGAAGAGACGCTTGCGAGCTATCTCTCCCCTGAGTCTGCATCATCGCTGAAAGCCCCGCAGCTGCCCACTAAACCAGTGAGAACGACATCAGCTTTAGTGGGTAGGGCATACTCAGCAGCAGGTCAGGCAGCCGCTAGCTTACACACTATGGCTGTCCTGCAAGCATATCAAGCTGATCTATTAAAAGACATAGACGATGAATGTGAGGAAGTGGGGAGAGAAACGATCGCGGAGATCAGGAGGGCAGCTGATCTGTCTCTTCGGGCCACCAGAGAAGCGGCAAAATCTATCGGCCGCTCTATGGCAGCAATGGTGGCCACGGAGAGGCATCTCTGGTTAAATTTATCTGACATCAAGGAAAGAGATAAAAAGTTTCTGTTAGATGCTCCTGTCTCCCCTACCGGTCTGTTTGGTGATTCAGTGAATTCGGTTGTAGAACGATTTCAAGAAGCGAAAAAGCAGGCAGCCGCATTTTCAAAGTTTCTTCCCCGAAAAGTCTATGTCTCTGGGGCTGCTGGGCGGGAGCAGCCCCAGTCGAGTATGTCCTCCTCTCACAGAGCTCAGCAGAAGGTGAGCGTGGCTGCCCGTGCTCCCCCACAGAGAGACTGGGGACCGGGACAGCGCGCTCAGCCAAGGTCTTCCCGAGGTAAAGCAGATCTGAGGACTGTTATTATCTCCAGGAAGGCCTCGGCGAAGAAGTCCTGACGCCAAGGACGTCAGGATTTCGATGGCAGTCCCCTCCGAGGGGAGTCGGTGTGTCGAGGCACCCGTTTCCTCTCGGTGCCATCAGGGGGCCGTGTTGCCAACCCTGCCACCTCCGGTGTTTCAGGGCGCAGTGGTCCTCAGCGAGTACTCATCTCTATGTCCGCCCGGAAACGTAGCGGCATGGGGAAGCTCGCACCCTCTGAGGAGGGTTCAAAGTGGGTCAGTTCGGTTGCTTCCTGCCGGTGCGCCGTTTAAGGTCATCGAGCTGGCCGCTCAAAAAACACCAGAGACCAGCCTCGAGAGGCTGGTTCCCTTAGTAGAGTATCTGGCAGCGTGGAAACTTCTGCCAAATGTCTCAGATTGGGTCCTGCGTACAGTGGAAAAAGGGTACAGAATTCAGTTCGGGTCATGCCCGCCCAGGTTCAGTGGAGTAGTACACACGGTAGTAAACTCCGAGCAGGCTCTGGTGATGGAAGGAGAAGTACAGACGCTTTTGCAAAAAGAGGCTATAGAGAGGGTTCCTCCCCACAGCAGAGAGTCGGGGTTTTACAGCCCGTACTTCATAGTTCCAAAGAAGGGTGGAGGGCTGCGGCCCATTCTAGATTTGCGCCAACTAAATCGGGCAGTCAAGAAATTAAAATTCAAAATGCTCACGTTGAAGCAGATTGTGTGTCAGATCAGGTCCGAGGACTGGTGTGTCACGATAGACCTAAAAGACGCATATTTTCACGTCTCCATCCTTCCGCAACACAGGAAGTTCCTCAGGTTCGCTTTCGGGGGCGAAGCATACCAGTATCGGGTTCTTCCGTTCGGCCTAGCACTGTCACCCCGCACGTTCACGAAGTGCGTGGATGCAGCTCTGGCTCCCTTGAGACTCCAGGGCATCCGCGTGCTGAATTATATAGACGACTGGCTCATTCTGGCGCAGTCAGAACTTCAGGCGGCCCAGTATCGAGATGCTGTGCTAGCCCATATGAAAACGTTGGGGTTAAGGCTAAATGCAAAGAAAAGCGTGTTAGTTCCACAACAGAATACCACTTTTCTGGGCGTAGTATGGGACACAAAGACCATGAGAGCCCGTTTGGCGCCCGCCAGGATAAAAACGATCCTGGAAGCCGTGCGCAGGATAAGACTAGGCCAGTCACTCACTGTAGTACAGTTTCAGAGAATCTTGGGTTTGATGGCAGCAGCGTCCAACGTGATTCCTTTTGGCCTGCTGTACATGAGACCCTTACAGTGGTGGCTCAAGACCAGGGGGTTCTCCCCGAGGGGAAATCCGTTCCGCATGATCAAGGTCACGCGGCGATGCCTACGTGCCTTAGTTATATGGAAAGATCCTTGGTTCTTGTCCCAGGGTCCGGTGTTGGGAGCTCCTTGTCGTCGCTTAACGCTAACGACGGATGCTTCCCTCACCGGGTGGGGGGCGACCATGAGTGGTCGCTCGGCTCGGGGTCTGTGGAGCGACCATCATCTTTCCTGGCACATAAACCAGCTGGAGATGATGGCCGTGTTTCTGGCGCTCAGACACTTTCTCCCAGACCTCAGGGGCCACCATGTGTTGGTTCGCACGGACAACACAGCGGTGGTCTCCTATATAAATCGCCAGGGGGGTTTACGATCTTGCCGGCTTTGGAAACTGGCACATCGAGTTCTGATTTGGGCCCAGGGGAAGTTGTTATCAGTTCGAGCATTGTATATTCCGGGTTACATGAACAAGACGGCAGACTCTCTGTCGAGACAGGGAGTGGTGCCGGGGGAATGGAGACTTCACCCCGAGGTGGTGGAGCTCATTTGGAGTCGATTCGGACAAGCTCAGGTGGATCTGTTTGCGTCTCAAGAGACAACGCACTGTCCCCTATATTATTCCCTCACACACCCAGCCCCAATGGGGTTGGATGCCATGGTACAGACGTGGCCGAGGCTACGTCTGTATGCCTTTCCCCCCCTGGCGTTACTGCCAGGAGTTCTGGAGAGAGTTCGCCGGGACGGGGTTCAGCTCTTATTGATAGCCCCGTTCTGGCCGGGCCGAGTGTGGCTGTCGGACATTGTGTCCCTTCTCGAGGGTCCTCCATGGGAAATCCCGGTCAGGAGGGACCTTCTCTCTCAAGCGGCGGGGTCAGTGTTGCACCCGCGTCCGGAGCTGTGGAGACTGTGGGATTTGGCCATTGTATTAGAAGGCCTAGCTCAGGCCCCCTTTGAGCCTATTGAAGAGGTTCCGGAGAAGTTTCTCACATTAAAAACTTTGTTTCTTCTATCTATCTCTTCTCTTAAGAGGATCGGGGATTTACAAGCATTGTCAGTTGCTCCCTCGTGTCTTGAGTTTGCCCCTGGTATGGTGAAAGCGTTCCTGTTTCCAAAGGAAGGTTATGTGCCTAAGGTCCCCACTAATGTGGCGGGTCCAATAATGCTGCAGGCCTTTTCTCCGCCTCCGTTTCAAAACCAGGACCAGGAGAAATTAAACTTACTTTGCCCAGTGAGGGCTTTAGATGCGTATGTCCACAGAGCTGCCCTGTGGCGCAAGTCTGATCAACTGTTTGTGTGTTTTGGGTCCCCGAGTAAAGGGAAGCCCGCATCTAAGCAGACTTTAAGTAAATGGATAGTCGAGGCTATCTCACTTGCGTATGAGTCGGCCGGTCATCCTTCACCACTAAAGATCCGAGCCCACTCGACTAGGAGTATGGCTGCTTCTATGGCCCTGTTATCAGGGGTTTCACTTCAAGAGGTATGTGATGCGGCAGGGTGGTCCTCTCCGCACACTTTTGTGAGGTTTTATAACCTGGATGTGGCTGCTACTCCGGGTTCTCGGGTGTTTGTAGTTTAATGTGCATTGCGATTTCACATATACAGGCACTTGAGGACTATGGCAACGTGGGTATTCAGTTCCCGCAGCGCTTGACGCAGCGCGAGTTCCCTTGAAAGGGAACGTCTCAGGTTACGTATGTAACCATGGTTCCCTGAGAGGGAACGAGACGCTGCGTCGCTTTGCCATACTCCCGGCATGCCTGTGACCAACTTGTTCGACCTATCAGAAGCTGACATTGTTTGGTTCAGGGGTGCTTTATAGTTTCCTGGTCAATGACGTCACCCGCCTATGACGTCCCGTCACACCATTGGACTGATTTCACGAGTGCTTCATGACGCAATCACGCAGGAGCGTTCCCGCAGCGCTTGACGCAGCGTCTCGTTCCCTCTCAGGGAACCATGGTTACATACGTAACCTGAGACGTTCTTCCAATTGTCTCAAACAGTGAATACACCAATAGTGTACATTACTGAACCTTTGTTTTGCAGTAAACTCACTTTTACGTTATGTTACATTCATGTTGTGAGATTTGTCTCTGTCCACCCTGCTGAAAATATGACGTATTGAAGATTGTACAATTGTGCAAATTCCTCTGATAATTAAGTTTTCACTATAGTATCTGCATTGAGTTAGACATTTTTGGTCAAATATAAGATTTTATTTGATTGATTGATTGATTGATTGATTGACAGAAATTAGTACTTTTATTCAGCAAAAATGTATTGATTTGATCAAAAGTGATTAGACACAAAAGATGTCTATGTCAAATAAATGCTGTTCTTTTGAACTTCCGATTCATCAAAGATCCTAAAATAAATTTAGCACGGTTTCCAGAAAAATATTAAGTAACACAACTGTTTTCAACATTGACGATAATAATAAATGTTTCTTGAGCACCAAATCAGCATATTAGAAGGATTTCTGAAGGATCATTGAGAAGACTGGGGTAAATGTTCGAAAATGTTTTTGAAAAGTCTGTTATGCCAATGCAAAACTTTGTAAAATAGTTAGTAAAATAGTAAAAAGTAAGTAAAATGCCCTTTGTCTATTATTAATACTAATATATTCTATACGATTTAATTTTCAATTATAATTTTAATTATTATCATAATGCTATATTAATGGTGAACAGCACGGTTGTGATGGTCCACCAACTAAAGACCAGCACATAATAATTATTAGCCAACATAAACCAGTCTGGATAATGACGCTGGTCTAAGCTGGCCTTTTCAGGGAAGGGAATATAATATGTTGTTCTATATCTGAATGTAGTTTTGCAGTGGTTGCTGGTTCTGGATGCACAGTGCGGTACAGTCATAAGGTATTTCCCCATGCAGTCTAAACCTTGGCATTTTCACACCGCCTGCTCAGAGTCCCAGCAGAGCGCCAAGACTGTTTTAACATTACACCTAGAGCCTCATCAATCTTGCACTACTGTCTCGCTGCATCTCCACTTACAGTAATGGAAATCATTAAAAAAGGATTCACAAGGAGATACAAGTGCTCTGCCTGTCATCGTATTTCTTCTCCGCTGTACACATAAACACATGCACCGAAATGTTTCTAGGGAAAATGTGGGAGCTTGTGTGTGTGTGTGGATGTGGGTCCACCCGGCTGGTTGGCAGTTTTAGAAAGCGTCTGTGATCCAGTGTAGAGCTATTGAGCTGCCCTAGGGCCAGCGCTGATGATTTAGTGGCTGTAGACTAGGGGTGGGAGGGGGGTGGTGGGTTGGGTTCGGGGCAAAAGGGAGGAAGCAGAGGACAAATAGACCAGGTGGGGGTGAGGCATCCTATCGCCTCCCTGTGGCCAGCCTGTCCTTATGAAAGTGGATGACTGAGGTAATAGACTTTGACTGCTGCTATCGGTCATAGAGTTAATAGCTAGATTCTGGGGAAAGATATTTTGTGCTTGGCGTTAGTATCATAGCTCGAGAGAGCGAGAGCCGGCACACGGAGAGGGGAGAAAAATGCCAGAAAGCAATACATACTGTTTTTTTTTTTTTTTTTTTTTCTTTCTTTTTCCTTTTACTTGCTATGGTACCATTGGGGAAACCACAGACCCTCCAGGGTTTGAACTCACAAGTCTCCAGCCGTCAGGGTTCCCATACATTTTAATCAATGAATTTCCATGATTTTTTTCCAATGGCTCGTGACGGATAAGGATTTTTAACAATCATTTTAGAGACCGCAATCACAAAGAGCAATTTCAAGACCATTAAATATCTTAGAGCTCAGCATAACTAGAAAAATGTATGTTCATTATAGAGATTTCCCTAACCTTTCCTTGACTTGTTTGAAAATAGCAAATCTGTGAATCTACCTGTATTTTTCTAAGCAAAAAATATGTAATTGCAAAAGTATTTAAGTATTTAAAAAAATACTCTTTTTTAAGCATAAACCTCATTATGTTTTAATAGATTTATGCTCAAGCCAAAATAAAGCAATCCTCCAATGCTGAAAAAAACCTCTTAATATATCATATTAATAAATATATTTACTTTGTTTTGATGTTTTAATATTTATTGTTTTAAGCATAAAGCTCAATAAAACCTAATATATTTATTCATTCATTATTGGTTTTGTTTTAATGATGTTTACATATTTTTACAGAAAACAAGACAAAGAATGCTGGAAAAAACTGCGTGGGAACCCTACAATGTTACAATTCCATCGCTAGCCCCGGTAACCTTGACCTTGAAGGAGCTCTTAATACTTGAGGCTGGACCTTGCTGCTGAATTCACACTGATTTTGTTCAGCTTATTCACCTGCTCATGTACCTGTCAACCTCTGCTCAAAATACAGAGACCTTGAAGCAAAAGTCATCCATCTTTGGCTTTCGAATTGAAATTTAAAATGAACTAGATTGTAAGTCTCAGAAAAAAATATTTAGGAAGACATGAGGTGTCATTCCATCTAGTCTTGGACGTCCCCTGAGGCGATGGATCTATTACTGTGGACCAGCAGGTTATAGGGAATTACAGACATTTAATTTACAAGATGTGAATCAGTCTCCTCAGGTATTTATTGCATATGTAGAGATTCCAGAGTATCCATGGGAACCAGAATAAGATGGAGGCTAAGGCTGACATTTAAATTGAACAGAAGTCAACTTCCATAAAATAAAAATAAAAGATCAAAGGAACATGATAATAGAACTGGAACATGATTAGGGGATTCTTCTAGAACATGTCATTCAAATAAAACATATTATGTACATGTTATAGATTATAGTTTAGCTGTCTATTAACTCTTTCCCTGCCACTGATGGGAATTTCTGTAATTTATGAGACATCGCTTCCCCGCCATTGACTTCAATTTCAGTCTTTCCGTGTTTTCACTTTTATACAGTAGGGGGCGCTATTTCGTATCTTCTGAGAGAAAGAGAACTGAATCTCCTGACCAAAAGACATGTGAAGAAGAAGCAGAAACAAGCAATAGCATATTTAAGCAAATGCATATGTCAAACAACATGATCAACAGCATATGAATCAAAACTGCCTAATGTTACCGAATGAAATGTCGACCCAGGACGAGCTATAGGACTGTGAAGCTTTGGGGGTGTTGATGGACACAATCTACTCCATCTAGGCTTTTGATCATCATTCTGAATCCCATCCAGACATAGTCTTTGACAAAAACGTGATTTTCTCAGCTTTTTGCTCAAAATGATTTTATTTTTTTTATTTTTATGAAACTTTTTATTTATTTTTATTTTACCCACATTCACCAAAACTGAAATGTGTATTTTTTTCTTAATAAATTGTATCATTTTTAATCTGTTTGTCCAACCAATGAAAGACATACAAACAGTGTCCAGCGCAGTGTTATGTTGGTTTGTGTTTTAGTTTTACTATTGTTTTATTCATATATTTAGCTTTTTTTGTTGTTGAATATTTTTAGTTTTTGTGTTAATTTTAGTTTGTTAATTTTTTTGTCATTTTTATATGTGCTTTGTCATTTTAGTTTTTTATCACTATTTATGTTTAATTTATTTTTATTTCAGTGTTAGTTTGTTTTAGTTAACGATAAAAACCCTGGTTCAGGGAAACAATGATTCTGCAATTCCATTTACACAGAAAGGACATACTGTCAAAATTGTATCCTTATATTGAAATCATTACAATCAAAGATTTAATCACATTCACAACACTCAATACATGATGCTAACTGACCACATGGCATCTTTTAGCCAGTGGTGTAAATGGCCGAGATTCACTGGAAGACCTAATTTTACCATAGAAAATCCCATTATATATAAAAGTATGAAATTTGCATGGTAGCCTATTTGGAGGTTTACGTGGATGAAAGATGGAAATCCTCTACATTTTGAACTGGAACTTCAAAACTTTTAAATCTTTACTTTGTTTCTTGAATTCTCAAAAGGTTTCATCCATCTGTATGTTTGTCATGATCAACAGCACTTAGCCTACATAATCATTTGATGTACCGTTTAGAGTCTCTCTTAAGTTCTCAACTTTGAAGAACAGATCTGTGATCGCAGTAACTCCCCTAACCCTATTCATCTGTATCTTAAGACAGAACCTCCTTCAGGTATACAATCAGATCACAAGCCTTTCTTACTGCTCAGTGGCTTTCTCTAGTTTTCCCTATGGTAAAATTACTTACAAAGTGTTTGTCTTTGGTAAGACAACCGGGGGAGCTTGTGTCAAAATCAATTAGACTCCTGTTAAGTTGAACCTGGTTCACTGCGCAATGGTTCAAATTAATTTTGACTGATTCTGTGCCATACTCTCAGTGTCCACAAGAGCACAACTCAAGCTAGGGCGGGTGATAAAGCACCACTAAGTACTGCAGTTCAGGGAGTACTCAATCAACATTCATTCTTGATTAAAAGACCACATAATGCATGCTATATTTATCACAATAGTGTTCTTTGCATCATTGTACTTTGTACAAGTCTAATTGTCTTACCTGCAGTGATGACGTATTTTTGTAGGCCAACTCAAAGCAGTGGTGAGCTCTTTACTCAAAAATTATTTATTACTCATTACTCGTTACTCATTTAAAAAGTAATTTTACTAATTTATTAATTAATATTACTAATTTGACTTATCACTCCCTGTCAACAGTAATTCGTTACACTTGTTATATTACTTTTCCGTTACACCCCAAAGAATTGGTAACTGCGTATTTTCTTCTCAAAATTCTGACATTGCATGTGCGCCTCTCAGTGCATGTTATATGGGTGTATTTACACGTTTAGTGAGTATCTCTTTAGCGAGTCGTCATTTCTATTCATTTTCCACTGAATTATGTGATCTGGTAAGCATATTAGTATGCTGTCTCCCTGTGTTTTCTCTATTGGAGTCACTGTTATGATAAAGAAAAAGATAATTTGTTGCACATATGCCACTCATTTTACGTGTTCATAACCAGCCTTGTCTTTTCCGATGACGAAGTTCCATTACATTTCCATGTTATGTCTCTGTACCTAAATAACCCATATAAATCTTTTTACATAAGAAACATGAAGCTCATAAAAAGAAAGACTTTTGATAGATGGGTATTATGTATATTGGGATCTAAGGGATGTGGATGAGCAAGCCATGTAATGTCAGAGTAAAGTAATGCCACAACTTACATTTGACCACAATGCTCTTGTCATATTTTCTCCCGACCAAAAAAAAAACAAAAAAACCCAAAAAACGAAGTCATGTCCAATATATCTAGCCACCGAATGTAAGCTTTTCCATATTCCATGCTGCAATGGTGATGTCACGTGCACGTACGAGTTGGATTGTTTGATTTCAAATCAGTAGGGGTTGAGACTATAAAAATTACATTGTAACAAACTAAACAGAAAAACTATAGGATTTTTCCATTGACTTTTGAGATATTGCAGAAAATAAGCTGTGACCAAGAAAAGTGTATGATACTTAAACGTTTTGTTCATCATGATGATCTTCACAAATTAACACAATTTTTATTCATTTTGAAGCCTAAAAAGCCAGAAATTAAACTAAACTAAACGTGGGCTATAAACAAACAACACCACGGTCACGTGACTTCAATGTCATAAAAAAAATCACCAAGGGGGTATTACCGATGTATTTAATAAAACTTGAAAACTTGAAATGCCTGAATAAAACTTCAGGCATTTCACCAAAAACCCATTAAAAAAAAAAAAAAAAAAAAAAAAACATTGACTTTGGGACGATGGAACCACTTAAAGGTGCAAAAGGTGATTCTATACAGAACTTTTTTTTTTTTTTTATGCTGGTTGAAAGTCTCCTCATTTCCTGATAGCAATCCCCATGTTAAGCGGTCTGTATTTTTATAAATATATATCATCTGTGGAAGAACCATAAAATGTATATCGGTAGGACTATAAAATGTGTATCGTTGGTAGGACCATAAAATGTACGTTTAATCATTGCATTCGGTCCGAATGAAATGATACCATGAGTTTTTAATGTCAGTCAACGTGTGTTTGCATACCACTGCGCAGCCTGTTCGCGCAGACATCATACGTCATCAGAGAGTTTCACGTACGCTGTTCAGACAGAACGAGAATGGCAGGCAAACAGCAACAACCTAACAACCTTTCCTTCTGAACCGACAACAAGTGGCAAGTACATTTCAAGTTTGGCAGTACAGTTCTATGAACCGCTGACTTTGCCCTATCCAAATAATTCAGTGAGATTCGACTGTGTTGCCGCTATAATCGCATATGAACAAAGCTGAAATACAGTACATAATTTCCTTTATGGAAACTTCTGAACTGGAGTCATTTCACAATCACATACTTATGTATGCAAGCAAGTGCTTCTGTTTCTCCCCTCACTGTACTGTAAAGTTTTCTCACAGGTGAATGACACATGATGTTATCCAATAACGTTGTCTCTGGTCATCTCGCTTCTAGTCTGTGTGCGTTCATGTGTTTTGGACGAGGCGTGGCTTTGGACGGCGATTTGCAGGGAGGGTGGGATTGTATGTTTTCAATGCTAGCAGGCGAAAGTTAGCATTTCCCTGATCACAACTCATTTCCACATTTTGGCCTACAAAAAAATGTCATCCCTGCAGAAATCTATTTAGGCCTAGTAAATTTGTCTCATTTTATGGATGTTTAAAATCAAGTCATTTGAAAATGGTCATTTCCAAGCCCGGAAAATTCCTAGAAAAGGATTCTCGATAATGAACATAAATATTAATAGGCTATAAATCACTCGGATTGTGAGTGCAGTCCCTGTTAAATGTTTATTAAAAGTCCTTATCCATCACAAAATACTTGAAAAGTCATGGAAAAACCATGGAAATTGGTGGTTAACATGGATGAGAAGATGCTATACACATTAGTTTGTAAAAACGTAAAAAACAAAACAAAACAAATTCTTTCTCCATTGATGGCCAATTTATTTATTTATTTTTTGAGGTGCGGACTGATGGGGCAGTGAACCCGAGGTTACCCCGTGAGTCAGTCCTAGAGCTCCTCCTGTCCGTTTTTAGGGGAAAATCGGGTCCATCGGAGACGTCCAATATATTTCTTAGGCACCGAAATAACACCACAGACACAGTTTAATCACCATAGGAAAATCTCAGAGTAAAATTGGGAGTTGTGAAAAATATGATGCACCGGTGTTTTGCCAGATGAGAAGTTTATCTATGTATCATCTTTTTACTCTTTTAATTCATTTTATAACTGTATTATATATCTCTTTTTATAACTGTTTTAATTTTCCTTGCTTTTGTGATTATTTTAATTCCTTTCTGTGTAAAGTACTTTGAATTGCCATAGTGTATGAAATGTGCTATATAAATAAACTTGCCCTTGCCTTGCCTTACAACTGACTCTAATTAGAGTAGGTGCAGGGTTGAGGTTAGAAGAATAAGGGGTTAGGGTTAGTAGTTGACATGTACTTGCAAAGTAACTTATAGTCAGTAGAATGTCTGTTGGGAGATCATCACAATAAAGAGTTAGCAGATATTAAGTAGACAGTCTACTTATAATACTTAACTAATAACAACTTCATGTCTACACGCAAAGATTCATATTCAATATCAAGTGATGCTGAGATGAACGGGAATGCTAACAGATAGCTTTCACTCCGTGAAGTAGTTATGTGTGGCCATTTGGAAGTAGTTAGACCAGCTTGTTCCGTATGCAAACATTATTTTCCCTTGTGTTTAAATTGAAGGTATTCATGATTAACCTCAGACAGGCTGGACAACAGAGCTTGCATAACCTTACATAGCAACAGGGGGCTTTTCACCAGTACCATTGAACTGCACACACATATTCATCCTACAGAGGATACAGGGCCTTGAAACACTGGAGCTTTTAAATGAAATCTTATACTATTCCCATATCAGGTCATGCCTCTGTACTGATTTTCCACCTCACCGTTGCACACATACCGCAGAAAGCAATTACTCTTTGTCAACTATCTAATCTATTGTTATGATGTTGGTGGAGAATGGAATGAATTCGGCTCTCAAGACCCAAAGGTAAACAGTATACACTTCCCTCTACTCTGCCATGGAGTGTTCTCGTGCTTATTTAGGCTTGGCAGATACAATGATGGATGAATGGATGGATCGCTATAAAGACGACCAGATGCAGAGTGAGAAAAAAAAAAAAAAATGAGTGAAATGTGTGCTCATACTGATTTTAGCACTAAACCTTAAGGTAAGGTAAATCCTCCAGGCAACTATTTTCTATGCCGGGAACAATATTACAGATCTTGAAACTTAAGAGGGGAAAGAGTTGAGAAACTGTTTGTCAAAATAGCAATAGAATTTCATATTTGGATTCAACAATGAAATATGACAACAACAGTATCATAGAAAAAAAAAGAAAAAAAAAATTTCTACAAGTAGTCCGTCTCCTCCTCCTTATAATGTCTCTGGTTTAGACTACATGTATCCACCTCTGTGCATAATGCTAATGCTGCACCTGACTGCATTTTCAGCATGTTTCCCATGCTTTGCCCTGCTGGGAAATGTATCTCTAAAGCCATGGCAAAAATAAGATTTATAAAATAAATTCAGCAGAAAATCAGGTGTTGTAATGATAACACTCAGCTACTACTGTAAGTTCTTAATAATTCAAATCTCAAATGGGAAATCCAACACACCAAACCTATGAGATTGATGCAGTTGTTACCTTAAAAAGCTATTTCTGCCTGATCTGACCCTTAATATGACCCTTCATTGGTGTAACCTAATGTAATCCATGTTTACACTGTCAGTTGTTGGAATAATTTTTTTTAATTTTTTTTTTTATCTTACCGAAACTAAATATTCATATATTAAATTATATTTAAAAAATGAAAACCATTTAATTAAAATGTTGCCAGAAGGAACACATTTAGGTTTCTGGACAAACATTTATTTCACTGTAATGATCACGATCGAAAACAATCACCTAAACAACAACGATTGAAAAGATTTTGCTTGCATTGGGTTTGTAAGCTTGCATTGGGATACAACCTCTAACTTAATGAAATACGACAAGAACAGTGCACAACAAGGCAATAAGGGATGCATCTTCATCTCATAAACAATCTATAACAACATCTAGTTAACAGTATTGAGGGAGTACAACCAATAAGCTGTGAACAATTTGTTCACATGGGGGTTGGTACTGTATGCATGGCTGCTCAAAAGGAGGTCAATCAATCGTTTTGACTCCACACGGTTCAGTTTGCATCTGCTTGATCAGGGCAGAGATAAAGAATATTCCATAACCACAGGGTGCATGAGCCACGCTACCCACATAGAACAACACTGGTCACTACTGTAAAACTGCTCAGTGAGGCACTAATGTTTCTTGCAGTGCAGCGTTAGATCAGATGCAAAGATCAATTGCTGGCATCACATTTCACATAACCAGAGTGAACATCTGCGTTATGTTTATCACAGTGAGTGAACGTGTGCTCAGTTAACTGTGAGTTGAGACATACTGCTACATCCTGGCATTTAATGACTCCTCTGTTCAGGTCCAAAACGATTCTCAACTAGGCTTATCACTGTGCTTTCTATTTCAGTGGAAAACATTTTGAACTATGAAACTATAACAAATTAATGGGGGAAAAAATGCATCAGTTATGAGAATATTGGAAACACTTCCATGCATCAAAATCTTGCTTGACTTCAAACCAGAAATTACATTCCGGCAGAAAAAGGAATGTTGATTGAAACTAAAAAAACAACATGCAAACTGAATTGTGTTTGCTTTAGAGCAGCTGCAGGAACGAAGAAGATGAGCTGAATGGCAGCATCACATTGAGGTGTTTGGCCGAAGCTGATCAAGTCATATATATTCAGCTCATGCAAACATGACACCACAATGGCGCGTCCTCACCCTCCTCCTGCGCCGCATTACTTCTGGCTGTTACCCCAGTGAGGAGTAATGTCAGTACACAAGGACTGTTTTCTCTCATTCATGGGCCTGACAGCACTACCAGCTAATGCACATCCCATCTACTGCCACTGGACTCTACTTGCACTGTATAAATGAACAGTGAAGGTGTTATGTAGGGATGTTATAGTAATTTCACAATTGTGTTTTCTGTAGCACTGGATTCTGGCAGCTAATGTTCAAAACACACACACACACACACACACACACACACACACACACACACACACACACACACACATTTATATAATAAATACATTATTAATATATTTATACATTATTTTCGTATTTTTATATATATAATAAATACGAAATACATATATATATATATATATATATATATATATATATATATATATATATATATATATATATATATATATATATAGCTCTCTAGTTGTGTTTTGTAAAGTGAGGGATATACTCGACAATGTCAGATCGCATATCGTTAAAACAACAATTAAGATATTATCGTAGACGATATATATCGATATATATATCACACACCTATAATATATATATATATATATATATATATATATATATATATATATACATATATTATACATATATACATATATATATATTTTTTTTTTTTTTTTTTTTTTTTTTCTATCAGAACACTCTTTATAACAGTAGAAATGTTTAATTCAGTTCAATGTTCAGTATAGCTTTGTTGTAGGCAAGACTTTGGCATCTACAGAAAATTACCATAAAATAAATCTACTCTGAGAAATATTAACTGGAGTTAAACGTGTGACTACTAGCCTCCATCTCCCCTACTGCCTTTCTGGGATCAATCATGTGTATCTATCCGACTATCTTATCCATTGATCCATAATCCCAGAGAGCTCTTACCTTCAGTCAGGCCTATGTTGATGCTCCAGTAACTCTGCAGACACTGCATTTCCTTCTTCATTCCCCTCTTGCAGCGGCAGTCGAACAGATCCATCTCCTGCAACACTTCCAGGGCTACCTGGCAATCCCTATTGGCCAACATGGTGTTCCTGTCCTTGCCTGCCAGACACTGCCTCATGATCCTGAAGCGATGGCTGCATTTTTGGTCCTGGTTACACTTCTCGGTGGCTCTTAAACAGTCCATTGAATCTTGGTGCCCAGACTCAGAGAGAGCGGAAGAGCCCGACATGGAGAACACTAGCTCATCTATGTAGGAGGGTGGAGAATAATGGAGGTTCAGGTATATATTTTTACATATGGACTGAGAAATGTCCCACAAACACAACTCTTTAATTAGATAACAGGATAGAAGTTTACCAAATCTTTATCTATTTATGACTAATGGATCTATAAAGACATCACTGACTGCATCCACTCATTTTTTCATAATAAAAATAAAGTAATTTTGCAATGACTATACAGCAAAACAGTGCAATTTAGGGATCAAGCCAGGGGCAATGACCAGATGATTGTGAGATCCTTTTAATGACTCACAAGGGTCTCTTGACAGCTCAGAATGGTGTCAAAGTACGAAATACATCCCTCGAAGAGCCAAATATCATATGCATCGCACAAAAGACTTCTAATTAGCATGACGTGAGTCACCAGTGAGTGACAGTCTTTTTTTTTTAGCATTTATTTAAAAAATGGATTTAATTAGTGGCTTTATACTTTCTTCGTTATTTTACTACTAAAAATGGCTTTTGCTCAATTCCTCTTTTTCCTTTGTGTTTGAGAGCGACATAGATTAAAAAAAAAAAAAAAAAATTGTACATATATGCACTTTTTTTTTTTTTGGTCATAGGGTCATTGTAAAGGAGGTGCAACCCACCAGTGACACCTACAGGTGTAAATACATCAGAATACTTACCAATCTCATTTTTTTCTTTTTTTTTTTTCTTTTCTTAAAACTGTTCAGAGCATATCAGTAGAATAACCAGAATGAAAGATTCAGACACACCCTTGGAAAACGAATCACCAATGAATGCTTTGCATATTTAAAATAAATAAATACATAAAAAGACTGAGAAATCCTGCGAGAGGCTCTAAGAATGCAAATGTGTGAAAAGAAGAAAACCAGGAAAGTAGTACTTTACATTTTATTATAGATATTAATAATACTTACTGTAGTATTAATTACAGTTCCACATATACACTGCAACATTAAAACTAATGTGAAGCGTAACTGGAGGTTCAATATCTATTTCAAAATGTGTAAATGGTTAATATGTTCTGCGGACTGTTTAAATATTCAGCCTATTTTTCATCATATGGTGCGCAGAAAGGATCAAGTCTCGTCAGTGTGAAATGGCCAGTGATAAATCCACAAAGTGACCTTGATAATTCTCAGCGTTATTGAAACATTTAATTTACTGTGAATTATTTTCTATACACTGACTTGTAATGAGTCGGATTATATATATATATATATATATATATATATATATATATATATATATATATATATATATATATATATATATATATATGAGTGGGATACTAATTAGATGCCATGTAAAACTATAAGACAACGTGATTAGTTATATTCATTCATAAGGAATGAAATGCAGCTCATGTAACTTGCATCATCATACATTTCAATACGCGAGTACCTTGAACTGATAAGTTCTTATGTCTTCAATTCCGATTTCCATAAATGAAAACTGATAGCCTATTATGCATAGGGTATCGTTGCTTTTCTGCTCGTTATTGAACTTGACCTCACCTTAATTTCACGTAACTTCATAAACTATTATGGTATTAAAATGTAGTAATCCCGCCACATCATTAACGTTGTTACCAGAGGAAAGTGGATAAATAGCAACAATGAAACTGAATAATAAATTGAAATAAATTCCATGAGGAGATTCACTTCGACTACAGAAAAAACGGCAAATGGGTGTTAATTTAAACAAAAACTTACCTAAAAAGAGCAGAAAGCCGTAGATATAGATATACATGTTTCTGTTTCTGAAAGGGAGTCCGCGTGCGTTAAAGGAAGC
The DNA here is from genome assembly GCF_949319135.1 of Squalius cephalus. Classification (NCBI taxonomy): domain Eukaryota; kingdom Metazoa; phylum Chordata; class Actinopteri; order Cypriniformes; family Leuciscidae; genus Squalius; species Squalius cephalus. Next base: position 20,614,105 of record NC_137137.1, on the reverse strand, counting down.
CGCTCGTGCCGTCATATGTTCCCTCCAAATTACTGTATTCTGCTTAGTCCTCTTAAAATACCGATGCTGCTCTAAACGCTCTATGACCTTAAAAATCCCAAATTGTATCCAGCGTTTGTCGGACCATGATTCTTTTCCCTGTCTAAATAATCCAAAGCCTCATATACAGAGGGAAAAGTTCTCTATTCCACTCAGGAGGGGAACTAAACCCCAGGTTTCCGTAGGAACCGTTTACTCGTAGTGGTTTCGGGTGGACAGACGCATATTCCCAATGCTGATGTTCTACTATTTCAAAAGGACGCCGAATTGAAACGTCCGGCTTACTAAAGCAATGTTCCTCAATATGGTACTCCCGTTTATGTCCGAAACAAAATTCCCAAGCAAAGGCAGTGAGAAACTTCAGATGGCAGAGCTCTGCGGACAGACTTCTGTCTCAGACGAAGGCAGTGCGCTCCTGTGGAGCAAAGCATAAGCGAACGCACGTGCCCCCGTTACGCGCTCCAAACCACATGGTAAATGATCCGGAGACGGATGAGTTAATCAAACAAGGAGTCAAGCTGAATCATCATACTATGCTTAACTAACAGGTTTTAGGGCAAATGTAAATGCAACTTTTGACAAGAGGTTAGTAACTGCTCTTGCAATTGTGTAACTACAATACTATACTTATCAGTGAGCATTCAAGAAGGACTTAGTTAAATCTCTTTGTATGACCAGGATGTGGCTGGTTTTGGGTGGGTTTTGGACACTTTTGAGCTGTTCAGGCTGGTTTATGATGTGTTATGCTTTGAGCATTTTAGTTATAGGAACATTTTGAGGACTCGAGATGTCACACCATCATCATCATCATCATCATCATCATCATCATCATCATCATCATCAACATGTCTGGCACATTTTAATGCACGGAATCATTGGATAATAAGTGACACACTGTGAAAACATCATAGGCTGTTTGCAAGACTAATGTAAATATTGCTGGGAGACAGGAATCTGATGTCATGTCAAATGCCTGCCTTTCTAAAAACAGGTGGCTGAAATAATGGTGTGCAATGGATGTGGTCAATTGCAATTATTAAGCACTAATACGGATTTCACAAGTCAATGAATCCTTGCTATCCTTGCTATCCAGTGTTTGGTTATACCTACTAAGCATTCAAAGCTTTGCTGATTAAAGTCAGCATGAAATGGAAGTTGTGATGGTCTTTTCTTCCATATTGTGACATAGCCGTATAGCCTATATGAGTGAAACGCTTTCTCGAACAGGAAACAATTTACAGTAGGGCGGGTTTGATTTTGTTCATCAGGAATTTATTGGATGGTTGTGGTTTGCTATTGCAGTGATCTCATGTGTGACAGGTTGGCATGCCCTTGTACCAGTAAACACGTCAACAGGGAAGAGAAGAGAAGAGAAGAGAAGAGAAGAGAAGAGAAGAGAAGAGAAGAGAAGAGAAGAGAAGAGAAGAGAAGAGAAGAGAAGAGAAGAGAAGTCGCTGCAAGAGGGAGTGGAATTTTGATTAGAGATTACAAGGGCATTGATTAAAAAAATAGCCTAAATAATGATGAGCATGGATGAATCATTTATAATAAATACTGCTATATTCCATAAAAAAAATAAAAATAAAAAAAAAGATTTTACTTTAAATGCCCTTTATTGGATGGCTCTTTAAAATTGTGAAATTGACTTGTATTTTCCGTCTGCTGACTTTGAGTTCACAGCTAATTATAGTCGCTGAAGGTATTAGGACATTCTTTTGGCTTTTGGATGAACGCTTATGATGAAAGATGGCATATATAAACTGTCCGGAGGACAATGAAGATTGACGGTATGTTAATTGATAACTTTCAACAGGCATTACTGACCTCTTTGGGTTATAAGTCACAAGAGCTTTCCGAATTTCTGCCGATTCTTTCTATGTCATTTAAGGCTGGGTAAACAAAGATAAAAGAAGTGAGAGTACAGTTCTATGAAAGTCACAGCATTTTGGCAACAAACCATTGCCTGTTTATTGATGGCATAATGCATGTAAAATAGTACTCACACCAATGTTTAAGATAACTTTCCAATGTCTTTAAAAGTTATATTATAATGCATTTTATACATGTTCAGTCACAACACAAATGGCTATTTAAGTAAAAAAAAAAGAAGTCTCTCAGATCAGGCCAGTCTTATAAGGCAAGTGTCAACTTTAATCCTGTGCTACCAAAATGTCAATGTCGTGACATTTTCACCTTCAGAGGATTTCTTTAAAGCCTTACAAATCTTGTGTTTGAATGGGACAAAACGCAGAAGTGGGTTTAGCCTCAACATATTTTAGCATTTACATATATCCTATATATGCCTGTTGCTAAATCAATCACTTATGCTCAGCAAAGCTGCATTTGTTTGATCAAAAATACAATAAAAACAGTAATATTGTGAAATATTATTAAAATAGTGTCACATGATCATTCAGAAATCATTCTAATATGCAGTTTTGGTGCTCAAGAAACATTTCAACTTAATGCTTTGATTAATATAAAATTCAAAAGAACAGAAGCCATATGATATCTTTGTTTGAGAAAAACGTCAAATTGAAGCTGTCTTTTTTGTTGTTGTTGCTTATGTTCCCCTCCAGCCCCTTCCAAAACACACACACACACACACACACACACACACACACACACACACACACACACACAGAGAGAGAGAGAGAGAGAGAGAGAGAGAGAGAGAGAGAGAGAGAGAGAGAGAGAGAGAGAGAGAGAGAGAGAGAGAGAGAGAGAGAGAGAGAGAGAGAGAGAGAGAGAGAGAATATATAGGATATAGGATACTGTTGATGTGCTTTTGTCATTTTTAGTGGACATTCAACTCCACAGATAAGAAAAGGAACATGATTAATTAATAAGCAAATTATAACAGAAACACCATTCAATCCATTTCAACATTTAAAATTTTAGCCTTGGAATCTACTTAAGTTTGAATAGGGAACAAGGGTGACATTTTAGTGGTAATGAGTAAAAATCACTAATGTGCCGTTTCTTTATTAACCTCTCCAGCAGCAGGCAGCATAATGTGGTGTACTGTTAAAGTTATCTCTCATTGCCTGTTCAATTACTCCCGGCACAGAGGAGAAAAGTTCACAGGAACAAACACTGGCTAAAGGATTAGATAATAATGCTAAAATACCCTCCTAATGTCCTCAAATTTCATAAGAAAAGATGGAATTTCCCAGTGTTGTGGCTCATCAAAGGCTGTATAGATCACTTGGCATAATAGTCTCACTGTATGTCACTTCTTGAACACATTCCAGACCACTCATTAATCACAGAGCAGCTCTATTGAAAGACAAGACAACGGACTAGTGAAAAATGACCCTACTATAAGTTTTTGATGAAGACATGTACATGTTGCTGTCAAGCCTTTTCTTCTAATACTCGAGTTGTCTTCCGAGTTCAGTCGCGGAATTGCCATGGATTGAGTCTGACTGATGGGCTAGCTGTCACGCTGGGACTTTGTCTTCTTTTTTTCACATATACTAGCGATGAGAAGCTAAAACTGGCATGGTCAGCTCTGGGTTTGGACCTGCACCATCCTTCATCTGTTTTTTCATGTTAATTAATGTCTCTTTCCAATCCCTCTGGTGTCTAATCTGTCAGGCTAGCTGTGTCCTTGGTTAGGCCAATGTCCTTCATTTCAGCATGGTAAGAATCCCACCGATTTAGTGCTATTAAGTCTCAGTTGGGTCTAGTGAGCCACCGAGCCAAATTTAGACCACGCCAGCAGACTCACAAGAGGATTACACACCGCCAAGAGGGAAAGTAGATGTTCTTTGATGTTGTAGAAAACACCTTCTGGCTGTATTGCAGTTTTTTTTGTTTGTTTGTTTAGTTTTTTTCAGTTTTATTGTATTTCTATGGTGTGTGTTTTTGGGTGTGAATGGACTTTCAGCTTAATGGCAAAGCTTGTTTACAAGCAGACACGCTCAGTGAGAATTTCCCAAAATGTAGTCAGTGCAATGGGAATAATCTGTTGTATATTAATGTAGGAACAGCTGCTAGCAGTCCAGAAATGTTAGCGATGTTAGCGGCAACCCAGTCAGTGGGTTAGTTTAATCTGCAGATTAGTAGGAATGTTTTCAAAATGCCTTTGGTTTAGATATCACATCTTAGAGTTATACACAAGCTTTCGAAAGCAGATAAAGATAGAGACCGTGTAAACAAACACCCTTATTCCTATGTGTATTATGTTTCTTAGAAATATAATCATGTCTAAGCAGTAGACTTGTCATCATCCCAAAGTCATTTATAGATGCTTTTGTCAGCTATTTATATATGGGTCAGTAAGGATGTCCATGACAAACAAAAACACTCTATTTCTTAGAAATGTACACTTTTAAAAAAGAAAAAGAGTAACTTGAATGACTTGAATGTCATGTCATGAATGAAAAATGTCATGTGGTGTAACCAAGTAAAAAAGTATATATATATATATATATATATATATATATATATATATATATATACAGTACCACTCAAAATGTGGTATAACCAAGTAAAAAATGTACAGTGAGGAAAATAAGTATTTGAACACCCTGCTATTTTGCAAGTTCTCCCACTTAGAAATCATGGAGGGGTCTGAAATTGTCATCATAGGTGCATGTCCACTGTGAGAGACATAATCTAAAAAAAAAAAAATCCAGATATCACAATGTATGATTTTTTAACTATTTATTTGTATGATACAGCTGCAAATAAGTATTTGAACACCTGAGAAAATCAATGTTAATATTTGGTACAGTAGCCTTTGTTTGCAATTACAGAGGTCAAACGTTTCCTGTAGTTTTTCACCACAGGACAAATGGTCATTGGCAAACTTAAGACGGGCCTTGACATGTGCTGGTTTAAGCAGGGGAACCTTCCGTGCCATGCATGATTTCAAACCATGACGTCTTAGTGTATTACCAACAGTAACCTTGGAAACGGTGGTCCCAGCTCTTTTCAGGTCATTGACCAGCTCCTCCCGTGTAGTTCTGGGCTGATTTCTCACCTTTCTTAGGATCATTGAGACCCCACGAGGTGAGATCTTGCATGGAGCCCCAGTCCGAGGGAGATTGACAGTCATGTTTAGCTTCTTCCATTTTCTAATGATTGCTCCAACAGTGGACCTTTTTTCACCAAGCTGCTTGGCAATTTCCCCGTAGCCCTTTCCAGCCTTGTGGAGGTGTACAATTTTGCCTCTAGTGTCTTTGGACAGCTCTTTGGTCTTGGCCATGTTAGTAGTTGGATTCTTACTGATTGTATGGGGTGGACAGGTGTCTTTATGCAGCTAACACCTCAAACAGGTGCATCTAATTTAGGATAATAAATGGAGTGGAGGTGGACATTTTAAAGGCAGACTAACAGGTCTTTGAGGGTCAGAATTCTAGCTGATAGACAGGTGTTCAAATACTTATTTGCAGCTGTATCATACAAATAAATAGTTAAAAAATCATATATTGTGATTTCTGGATTTTTTTTTAGATTATGTCTCTCACAGTGGACATGCACCTATGATGACAATTTCAGACCCCTCCATGATTTCCAAGTGGGAGAACTTGCAAAATAGCAGGGTGTTCAAATACTTATTTTCCTCACTGTATATATTTCCCTTACATCTTAAATATATATACAGTACCACTCAAAATGTACGGTCACCAAGATTACTTTCAGCAATGATGCAATAGAGTGATCAAACATTATATATGTACACACACACACACACACACACACACACACACACACACACACACACACCTACACACACACACACACACACACACACACACACACTTTTGTGGCCAAAACTGGTACTGCAATCACTTTCAAATTACTGTAAAACGGTGTATCCCCTCCCCCCTCCACCCTGACTCGAGGTTTCCAGATAGGCTGCAACGTTGGCATCTGTCTTCAAATTCTTCTCCGTTTTCAGCCGTCTCCATTTTTCAAAGGCATCTCCTTTACAAATCCTTGCTTTATTTCAGACTTTGTCACGACGTATTTCGGAATCATAACGAGGTCTTTTAGGTTTTGTAACGTTAGACATTTTTTTATCTGACACGTTTGTAGCTGCAGCTGTGGTAACTAGAACAGAGCTGGCAACCCGGATGCCGAAACACTACTGACTTCGTGATTGGTAGATAGGTGGAGGGTGGAGCATCAGGCCAAAACACAACATGACAACATCAACATCAGTTGAGGGCTGCAACTTCACTTTTAAATGACAATATCCTGGCCGGACTACTGTTGTCAGTGATATAAGTATTTGAAATGAACATGATTTCTTAATGTCTAGTGACATGTCAGGGCAATTTTATGATTAACTGAAATACATTTCTTACATATGGTTCCTTTAACTCTTGTGCAAACCTCTTAGATATAAAATAATTGTTTGAGATTGAACAAAGAACCAAACAAATGCAACTTAAAAGTATAAAGTAAAAAAAAAAAAATCATTCTTACTCATTCATATTAAGATGAAATTTTGTTAAACGTGGTGTATAAGAAAAAGAAAAAAAAGCCACACACCCAAACTGCAAAATACCTAATATATCCTGCAACAATGAAGCACTGTAACCAAAACTACATATAGCATTATCAAAATCAAATTTTTGCACGAAATGTCACACACTTCATTCATATTACCAGATTTTTGTCTAACCAACGACACACTGTTGGGCATGATGAAAAGCACTCTCATCTTTAGTATGCTTTGCCATAATACTAAAATAGTTCAAATTGTAGAAAATTCTTCAGATTGTTCACATGCACAGAAATATTTGCAGATACACACACATGCTGTTGAAACATTTTTATTTTTTATTTTTCACCAATTAAGTCAGTGCAACATATGCACAGCAGATATATTTACATTGGACTGAACAAAAATATGCTCACAAACAACAGTAAACTGAAAAAGACTGAAGTGTAAACAATTAACCATTAACATGTATTGGCCAATCAGCTTATGTAGTGTCATTTTGAATGGCAGTGTTTTGAAATGCATGGCAAACATGTGACTTTATGGCAGATTGGTGTGTCTTATGCAGAGAACCGTGTTCAGTGCATCTAAAAAGTGCCATTTTGAATTGCAAAATGTGTGTAGAGCAGAAAATGTGTTTAGACTTTTAAAGACTTGAGAAGAGGTTTTGCTCTCTGTGTGTCAGTTCAAATAATTGTGCTGTGCATGTCATTTTAGTGTGTTAGCAATTGGAAAAAACTGTAAGATACAGCTGTATTTGCATAAGGTTTAGACATGATGGAAATACTTATTTGGCCATTTTGGCCTCTTAAGGCTGGTTCACACAGAAAGTGGTTTTGCTTTGAAGAAAGTGAGAAGCGGGCAGTGGAATGGGGAAAAAGCGAAAGGTCTCGAAAAAAAAAACCCGTCTTTTAAAAGTTGAACTTATTTTCACACACACGCACGCACTACCATTCAAAACTTTGGGATCTGTAAGATTTTTTTTTAATGTTTTTAAAAGAAGACTCTTATGCTCAACATGGCTGCATGCATACATTATTTGATTAAAAAACAGTAATATTGTGAAGTATTATTACAATGTAAAATAACTGTTTTCTTGTCACACACCAGCCATCACACCCTCAACACCTGATCACCCAGCACCATCCGATCCCAATCACCCGAATTCTAACGCACTGCACCTGGACCAGCACCAGCTCATTATCTCACCCTTCTTAAACCATCACTCTCCACACTGTCATGGTCTCGTTGTTGCTGTATGCTTCAACTCACCTGGCTACCTACCTGATCGACATTGACCTGTCTTCTGCCCTCCGTCTTCAGTCATCTGTTTCCTTCGCCCAGCGTTTCATGCTCTCATCTCTCTCTCTGCAAAAACAAGAAAGCACAATCAAAGTCCAGCTAAGTGTCTGCAATCTATCTGACTATCCTATACTTACCATTAGTCAAATACATATACCTGCTTGTTTGAATTACCTGTGTTGTCTCCTTTTGTTGTTAACATTTCTATTGTAAAATGTAATTTTATTCCTGTGATGGTAAAGCTGAATTTACAGCATCATTACTCCAGTCTTCAGTGTCATGTGATCCTTCAGAAATCATTCTAATTTACTGCTCAAAAAACAATTATTAATGTAAAAAACAGTTGTGTACTTTGCCATCACAGAAATAAATATTTTATATAAGAGAAATATTTGGCCTATGCCATGCTACCTAAACTTTTCTTGAATAGCCTAAATAGACAGAAAAATTAGCCACATCCTGACCTTATATTTATCTGCATAACTTTTTATTTTTCTCTAGAAAGAAGCCCTCTTGGCCAGTCCTGCGCCAGACCAATATAATCCTTTTGTAATTTCATATAAGCGAAATGCAATCAGATTCTCTTAAATAAGAGAAATTTGATTTAGCAAGAGTATATCATGGTGGTTTAAACCAGATTCTGCTACTGTAAATGATCTAATGTGAACATCAGGCAGCAGTGTAACTAGAGGAGAGAGCAGATGTCCTCAAGCTGTGCTAAGCTTATTCAGAAAGAGATCTGGGTTTAATGTTCATTGCTATACTGCAGCAAAGGAACAAATTAGTCAATATCAAACTGAGAAAACTCTCCTTTTTCAACTCTTTCTCATTTGAAATTTCCTCACACCCTCCTTTAGAAGTGCTGCTCTCATGTTTAGTTTTACAGTGGTTTAAAGTTTACAATAAGGTCAACTCTAACTCCTCTTGGTTCTCTGAGGACTGATAGAATAAGGTCTGGACAATCCTGGATGAGACTGTTCTGAAGCTGCAGTTCCACATATCTGGACAAAATAAACCAAGAACTGAATCAATGTGTGTGGTATGCATTGATATGTTTCAATGCATCAGTCAATCATTCATTCATTCATCAATCATTGTGGACATGCTTTTAAAGCTTGAAGGTTTGCCTTGACAATACATTTCAATTTTAGTTACTTTTTCAAATTATAGTACTTTCTTTCAATTGCATTGTCAATTCACTTCTAAATGGTGCATGAAACTGACATTGAAAACTATTACTAAAAGGGATTCAAGACTAATGTGAAAAGACTTGACTTGGCCTTTGAAGATCTGAGACATATACTGTGCATGTCTGCTTTCTACAGTGCAATAGGCTGTATTTCGTATTAGTTGGAAATTCATAGACATCCACTGCCCTACCATAGCCTCAAAGTGCAAAATGTGAAACTGTGACCCTGATTAAAGCAGTATCACTAAAGTAATTCTTCCTGTAGACTAATTGCACCTATTTTAATTGTACATTCCACCTCTCACACACTGTACTGTGGCTAGTTATTTTGTGTGTGTGTGTGTGTATATGTGTTTGTAATGTAACCTGAGGTTGTGGACAGAATTAGACTCTGGCGACTTTTTTAACTCTAGATTTGGGGACATTGGCTCGGCTGCAGCTGGACCAAGAACAAAGGCCCTGAGCTTACGCATCCATCATACAAGCATGGGAATTGTGTGCTTTTCCTCATGACACTGTATGTCCACACTGTATTTATGTGTTGCCCTATTTAACACATTATTAGAGAAAGCAAACCATGTCCAATTTATGAACCTATGGATTTTTAATGCAGCTTTGATTTGTATTTATATTTAACTGTATCTGTGGTATCAACCCAGTTTGTCATATTTCTTTGCACCTCTGTGATATGTGAGCTTTATTCCAGTAGCATCTTTTAAGAATGTTTATTTTCAAAATTAACCAGAAACAAAAACAAAGACTTATTGGAAACATGCGCTTTAACCTACATTTCTTTGTCAAAACTCCAAAAACATACATAAGACCAAATATATACTATATGCAATTCACTGCAGCTTCCAGCTTAATAAACACGTGAGGCAGTAAAAAATCAACTTATTCCTTTTCACAAAAAATATGATTACTGGGGCAAATTAATAACTTACTTGTGCATGGTTCCTTTCTCATTACTCGGTTAAAACCTCAAAACACTTTTACCAAAGTGCATGTATTTGTAAAATAATTTGCATCACATATTCAGCTTCATTTGTATGGCTTTTCTGACATTGTAAACTTGTTCGGTAGTTCAACTGGTATAGCATTGCACTTGCGATGCAGAGTGGGTATGGGTCTAGTTAAACTTGAGTCATGTTAAAAGTTAAAGTTAAAATGGCACGGTTGCTTCAACAAATGTGTTTTCTATCTAATGTCTGCTTTTGTTAACTCTCTTGGTGGATAGGGTTTAGTGTAGGCGGTACGTTATTTTCAAATGCAATAGAGCATTAACCTTTTAGTGCCACTCTTTGGACATTTCATTTCTGAACTACCACGATACATTTAACAACCAACGTTGCCAGATTCACATTCATCTGTTTCAGATAAAACTGAATGCGCCTTTAGTTTCACACTGGAAAGTGTGGGGAAACATGCAAGAAGCAACGTAATATAATAATGCAGAAATGTCACCACAGGGACAATTTTTCAATAAGCCTTGATTGAACAAAAATGTTACTTCAAAAACTTCAAAAAAATCTCCTAAATTTCGAAACCTAGAAATATTTGAAATTAGGTTTTTGGTTTTTTTAAATGTATATTGACTTTCATTTTATTCACAATTAGTATAATGAAATGAGTAACTTGTGGCTGTTAAAGTATCATTAATAAATAATTGGAATGTTTATTGTAGATAAAAAAGGTGCTTGTCTAAAATGCTGTCAAAGGTTTAAATTTGGTCAATCCAATCAAGTCGAACCTTCTACAGATCCTTTGCTTTCAAAGCATCAAAAATGCATGGATATTACTAATATTTCTATGTGTCTATTATTTAAGATTTTCACTTAGATCTCCTTGCTCTCTAATCAAAAACTGCCACATATCTTACACGCATATGACGAATTACTATGTTTTTTAAATCTGTGCTCATGTCTTATCTTGCCAAAGGCACCAAACGAGTCTAGTTGCCTCCAGTGGGCCCTTCAAATAGGAAGTAGGTGCATGACGCACATGTGTGTGTGTGTGTGTGTGTGTATATATATATATATATAAATCCAACTCATGCCTGCACGCCCTTCTGATTCAGTAACACATCATACATGTTCTCTGCCTTAGTGCCAAACATCAATCCAATAAAAGCACAGCTGTTGCTGAACAAATGAGAGTGACAACCACACTAGAAAAAAAAGTCATAATCAGACAAAAACAGTTTGGCTTTTCCAAGGTTTCTACTTGAGGCTGTGTGGGCTTCTGCTGAGATTAAGCAAACTGACAGGGTCAGGATTGGGTGGTATGTGATGGGCCTTTTTGCAGGGGAGTTCATGCTTGTCACAAACTATTTGGAGCACTTGAGCTGTGCTGATGTGGACTGAACTAAAGGCACAGTAGAAGATATCATTATCTGTGTAGGGAGCCGCTCTGAGTGCCTCAGATGGTCTATTCGGTTTATGCCATGATGTGGATTCAACCAAGGAAGAGGCTGTGAGTCACAGACAGGCTGTGTAAACTGTGGCAGACAGAATATAGACAGCGAACACCTGTGAAGGTGTGATATGTGTAAAGGTATACATCCAAAAAGAGACAGAATTTATGCTCTGCCGCATTCTGTCAGATGCTTTGACTACAGCTTGCATAGTTTTGACAGTATATTAACAAACATCTGAATGTGTTTATCCTTCTAGCTTATGATCAAGAGGCTGCGTTTAGCTGAACAAACCTGCTTCAATTTAAAACAATTGTTATACACAAAGTTGTTTCTTGTTTTGTTTTTTTAGCTTGTCTTTGTTTTCAGTTAAACATTTCACATGTTTTGTCTACTTAATCTCTGAATAGAAACATTTGTACTTGTCTTGAGACGTGTGTTAGGGATTATTTAGATTCAGGGTCTGCACTGATCAAAGTGGATCAAAGATCAAGTTGCAAAACATCTCGTTCTGTTTCACTCAAGTTTTGGTGTAACGCTTCAGATCAAACCTTCTCTGCAGAACACAAACAAAAACACCTTTTATTAAATATCAAAACATTTTATTCTCAAGTATTATTCAGGCTGCCTGAATACAAAATTTAGATTATATACAGTATATTACTAGATACTACCCAGCACTGATCGGCACAGAGCCTATTTCACCCTGTGCCTTTTATTAACAACAGAAACAATTTGACTCGAAAATCTAAGATCAAACAACAATGTTTTGTGGCTCTCCATTTTCCTCTGGCTGTCAGATGAACTGTGCATTCATTTTACTCCCAGAGATAAAGAAGGTCAGAGACTGTAAATTGGAATTCATCAGAGTCCTTCCCCACACACATACAGACTAATTCACAATTGAAGTTATTTGGTAACATTGCAAACATACAATGAAGTAGAAATAGTCATCTACAGTAAGGTCAACACTAACTCATCTAGGTTCTCTGAGGACTGATAGAATAAGGTCTGGACAATCCTGGATGAGACTGTTCTGAAGCTGCAGTTCCACATATCTGGACAAAATAAACCAAGAACTGAATCAATGTGGTATGCATTGATATGTTTCAATGCATCAGTCCATCATTCATCAATTATCATGGACATGCTTTTAAAGCTTGAATGTTTGCCTTGACAATACATTTCAATTATTGTTACAATTTCAAATTATAGTACTTTCTTTCAATTGCATTGCCAATTTACTTCTAAATGGTGCATAACACTGACATTGAAAACTATTACTAAAAGGGATTCAAGACTAATGTGAAAATACTTGACCTTTGAAGATCTGATATATATATACACTGTACATGTCTGCTTTCTACAGTGCAATAGGCTGAATTTTGTATTAGCTGTAAATTCATCGACATTCACTGCCCTACCATAACCTCAAAAGTCATTCTTCCTGTAGATGGTAGACTAATTGCACCTATTTTATGTGTACATTCCACCTCTCACTCACCGTACTGTGGCTAGTTATTTTGTGTGCGCGCGACCGCGCGTATATGTGTTTGTAATTTTTTATGTGTTTGCCTTTTATTAACAACAGAAACAATTTGACTCGAAAATCTAAGATCAAACAACAATGTTTTGTGGCTCTCCATTTTCCTCTGGCTGTCAGATGAACTGTGCATTCATTTTACTCCCAGAGATAAAGAAGGTCAGAGACTGTAAATTGGAATTCATCAGAGTCCTTCCACATACACAGAGATATAGGCAGGATCACAAAGGTCCTCCATGTAGGTGCACATGCAGCAGCAACTGTGTACCTGACATGACCTTGTCTGTATTGGCCCTGACCACGTGCGGTCTTGCAGAGGAGGATAGTTCAAGAGCAGACCACAATTCTCCATAGACCAGCATCTGAGGAGAGAGGGTGGGTGTTGCAGTAGTTTACATGATTATGACTCTTACAAGGAGCCTTAAGGTTTAGATGACTATTTCTACTTCATTGTATGTTTGCAATGTTACCAAATAACTTGAATTGTGAATAAGTCCTTTGAAGTATTATAAGCATTACTTTATTCATTTCAAAAAAACAAAAAAGGTTTGGTTATGTAGACATTCCTGTTTGAATTTAAAACTAGATTTCGCTGGATGGATCCAGTTGTATATATAAATGCATGGCTTATTTCAGCTCTACTTGGCATCTCAGACAGCTGCATTAATTTTATCTTTAGATTTATGTGTTTGTTGAGATGAACCTCAAATGATCCACTGTGTTATTGCTCAAAGTGGCGACTGTTTTGAAATGTTTCGGCATATTTGTGCTAAAAGCGGCCTACATTTCCTTGGCCATGCCTGTTGATTTGCCTCTGTTAGAAATCCAGATATGATTGTTACAATAGCATCACTATGATTCAGACAGTATTGAAGTGTGAGGCATTCAGGTTGACAATTTGCCTTTCATGTTCTCCATTGAAGTGCATTGATCACTTTCTAACTGTATAAGAGAGTGTTAAAGGGGTTATGTTTACCATCACATTACCCACAGACATTATCTATTACCAAAAAATGCACTTCAGCAAATTCACTCTCTGCGGGCATGAGGACTTTCACCTGAAAAGTCTCAAAAGTAAACAAAAGTCATCAATCTTCCCAAATGAGCCAGAGAGTACATCTCCACAGCTATGATGTCCCTCGTGCGGGAGAGAACACTTTCATTTTTCCAAGCCATCCTTGCTCTGAATTACATGTCACTTTAAATAGGTTGTTTGGCTGAGATGATGAGATGTTGGCTCAGGTGAAAGAGAGAGAGAAAGTATAGGGGGAAATAGGCACTGCCAGCAGATGGCTGGGACTGTGTATAATGTCATATATTACTGGCACAAGCAGAAGGACTGAGCTGGTGCTATACTCCCAGATAAAGTGACATTTGCTGTGTGAGTATGTGTGTGTTTGCATGTGTGATATGGGAATAGAGTGTTATTATAAATCATGAGATGCATGAACAATGCACTGCCAACCTGTTTATCTATCTATCTATCTATCTATCTATCTATCTATCTATCTATCTATCTATCTATCTATCTATCTTTAACTGAGTCACTGTAGTAGAGATTAAAACATGATCAGATTTCAGCACTGGATGAATCTTCAGGCAGGGTTATTCCTAAAACCATAGAAATAAAAATAGCTTGAAATAAAAGATAGATAGATAGATAGATAGATAGATAGATAGATAGATAGATAGATAGATAGATAGATAGATAGATAGATAGATAGATAGATAGATAGATAGATAGATAGATAGATAGATAGATGGATGTCCTTTTTTTTTGGGGGGGGGGGGGGGGTGATTTGACAACCATTGTATTATGAAAAAGCAGCTTAGACATTCTGCTAAATATCTCCTTTTGTGTACCACAGATGTAGAAAGAAAAAACACATTTTGAACAACATGAGCCTGAGAGTCACACTCATAGAAGGGAACAGACAGATGTTTGAAATGGTTTATTTAAGTAAAAGCAGAGTGATAATACAACAGCAGGAACCAGACGAAGGTAAAATGATGGTGACTTGATAATAGGTGATGAACACTTAGCAGGTGATGACTGAAGTGGAAATTCTGAAGGATGAACACGAT
The DNA here is from genome assembly GCF_949319135.1 of Squalius cephalus. NCBI lineage: Eukaryota > Metazoa > Chordata > Actinopteri > Cypriniformes > Leuciscidae > Squalius > Squalius cephalus. The sequence continues at coordinate 20,599,074 of NC_137137.1, read as the reverse complement.
GACTGGATATCTGGATCGGGACGGCGGACGGTGGACAGGAGACAGGCGGACGGTGGACAGGAGACAGACGGACGGTGGACAGGAGACAGACGGACGGTGGACAGGAGACAGACGGACGGTGGACAGGAGACTTGATGATCTCAGGTGAGTGTTCAGGTAAGAAGTCTGACTGTTTACTTAGCAGTTACATTCGTAGTAACTTTGACAAGACCAGACCCTGATGTGAAGGTGATGCAGGTTGATATAGGCTGTGTTGATGAGGGACTGCAGGTGCAGGGAATCAGTATCTGGTGATGATCAGCAGCAGGTGTGGTGATGGCTGACTGAGTGCAGGTGGGGACCAGAAGGGATGCTGGGAAGTGTAGTGCAGACAAGTTACAGTTGGTGACTGAGCTGGTGACTGTGACACTGAGTAGATGATGAAATATTTGTTTATTTTTGAGTGAACACTCCAAATACTCAAATATTCACTGCAGAGCAATGTTTACAGCTAGCAAGTGTACAGTATCCCAACATTTCTGTATCATGTCAAATCCATAATTCAGCAGAAAATGTATTTTAGCATTCAACAGCACTCTTCTCTCATTGGGCAGTCAGGGTGTTTCTTTGCATGTCAATGTCATAATTATTTCTTTAATATCACCTGTGTTGTACAGATCCAGTGTAATGGTGAGGCCAGCAGCAGGTGGTCTCTCCCCTGTGCCTGTCATGCCACACAATGACCCAGGTCACATTTGAGTTGCCTCATATCAGGCAGCTGATCAAAGCCCATCTCTGCAGAGGGCACCAGCACCCCCTCCACCTCCCATGGATCTATATTACTCAGATAAGACATTAATAAAACACTATCAGAATCAACAGCCCTTTGATTAATGATCTAAAGGTTGGGCTGCGTGATCTGATAGTGAATGTTCATCCAAACACCCACACCTACCACACAAGGCAGCTGTTTGACCGGTGTGACATACAGGAGGCAGATCATTTACCTTTTTAAAAAAAAAATTGTTTCATGTCTATTCTGTTTTTGTGTGCCAAAAAAAAAAAAAAAAAAAAAAAAAAAAAAACAGCACATGGGTCTGAAACAATAAAATGTGGGTGTGTAAATATGACACTATGAATATGAACTTTTCCTTTAAGGGAAGTGTATGTAGACTGTGCAAATACTTTTGGACCACCAAATCTGAGTAAAATGTATTTCAGATCACAGGAGGAGGCTTTTCATCTCATAAAGATCCCTTCTTTTCACATCAAGCATATGTTTAAGATGATAAAGGAAGGAGTCTGCCAAATTCTGTATGGTTTAGGGCACACATGCGTGCTAAGCATACGGTAGCCTATAATTTTGCTTACAGTGCACTGTAAAACTTTACTGTAAATTTACAGCGAATTTCCTACAGAATTGTACTGTATTTCCATAATACAGTATTAGGCTGTATATTTTACAGAACAGCTGTAAATATACAGCACATTTCTGTTTTCAACCCGATAAATTCGTAATACAGTATCATACTGTAAAAGCACTGCATTGTGGGATTGATTTTTTTCGCGCTCAATTCAGTTCAAATGTGACGAGCCGACAGTAGCTACTACAGGCAAACTTGATTTGTCAGCGGGATTCAACTGAACAGAATAATCATTCCTGTTAACAAGATAAGCAGTGTCTGCGAATCTGTGAGCAATTTTTAAGCTTTTGTGAGCTTCGGTTCGTGTTTCAAACATTAGTTGCCTGTGACGCAGCAGAAAATGGGCGACATTAACGTGCTACATGAAGACGGATGGAAGAATTTGTCACCTGAATAACCTGCGCCTGTGACGATTAGTGGGATTTAGAGTTTGAGAAGATGGAAAATTGTTCAACTGAGTGATACGGTAAGCCAATATATATATATATATATTTTTTTTTGCGTTCGCATTTCTACATTGTTTTCACAAATGCTTATTTGTTTTGATTTTGCGAACGCGGTTTTCTACCGCGGCCGCGCAAACAATTCACTCTGTTCCACCTGTTTACCAAGTAAGTTAACGTTAACGTTAACTTCGATATTTCACATAATAGGCAACATATACCATGTTATTTGCATGACCTGCTTTTGATATATATATTTTTCGTTTCAGGCTTTGTAATCTGATGACGGTCCAGTGCTAATGTAAGTGCTTTTAAGTAACGTTAGTGTTACAGTTATAGTCTATGGTAAAAAAAAAAAAAAAATGCTATCAAATGCTGTGTCAGTTCTGTGATCGTGCTTTTGAATCGTTGTCAGAATTTTGCTAGCACAAGAAAATCCATGTTCCTAATGCTGTTTTCAAATGTAGTATTCCTGATTGCCATGCAATGGTCCTACAACTACTCCCACCATTCAAAGAGAAGTTAGACGGTGTTATCCTTAAGCAGATGAAAGAAGTAGATGATATTCAACAAATCTCATTAATCTGTAATATGTTTTATGTTTTGGTTCTGTTGGTCATGGTTGTGCTGTCCTTTTTAAAAATTGTTTCAGGAATTTGCAATGCTGATGTCCAGCAATCTACATTTGCCAGAGAGTCCACGCCTTATTTCCTGGTATGTAAACATTAAAGGGGTAGTTTAAACCTAAAATGAAAAGCCATCATTTACTCACTCCACTGCAAAATATGTTTTTTTCTTGTTTCCAGTCCAGATATCTAAAATTCTTACATGAAGAAGCATTTAATTGACAAGTAAAAATTGTCTTGTTTTCTGAAAGAATAAGTCAAAATTTAGTGAGTTTATGCTTAAAACAAGCAAAATAATATGGCAGTGCGTTTTAGTGTTCTTCTAACCCTAATCAATTTAAATTTTTAGGTGAAAATTTTAATTTATAGGAATAGATAGACAACCACAGTGAAACCCACAATAGTTATTTTAATTATTAATATTATTTATTTATTCATTTAATTTTTTTTTTTTTTTTCAATTACAGGTCAATCTCTAAGCAACCAGTGCTGGACATTACGTTTGGAAGGTCAAGGTGTGTGTGAAGGATCACAGCCTCTTCATCACTGGCCTGGCAGCGCTGTTTGCCTCCTCCTATAACTTCAGCTTGCAGTACAGGAAGAGGCAGCACCTTGAGTTTGTTCAGAGGTTAGTCATTAGCATATTTGCCATTCATATAAATATTAGACTGAATTGTGAATTGTCTTGACAGTATTTATTAAGCTGACTACTGGTATGAACAATATGGCCCTGGTTTCCATACAGAGCTTAGCTTAAGACAGGTCTAGGCCTTAATAAAATTAGGGTATTTAAGTAGCTTTTATAAAAATGTCTAATAAAAAAAAAAACATTACTGGTGTGCATCTTGAGACAAAACAGTGGCAGTCACATATTTAAGATATGTCAGTGCAAGTTGTTTTTAGTTGAAGGATTAGTGAAAATTCTATCATTAATTACTCGCCCTCATGTTGTTCCAAACCTGTAAGACCTTCGTTCATCTTCAGAACACAAATGAAGATATTTTTAATGAAATCTGAGAGGTTTCTGAACCAGCCATAGACAGAAACGTCTTTGCAACTTTCAAGGCCCAGAAAGGTAGTAAAAACATTGTTTAAATAATCCATGTAACTACAGTGGTGCAACCTTAATATTATGAATCGATGAGAATACCTTTTGTGCACACAAAAAAAAAAAAAATAACGACATTATTCAACAATCTTTACTCTTTCACGTCATTCTCCTACGCTGTTGACGTAGTGTAAACAGTGTCAAGTCACCTTCATTTATATATCGCTTTTAACAATATAGATTGTTTCAAAGCAGCTTTACAGTGATAATAGGAAATTACAGTAACATAGATTATTTTGGCTTTACAGCAGCTCTAGAATAAAATTATTAGATCAACTATTTTTGACTGTCAAAATGCAGGCAGACACAGCTTCCGTGAGTTGTTCAAAATCTTTATTTTTGGTAAACTCTGTGTACACAAACAATGTTCTCAATGCTGGAGTTCATGTGTAGAGCCCCTGGTGATACTTTAAGCACAGTTTCATGTTGTGTCGAGCCTTCTTAGTGTTTTCAAAAATAGCGATTTTTAATGCTATCAGAGTCGTGCCCCAAGCACTCCCATTCAAAAGGCAATTTGACCGAAAACGAAAATACGGTCAAACTTAAAAGTGGAGTTTCCATCCTAATTATGCTTTTAAACGAAAGTTTGCCTCGGGTAGATTAACAAAAAGACCCTAGGTTGCATTTTGGCGAGAGTTATCCTTTAATACACTCCGGCCCACTCATCCTCACAAATCAGTGTAGGAGAATGACATGTAAAAGAAGAGATTATTCAACAATGTCGTTATTTTGGGGTTATTTTGCGCACAAAAAGTATTCTCGTCACTTCATAATATTAAGGTTGAACTACTTTAGTTATATGTACTATTTACCAATGTTTTTACCACCTTTCTGGGCTTTGACAGTTGCAATGACATTGATGTCAATGGAGGGACAGAAACCTCCCAGATTTCATCAAAAATATCTTAATTTGTGTTCCGAAGATGAACGAAAGTCTTAAGGGTGAGCAATAATGACAGAATTTTCATTTTTGGGTGCAAACATGCATTTTAGTCTGGTAAATGTCATGTTTAACATTATCATGTAGTCATGTATGCAATAAACATTGCAAGGCTTGCAATTAAAGTTAAATTAACACAAAGGTTTGGGCTGGATTCTGGCAATGTGTGCTCTATATAAACAGAGTCTATGGCTGCCTTTCCACTGATACTCTGATGGGACCTGATGAGGGGATGATATTAAAAGTTGTAGAATAAAACTTTAAATCTGGCAACCCCACTTCCAAAAGTTTAGTTAGTTGACAGTGCACATGTAAACAGACACATTGAGTTGATGTATTTTAACCAGGGCAGAAAAAATATCAGTTATTGATCACAACATCCAACATTGCATTTTTTTTTTCATGTTCAGTTTTATCCAAACAGATTAGTCGTTAAAACCGATATCTGTTTTTTATTTACACATCTTTTGTGCTGTCTCTCTATGTCAAAATATATAAACTCAGTCCATAATATTTCATTGTTTTTTTTTTCCTTTCTTTTCTGCCTTTTAGACGATTTCCTGACATCAATCCTGAACGTGGATCAAAAACAAAGAAAGGACAAGTAACTTCAAAGAAAACTGGCCAAGTTGTGCAAAAAAAGAACACCGTAAGCCTACAGGTGTCCTCACTTTTGCGAAAACTTGAAGACTTTGAATGGGATTTCGTTTGCACTTGTATGGACTTCAAAACAGAAACAGCAATTCACTGCCATTATTAAGCTTGGAAGAGCCAGGACATTTTTTTAATATATCTTCGATTGTATTCGTCTGAAAGAAGAATGTCGTATAGGCCTAGGATGACTTGAGGGTGAGTAAATCATGAGCTAATTTAAATTTTTGGGTGAACTATCCCTTTAATTAAGTGCTAAGTGTTACCTGTTTGTTGTTAAGTGTTAAAATTGCATTTTATGTTAAAAAAAACATTCAGCCAACATGTTCACAGAAGGCAATTTTCTGATCTTTGCTTTTAACCAAAATAAATGTTTTAAAACCCAGAAAATGTTGTTTTCTTTTTCCTAGTGTGACTACTATACAATTTATTGCTGTAGACAAGTTTAATATTGTAAAAGTATGTGGTATATATACTGTATTTGGTAATTACAGTGGAGTACTGTAAATGCTGTTTACTGTACTAGTGCTGTAAAAATACAGTATGTGGCTGGCAACCCAGCTGCCAGTATTTTACTGTAAATTTACAGTACAACGTTTTACAGTACAATACTGTAAATGCTGTTTACAGTACTAGTTCTGTAAAAATACAGTATGTGGCTGGAAACCCAGCTGCCAGTATTTTACTGTAAATTTACAGTACAACGTTTTACAGTACAATACTGTAAATGCTGTTTACAGTACTAGTTCTGTAAAAATACAGTATGTGGCTGGCAACCCAGCTGCCAGTATTTTACTGTAAATTTACAGTGAAAAGTTTTACAGTGTGTGAATGAGATTTCCTTAACACATAGGGGCAGATTTACTAAACTGGGCAAATTAGCGTGAGCCTGCAATTCCAAAACAGCGCCGATGGGAGTGGACAGTTACTGTATGTGCGTTATGTACTGACGGCGCGCAAATTAAAGAACAGGGGTAGGTAATTTGTACAAATTCATACGAATTTGGCAACTTGTAAAATATGTACGATTTAGCAAAAATCATACGAATTCGAACGAGTGAGGTCGTATGAATTCGTACTAATTAGCCACCGCAATCTACCAGGTAGCGTCTGGTTTAAGATGCGCTTTTTTTGGCCGGTAAATAATGGTGCAAACGACACCAGTACATTGACGAGTGCAAACCATAGTAAATCATCTTGCGTGATTCATTGAAATACTCTCCTCCAATACATTTTGCGCCTGAAAGGGAAACTCTTACAAATGCATACAATAAGGTCAGCCCCCAAAAAAACTGTATGTGCCCATGCCTTTTCAGTGCATTTTTTAAAAGAGGGTTTGCGCTGGCGCAAGCTGTTAGTAAATCTGGCCCTTAAGCTCAAACATAAACAAAGGGAAAAAAGTTTCTGCTAAATTTCCAATAACTCATCTTTTTAATTATTCAGTAACCTCAAACAAAACCAAAGACAAGATCTGCCTTCCTCATGCACACCCACATATCAGTCAGTACTCATGCCACTTTTTTTTCAATAAAAATACTTTTCAACTCAGTTCCACACACCTGATTTCAACTAAATGTGAGCAGCAAGACCCATCATGTCAGGACATGAAGACATACCATAATAGCAGTAAACAAAACATCACCAAAAGCACAGTAATGGTGGTGATAGGAGCGGAGCATGTCAACTCCACATGTTCACAGCTTACACAAACATGACAGTATTATGGCAGCTGAGGGGGAACGTTTACCCCCGGGTCATATTGACTTTCAGTGTGTCGTATGTCACATGGAAAGAAGTGTGAGAGATAATTTATCACAACAAAAGACAAAATCAATGGACTTTGCAGAGCTCTGGCTAATTATGTGCTCTATTGAAAGTTTTCCAATGATGGAGTGTGTGTGTGTGTGTGTGTGTGTGTGTGTGTGTGTGTGTATGTGTCTGCACGGAGCATCTAAGGAAACTTTTGCAAAATTAAAAACTATACAGACATTTGCATGCGCACAAGAAACATTTGAGTGCACACAAGAAGCTTTTTGCAAGCTCCAAAGAAACTACGTTGGTCGAGAGAGCTCAATGCGGTGCAACTGAAGAAACACATGCAAATAGAAAAATAAACACCAGCAAATTTAGAACACATCTTCATCAGTTTGACAACACGTGTGCTGCAAATACTCAGAAAGCAACAAAATACAGAAACATGCTGCAAATACTCACAACACACATACAATCAGGATGTTCAAATAAACAAAGAACTCACCTTTCAAGTGATCGACAACACCACTGATGAGTAGACATTGAACAATAAGAGGTCCCAGCCAGGTTCGTCACTTGTTGGGGTCCCCTTGAAACATCTTTGTGCTATTTGCAGCACGTTTCTGTGAGCTTTTTATTTTACTATATCTCTTTGCATAATTATTTTTTACTTAAAAACTATAATTTCGTTATTTTACAAACCCAACTAATTACTCATCCGTGCTTTCCAATAGGTTGCACGTAAGGGGAAAAAAGAAGTAGCACGATTCTTTCTGCCAGTCGGGCTGCAGCAGAGAAGCTGTATACAGCTTTGCAAGAATCGCCGAAAATTCCGTTAAGGAAAAGGTTGTGGGTGGGCTTACGTTTCCATGACACGCGGGACAACAACGGGATGGTTGGGTTTAGTAAAAGAACAACGGGACGGTTGGGTTTAGGAAACTTGACACGCGGCACACGATCCCTGGTCTCCTGTGTGAAAGTCCTGTGTTGTTTGACCCATCCACCACCCCAACCAACCGGATTTTCAGCCTTTCATACTACTCGCTACTGTAGTCGCTCTTAATGCTACGGAATCGTACTGACCATCACGAAAAAAAACATGATATCGTCCATCGGCACAACCCTACTGTGTACACTTTACATTCTTAATGCACACTCCTAGTTTTATTGTGAATGATAAAGTAATTCTGGTGTGGTTTTTTAGAAGTTACGAACATTATAATCACTTTATTCATCATATTCTCATCCAGAATTAATACATATCCAATGACACAAGCTTGAAAAATCCAAACAGTTATTGTTTCACCCAGTGGCAGCTCTAGCTCGTATGGCGCCCTGGACGGACCACCCTTACTTCCACCCCTCGACCCTAAAACAAAAAAACAAAAAAATCAATGCAATGAACACTCACAAAAATGGAGTGACACCTTCACACATCCACAATGGAGAATGACTTGTTTACAAATGTAACCCTGGACCGGTGTCTGAAGCACGTGCTAAAACGCGACAATATCATTAGGCAACGACAGTCCGGGACGTCCCTACCGGTGCGACCGTGAGTATAAAAGGGCATAAGAGAGTATAAGAGAACCCTACTCTACCCTGTATCTCAATGTCCATACTATCCATCCTAAACAGTATGTGAGATTAAAATAAGTGTGTCCCAAAGCATAGTATATTGAAAAGAGTAAGCCAAAAGTCCCCGATGGTCTACTATTTCCGGTTGATTTTCACTATAACAGCTGGATCCATGCTCACTATAACAGCTAATATTGCCCACAACCCATTGTGCTTTGGAGGAGGAACTACAAACACGAGTACAAAGTGTTAAAAAACTACAAAACATGGCGGATATGCGCGACCGATGGTGAGAGGTTTAGATAAAGGTTTGAGTTGGCTAATCAAAGTTTAACTTGATAAAAAAAAAAAAAAAAACTTATTTAATGTTATCCGTGTTATATTTCATCTGCATTAACAATGTGGACTTTTATAAAGATCTGTTTGACCATTAACTTTTAAATGCATTAATAAGAGGAGAGTTCTCCGTATAAAAGACCCATGACTGCAGATCAACATGCAACTGCATTTCTCTCCGATACTGTAGGAAATTAAATTAAATTAAATTAAATGTGGAGGATTTTATCTTTGACAAGATGATTGACAGGCCAGTTTACTGTGACAGGATGCGACAGAGAGCAACCGTTAAAGACGCAATTGTATGATGTGATAGTATGTCCCAATGCTTGTCTACTCTTCTGCTACACACTCAAAAGGATCTACTTTTTCTTCACAAAAAGAGTACATACGCATAGGGTGTAGTATAGGCGAATTGAGACGCAGCATAAGACCCTCAACATTGGGGGAGGGTCACTCTTCAAAAGAACCTGAAGGCTTGCTGGTAAAAGGGAGTTAGCTGAGTACTAGCCACAACCAGCTGTCCTCATAAGATCTCAAGACTTAGTACTGCCAAAGGTGCCTTAAAACAAAAAGGGTTTGCAAGTCTGTGCCAAAACCACTTTCCGTCGATTATCAAGAGATCAGTCTGAGCTTGACTAGTAGATATAAAGAAGGATTCTAGGAATCCCACCAAGCTCTTCTCAGGGAGCGGAGGACCCTACTAAAAGACCCTCAACTGGGGGAGGATCCTAATCCATGCTCACCATTACCCCTTTTCCACCAGCATGAACCGGGTGCTAGTTCAGAGCCAGAGCTATTGCCAATTAGGAGTTGGTTCAACTGGCGAGCTTTCTAAGAACCGGTTTGCCTTTCCACAGGCTAGAGAGCCACCACAGAGCCAGGTCTTACGTCACTGTTTACATCTCATGTTGCCCAGCAACGCTAGCCCAGCAGCGCCAAACACAAACACACCAGGTTTGTTCGAGATTGTTTGGCTTCTTGCAGACCGATCGGCGCATGACATCAAACCACTGCGAAAGCGATCCAAAAGCACAAGGAGTCGTATGCTCTCTAAACGCTCCGATGCATCTCGAACAAGCCTTCCATCAACAATGGCGGTCGTTGCGTTACTATTGATGCTCATGGCTTTGCGAACCTACATCGACATCCAAACACGGCGAATCCAACGCGTTCGTGCAGCTCGCCGAAACTTGCATAGACGGAGATTACAATCGAGCTGCTATTTAAAAAATGGTGGTCACAAGTTTCTGTTCGTCTTGTTGTCCACGGTAACCCCGCCCCCAGCCCCTGACGCAATCGATTCTTACAGACCAGCGATGTTTTGGTGCTACTTAAGAACCATTTTCCTGGTTCAGAGCTGGTGCTTTGGGTGTCGATAAACAAAAAACTGATTTGAAACTATAGGCTCTGGCTCTGAACCAGCACTCAAACTGCCTTGGTGGAAAAGGGGTACATAAAGACTTCGCTATTCAAGGCAAACCACTAGAACTGCTGTCTTCAGACTAGGATCTCCAGACTTCAGCACTCCTAAAGGTGCTTTACAACAGGAAGGGTTCACAAATCTGGGGCGAATGCCACATCACGCCGGGTTCTAGAGATCGGAAGAGCTCTTCTCGTGGAACAGAGGACCCATTCTTACTCTGCACTCCACCCGAGGATGCGTCCAGAAACTCAAGACTCCACTTACAACGAGGAGCGTAATTCTCTGAAACAATCTAATGGCTGTAGTAAAAAATTCATGTTATTTTAATTTTAAAAGTGTTTGTTTTCCAGTAGATGGCAGCACTTTTTCAAAAATGTTGCTATTTTATATAAATGTATATTTAATTACAAAAAAAAACACAAATCCCCCAAAACTGCACAACTGTACAGTAAAAACATGAATAAAGTGAGTGACAAACTTAGACCTTTTTTCTTATCCATAATTTAAATTTGTTTTGTTTTAAAACTTTTCCAGTTCTCCCTACTGATGTCACTTCAGGTCTCCCCAATGGTAGCCCTGAGGTGACGTAAACCAACCCCGCTCCTCCTTACTTCTGAGTGAGAGTACTTCTCCTGGTGCACACTCCGAATCCCGGCCAGGTTAAATGACCCAAAAGCATCGTTAGCAAACTATGGTCACACGTTACGTAGTTACCAACACATCTCTATGGAACTTGCAACAACAGTTGGCTAACAATGCTTTTGGGTCATTTGGGCCTTAGGAACGCACCCCTGGGCGTTGCCCATGTCACCCGTGCCTAAATCCTTCACTTGTTTCTCCACCCTTGTAATTTTACACATTTAGCTGAGCCGTTAGTGTCAGCAGCTCAACAAAGCAGAGCATTGTTATGTGAATATAACTGTGAATTCCACCTAAATCAATTCATGTCAAAATGAACACATTAATTGATGGCTGAAAATCTCTTCTTTCATCGCAAAAAAAAAAAAAAAAAAAAGGAATCTAACATTTTAACCATATGAAACTCCCTTTACTCCTCTCTGTCTGTGAAGATGATAAATTGTAACCATTATTTTCTATAATGGAGCCTATAATTGCTTGCAATTAGGCCCCATTATGTGAGAGGCATATGACCTGGCTACGGATAGACTATACCAGACAAATTCAGAGAATTTTTTTTTTTTTTTTAGCTCTCTGTGAATGTGCATAATTTTGACATTTTATTGTCATGCACAGGAGCACCAGCCGTCATTCCACTGTTTAGATGAAGGATCATTATTAGATAAGCATATAATGGAAAATATCCCTGTCACTGCATGTTTACTTATATGCTGGCATTAACAAAGACAGTTTTGCATCTACTAAAATGATCATAGTGTTCCGTTTCAATCAGACTGATGATATAGCCAAAAGAGAATCTTTCTTAAAACCTTTCCAAAAGCATGGAGAAGTTTAATGACTGATCTTTCTGTAATCAGATTCATTTCACAACATTCACGGGTTCAGTTCATTTTTGCGTTCAGTGATCATAAATGCTCTTAACACAAATAGATAAAAAATAAATAAATAAAAAACACCGTGAAAGAGCATCATGAATCCACAAGCCTAAGGTAAAATATTCTAAGCTGAATCAAGGATGATGAGATATGCAATCTAATAGTTTTTTTTTTTTTTTTTTTTTTTACCCCATTGTGTCTGTTTATCTTTGAGGACTTTCAGAATGACATTAGACTAACATATATGCATTAGACTAACAAAATGGGAAAATATTCTGTAAAATTGATTTCCGCTTGTTGCAACAACTTCAGGCTATATATGTTAGCAAAACAGAAGAGAACACACACAGGTAACTTCCAAACAAGTTGTTTATTGCCGGTAATGGGCAGGTAACAAGTGATGCAAGGTGAGTGTGAGTGATAACGGTTTTTATCTTTGCAGGTGCTGACAGATTGGCAACTGAAGATAACATAAGACTGAGGATGATCATAACAGGTAGGTAGTCAGGTGAACATTTCATGTAGGAACAACAAGACCAGACAAATTATTGGACAAAAAACTTCCTCACGTAATAACCTAGAATACTGTCTAACACTTGATGGCTGCTCTGTTAAGTCTTCGTCGTCGGTTAGGAACCTGGGTGTGCTCTTTGATACCAATCTTTCATTTGAAAGTCACGTGTCCAGTATCTGTAAAACTGCATTTTTCCATCTTAAAAATATATCTAAATTACGTCATATGCTCTCATTGACAAATGCGGAACAATTAGTTCATGCGTTCATGACCTCAAGGCTAGATTATTGTAATGCTCTACTGGGTGGTTGCCCTGCACGCTTAATAAACAAACTACAGCTAGTTCAAAACGCAGCAGCTCGAGTTCTTACCAGAACCAGGAAGTATGACCATATTAGCCCGGTTCTGTCAACACTGCATTGGCTCCCTATTAAACATCGCATCAATTTTAAAATATTGCTGATCACTTACAAAGCACTAAATGGTTTAGCTCCGCAGTACTTGAGCGAGCTCTTAACGCATTATAGTCCTACACGTCTATTGCGATCTCAAAATTCCGGCCAGTTGATAATACCTAGAATATCAAAATCGACTGCTGGCGGTAGATCCTTCTCCTATTTAGCACCAAAACTTTGGAACAGCCTTCCTACCATTGTCTGGGAAGCAGACACACTCTGTCAGTTCAAAGCTAGACTAAAAACACATCTCTTTGACCTAGCTTTCACATAATACATTATAGACTTCTATAATTCAGTGTTAGGCTGCATAGATTAGGTCAGCTGGAACCGGGAACACTTCCCATAAATCCCGATGTACTCGTTACTTCATAAGAAGAATGGCATCTACGCTAATTTGAGTGTCTTTGTTTATCCCGAGGTTTTCCCGCAGCCTGCCGGATCCAGGCCGTATCCAGATCTGATGAAGGGCCTTCGCCTGGACCCGATGACAACGCAGTGCTGAAGTGCCAACTAGTCTCTCCCTATGGAGGATCCCTTTACCACTCTACAGATAAAGCGTCGTCGGGAAACTCAATTCGCGTATCTACCCCGAATTGATAAAATAAAATAAAATTCTTAATCAAAACTATAAGGAAACACCAGTAATTTGTTTAGGCTTGGTTTGTAGGGAATAACAAACCTGCACATATATATTCAAACGCACATAACTATAGAACCAATTCTTAATGCGCATGTGACCGCCATCAGCGTTTCTCACAGGATCGTGTTTAAAGTTTGTGTAAAGAGAATGGTGTCGTCTTAGCGGCCCCTAATTTAATAACAAATGATCGTTGCGACGGAAGCGAATCAATCAAAACTAACTTTAGCTGTAAAATAACTTTATTAAAGAACCGCTATAAAGCCAAAACATTCTCTGTTACCTTAAATTATACGTTTATTTCTGTAAAGCTGCTTTGAAACAATCTACATTGTTAAAAGCGCTATATAAATGAAGATGACTTGACTTGACTTGACTTGACTGGTCTGATAAGATGGAATTCCATGAACAGAGATGGGCATAAATACATGGATATTTATTTAAAATACAAATACAAAATACTGTGTGGAAAAATGTATTTAAATACAAATACAGTACTTTGTATTTTGAAAATACACTAAATACATGTGAAATTGACCGTTCGCAAAGACCCGCCCGGGCCGCCCCCCTTAGTTACTGTCGCTATGTCCGACAAGCTACGCGTTCTCACGCCACACCATGTTCTCACGCAGTGAAAAATACATCGCGGAGCAGAGAGGAGACTGACAACACGCTGACAGACAGGACAGACCAGGTTACTTTTCGGTTACGTTTGATATTAAACATATTAAACAAAGTCTCACCTTTCAAATTTGGTCATTTTTTAAAAGAAATTTAAACAATAAATACCGTTTTGTGGCTCTTTAATGTGTCGTGACAGATCGCTGTAGAGCATCAGTTAAAGCTGCTCGTGAACTGATCATCTCTTCCTTCTAGTTAATTTATAGCCTCAAATAAACAACAAACATAAGAAGGAATGTTGTTTTAACCACGGAAAGGCGTCAGTACACTCCGTTTTTCAAGTTCAAATCCTCCCATGTTAATCTACTAACTCTCCTCTGCTTTGTCGGACAAAATGGCGGATGGCGAAGTATGATTGGTCAGATCACCTGTCAATCAAGCTCCCTGCGAAGGGTCAATTGGCCATCCAGTGCAGGTATAGGTCACAGTGAATGAAGAAACTACATAGGCCTATAGAGCTGGTAAGTCCCGCCCCTTCCGCTAACCCCACTGGACCTCTAGGTTGAAAAATCGTCAATGCACGTGAATGGGAGAAAATAATTATTTTCTGGTCCCGTTTGAATTGTGCCATGAATGTGAACATATGTTGTCTGTGAATTTTTTATATAATTTTTCATGTTACGAGTTTGACAGTATATGGTATGATTCTTCGGCTAGCAGTTGTGGAAAAGACATAACGAGAAAGACTACATGTCGCCTATGTGACGTCACCCCATAAAGTTGACTTACCCGTGGTTTTCACCAACCTCAACGATTTTGTCCTCTCCCTGAAAGAAGGCGATGAAGTGCACCAAAGACACAGCCATGTTTAGCGGGATCCGTGAGCTAGTGTCCGTGTGCGAGTGGTGGTGACGTTTCAAACGCGTCGAAAGCAGCGAAGAGTTGTAGTCCACAAAGTGCTTTCACACAAAGTCTAACCGTATCAAACTTCTAAATTCTAAATTGTAGCATTCTTTACACGAAAAGTTCTATAAAAAATTCACAGACAACATATGTTCACATTCATGGCACAATTCAAACGGGACCAGAAAATAATAATTTTCTCCCATTCACTTGCATTGACGATTTTTCAACCTAGAGGTCCAGTGGGGTTAGCGGAAGGGGCGGGACTTACCAGCTCTATTGCTGGCCATTACAAATAAACTTGTGCAAAATAGCAGCCATTTATATACTTATTTCTGACCAGGCTACAATGTAGTCGATTACTTATGGTGAACATTATTAATTTATTAAAATATATAGGGCCCTATTTTAACGATCTGAAACGCAAGTATCAAGCGCAAAACGCAAGTAACTTTGTGGGCGGGTCTTGGGCGCTGTTGCTATTATACCGGCGGGATAAATGACTCTTGCGCCCGACGCAAATCTAAAATGGGTTGGTCTGAAGTAGCTTCATTACTCATAGGTGTGGTTTGGGCGTAACGTGAAATAAACCAATCAGAGCGTCATCTCACATTCCCTTTAAGAGCAGATGCGCTTTTCCATAGCCGATTGCTATTGTAACGGCGGATTTGCCAGGCGCGCGCCAAGAGCGGTTCACAGCCAAGGAGAGCAACGCTCTCGTCACGGCCGTAAAAGAGAGAAGTTACATTGAAATGGAGAAACCCACCCAAATTAACTTCGGTTAAACAGGCGTATGATAATTTGGGTAAATGTGTAAGCTAGATGTATGCTTTTATAATAAATTGTCTATCTATCTATCTATCTATCTATCTATCTATCTATCTATCTATCTATCTATCTATCTATCTATCTATCTATCTATCTATCGTAATAATGTATGATTTGCAAAAATGAAAACTGCTGCTTCTGTGTAGATGAGAGAATCAAAGTGTATGCGCGTTGTGCACACGCTACATTGATTATGGCCAAGCATGCGCCCTTAAAATAGCATATGAATAACATGCGCAACGCGCCACTGACTTTAAACTATTTTTTCCTGGTTAGTGGCGCAATTTTCCTGCAGTTTTAACTAGTAGAGATCCTTCTTTTAAAACTAATGACGTGAACTTAATTCCTTTTTTTCAGACTGGTCATCCTAGGTCATACTGCAGACTCAACAACAACATGCCCATCCTGCGTTTGTGGTTTAATATAGAAGCTGAGCTGAAGCAGGACTTTCACCTCAGCAGAAGAGCCATGCATGGTCTGCAGAGGCTCCTACAGAGAGAACAGGACCATGGCTGGGGTAACCAACTGGAAGTCCCGATCTACGTTTACTGGCTGGCTCATGGACTGTCCTACTCAGTTGTATCCTGAGTTTTCAATGTGCCCAAGTCTACAGTCCATCGCATCATCCACAGAGTTTCACAAAATATAATGACCAACCTGAAGCGAGCCATTTCTTTCCCACTGGCAGGAGAGCTTCATGCAGTTGGTCAAGGATTTGTCCAGCTATCAGGAAGCCCTGCATTTAGCAATGTTGTGGGAACAATAGATGGCAGCCATGTCAGAATTAAACCTCCTCAACAGTACAGATTAGACTACCTGAATTACAAAGGATTCTATTCACTTAACATGCAAGCAATATGTGATTCTAATGGCAGGTTTCTAGATATCTTTGTCGGTTACCCAGGATCAGTTCATGACACACGCATCATGAAGAACAGCAGCTTTTACAGGGCAAGACAGTATCCTCCCACAGGTTACATCCTTCTGGGTGATGGTGGATATCCCTGTTTGGACACACCTGTCTGCCTAATCACACCTTACAAGGAGCCAGTTAATGGGCAAATACAAGGGCGCTTCAATTATCATCATGTCAGGGCCCGCACCATAATCGAAAGAGCTTTTGGGATGATGAAAACCAGATGGAGGTCTACCCTTTTCAGAGCCTTGGAGGTTAAACCCACATTTGCACCTCTGGTTATTGCGTCCTGTGCATTTCTACACAATGTGTGTCTAGATAATGAGGACTTGCTGGAGCCAGATGAAGATGCAGATTTAGACACCCTTGAACCCCAACCACCCCGTGAGCCCCTAGCGGTTAACGAGAGCTCTGGGGATGCTACAAGGGACAGACTGGCTGCCCTGGTCTCAGGCCATGTGCAAGACCCTTAAGGATGTCTGTACTGTGTATATAGTTTGTTAGCTATGTGAAAAAATGGCTATTTGCCATTGTATTTTTTGTTGCTGATGCTGCTTATAGCATCTCATGGATGAGAATATGTGATTTTACAATGTTTTTACTAATTATTTTTAAACTAATAGCACAGATAGTTTGTATGTTATTTGTTCACACAATCTTTTTTATTGACAATATTGCACTTTTTTTACAATATAAATATAAATATATATAAATACATAAATATATATAACAAGTATATATAAAATAAATACTTTGTATACTTTGACAATGTATATAAATAAAAGTGATTTCATTTCAATTTGTCTATTGTTAACAAACAGAAAAGAACTATACAACACAGGATGGGGGAAAACATTTCAAAACAACAATTGATGATAGTGCAATCACATTGTAAACATCTATCATCACACTAACAGGAACTTGTGTGATGAAAGGGAAAAACAATTTCAAAACCAGCACAGAAGTATATTACATTTTAATTTATATTATATTCTAATTATATTTTATCTGTGAGTTTTTCAAACAGGCCTAAGAACCTATCCATTTTTGCCTCACTCTCCTCATGCCGCTTTTGCTCCTTAGCACTTTCCTCTATTAGAAACTCCACAATAGACTTCATCCTCTTCTTTTTTGGTGAGGGGCTTGGGGTTGCAACAGGAGAGGCTACAGAGGTATTGGCCGTGTCTGAGGTGGTGTCTGGACTGCTGGGCTCGACAATCTCCTAAGAGAACCAAAAAAAAAAAAAAAAAAATTATTATAGGAAACACTTTATAATAATTCCTGCAATGAATAGCATTAGTTCAGCATTACCCTTATTATAGAGTGCTACCAAAGAAATAAGGTAATGGTGTATCATTAATAACAATATCACTTTACTATGTACATTACAATTCTCATATCAAGTGATCAATAATCAATAACACTTCAGGCTACAGAGTTGTTAAAATAATTACAAATGCAATTGCAGCTAACCTTTAAACCTTACCATAAGAATTGTTATCGGATCAGCATCAGGACCAAAAGATGCAACCACAACAGGAGGGTCCATTGAAGGCCTGGCACCCAACACCTCGTGCATGTCCTCAAAAAACTGCCATGTGGCAGCTGTTACCTCGCCAGCATCCGTTCCAGATCCTGTTTTGGGGGTTTTCAGGTCCTGAAGTGAATATAAACAAACAATGTCTACATTACATTTACAAGATTACATTGAACGTTTATGGATTTCCTTGACCGTTTGGAATCCCTCCATATAAACCAAGCTAGAACCACACTGGTCTCTGCTTACCTTTTTTTTTTTTTTTTTTCAGATTTTCCCACTTCTTGGAGACCTGTTGGGAAGTGACATGTCCCTGCAGGCCAAGTTCTTTGATCAATGTCCTGTATCATAACAAATAAGATATTATTTTCATTTACCACACATACCACAGTAGTACAGGTAAAATGAAATAACGCTTCCCTGGAATCACTAGACAAAAGAGAAATGAATAAAATATTAAAAACACACTGCAACACACAAACACCAGGTCAATGTACAGACGGTGGGACCTGGTGTGTGTAATATTGTAGCAGAAGATGATATGAATGAGTAATTTTAACAGAATAAAAACAATAATATCTTTTTTTTTTTTACAGTCAAGCATACTGATCAAATGACTTTTGGACTTCAGAAAGCGGTTCTCATTTTCTGCTCGGAAACGGATGATCCGTCTGGTTTCCCTGGAATGATTGGAAGTAGACATTTTTGAGAATAACGGTTGCCACTGCTTGCCTTTTCTCCATACTGTGACAATAATGGTTTATACTCGACGCGCTCGCCGTTGTACTATTCTTTAAAACGATGGTTAGGCCAGGGTTAGGCCCGGCAGGTGTGCACGGACTGGGTTCAGTAATGAAAGTCTTTCAATGACCAAAAAATAATTCAGACTGACAAAATAATAAAAATGACATTCTTCTTCTTTTAAATAATAATAATAATGATACAAATAATAATAATAACGACATTCTTATTCTAAATAACAATAAGCGTCATTAATAATAAAAATCTAGAAATCAATTTTGTTTCTTTCCACTTCCGTGGTTTCTCTTTCTATTTCTCAAAGAAGTTTCTCTTCTTTGCCGTCTTCCGTGTGTCCATGGCGTAAAATGAGGGCGTGGGGGGAGCGGAGACTTGAATATATAGGGGAGTGTTATTCTAATGACGCTCGTTTTCAGCCGCGGCATTTATCAAGCGCAGGTATTGCGTACACCTGGATTTCAAAGGTACGCACAGCTTCATAAATCAGGCGGTGAGAGGAGTGTAAGCATAATCTTACGCCAACATATACGCCCGTTTCTACGCAAGAATGATAAATGAGGGCCAGTGCCACTGGCAACGCTGAATCGTCTCCGCTTTGGTTGCGAGTGTGTTTAATCGAAGTTTTTTTCAACACACGGACAGTATAATCATCAGCGATGCTGCACGCGATTACATTTAGAAATAGACAAGATTTGTTTCCAAATGCACCAAGCAAAGATCCTTTCAATTTTATAAACTTTTTTATAAACCCAGCCAATATAATCACAATGAACACATCCAAAATAAAATCTTTAACACATATATAACAACTGCAAAACCACTCAATTGACATCTGTCCATTTTGGATTTAGATATGTGATAAAAGATTTACTTTGTTTTTACTTCACCACGTGACAGCAGCAAGCAGGCTCCTGATTGGTTAACGCGGCGCGAATTGACGCAGAAGTTGCGATTTTTCAACTCGGGCGGCAGACGCGAATTAGCGTCAAACGCGTGAATGCACAAAAAGCATGCACTACATATAATCATTCGTGCTTAACGCGGCAGACGCTCAATTCGCGCGAACGAGGCGTATTCGCGTCTACCGCGCCACACTCTACGCCTCATGGTGCGTTCACACCGGACGTGAATAGCGCGTCAGGCGCGAATGGTTTCAATGTTAAGTCAATGCAAAGATGTGTTACGCGCGTAAAAAATTCCTGCGGCGCGAATGAGGCGTAGAGCGCAGCGCGGTAGACGCGAATACGCCTCATTCCCGCATCAAGTTCGCGCGAATGGCGCGAATGGAGCGTCTGGCGCGTTAAGCTCGTTAAGCGCGAATTATTTTATGTAGTGCTTTTTGTGCATTCACGCGTTTGACGCGAATTCGCGTCTGCCGCCCGAGTTGAAAAATCTGAACTTCTGCATCAATTCGCGCCGTGTTAACCAATCAGGAGCCAGCTTGCTGTCACGTGGTGAAGTAAATCGGTAACACTTTACAATACTTGTTACAGTAAAGTTACTGATGCAGTAATCATTAATTAATGGTTTAGTTCTTCATGAGTCATACATTAACACATGATTATCTGTGCATTAGTTAAGCATGAATTAATGCAGATTAGTGCACCCATATTGTAAAGTGTTACCAGTAAATCTTTTATCACATAAAAACTTGATTTCAATATATGAGACATATTCATTTTGTATTGAATGCTATTTATTCCATATATAAATCCAGATTATATGAAACATTATTATTCTAATGTAAAGACAACCAAAATATTTTAGTGTATAAGAACATAGTTCGTGTCTGGACAGTGTTGTGTGAGAAAGAAAAAAAAATCACAGGACAGGTTAATTACTTTTGGAGGCTGGCTCCATTTATCATCAATACAAAAATAAATTACAGATTATGTTGGTGAGGGCGAGGGTGATCCTCGCTCCGATGCGGGACAACAGGTCATCAAACTGGGCGCGAGACAGGCGGAAGCACCGCTGATAGCGGCCGTCATCCAGGCGCAGCTCCTGGAGCAAATGGTGAAACTCGGGAAACTGGATTCACCTCCGAAGGGTCAGGTGGACCCAAATACGGCGACGATCCGGCACAATTTGCATATTTTTAAACTCTCAAAACAGATGTCACATCCCGAACCTCACAGCGTCCGCGTTTTTCGCTTGATATTTGCATAAAGTCGAGATCTGCCCAACCTTTTAACACTCTCGGTCGTTCTCAATGCTTTCTCCGGTCCGCTGTCAATCCCAAAATGCACTGCGCGAACGTGAAGCTCGACTTCCATAGGAATGAATTGAAAACACTCGCTCCGCTCCGCTCGCACCGTGCCAGTGGACACGCACCGTTAGTCTTCGTTTCAGTTTTCATTTACGAAAATAACCTTGTAAAATTGCATTACTCCTTCTACCCTTGAAACTAATCCTGTCCAAGTAGGGCTTATGACAGAAAAGATCTATATTTTAGTGCACTCAATATGCATGCAGCCAGTATATTTAAATCATATGCTTCCCTCAATAATCTTTTAGTTAGTTTACAAAACTTAATTTAACACAATTAAGTCTAAGTAAAATTTGCACTAAAGGAACTCTCATGCGAACCAAATGCGAAACTTAATTTTTGTGAATCTTTAATGGCTGTCTTCTACAGTAATCATGCCTTTTTCCCCTCTAAGTAGCCCATAACACTGGATTATTGATTTTAACTACTGAAATATCAAAAGCTTCATGATTACACATCATAGCATCTGTTCTGCTCAAAAGAGGCCTCTCATCGATCCTATCATTGATCTGAATGTTCACAGTACAAGCTAAGCTTTATAATCTCTTGGCCACAATTGACAGCTTAACAGATTCCGAAAGTGCACTGTCTAATGTTTATATAATGAGAAACTCATCTGTAAGGACAAATTGCCATTTTTCATTGTGTTCAAACAGTCTTACCTTTACTTTCATCACTTGATTTTATAATTTGAGATTTTATCATTTGTAACGCAGGTTACAGAAAAAGAAATCTGGTTCACAGTGTTACAATGCAGAGGAGACCAGAGCTAGATGTCACAAGCATTATAGCACCATATTGAATTTTAGATGAAAATTATGCTGTGAGGAATAGTCTTGCAGTCTTTACAATGGCAAGCTCTGTATAATTCTCCTAGATCACGAAATGTTCACAATATTTTTATTCACTAAGGTCTACATGTCAGTAACCACACTTGCATATTCACAAGAGTCAGATAGGTAGAATTCAACCTAAATATATACTGATGAGCCAAAACATAATGACCAGTCACAGATGGGATGAATATTGTTGATTGTCTTCTAAAAAGACCACATGTTAAGGCCTGTGTAGATTAGAGGGTAGGCAAGCAATCAGTTGTCAAAATCAACGTGCTGATGCAGGAGACAAGGGCAGGAATTTGACCAGGGCCAAATTGTTATTGCAATGCGAATGGGTCAGAGTATCTCTGAAAGGGCATGGCTTGTGGGTTGTTCCCAGTCAGCAGTGGTGTAAATTTACCAACAGAGGTCCGAGGAGGGATAAACAACAAACTGGCTGCAGGGTGTTGGCCACCCAAGGCTCATCGATGCTCAAAGGCAATAAGGGTTTCCCGTCTGGTCTAAGCCAACAGAAGGTCAGCAGCCATACCACCCAAGCATTGTAGCCCAATGCTGTTTGCCTACAGGGCTGAGCCTGGTCAGTACCTGGATGGGAAACCTGGTACTGTAAAACCAGGTTGATGCTGGAAGAGGTATTAGTGAGGACAGTAGGGGGTGCTCACCCTGTGGTCTGTGTGGGTCCTGATGCCCCAGTATAGTGATGGGGACACTATACGGTTAAAAAAAAAAGCACAGTCCTTCGGATGAGACTTTAAACCGAGGTCCTAAATTTCTGAGGTCAAAAAAACCCAGGCATCCTGGGCAAATTTGCTCATTGGCCTCTGTCCATCATAGCCTCCTAATCATCCCCATATGATTGGCTCTATCACTCTGTCTCCTCTCCAACAATAAGCTGGTGTTTGGTGCGTTCTGGTGCAGTATGGCTGCCGCAGGACAATGTATCCTGCCACACTGCACACATTGTTCAGGAGTGGTTTGAGGAACATGATAAAGAGTTTAAGTTGTTTCCCTGGCCTCCAAATTCCCTAGATCTCAATCCAACTGAGCATCTGTGAGATGTGCTGGACCCAACAAGTTCGATCCACAGCAACCTACAGAATTTGAAGGATCAGCTGCTAACGTCTTGGTGCCATGGGGTCTTGTAGAGTCCATGCCTCGGTGGGTCGGCGCTGTTTTGGCAGCACCCAGAGGACCAACAGCATAATAGGCAAGTAGTGATAATGTTTTGGCTCATTGGTGTATATTGTGTGTAAACTCGGATGTTATGTAAATTGCCTTGTGTTGTATAACTTTTTACATTTTGCTGAAAATAATATGTCATGTAACGCTCCGAACATGCTCCAAAATGCACTACCCTAAAAATATATTTGGTGGAGCACAAAGCATGACAAATATCCACGGTCTCATCAGCACTATAGACATCTCTGTGCATATCTCTTCCTCATTATCCTATCCATTTCAAAATATTTCCCAATTCAAATAGGCCACAAGCCAAGAGGCTGCAGGTGTCGTCTCTGCATCAGAAAGTGGGAAACTCCACATACTCTATCTATAATATTCATGACTACAGGTCCAGGCAATGAATCAGTGTGACACTGTAACACCAACATCACATTACTTATATTTCACTTCCGCCAGGCGTTTTCTGCAGCTAATTTGCTCAACTGATTGGCAGTTTTTTCCTATTCTCCTTTTCTTTATCTGCCCTTGTGGAAAAAGTATCTGTTTCTTCCCATAGTAGTTAGAGAGTCTCCATTCCCTAGTGGGCCCGGTGATAAATGACGTGTCTGCTGCCGTTTATCAGGCAGATCTTGTGATCTAACATATGAATTCTCATCTCATACCTTTTTTTCCCTCTTCCACTTTCATCCCCCACAGCCTCCAAACAGAGGGGACAGAGGAACGTAAAGTATCTGAGGTAATTTTCCACTCATCGGAGAAGAGAAGGAGAAAAGGGAGAGAAGCAGAAAGAGTGAGAACGAGAGAGAGAAGACGGCAACTGAGAGAAAAATAAGTAAAGAGCAGGGTTTCTACAGTAGTGCAACAACCAGTTTTGTTTGGACCCAGATTTTACATTGGACATCAAAACATTGCAATTTAATAATAATAATACCTTAATATGTTATTAATAAGCCCAACAATGTTCAAAATTGTTAACATGCAGAAAAAAATTGTTAGGTAACCTCAAATGTCTCCCATGTTTTTTTGTTTTTTGTTTTCAATTAAAATATGATTTTATTTTACTGAATCAATTTGATTACATTAGTTACATTAACAAACATATTTTTTAAAGTCTAGATGAATAGGAACAATAACAATTTGGTTTGGAAGTATATTTTCTTTTTTTCTTTTTTTTTTTTTTTTTCATTGTTTCATACTCTTGACAACCAATAATTCTAGCCTGGGTGCCAGCCCGAACCCCGCCCGAACCCCGCCCACAACATTTTTGGTCGGGAAGTTCGGTCTGGACTCGATCCGTTGAGGAGTAAGTATGCTCGGCTCCCAGAAGGCCTAGCCAATCAAATTGCCAGGGCGGGCTTTAATCGATGATGGACAGATGATCTGCGGTTAGGTAATAACCCACGTCATCAAATAGCGCTTGGGTTGAATTAGTTTTCAACAAAGATGACTGCAGCTGGAGAATTATATATAACAGTATATATATATATATATACTATATTTTCATAGTCATAGACTATATTAGCATGTGCTTAACTCAGAGTTGATTGAACTAACTCAATTCAGCTGTTCTGAAACCGAAAACTCAGAGTTTCCCATCTCAGGGTAAGTCAACTCAGAGTTGGTTTGACTTCTTTATTGAAACCCAGGCCCCAGGAAAGCTAACTCAAACAGAATACAAAACTGTGACAAACTCATTCACAACAAATAAAAAATGAATCATCAATTATACAGTTAATCAAAATGATATATATTATATTGTTAGTTGCATTATGTTTTTTCCTTGTGTGTATGACCTTCTGTGACCCATTTTTGAGTTGCAACACACCAGTTGTCGCCACTGATTCACGTGGAAAAAATAGACAATCACCTTCAGCTGAAATAGGGCGTATTTTTGCTACGCCCCAAAGTCTGAGGGGAATGAACACATAGTGACTGTGCCACAACCAACTTCATACTCATCCACCCACCACTTAATGCTGGGCTTGGAAAGGCAGAAAAATGGAAAAGTTTGCCATGTGATTGCTTGTTTTTGTTTGAAGGAAGGCTAATGGGTTTTGGATGTCAACAAAACAAATCGTTTTGTCCAAATGGATAAATCAAATTTAAAACATTTTAGCCAACAGTCTGGTTTCAATACCATGGTAATTGATACTTTAGCTGAACATCGAGAAACATTTCAACAATAACCATTATTGTATCACACTTCTGTTGAATCTCCAATCTCCAGCAACAGTCCTATAATGTTTATACTTGGTCACACGTTTATGGGGCTGTCAATTTATTAAAATGTTTAATTACACAATATGGCATTGATTAAAGGGATGGTTCTGAGTAAAATCAACCTAGGGTCCTTTGCACCATGACCTCGAGCCAAACACCCCCCAGAAGCCTTTTTTTCCCTTGGTCGAACATTATTAAAGTTAGAGCTTATTTCGAGATATCAGCTGTATGGCTTAGTGCAGGCGCTAATGGATCCTAGGCTGTATCTCGTAAATTACCCCACTAATAATGCCCGGAATGGTACCAAACTTCTACAGTAGTACAAATAGGTTCTGTACTCATAAAATGAGGCATTGGAAAGTTGCATCAGTACATAAAAGTCCTGGCAGAAAGCCAGTATATCCAACATTTTTTATTATTATTTTTTTCCAGAAGTGTTGACAATTCAGTGTTAAATAATAATTGTTGCAAACGGGTACTACCAACAAAATATTAGTGCATTCCTGGAACTGGGCATCATTACACTACATCCTTATGCATCGCTTTCTGCCCGGACTTTTACATGCTTTTCCCTAATCACTGAAGTGACCTCGACTTGCGGGTTAGCGGTAACATTTAGCCATCAGGCAAGTGTTATTTAAATTAACTCCTGATGTACTTACAAACTTTCCAATGCCTCGTTTTATGAGTACAGAACCTATTTGTACTACTGTAGAAGTTTGGTACCATTCCGGGCATTATTAGTGGGGTAATTTACGAGATACAGCCTAGGATCCATTGGCACCTGCACTAAGCCATACAGCTGATATCTCGAAATAAGCTCTAACTTTAATAATGTTCGACCAAGGGAAAAAAGGCTTCTGGGGGGTGTTTGGCTCGAGGTCATGGTGCAAAGGACCCTAGGTTGATTTTACTCCGAACCATCCCTTTAATGGAATAATTGTAATTAATTGAATTAATGCTTTCTTTAACCTCAGGCACTTTCATGTCATGTTAATTTTTAAATCTGCATGTTTTCATGTTTTAGATTTACTATATAAAGAACTATTTTTATATATACTATATAATAACTTTTTTTCTTTTTGTTATGTGAAGGTTACATGAAAATGGTCTTCAGAACTTTTTAAAATCCTTTTATCATTTGTTTTTGCTTCTTTTCAAATGCAATGTATGGATCTTTATTAAGGTTTCATTGTGTACCCTTACCTGAGACTTTCTGTCAAGGTAGGGTGAGGGATGAGGACTAAGGACTAAGTGGACTAAGTGGCGAGGACTAAGTAATGCAGAGAACAAATGGGCTTTTTATTGTTATTAAAATATAGAAACAAACAAAAACTGCCCCGTGGATCTGGAACTGATGGATCCAAACACCAGCAGGGCAGAGCTGAACTAGGCGGGCTCCGGCGTGTCTGGATTCCTGGCAGAATGTCCCTGGAGGGACAGACCAGGGGGGCTCTGGCCAATCAGGAACCCCAGCAGACGGCCAGGGTGGGACCGGAGTGACAGACCAGGCAGGCTCCGGTGGAACAAGCAGGGAAAGGAGCTTGGGTCTAGCCGACTTGACAGGCAGAAAGAGTGGCGCCGGCAGGGCAAAGAGTTTGGGGATGGCCTCCGGGCGGCCTTCCTCCTCCTCTTCCATATACGAGAGCGAGGCTGTTGTATGAAGCTTACCAACTCTGGGGGCGCTGTAGCATCTTTGGCCGCCAGTGGGGACGCTGCAGCAAGGCTAGAGATGGACCTCTTTCTCCTCCTCCTTCGACAGGAGGTGGTTTGAGAACTGGAGGTTTCACTGTTGGAAGGAGGAAGGGTGTGCTCCATATGAGAGGGCATCTTTTGCTGCAGTGCTGACTGCCTCTCACTGCGGTCGAGGAACTCCACAAACTCCTTAAAAGTCAGTACGAACTCGCCAACATGAGGACTCAGCGGAGAACGGGCTCACACCATCTACCAGCCTCCACTGCCTGCAGCCCCCTCTACCAACGCATGCCCCAGGTAATAGCATTGAGTTCCCTCCGTCAACGAGAGACTGACCTGAGGGAATTTGTCATGGAGTTCAGGAGTGCTGCGGAGGGGCTGGGTTACAATGATGCGGCTCTCAATGACTTGTTTATGACTATGCCCTTGATGAGGCCATTAGCATGTGGAGGATGTCCGGCATGGAGCATCTGTCTTTTGAGGGGTTTGTGGAGTTCCTAGACCGCAGTGGGAGGCAGTCAGCACTGCAGGAAGAGGTGGCCTCTCATATGGAGCACACCCTTCCTTCTTCAGACAGTGAAACCTCCAGTTCTCCAACCACCTCCTGCCGAAGGAGGAGGAGAAAGTAGTCCACCTCTAGACTTGCTGCAGCACTCCCAGTGGCGGCCAAAGGTGCTGCAGCGTCTACGGGGCAGTTTTTGTTTGTTACACAATCATTTTAGTTAAACAATTTTTTGTTTTGTTTTGTTTATCTTTTATTAATAATACAATGAACTATGAAACTCCATCATAAAATACAGTATATGGATTATTACTTTTAAAATGATGTCAGTCTAAACAAAGAGTGAAATGAACATTACATGTAAAATAATTTCATTGTTATATTTATAATATATTTTTTATATTTTATTATGAAAATATTTTTCAGAAATCTGTCAAAAAACTCTCCTACAGCTGTAGTGTCATTTCCACCACACAAACAATTACATCCCTTGTTTTTTTCTTTTTCTAAGGTTAGTGAAGAGCTTGAGATGAAATATGAGACAATAATGATAAATATGACGCAATGTGAAATATCTGATGTGTGACAGAAACATAAATAAAACGTCTCGGGTTACTTTACTATAACCCTTTACCCTGAAAAAGTAGGAATGAGAGGCTGCGCTGATTTAGCTCTATGGGAAAACATCATTGGCTAACACTTTATAATAACGTTCAGTTGTAAGTCATCTATAAGTGGTTAGTTAATGATGAGTTAATCATTTACAGAACATTCATAAATGATTAGCACGTGATATACTAACATTTTATGTATGTTTTGTAAATTCTGTTACGTCATTTACAAGTGATTAGTAAATGATTAACTAATTATTTACAAAACATGACTATGCGTTCATAAATGATTAATAAGTGATATGTTAATGATTTTATGTATGTTTTGTAGATTCAGTTATAAGTAATTTACAATTGATTAGTAAATGATTAACTAATCATTTACAAAACATGAATATGCGTTTCATAAATGATTAATAAGTGATATGTTAATGATTGTATGTATGTTTTGTAGATTCAGTTATAAGTAATTTACAATTGATTAGTAAATGATTAACTAATCATTTACAAAACATGAATATGCGTTTCATAAATGTTTAATAAATAATGTTTTTTTTATTTATTTTTTTATGTATATAGTGTAGCACTAAGAATGTAAAACGGGACGTAAAACGGGACAGATATCAGTGCACCCCCCTTTAAATTTCGAACTGTTAAAGTTATTGTTAGTTACTTGTATTACTTTATTGCATTGTGTTCAATTTGGTGAAACCGGAGTCGTCAGCAGGGGGCACCCGGGAGTTGCACGGCGCATGAGTGGCTGACTAGCTAGCAGCATAGAAGTAGTATTCAGCACGAGATGAAGCGCGCAAGTGCAGAGAAATGTGCTCCTTGTTTGAACAGTGTTTTTCTATGTGTTTTATACAGGTAAGCTGACAATAATCTTT
The DNA here is from genome assembly GCF_949319135.1 of Squalius cephalus. NCBI lineage: Eukaryota > Metazoa > Chordata > Actinopteri > Cypriniformes > Leuciscidae > Squalius > Squalius cephalus. Next base: position 20,569,919 of record NC_137137.1, on the reverse strand, counting down.
ATACTAGTAAATTCATAACAGTATTGTATTCTTATAGAGCTGTAGTTTGTGCCTGAGACGTGAAGAAAAGTTGTTTTTACTGTGATTACAAGTGTCGTGCGTGAAATGGCGGACGATAGTGTTAACAACTCAAGAGGAAAATTAGTAACTTTTAATGTGAGCAAAACAGAGGAATAAAGGCCTAAAAAGATATATACTCGAGATGTGAGTGCGTGACGAGGGATAATTAACCAAATAGATGTGTACGAACATTATTAAGTCGTGTGTAGTGACGTGTCTGGGCAGTCTGAGTTAACGAGGCACACGTGTCTGTTCTTAGCCCACGTGCATAGACCTGTTACCCTCATTTAGCATTACTTTGTCAGCCATTACATGTAAAAAACGATTTCAGTACTGTTAAATAAGAACTCCAGTCAGATTCAGAGGTAAAACACTTTTATTAATCATTTTGTGAGTTTATAGTGAGAACACAGTAACTGTTAAACGGTTGAAACATAGTTCATGATATAGTCAGTTCATTAGCATATTTCATGGAGTAAAAACGGATTAAAAGATCATTTAAACAGTGATATGAAAGAGTATTAAAATATGTGTGCAGTTATCAATGCTAGAGTAATGTGAATGTAGACTAACTATTACTGAGATCTGAATATCTACTGTTTACTAATTCCAAATGCTATTTTCATGGTTATGTTTAATGATTCACTTGTATTCATTTTAAAAAGAGAGTTTGTAATACTTTAATGATGGTATTCGTCAGACCTTTCCTTTTATGTCGTTTTATAGCAGGCACGGCACATGTTTAGATCTATGTTAATATGTTTATGTATTTAGAGCATATATTTCTTGAGAATTGAGTATTGTATAAAGAGTAATGCGCCTAGTGTTACGTACCAGCTTATACATTTGCACAATTAGACGTGTGATTGTTTATGATAATTTGTTAATGTATCACACAATAAGAGCATAGAAGTAGTATTCAGCACGAGATGAAGCGCGCAAGTGCAGAGAAATGTGCTCCTTGTTTGAACAGTGTTTTTCTATGTGTTTTATACAGATAAATAAATGTGTTGCCCCAGGAAGTGACATCGCTTCATTCCTAAAAGTGTAACAATAGCAATTAGAGAGTGCTGAAAGTGTTGTAAATGCCTTGAATAGATCATTTATAACAGGTAAGTGTCACACATTTACAAGTGATGAATAGTTTACACTTTAGATTAGGGGATGCAGAAAGTGTTATAAATCATTTACAACACTTTCTGCATCCCCTAATCTAAAGTGTAAACTATTCATCACTTGTAAATGTGTTACATATACATTCGTAGATAACATTCGTTGATCTTATGCCTTTTTGATTCTTGAAGTGGTAATCTACGAATGAAGTGTAACACATTTACAAGTGATGAATAGTTTACACTTTAGATTAGGGGATGCAGAAAGTGTTGTAAATGATTTATTCATGCGTTTACACATCTATAACAGGTGTTGAACACTGTAGTGTGTACTGCAGTGTAAGTGCTGACTGGTGAGGGTATAGACAGCTGTCTTCTGTAGTGTGTAGTGTAGTGTGTACTGCAGTGTAAGTGCTGACTGGTGAGGGTATAGACAGCTGTCTTCTGCAGTGTGTAGTGTAGTGTGTACTGCAGTGTAAGTGCTGACTGGTGAGGGTATAGACAGCTGTCTTCTGCAGTGTGTAGTGTAGTGTGTACTGCAGTGTAAGTGCTGATTGGTGAGGGTATAGACAGCTGTCTTCTGTAGTGTGTAGTGTAGTGTGTACTGCAGTGTAAGTGCTGATTGGTGAGGGTATAGACAGCTGTCTTCTGTAGTGTGTAGTGTAGTGTGTAGTGTAGTGTGTACTGCAGTGTAAGTGCTGACTGGTGAGGGTATAGACAGCTGTCTTCTCTGAAACACATGGAGTCTTTAACCACTGTGCACCTGATGTGAGCAAAACATACAACAAAAATGTAACATCATTTATTAAACATTTATGAAACGCATAGTCATGATTTGTAAATGATTGGTTAATCATTAACTAATCAATTGTAAATGACTTATAACTGAATCTACAAAACATACATAAAATAATTAACATATCACTTATTAATCATTTATGAATGCATAGTCATGTTTCATAAATGATTAGTTAATCATTTACTAATCACTTGTAAATGACTTGTAACGAAATTTACAAAACATACATAAAATGGTAGTATATCACTTACTAATCATTTATGAATGTTTTGTAAATGATTAGTTCATCATTAACTAAACACTTATTAATGACTTACAACTGAACGTTATTATAAAGTGTTACCCATCATTGTTTGACTGGTTGTGAAGTATGTGTGGCTAACACACCAATAACTTGGCTTTAAGGCACAATATGTAATTTTTGCCACTAGAGGTCGCTTATTCAAAACAAAGGCATATCTTGATAACACCGTTAATGAGCATGGATTCATGGGAGTTGTCGTCTTCACTTCTACAGCCGATGGAAAGGTATCCAACAGATTTAGGCAGAAATCATGTTCATGGATGAGATAATGTATTAAATTTGTACGAGGCCGCTGGAGCGAATGCTAACGAATGCACTTGCAATACACACCGGTTTCGAGGCCAGCAGAGCTTTTATTATGCATTGCAGTCAGCCGCATTCACTCTTTTCATTGCCTAAGTGTAGAAACGCAACGCTGTTAAAATAAATTGGTTAACATAAAATTATTCGTAAATACATTTGAGTGTGTTGAATGTTATGTTTTAATGTCTTTGCGTTTGCTCGGTGGCTGGTATGAGAGACTTGTCCCGTATTATGCCCCTTTTCACAAGATGTAAAATAAGTCTCTGATGTCCCCAGAGTGTGTATGTGAAGTTTTAGCTCAAAATACCCAACAGATCATTTTTTACAGCATGTTTAAATTGTCATTTTTTGGGGGCTCAGAAAAACGCGCTGTTTTAGTGTGTGCCCTTTAAATGCAAATAAGCTGCTGCTGCACGGCACAGGGGGCGGAGCTTCATGAGCTCGCGCTCAGTCTCTCAGGACAATTTCATCTCACGGAATGATGATAATATCAGAAACTCTCAGTAACGGTGTTCATTTCGAGTCGGACAATAATGCCTACAGAGTCAGAGTGCTGTATAGAGATGGAACAGGTATAGTTTAGCAGTTTAATTACGGTTATAACGTATTTTTCATCTGCTTGTATGTATCCATTATTAATAGCCTACAAGTCTGCTGTTTCGGACCAGGTCCGAATGATGATCAAACATATACTGATGAGTTTAATAAAGTTTATTGTACATCACACAAAAGATGAAGCGTCAGTTTTACTTCAGAAAATCACTGTAAGAGCTGAGTAAACACAGTAAGTTATAAGAAGTAAGCAAGTACATAAACAAATTTCGGTAGAGTTGACGGAGCATTTTCTTTAAAAACAAAATAATTCCACCTCTTCTTCAGCGGCTGCCTCAGATTTCAGGAGTAAATAGAGAGAGCTATGTGGATTAATACATCCAGCCACACAACACCTACAACGTTTGGGAGACATTCTCATCTATGGCTGTGAACTCGATCAGGGCGGGTCTATGTTGAAACGGCATGTGTCTGTCAACACTCGTGGGCGGGGCCTGTGCTTAGTGACGTCACTAAAACAGCATTCTGAAAACAGGTCGTTGGGAGACACTGCTGATGATTTATGGGGATTAATAAAAAAGGAGTGAGTGGATTTTTATCACTATTGGGTGGTTGTGTACACACACTGCCAACACACATTTATGTCCAAACAGCATGCAAAAGTGAATTTTGCATAATAGGGGACCTTTAATAAAAACTGGATGACTTGTGTTGCTAAATGACGTAATTAATTTTAAGATAAAATATATTGTATAATGGGGAAAGCTCTCTTTGATTATGCTATTTTAGCCACTTGACAAAATTATCTCTGAGGCATGGTGAAAACATGGTACTCGTGGTAAATCAAGAAAACAAAAGATTTAAGCAATAAGTGGATGACATATTCTCTAGGCACCCCTTTTATACGTCACGGACGCACTAGAAGTGAAGTCATGGCTGTCGCTGGCCTATACCATTGAAATTATTTTTCAATGGTAGGATTCACAGGACCACTGGGAACGTGTACCTTGACAAGGAAGGAAGGGACGCTGCGGAAACCACATCCTGCCGAAGCCCGTAACATGTGGGGAATACACATATGGACTGGGCGGAAGACCGGGTAGTACAAAATATGGAATGTCACTGGGATGACTCCAGCCTATAACAGGGGGGGATTTTGGTTAACCAACAGTGACGGCAGAGACACAGGTTCACCGTAGGGAGCCGTACCATGGAATAATACACATATGGGTTAAACAAGTTTTTCAGACACCAGTCACGCTGAGGCATTCCCCAATAGCATCCTAGGAAGCAGTGTCTCGTTCCGCTTCTCAGGGAACAAAGGTTACGTTTGTAACCTGAGATGTATTCTGTTGATAAATATATCCAAACAGTTGCTCACCTGTCTAATAAAAAAACATAATATATTAAAGTGTGTTTGATCCCATGGTTTCTATGAAAGTAAAACTGGAAATCGAGGGAAACGTGGATATGACGTCATAGACAGGCGAGGCACAGACACGGTCTGTAACCTGATTAAAATAGCTGATTTCTCTAGATTTAAACACTGTTGGAAACGTTTGGGGTTTGCAATTAATCACAATTAAAAACACTTTTTTAATATATTTTATAATGTAATAATTTCACAGTTAATCTCGACGTCGACTGAATGGGATCATGCTAGGGAGCCAATTGTCTTCAAGCATGCGAGCACGAGCAAATTAAATTTGGCGTGCGTGATTTGCATCACACACTCCGCCCCGCGGAGCGGGTATAAATACGGAAGTAGATGCATGCACTAGTTGCTTTACGCTGAGGAGCCGTGAGAACTCGGTCAGCGGTGGTCCAGCTATAGTGGCAAAGGGACTACGTCCTCCGTTCCCTCCTTCAGGACGCAACCAGGGCGTTCCCTTTCAGTCGAGAACGTCAGACGTAGTCGACGTCGACTGAATGGGATCTTTAACCCTGGAAAACGCCACCAGAGCTGCCACCTTCCAGTGCCTAAGGGCGAGGCTTAGGCCAGGGAAGTCGACTGCTGTTCCACAGGACCACTGGGAAAGCGCACCCTGACAAGGAAGGAAGGAAGGGACGCTGCGGAAACCACATCCTGCTGAAGGGAGGTAACATGTGGGGAATACACATATGGACTGGGCGGAAGACCGGGCAGTACAACATATGGAATGTCACTGGGATGACTCCAGCCTATAACAGGGGGGGATTTTGGTTAACCAACAGTGAGGGAAGACACAGGTTCACCGTAGGGAGCCATACCATGGAATAATACACATATGGGATCGCCGAAGGGATCACAACATATGGACCCAGCCTAACACAGGTTCCACCAGTGCATACAAGTGATAGGCCTGGCTTCGGACGCTCCGCCACGTCCGAGGCCGAAGGGTATGAAGGAACTCAACAGGGTTCAGTTTAAGAGGGAACTCAACTGGAGAAAAATTGCGCTTGTATCCAGTCCATAGAAGGGGAATGGCGCAGCAAGCCGACACTTCGAACTGTGCTTACAGTGAAAACTGGCTTCATGTGAAGGGAGCCCATGGGAAGCAATAGTTCGACACATGCTAGTTCTCTAGCGAATGTGTATAGGTGTCGCCCAGCCCCCAACTCTATTCAACATCTGTTCAGCGAGGCACTGTATGCCAACACCTAGGAGGGAGCAGTACTCTCACTTAGGAGGAGCTAAGCGGATATATCTAGGCAGATATAACTCCTTGTTTGCCTCAGGGACCTGACGATCAAATCGCACTCCGCTTGGATTTGAATCCACTGCCTCATGATGTGTGCCAATGTAGAAGCCACAACATTTTGAGGTGGAGGGGACAGCCCTCACTCCAACCACAAGCAGTTTTTAAAGGGAGCACTTAAGTGATCGAACACATTCGGGATCTCCTCACGGAGAGAAGACTCGGTTCAACGAACAGGTTCGACTTCTATTAGAGGAGCAAGCATCTTTCTAGAGGGTGCTCACAGAAGTGATGGTCTCTACTGCATAACAATTCTTGTGGTAGACCAGAACCTGGGTGCCATCGTGCCACCTGAGAATGTGCTCAGAGGAAGGTGTCAGGAAGGCTGTCGAGAGGAGGTTGGTTGGCCAATGAGGGGCAACTAACAAAACCTGTTCCATCTCTTCCTGATTTTAGCAGAAGGCTGACTGGGGAACGCATTTCTGCGGGCCCAGGGCCAGCTGTGGCCAGAGTCTTTGTCGAGGGATACTCAGACAAGAGAAGAAACAACTGGCGTAGGACGAGTCCGGAGGGGCAACAGACGTGGCTGTGCAGCCCTGAAATGGTCCGAAACAGCTGGCCAGCTGGGGATGGAGTCTCCACTGTATCTGGACTGGAGGCTGTCGTCAGGCTTGTGAGCGGCATGATTGAGCAGAAGACAAAGACCCTCCCATAATGGCCCTATCAGGTGGGGACTGTGAGAGAACTATAAACAAAGAATGAGTAGAGATTTAAAAAAGAATGGCTGTTTGATTGTTTGGATTTGTTTACAACACAACACAATCCAAAGATACACAGCAAAGGACAAAAAAACACGTTATTGAACACACTGATATAAAGACAGAGACTTGAACAATCACATAACTTTGTGCCATTCCTAAAACATAGTAAATACCTGTCATTTCCAAGGTGTTTGATTTTTCATTTTACCATGGTCATGTACAGAGACTCATGTGAATGTTGAAGTCAGCAGGACTCATCAGTGGCATCTGTATAAATAATAATAAAAAAATAAAAAAAAACGATTTTGGGAATACATTTTAGATTTTTCTGGTTAAAATTGCGATTTAAGGCGAGACACTACAGGTGAATAGGGTACAAATTTGAACTAGCAGATATCACCATGAAACTTTCCCAGTTGATTACCTACATTAAGATGAGGGGGAAAGTGTATTACAAGTTTTCTGTAATTTAATGTTTAAATATGCAAATTAGGCAACGAAATCTGAGTATTGGATAAAGCCAGGTTAAAAACTATTTTTTCATTGTGTTCACATATTAGATGGGGAAAAAATTACAGAGGGATTTATGGATATCTACTTTTGTTATGCTGTAAATCAGAAAATACTGTCAAATAGCTTTTTTGGAATAAAAATGTTATATATATATATATATTAATGTTATATAAAAAGGAATAATATATTTATAAATCCCTCTGTAAATGTCTTCATAATATAAGGTACAAGACTGGAAAGTTTGGTGTATATAGCTGCTACTGAAGTGGAGATTTTGGACCTAGAGTATGAGAGAAAAGTCATTTAGAGAAAACGGGCTTTAAAGATTTATCATCAGCCAATGAGATTGCGCATTCAGCCCTTTTACTTTCACGACTGGTTGCTGATAAAAAGGAAATGACCATATTTGGATCCGACAGGATGGTACAGGAGAGAGAGAGCTTTCTAACGGTGTATGTGATGACAGGGTGCAGACAGAGATCGCGGAGCAGCATGTTGATTAAGAACGCCAACTTTTGTTGAATTTATGAGAAATCTACAGACGCAAACAGACAAAGTGTAGTAAAATAAAGACCCAAATGTGTATTTCGGACTTTTTTTCACCACAAGTCTGAAAGAAGACATGTTATTGAAGACAAATATCCAAAAATCTCAAAATTGACCAGTAAATAATATATATATATATACCAGGTTTGTTGTGCCTTGTAGGCATATACATGTAGGGCTGCATAAAATAATAACAATAGCCTATATTCATATAGCCTATAGTTTCCATTCGTTATGATGTTATGAAATTAATTTGGAGTAAAAACATGAAGCCTAGGGTTTCATACAGATTACTTAAACAGAGAATATTTGTTCTTGATATGATTTACATCATTTAAAAAAAGAGACTTCAAGCTTTGTAAAGACATATGTTTCATGTATGTGTGGCAAGCATTCGCTCAGTTGCAGATCAGTTTCTGTCGCGTTTCAGAATGAACTTCATATTGAGAGAGACGGCAGAATGCGCATCATGTTTATTTTCTTTATTTTATGAAACACAACATTTTGTTTTTATTATTAGTGTACACAAATAAAAGACATTTAACAGTTTTGAATGATGTATAACACTTGCCTGTATGACAAAAATCGATGGAGTTATTTGAGTCTCTTATCGCACTGATAAGAAAAAAAGGGAGACAATCGCACCGGGGCGACAGCTGACCCCAGAGGGATAACCATGCACCTCTCACAGACTAAAGCACTAGCATCCCTTACCTAGTGTGACATTGTTTGCTTCGTGGCAGCCGACCCCCAGTTGTCCCTTGAAAATATGCGTCCTTGAAAACGATTGTGTCAAACCAATCTTTGTGTTGGATCTGAGACACAATCCTCTTGCTTGTTTGCATCTTGAACTTATACGTTCTGAGAGACGTAGGGAGGTGGGAGCAGCACCAGCACTGAGTCAGCATTGAGAGTAGCTTTTGACAGGGAATATTTCTATAATAGGTCAATTCTAAGCAAGCTTTATTGTCAAACTATACAAAAGAGTGAAAATATTATTTAAATGGGTTTATCTGGAATTTATAAGAAGTTAGCTATGAAAATAGCTTTAGCAAGATACAGGAATCTAGGAACCCAAAAGGTAACATTGTCATTTTTACCACATCTCTGGTGGGAATGACATGTGTTCAGAAAAAAATATGATTCATGTATATCTGCATAGTGGGTTCTAGTGGAAAAGTTAAATAAACCATTGAGAGTGTGAAGTATGTTTTAAGGGAGTTTATTTTCTGAAAGTCCACAGGGCCAAAAGTGCCCACAGCTTTCAATGTTTGCTCAATTGAACTATGTTAAGCTTAAACTGGATTTTCCAGCACGGATAAACCTAAAAGAATTAGCAGCAGGTCTTTTGATGGTATATTAATTTTCTCTCTTCTTTATGGGTGGTGAAACTAAACATCCCAGAACATAATTTATATTCTGTCAATGTGCTGAATAATTCCATCATAAAAAGTCATCTCTGGTCTCGATTCTGTTGTGAAAAACAGAGCATGAGATCTTTCTAGGCACAGAAATGTTTCTGAGAAATAGAAACAGAGCCACGGGGCATAGTATCCCCCAATCGCTGAGTGAGTATTACAGTCTGGTTTTCTTTCTCTTCTCAGAGTAGTTAGTGTGTAGTTTGCTATGCAGTTGCAATTCTCTTCACCTAACCCGCACTTCATATAACATTCACATGAAATTTATCAGTTCAAACCGAACACAGATGCTGAAAAATTCAGAGCTTGTCTGAGTAAAGGTTAACACAATTTTTACAATGCTTTCCGACTTTCAAAACTTGAGATGGATGTCCTTTTGATAAAGTCTTCTGCTGAGTGTGTGTGTGGGGGGCGGGCACAGTAATTTGCATTGTCATTGCAGATCAATTCCTGCTTCTGAATTACTCACATTAGTGCGCAAAGTGTACTGCATTTCCCACAAATCATTCCCTGCTCCCTTCAAATGACTTTTATTCAGTACGTGGAATAACACGGCCACCGTGGCATCTGCTGGTCTTCTCAGAAAAAGCTCTAATGGATGGTGAAAGGATGGCCAGCTCGTGACCAGCACTTATGAGAAGGTGAGGGCATTAATGCTTACACTTGTGGTCAGCATAATCAAATCTCGTTCTGAAACACTAGAACACCACTGAGACTATACATGCTAGAGGGCACTTAAACTGTCAGCGAGGCATTGATTTGAAGGACAGTGCTGGGCAACAGAAAGACAATGTGTGAACATCTGACACTATGGATCCAGGCGATGAATGATTGCTTGGACGGAGCTGTGGACAAGCTGTTCGAAGAGTTTTTACTGGGGCTGCGTTTTTAGCTTATAAATTATATATAATATTTTGAAGCTCGTTCAAAATTTGACTCATAACGTCAAAAGAGGATGCATTAAAAATGATAATAGATGTTTTATGCTTTCTAAGTAGGATAAAAGCATCATAAATGACATAAAACCACATTGTCAAAACAAGAAGAAGCATTGTTTGCACTTTTGTCAAACTCAATACAAAACACTTAAACACTGTTTATCTGAAAGTCACCTTCACTCTGTGCCATTTGGACTTTTGGAAAAGTTTTCAAAAGTTTCTCAGACAGGTTGGTATGATATACATTTGACATATGCCACTTCAGAAAGAATATTTCATCATGTAATGCTCTAGATACCTCTCATCTGATTGTCTGATGCCACGAATCAGTACCTATTAGACACAATTATTGGTAGCTGGGTGATTCCGTGAAATCGGTGCCTTTTGCGTCCCTTACAAATAATCAGTTCTAAAGTTGCTTTAACAACAAATAAATGTGTAATTTAAAAAACTTAATGTTACTATAGATCATATGCATCAATATAAGACCAGGTAAAAGCCAATAAAATATAATTTTAAATAATTAAAATCACATATTATATGCTATGGGTAAGGATTTTGGCCTGTCCCTCGCTATGGTTGTTCTTTTTCAACAGGACTTCTCATTTGTAAAATGTTAGTAAAATAAAACAATTTTCACAATTTTATATTGTCTCAAGTGTAATCTCATTGTTAAGCAATGATTTTGACATAAATAGATATATTTTCTTAGAAATATAAGTAATTTTATCACTGTCCCCTAATTTCATATCAGTCCTGTTACTAACACCAAAACCCCCCTATAAAATAATGGTACAAACCAGAAGTGACATCATTTCAAGGAAGTGACATCATTTAGAGCAAGTGGATTCCACAGTGTAAGCAAGGGTAATTTTCTCTCTTCTTAAATATTCTATTTTTCATGTTTTGTCAGGGTTGTTAGAGAGGGGTCGGCATACAACATCAGTCCTGTTACCATTTTTTAAAGTGTACATATAAACAATTATTTATTAATCCTGATATTATCAAAATCTAGAAGTAATAACCTTTCAGATTACATACCATGTGCCTTTCTGACATTGACCTGTTAGCTAGAAATGAGCATATTAGCATCAAATCATCAGTCCTGTTACCATCAGTCCTGTTACTATACCAGAGCAATAGGGGGCATAGATTCTAGCCCAGCTGCATAACTAGGTCATAGATGGTGTATTTGTTATTTACATTCAATTGCAATTTAAGGATTAGTACAACAACTCAGGGACATAAACATTTATAAAGGTTATTTTGTGTATGTTTAAGATAAAAGCAGCGACATATGACTCAGTAGCATATGAGCATCAAGCACATGCTGCTTAGTTACCATTGTTTGTTTCTGCATCGTTTTTTCATTTGTATACTTATGGACCTTACTTTGTACTTTGTCTTATTTGCATAGAATTAACACCACTTAATTTGTTATACACTTTTACAGTTGTTAGTAACATGTCATTAACTGCAGCTGAGAAGCAACGGCGCTATCGCGCACATAGAGACCAGGATCCAGAGAGGAGGGAAAGTTTTTATACATTTTATTCGTACAAAGTTGATTTAAATCAACCAAATGGTTTTAAGTCAGTTATTTATATCTTTTGCTGTATTGTGTCAGTAGGAAATATCAGTTTACATTTCCAAACATTCTTTTTGCCATTAACTGTAATAATCCAGTGAGATTTGTATATGCACAAGGAGTCTGACAACAGCCGGTATGATCTGATCTCACCATCATCGAGTCCGTCATGAAGAAACAGAAGAAACTGAGAGAGACTAAATCCAGAAGAATGTCTCCGAGACGCTTGAAGAAACCTTCCTGCAAAGCTACAGTACTATGAAAAGTACTGCACTTGTGTTAAAATGCTGTAAAGTGAGAATGCTTTCAAAAATAAAACTTCTATTAACTAATTTAAATCAATATGGTGTAACAACCATTTGCATTTAAAACGGCTTTTGTCCAAGTACACTTGCGCATAGTTTTTCAGGGAGCTTTGCAGGAAGGTTTCTTCAAGCATCTCGGAGACATTCCCGCAGTTCTTCTGGATTTAGTCTGTCTCAGTTTCTGTAATTCTAGATTACCTCCCATATGGAAGCAGATTGTCATGGCCTAATGTTCCATAGGTAACTAGTATGTAAATAAGTTCATAACTCTTGTCCATAATGCATGCAATTAACTGCAATGACAAACAATAGGTGACTAAAGACCTTCTCGGTTATTGAGAGCTCAGTCCTGTTACTGTCATTAATTTGATATTTGAAAAGAAAAATGACATTTGACAGTCAAACAGATCTCACCATAGTAACATGTACTATACTGCATTTTGGACAAGACCCTTTTTAAAATAAATGTCTTGTCAAAGTATACATATTTCTTAATTGTAATGTGATGTCATCCCTGAAATAGGACATTTTTAGTAATCTGAATGGCAATTATGATATAAAACATATTTTTTTTAAATATGACATAATCTGAATGAAAAGAGGGACCAAAATACTACTTATATATGTGCAAACTGTTGCATATTTGTAATTAGAAGTATTATATATAGTATCACTTTAGTCAGTAACAGGACTGAGGAAAATATCAAAACATGAAATAAATAAACAGTCATAAAATAATAAATGGCATAGCTTGAGATGGCCCAACACAATTTCTTGTCACGTTAAGATGTCTTGAATTAATTGGTATTGAATAAAATCAGTTTGAAACAATTATATTTTTCAAATTTTTAAAGTTGAAAAGGCACCGATTTCGTGGAATGACCCAGATATTGACTGTGCTGTGAGGAGCAGCAGTGTCAGCAGAGCATAAGAGGACAGGAATCGAATAGTATCAACGCGGTCCTCTGCGATGGGCATATTGAACCATTTCTATTGAATATGTGCTTTCTGTTTAATGATAAGATCATGTACAGATGTTATGTTAAAAAATATCCTGGCTCTTCCCAGCTGTAATGGGACTGAATAGTGCCTGTTTTTAAAGCTCAAAAAAGCACATCCATACATCATAAAAGTAATTATTACAACTCCAGTGGGTTAATAAATGCTGCCTTTTAATTAAATTCAATTATTTTGCTTCAATGAAAGGTTAGATTTTTGCAATTTTTTTGAATGAAAGATCAAAAGGATTAACAATGCAGATTTTTTTTACATCAATTTTTAAACATATTTACCGGGGTAAAATTATATTCTAAACATTCTGACCACAACTTTATATTATGTAACCAACCCCTGAGACATAAAAGTGGCAGTAGTTGAAGAAAAACCCATATGCAAATTATACAGACCCCTCCAAAAATGATTAGCATTCCATAGATTGTATATTCAGCCATCTGTTACTGATTTTGTATTATAAACATAATGTCTTCATGACAGAAATATCCTAGGATACATTTAAATTGCTCTTCAACATGAAGCACAGATGGGAAAATAAACCCCAACACTGTTTTTTTTTTTTTTTTTTTTAGGTTGCTTGTGGAAAAGAAAGAAGAGATTCACAGCTTTCATTAAGTAGGACGCCTCTGTGCATGAGCTTAAATGACTAACGATGGGCCGAGAAGGGATGAATAATGAGATAAAGGTAATGACTGTTTCATTGGATTTCCCTTTATCCTCTTTGACGCTATTGATCATATTAAATCACCAAGAGAATCTCAAGAGCTCACGCTCCTAAATGCTGGCAATTAAACATATGAAAGAACAGAGGAAAGAAACACTTTGACCATGATGGAGGGAAATTTCACAGTGATCATTTCACTGCACCGACACCAAACAAGGTAAAAGTCACAGGTGAAAATGTTTAGAAAAGACACTGAACCCATCAAGCATTAAACCTCTCTAAAGTGGAAAATTACCCAAAGAGATTAATGTGAGTGTACAAGAAGGAAGATGGAAGTGGAAAAACAACTATTACATACAAACTTTTTGTAAGTCTTTAGCAGTTAGGATAGATGGATGGATGGATGGATGGATGGATGGATGGACGGACGGACTGACGGACGGATGGAAAGGGTTTTTAGAAAAATATAGGATGTTATAAATACTACTGCTACTACTAATAGAATAGAATAGAAATACATGTTTAATATACGTGTTTAATATAAAGATTTGACATATATATATATATAGAAAGCATGATGACACTGGCCATGAAGGGAGCATGTAGCACAATGAAATTTATCTGTTTTTTCCAGTAACCTCGTTCATGCTGCATCAGCACCTGCTGCCTGATCCCAATACAAGATCCATCAGCTGTTGTTAATTACTTTAGACCGAACAGCACTGCACTGTAAACTGATTCTGTATCTGTGGTTTTCACTGCAGATATAATCTCAGCGTATGGGGATTTTCTGCTCTGACGGAAACGTTCTTATTCAAATCCAGTCAATATGTTAATAGGTATGATGATGCACAATAGTAATACATCCATATGAAATAGACAGAAATACAAGCTGTACTCCAACAATGCAGTTGCCAGGTCTTGTCAAAAAGTGTCTTCTGCAAGTTTTAAGCACACACACACACACAGAGACACACACACACACACACACACACACACATACATACACACATACACACACACACACCTTTAACAATGAAGTCTCCTCGAAATCCTCTGCCTATTTATCAAATTAAATATGAATTCCCCATGACACTTCCTTCCGCAAATTCATTAAAACATCAAAAGTCTCTAAGAAATTTAATTACTATTACTATTCAATCATAATTACATTGCCATTGTGCTGCTGTTGACAGAATTTTCCCTCACTCCTGCTTTAATGTTTGAACATCAGGCTGGGTAAGTTCACACTATTATTTATTCTGGATGTTTTTAATTGGAGACAGAAAATCCTGGAGCTGTCTGGGGGAAACATGAAAGTGAGAAACAAGATAGTTACTCTGAGCCCCGAGAAGGACAATAAGAAACAGAAGCCTTTTTATGTTCAAGGCCCCTAAACTTTTCTTTTTCAATGATTTTCTCATTTCTCTTTTAATGTGAGAACACTGTCCTCCTTTAGCTAGCACTTTAAAGGTTTTATTTGACTGTAAGAAACACAAACATTAACATAAAGGGATTTGAAAATAAATGCACAAGGTGTGTTTTGGCACACTTTATTTTCTCATGCATAAAATTTATAATATAGATTTATTATAAGAATTTTGATGGATAAAGATAGTATGATATATATTGTGGTGGGAAGAGCAAACGACAGACACAGTGGGAGTGGTGTCAGGCCTCGGAGAGGCATTTATTATAGGAAATAAACATAAAATTTCGGCTTCAGCATCCCGGCTTGTCCTCTCTAGGCCCCGACAACTGAGGGGAATAGCGGCCCGGTATCCTAGCCCGTCAGCGGCGTCTTGCATGTTTCTCCATTCCTGACCGCGGGTCCGGCGACTCACATATTGTATGGCGTGGGAATCCCTCTGCGCTCCCTTCCTGGACCCACAAGGACACCAGTGTGCATGCACAGGGAAGAGGGAAGAGACCGGTCTCTTGAGGAGAGGCGCGCTCAGCATTTAACCGTGGCGGTGATGAGGCTTCGTTCTCGTCAGGTTGCCTCATCACACGCCGCCAATTCCCCTCTTCAGCGCCCCTCCTCTCCAATCACACCCACACCAGTCGGGAACTTGGCGAAGGGTGGCGAGTTAAGGGATGGGGTGGCGCTGATTACTAGGGAGAGACAGTCGATCCTTCACAATATATATATATATACATACACATTTAAAATTATAGATAATTTATAATAATGATATAAAAACTGTCTGTAATTTACAAAAATAATTCCAGCCTACAACTTCAGCAGTTCGGCAGAAATGACTTGGTATACCAAATGTTTATTATTCTGCTGCATTGATTCATTGCATGTTTTGATCCATCCTATTATGTCCTTCAGTGTTTTCAGGCACTGTGTTGTTGAAGAATCCACTTATAATTCAGCCTCAGCTACCTCACATTCTACTCAAGTGGTACAATGTGAAATTCATGATTGACTCCATGATGGCAGGGCAGACCCTGAGGCAGAAAAGCAGACCCAAATCATACCGCTTGCACAATCCATAACGATTTGTATGAAAACTTCATATATTTTAACATGATTTCTTGCATTGCATTACAGCCTAAATAAGACTAAGATTATAAACTAACATCAGCAATAGTCCAGAACTTAAAGCCACCATGAAATCAAAATGGACATTTCTTGTTTTTTATGGAATATAGCCGGATTTCATATTAATGATTTATCATGAGCGTAATCTTGAATCAAAATAACTTGTTAACTCCTGCAGTGTTGTCTCTTCTCTTCTGTGATGGTGTGTTTACTGGCACAAGGGCAGGACAACCTGTCACTCACATGAGATAACAGCAATAGCAAACCAAAACGATCCAATCAATTCCCGATGGACAAAATCAATTTTTTTCAAAAAACAAAAAACATTTTTCTTGTTCGAGGAGCCATTTCAATTGGATATTCATCACAATAGGCAACTTCCGTTTCATGCTGACTTGCATCTAGACTGTTTATTTTTTTCAGGTAATCTAAAAGATGTGCTTAATGTGGTAACATATGTGGTAACTTGAATTTTAAAGCATAAAATGTAATTTGACAAAAATCAACCATACAATGTAAATACAAAAGTATTTTTGTGGCTTAGATCAAGTAGAAATAAATCTTTGAGAGTGGATACTTCTTCCTGATTGCATTGCAGAGTTATGTAGTTACTTCTTCACTGTTAATTCATGTTCAATGACACTGAGGCAACCATTGCGTGTAAATCCTTTTGATGTCATGATATTATCCTGGGGAGACTTCCTGCAGCTACTTTCAGTCAGCGCTTCGGCTACAGTTGCTGAGATGACCTGACCTGCAGATTGCAAGCAGTTTCGAACTCTCCCCATTTGTGGACGATCAGCATGATTGAATACAGATTGCTTGGAATGGTTTTAAAGACCATCAACAACAGTGTTTCTTGGGCCTTTGAGAGTTCCTTTGATCTCAGCTATTCACCTCTATTTCTAAGACCAGACCAATGTTTTGTGATGTCTGTATGCAGTAAAGCCCCAATATACTCACAGTAAAGTTCTATTTTGTTTTTTTTGCTTAGGGGTAAAATATAGTTTAAAATAATAATAAAAAAAAAAACTCTGCAGCGGGTATACTGTTAAAAAACATTATGATCACTGCTGGGAGCGACGTTTAGACATGTAAATATGTGCTACGTGCTTTCCTCTCAATAACAACATAAACACACAGCAAAAATGATAGTTGTGAGAAAACAGCAGTTAAGAAAGTATGTGATCATAGCGATGTGGATATGTTTGCACCAGCTCTGCAGTTTGGCACTCCAAACAAGTCACACTATGTTCATTTTTATAGCACTTTATACAATTTATTGCTTTAAATATCTTTATTTAAAAATCTTGCACGTTGTGCCCAGTGGATTTCCCAGATGACTGTATAACATGCCGCACCTCATTTCTTATGCGGGGCTCCGGATGAGGACAAACTATTGATGGCAGCATCGGAGGGCAGGCTTATGCCTTGTGACGCTGAGGACTCACCCTCGGGTGTGGTAGCTCAGTCTGAGTCTGATGAAGAGTTGGCAGCCATGCTTGCCTGGGCTGCCGCGAACATCAGGCTGGAATGGAATCCTCCGCCCAGTCCCGAGCATTTGCAACAGGATGATTCGTATCTGGGCTCAGAACAAGACTCACAGCCACGCCCGGCCCCGGTGCCTTTCTTCTCTGAAGTGCATGAAGAGCTGATGAAGTCGTGGAGGGCACCTTTCACTGACCGGTCCTGTTTCCCAAGCTCTTTCACCCTCACTTCTCTAAACAGTGGGATGGCCAGGGGGTATCCAGATGTTCCACAGATGGAGCATGCAATTTTGGTGCATTAAAGCTGCCACCTCCCATCCAGGGCCTGTAAGTTCCCTTTGTCTAAAATGGCGAAGGCTTACAGTGCTACTGGATAGGGCGTCTCCACACTGCATGCCATGGGCATCCTGCAGGTCTATCAGGCCAAAGCTCTAAAAGAACTGCACAAGGGACTTACTTTCGATTGCTCGATTGCTCCTGTCTGCCTCGCTGCCTGCTGTGAGTGTGTTTGTGTGCTTCGGTGCGGTAAGCTCCGTCTTAGCCTTATATTTCTTTGTTTTGAACCATCATTTTACTACTATTTCTAGTTGTTTATACTACTACATTTTACCCAACATCTCAGATTAACCTGACATCGCTAGCTTTTGTTATTAGTACTACTAGCACAAAACGCTAGTAATTCGCTAGCCTGTTAACGCGCCACCCGTGCGCTCAGCTATTTTATTTATTTATTTTTCTCTCGCGCGTCCGCGCCTTTGAGTTCATAAAAAGCTCAGGTGAGTAAGAATCAGTCAACAAACACGGTGAGTAATGTCTTGTCCTGTTATTGTCACTTGCACTTCATGTCACATGTTTAGTATAGCCTTCTCTGTCGACAATATAGGATTTATATGTGATAAATGTAAGGAGACAGTTAGGTTGACATAGAAGATTTCAGAATTAGAAACACGCATCCAAACTTTAATTGAGGATAGTAAGAGTGCTAGTGCTTTAGATGTTTTGGATGCGCATAGAATAGTGAACACTTTACATGGCGTGGTTCCGGCTGAAGTAGAGCCCGTGCAGCCGGGCAAATGGGTGACAGTGAGGGATCGCTCTAGTCGCGGATCTAAAAACCACTCTTCCGTTCCGATTACCATAACAAATCGATTTGCCCCGCTCAGTGAAACACCCACTGAGAATGATTGTGCCCTAGTTATTGGCGATTCTATTACACGGAACGTGAAAATAGAGACACCAACCACCATAGTCACATGTTTGCCGGGAGCCAGAGCGCCTGACATCAAAGCAAATTTAAAAGTGCTGGCTAATGCTAATCGTAAATTCTCTAAGATCATTATTCATGTCGGCACTAATGATGTTCGACTCCGCCAGTCGGAGATCACCAAAATTAATATAAAAGAGGTGTGTGAACTTGCAAGTACGATGTCAAGGACTGTAATTTGCTCTGGCCCCCTTCCTGTTCGCAGGAGTGATGAGATAGTTAGTAGATTATGTTCGCTTAACGGTTGGCTGTCTCGGTGGTGTCCGCTTAATAATATAGAATTCATAGACAATTGGAAAAGTTTTTGGGGCAAACCTGACCTGTTGAAAAGAGATGGTATTCATCCCTCCTGGGATGGTGCTGCTCTTCTCTCTAGTAATATGGCTCATAGTCTTAGAGCTCAAACATGACAATCTGGGTCTCAGGTCAGGAAGCAGACAGACTGGCTTAACCGACTGTCTGCTAGCGGCCTCGCGTCACCAAGGTCAGATAAATCCCATCACATAGAGCCTCTTTCACCTAGCTATCATCATATAGAGACTGTGTCTGTTCCCCGAATTTGGAAATCCAAAAAACGTTTAAACCCAACTAAGGTAAAAAATTTAATTGATGTTCAACAAATAAAAAACAGCTATAATACAGATGAGCAAATGCTAAAGCTTGGGTTGCTGAATATTCGATCGCTTACTTCAAAAGCACTCGTTGTTAACGATATGATTTCAGATAATAACCTAGATGTGCTGTGTTTGACAGAAACCTGGCTAAAACCAAACGATTACATTACTTTAAATGAGTCCACCCCGCAAGATTACTGTTATAAACATGAGCCTCGTCTGAAACGCAAAGGGGGTGGTGTTGCTGTAATTTATAGTAATAGTTTCAAAACCACTAAGAAATCAAGTTTTAAATATAATTCTTTTGAAGCATTGGTGCTTAATGTAAAAATATATAGTGTAAACGATAAATCACGTTTGAGATTTGTGCTGGCTACTGTATACAGGCCACCAGGGCACCATACAGACTTTATCAAAGAATTTGCGGACTTTCTATCAGAATTAATATTGACTGCAGATAAAGTACTAATTGTTGGTGATTTTAATATACACATCGATAATGAAAAAGATGCATTGGGATTGGCATTTAAAGACATTGTAAATTCAATTGGAGTTAGACAACACGTGTCAGGACCTACTCATCGTCGTAATCATACTCTAGATCTAATATTATCACATGGAATAGATGTGGATGCCGTTGAAATTCTGCAGCAGAGCGATGACATCTCAGATCATTACCTAGTCTCGTGTAATTTCCATTTAGCCAAGGCTGCAAAGCCGACTCCGTGTTACAAATATGTGAGACCTATCACTTCTGCTACTAAAGATTGCTTTATTAATAATCTTCCTAATCAGTTTCATCATCTCAGCATCTCAGATAGCTTAGAAGAACTAGATATTACAACAGAAACGTTTAACTCTCTCTTTTCCAGCACTTTAGACACAGTTGCTCCGTTGCGCTTAAAGAAGATTAAAGAAAATAGTCCAACGCCGTGGTACAACGAGCACACTCGGGCCCTTAAGAGAGCAGCCAGAAAAATGGAGCGCAACTGGAAGAAAACAAAACTAGAGGTATTTCGCATTTCATGGAAAGAGAGCTCAATTACTTACAGAGAGGCTTTAAAAGCTGCTAGATCTGCTTATTTTTCAACCCTATTAGAAGAAAATAAACATAATCCTAGGTATTTATTTGAAACGGTGGCTAAACTAACGAAAAATAAAGCTTCAAGCACCGAAGTTTCCAAGCAACACAGCAGTAATGACTTTATGAACTTCTTCACTTATAAGATTGATAATATCAGGGACAAAATTATAACTATGCAACCGTCTACTACAGTATCACATCAGGCAGTGCATTGTAGTCTCCCTGAGGAAAAATTTGATTCATTCGTTGCTATAGGAGAGGAAGAATTTACTAAACTCATTAAATCATCTAAATCTACAACATGTATGTTAGACCCTATACCGACTAAGCTACTGAAAGAAATACTTCCAGAGGTCATAGATCCTCTTCTTAATATCATTAATTCGTCTTTGTCTCTAGGATACGTACCAAAAACCTTTAAGCTGGCTATGATTAAACCGCTTGTTAAAAAAACGCAACTTGATCCTTCAGAATTAGTCAATTACAGGCCGATCTCGAATCTACCTTTTCTGTCAAAGATATTAGAAAAGGCAGTATCCTCACAACTGTGTTCCTTTCTTGAAAGAAATGATATCTGCGAGGATTTCCAGTCAGGATTTAGACCGTACCATAGTACCGAAACAGCTCTCGTTAGAGTCACAAATGATTTGCTCTTATCATCCGATTGTGGTTGTATCTCGCTATTAGTGTTACTCGATCTTAGTGCTCCATTTGACACCATCGACCACAACGTTCTTTTAAATAGATTAGAACATTATGTTGGCATTACGGGAAATGCACTAGCATGGTTTAAATCATATTTATCTGACCGTTATCAATTTGTAGCAGTAAATGATGAGATGTCTCATCGATCACAAGTTCAGTATGGCGTACCACAAGGCTCAGTACTAGGACCGCTGCTGTTCACTCTGTACATGCTACCCTTAGGAGATATCATTAGGAAACATGGCATTAGCTTTCACTGTTATGCCGATGATACTCAGCTCTATATTTCTTCAAAACCTAACGAAACTTATCAATTCACAAAATTAACGGAATGCATAGCGGATATAAAAAATTGGATGACTTGTAATTTCCTACTTCTAAATTCTGAAAAAACAGAGTTTCTAATTATTGGACAAAAAACTTCCTCACGTAATAATCTAGAATACTGTCTAACACTTGATGGCTGCTCTGTTAAGTCTTCGTCGTCGGTTAGGAACCTGGGTGTGCTCTTTGATACCAATCTTTCATTTGAAAGTCACGTGTCTAGTATCTGTAAAACTGCATTTTTCCATCTTAAAAATATATCTAAATTACGCCATATGCTCTCATTGACAAATGCGGAACAATTGGTTCATGCGTTCATGACCTCAAGGCTAGATTATTGTAATGCTCTACTGGGTGGTTGCCCTGCACGCTTAATAAACAAACTACAGCTGGTTCAAAACGCAGCAGCTCGAGTTCTTACCAGAACCAGGAAGTATGACCATATTAGCCCAGTTCTGTCAAAACTGCATTGGCTCCCTATTAAACATCGCATCAATTTTAAAATATTGCTGATTACTTACAAAGCACTGAATGGTTTAGCTCCGCAGTACTTGAGCGAGCTCTTAACGCATTATAGTCCGTCACGTCTATTACGATCTCAAAATTCCGGCCAGTTGATAATACCTAGAATATCAAAATCGACTGCTGGCGGTAGATCCTTTTCCTATTTAGCACCAAAACTCTGGAACAGTCTTCCTACCATTGTCCGGGAAGCAGACACACTCTGTCAGTTCAAAGCCAGATTAAAGACACATCTCTTTGACCTAGCTTTCACATAATACATTATAGACTTCTATAATTTAATGTTAGGCTGCATATAGTAGGTCAGCCGGAACCGGGAACACTTCCCAAAAATCCTGATGTACTCGTTACATCATGAGAAGAATGGCATCTACGCTAATTTTAGTGTCTGTGTTTATCCCGAGGTTTTCCTGCAGCCTGCCGGATCCAGGCCGTATCCAGATCTGACGAAGGACCTTCGCCTGGACCGATGACAACGCAGTGCTGAAGTGCCAACTAGTCTCTCCCTATGGAGGATCCCACTACCACTCTACAGATAAGGCGTTGTCGGGAAAATTCGTCTCGCGGTCCTACCCCAAAGCAACAAATAAAATAAAATTCCTTATCAAAATTTATAAGGAAAGACAAGTATTTTGTTTAGGCTTGGCTTGTAGGGAATTCCAAACCTGCGTATATTCAAACGCACATAACTATAGAACCCATTCTAAATGCGCATGTGAACGCCATCAGTGTTTCTCACAGGTTCGCGTTTAAAGTCTGTGTAGAGAGAATGGTGTCGTCTTAGCGGCCCCTAATTTAATAACAAATGATCATTGCGACGGAAGCAAATCAATTAAAACTAACTTTAGATGGAAATAACTTAACTCTGCTGTAAAGCCGAAACAATCTCTGTTACCTTAAATTATACGCTTATCTCTGTAAAGCTGCTTTGAGACAATCTACATTGTTAAAAGCGCTATATAAATGAAGATGACTTGACTGACTTGACTTGACAAGGGCAGTTCTGAGACAGGTTTGATGCAGAAAGGCGATCCAACCTGCTCATCAGGTGAGCGCTAAGAACCCCAGGCTTTGAAGCGTCCCTGAGATGGACGACCCAAAGGTGAGAGGAGCTGCTCTTTCCCCTGATGGAGGGCCTTGTGGAGAATATTTGGTTTCATTTTCTTTTTATTATGCATCTTGGCGAAGTGGCAGTAGTCTCCAAATGTTCAAAGAAAAAGCAACTTCCTCATTTTCTGGGTCACATAGTTTGCAGCCCGGATATGATGGACGCTGACTTACCACCTTTCCATGTTCGTATGTTTCCCGTCACGGCGGCAAAAGCTCTGCTTCGCTACTCCACCGTAGGTAAAAGTGATTGTTCCTCTAGTGCCACTCGTGCGGCGTTTGGAGGCCTGGTTAGCACTTCCCAACCTGTCACGCTGGCTCATCAGAATAGTCAAACCCAATGCGAGTGGGTAGGGGTTCCTCTAGAACAAGGCAGGGGTTCCCCATGGACAAGTGTCCAGGCGTGTTGTGGTCACAACAGACGTGTCCAAGACTGCCTGGGGTACCGTGTGCAACAGGCACGCAGCATGGGCTCCTGGACAGGACCTCGACTACAGTGCCACATCAACTGCCTCAAGTTGTTAGTGATATTGTTGGCCCTCCGGATGTTTCAATCGTTGATCCAGGGCAAGCACGTGTTCGTCCGGACAGACAACACAGCGGCCAAGGTGGTTGCATGTTGCACGGCGCATGTTGCAACTCACCCACATCTCCTCAATCACGCAGCAGACACACTCTTGCAAAATACACTTTAGGGGGAGTGGAGACTCCATCCCAAGGCGATCCAGCTGATATGGAGTCGCTTCAGTGAAGACCTGTTCGCTTCCCAGGAATCCACCCATTGCCGGCTGTGGTATTCCCTGACCGAGGACCTCCTCGGGTCGGACACGTTTGCACACAGCTGAGGTGAATACATGAGCTTATTTCCCATGTTAGTTCCCTGGACCAGTGAACCCTGGACTTGAGTTTTCCCTCAGCATCCTTGACAGTTGAATTCGGTAGAGGAATTCAATGCCAAGTCTGAGACTCATGATGCTTTTCAGGTCAGCCAGTATACTTTGGCTTGGTGCTCCATATATAGTCATTCCCTGATGGTAATCCCATATGATGTATTGTCCACTATACGGTTTCCCTGATGGTAAACCCATGTCTTCCCCTAGGCAGAGCTCTGTCTCTGCTGCCAGTCGCTGCATTTGCAGTAGTTCCTCCCTTTTCAGATAGGACCTACCATAGGGACCTCTTTCCAAGTGTGGTAAGTCTATGTGAGGTGTTCTCCTCATACTAACCTCCCTTAGGGCAGTATGTGGTCTCCGTAGTGTAATTTTTGATATCTAGGAGAAAGAGTGCTAACGTTTTGCACAGCTGTGAGCTTTTATAAAAAAAAATAAAAAATAAAAAAGGTCAAAAGACCAATTGAAGCAACCTATTCCCATGATAACTACTGTCCTCTCTGTCCCCATGAGCTACATTGGACTACACGGCTTACGAAGGCAATGGGTAGGTTACAATGTTGAGAGTGTGCTTGTTACCCGGCACGCCGGGCTTGCCAACATCTGCACCACCAATCTGTCCATCTGTCAATGTGATATCTGTCCACCTTCTGTCACAACACCGAACTGCCCGCTGAAATGACTAGGACACTGTCTAGGAGCACATTACTCTCTTTTATACCTCTCTGTCTGGGAGATTAGCATGAAAATTCCACACGCCAATTCTCATTGGCCTTTTCTCAATGTATCAGAGGTGTTTGGGGCTCCCAAGTGCAACACCTAGTGTCAGTCATCTACATCATGTCTCGTTCCCACCATCAGGGAACAGAGGTTACAATAGTAACAGATATGTTTTATTCAACCTGAATAATGTAACTATTTAATTATGATTTTACAAAACTAAAAAAAAGTAAATGTAATATGTGGAGTTTTGTGCATTTGAAAAGTTCTAAATACAGCTTCTCCCTTTCCTCTTTTAACTTAATGGTGCCACAGGGGAGGTTTTCAGCAAGATTATAAAATGAGGCACTAATGGGGACTTCAATTATTCAAAAGCCAAAAGTATCAACGATGAAGCCTAATTAAATTTTGTTATAGCCTAGCCAATGTCTGTGAGCAGAGGCTGCACTTACCTTTTCATTTAAGTATATATTGTACATATTTTATTTTATTAAACTTTTATCTTGAAAAAC
This sequence comes from Squalius cephalus, assembly GCF_949319135.1. Taxonomy (NCBI): domain Eukaryota; kingdom Metazoa; phylum Chordata; class Actinopteri; order Cypriniformes; family Leuciscidae; genus Squalius; species Squalius cephalus. The sequence goes on along the minus strand of NC_137137.1, from coordinate 20,544,584 downwards.
AGGTGTCTAAAGTTACACTGCACTAAATCCAACTTAGAGGCTGCATATCCCACCAAATGACTACATCTAATCTAACAGCAAAACTGTCCATATTATAGCATTAATACAGTGTGAATGCAGTGCTTCTCATATATATATATAAACAGAGTATAATAAAACTTCTTTAAAATTACACTGTTGTAAATATTTGAGGTTTTGTTGTGCTTAGTATCTAATATCTTGTCTTTCCTGTGAGAAATACATCCTGGCTTTGCTTCATTCTGTTTGGTTGATAGTTTCATAATGGTTTCTTATTCCCTTCATCAATGGCATTGATAAATTAGTTCATTGGTTCCTTGGCAAGTGACATGTACAATAAACCAAATGAACATGAAGCATGAAAAGAAAAAGCCAGACATCTGTCTTTATTTAACAATGAGGAAACATTAATCCTGTTAACTTCTCAAAGTTTCTATAATACGTATATGTGCCTTTTTTCATACATTACACAGCTCTTCACACACATGCTTTCACTCTGACTTGCTAACACTGACCTATACACACATACTGACCATATTTTCTTCTAAATGTAAATTAGTTTGTTGGTAGAAATGGGAGGAACAGGTATAGAGTGAGTTAGCCGTGGGAAATGGCATTGTAATCTACTGCCAGGGATACTGTTTATCCCATCCGAACACATTTTTGTAAACATTGCCTTGAATGTGTTTTCTTTCCATGTTATCCTTCTACTACCATGTTTAGAGGGGGTTGTTGTTATGTACAGTAGTTGTGTCCTCACAGGGTACATGAACCCGATTCGGTGTGGTAATATATAGCCTGGGGATTGATTACATATTGAACTATGCTGGTGATGCAATCTGAAGTGCACTGATTGTCATTGGCCGAACAAACGTGACATTGCTTCATGACCCAAATGATCTTTTGCCAAGCTACTGGGTTTATAAAACATAATATTTTGTTATACACACTTACTGACAACTCACACTTGTCTATCAACCATGCTGTTTTCTGTACTGACCCTCATATTATTTTGAGATTGACTGTACTGTGACTTTACTTTTTAGGTCCCAGAGACTCCATTCTTGTAAAAATTAACCATTATTTTCCTTCAAATACATTTAATAAGTTCCTTTGACCAAATCAAAAAAACATTTGACAGATATTACTGAAGCCTTAACCTCCTAATTGATCATAATATAGACTCGCATAAGTTGTGCTTTACACTTAAGTGGAATCCGTATGTTCGTTTGTTCTTGTGGACTTGTGAAACGTCATCAGTTGCTACCCAAGTACTGTTCCAATTCAAAGTTCACATCTAGCCAAGTCCAGTTCAAATCCCTGGATGTGTTTTTGATCCACCCCTTTTACCGAGGATGCATCGAGAGGTGACTTGTGTGGACTTGAGGCAGCCAGGTATCCCAGAATGCATGTCGCACCAACCAGCAAGCGTCAATAGCAGAGGAGAAACCCGCGTAATTTAAAAATACTACTGTTATTGTGTCACAAAATGTAGTTTTAAGAGTTTTTCAGGCGAGAATAGTTGTTTAAAGCATAAATCTTTGGTTTATTTATAAAGATAGAGCCTATTTGAAAATTTGATTTGTGAGTTGTGAGATCCAGGCGATCACTGGGCTCTCAGCGCTCATGTACCCTGCCGAGAACAGCCTTTCCTCGGCTAGTCCTTCCGATGTTTGCTGCTGGCTCTGATGTCTCTAGTCCAGTGGTTAAACATGAGATATAATTTGTCTTGTGTATATCTAACGGGAGATCTTTAGTCTCATTAATCTATAATTTGTTCCCTGACAAAAGGGCAAAGTGAAGGTTCATACCATAATTTAAAGGCTATTTAACTAGAGAGCTGTATTCCAGACGCTCTAAAAAGGGTCACAGTAGTCCAGGAGGGACGTGGAGTGGAGATGGACTCAGAGGGCAGGATGGAGGGCCAGGTCCATGGAGTGGAGGAAGGACTGGAGATGGAGGTAGTGCAAGAAGCCAGAGAGGTGCAGGCAGTGCAAGTGGCCAGGGTGGAACTGAAGACCATTTTTGCAGAGCTAGAGACCACCATGGTGGAGCAGACGGTACTGAAGATCCCCACGGTGGAGCCGAAGACCAACACAGCTGGGCAGACGAGACTAGTAGAATGTCTAAAGTGGAATATCGAAATCAAATGTAACCAACGATGCCAATTCATTTCCAAATTTCTCTCACATTCTCGCAAGCTATGCATCAAAAAGCAGTGGAAAAAACAACTGACGTGGAAACTATAATAATTAATGTTGGCATATACCAAGCAAGTCCTCAATGCCCTGAAGTCCATATCAAAGGTACCATATATTGTGCTTAAATTAGAGGCAAATCCCACTGCACCTCCCTGTTCTTCCAAAAGCAAAGGATTGCATTCTGGTGACACCCTAGTTCACATAAGGTCTGTGTAACCTAAGGGTAATGACTATGACAATCAACATCATCCCATGCAAAAGTGCACTCTAAACAAACAATAGCAACTTTACTGAATGTAAAGAGCAGTGCAGAATATAGCTGCTCTATGGCTATAATTAGGGTTGCATAAGATATCACATTTATCATGATTAAGTGACAGGGAGAACATGTGCTGTGACACATTCCACGAATGCACTTATGTTCTGCTGACCCAAATTTCCCAGGGCTGTCTTTTAAGGAAAACATTGTAGAGACTTTCATCCATGTGCCGCCGAAATGGGGCACTGGTAACAAGTTCACATCAGTTCATGTGTTGGTGCAAAATATAGAAGCGGCTTGAACAGCAATATATACTCCTTCACACTTTTTTTTTTTTTTTTTTAAGAAATTGACTTTAATTCAGCAAGGATGCTTTAAATGATAATGTTTCAAATAAATGCTGCTCTTCTAACTTTTTGTTCGTCAAAGAATTCAAGGGGGGGGGGGGGGGGGGGGACTGTATTGGTTTTCGCAGTTTATTTAAGCAGTACAACTATTTCAGCTGTTAAACAGGAAAGCTCTCTATTAAAAGTAAATACCAAATCAGCATTTAATGATTTCTGAAGGTTCATGTGACAGTTTTAATTTCAATAAGTACTTACTTAACAAGCACTAAAAGAGGTACTTTATAGCCAGATCTCGTTAAGTATGAGCCGTACATCATCTGCCATGTTGACGTTATCATGTGACATACAACGTTATCACAAATGCAACAACTTAAAAGATATGAGCGACAGGTTTAATTAATCTATCTGTAAATATCTTGATATTGACGAAAATTGTTAATTTTGTGGTCTTGTTGAAGAAACAGCTGTCCATTTATTTTATAGTATAACCAATAAATTATGGGTTGATTTAAGTTCTATTTTTAACCAGAGTTTTATCCTTAAATATATAATTTTTTATTAAGAAACCCCCAAATCGTCATCTCTTGAATATGTTGTAAAATTTCTTCATTTTATTTGCAAAAATGTTCGCCCACAAGCAAAAGTAGCTTAAATCTCCATTGTTTTCCTCTTTTTCTTGTTGAATTTAACTTTTGTTTTATTCCTCAGGCTTATAAATAGTAAACAAAAAATGCATTTTCTTTATGTATTATGATGAATTATTCAAAGATATTTAACCTTGTCATTGTGCTTTTTTCCCCTGTGTATTCTTATATTATGATGTACGCAAACCTGATATTTCTGTTTTTTTTTTTTTTTTTGTTGTTTTTTGTCATTATGATTGTTCATTGTTGAAAGATACAACCATGGTATCTTTCCCTGATCTTTATGTAACTATAAGTTCTGCCATAACAAAATGATATGAGCGACAGGTGCACTAACATCAGTAACTTGACAGCCCTATGTAGAATGATTTTCCTCAGCGTTTGTAGTGTCTGTATAAAGGAGACGGCAGCTGCGCGAAGATCTCGCCTTTGGAGAAAACTGTTGATTTTATTCTGGGAAAATGTAAGCACCCCAAAATGAATTGTATTGCTAGGCCACCCCAACACTTATGCACAATAATAATGATAAATGCTGACCAATACTTAATATTATTATTATTATTATTATTTTTACTGAAAATTATATATTTTAGTTAAACAAGCAAAATGTAATTTGTTTTTTCATATGGCATATATGATGTCCCTTGACCACAAAACCAGTCACATGGGTCAATTTTGTGAAATTGAGATGTATACACCATCTGAAAGCTGAATAAATAAACTTTCCATTGATGTATGATTTGTTAGGATATGGACAATATTTGGCCGATATACAACTATTTGGAAATCTGGAATCTGAGGGTGCAAAAAAATCTAAACATTGAGAAAATCACCTTTAAAGTTGTCCATTTACAGTATGTTCGCGATTGTGCTGCATTCACTCACAAAAATAAAAGTTTTATATATTTAAGGTAGGAAACTTACAAAATATCTTCATGGAACTTGATCTTTAATAAATATCCTAATGATTTTTAAAATAAAAGAAAAATCGATAATTTTGACCCATGTAATGTATTGTTGGCTATTGCCAGAAATATACCCGTGCGACTTGTGACTGTTTTGTGATCCAGGGTCACATATTTTATTTACTGACAACAATAAGAAACATGAATAAATGAGTGAAAGTACAAAGTGTGTATATACTGTATATACACAAGTCAACAACACATGAAACAAAGCTTTATTCTTACTTATTGTTCTAACAATCACATATTTACAGGCGGTGACCCCTACATCCTACTGCCATCTCAACACAGCGGTTCTCATTCTGCGGCTTTATTCTGATGAATCAGCTGACCACAACCATTCCCACCTTCACCTGTCTCTGCCGTCCATCATGTCCCTCATTGCTGCAGTCAGACTAGAATCTGATCACGGATGGGAAAGGGACATCGAGGCTATATTTGCCTGAGTGCACAGTCTCCCTCATCACCTCATACAGAGCGCCTGTACTGAACCTGTGAGACTCGACTTAACAGCAAACACTCCTGTGAGCGAAGCATAGTAGAGTGAGCATTTAACATGCTGAAAACAAGCTGGTGCTCTATTTTCTTCTTGGCCAGAGGTGAGCCATGCCTTTGTGCCTAAGGTTGTTGCTTGTTGCGCTGTGCTTCACAATCTGAGGCAATAAGGGCCAGAGGAGTGATGGAGGGTCTCATCCATGGCACCATTTCCAGGATTCAGCTCTGGGCTCCTCATCCTCAGTGATGATGATATACCAGTCTGCAGAAATTTCAGAATCCTACACATATGCACAAAACATAATAAAAAACAGACATGTTAACAGCACAATGTCATCTGATTTCTGTATTTCAAGTAACAAAATTATCTTACTTTTTATTTTTATTTCAGGTTTTCCTTCCCCCTGCCTTGCATCCTCTGCTCCACCACAAAAGCTCTGCAGCAAATGCACAGAAATCAAGAATCAGAAAAGTGCTGTAATAACTCAGTGTGAAATTACAATAATTAAAATAAACTACAACTTAAGATATAAATAGATTTTTTTTATTCATACACTTATTTAAAGCCTTCATGAGCCACTCTCCACCAGATAAACACACGTGTTCATCTGTTCCTGTAACATCCAGACAAGATTCACGTTACCTCTGTGATTTATGAGCTCAATAAACATTTAGGCCTACGTGTTGAGGTTGATGCTGATGTGTTAACTCACTTTTTATGCAACATAAATGTTCCTCAATGTATCAACAATACCAATGGACAATAAAATAGATAACGTATGTTTAGTTTTTTATGAAGATTTGTTTATCATGTAATATAAGCAGTGTTGAGAACAGTAAATCTACACAATAGGACACATCACTCACTCAGATGTCTATTTCATGTTGTGATATGCTCATCTGCAATACTTATCTACGATTTTCCTGTTAACTCACATTTGAAAACACCCGCGTCGCTGATCACCGCGATGTTTGATAATGATGTATCCTCTCCTCCTGGGATAGAAAAGTATCGATCCACATGCTCTTCAGAATCTAGGCAGAAGCAGCAAGCCATCCGGGAACTTCTCGCCTACTCTTTTATGAGTACTGAGGATTCAGACATACTCCTTTCATGTACTGTTTTCTCCTACTATATAGTAGGAAAGTAGGAATATTCGGATGCACTATTAGTATAGAGCTGGTAAGTCCCGCCCATCCGTAAAACCCCAAGTGGACCTCTAGGTTGAAAAATGGTCAATGCAAGTGAATGGGAGAAAATAATTATTTTCTGGTCCCGTTTTAATTGTGCCATGAATGTGAACATATGGTGTCTGTGAATTTTTTATATAATTTTTCATGTTACGAGTTTGACAGTATATGGTATGATTCTTCGGCTAGCAGTTGTGGAAAAGACATAACGAGAAAGACTACATGTCGCCTATGTGACGTTACCCCATAAAGTTGACTTACCCGTGGTTTTCGCCAACCTCAACGATTTTGTCCTCTCCCTGAAAGAAGGCGGTGAAGTGCACCAAAGACACAGCCATGTTTAGATCCGTGAGCTAGTGTCCGTGTGCGAGTGGTGGTGACGTTTCAAACGCGTCGAAAGCAGCGAAGAGTTGTAGTCCACAAAGTGCTCTCACACAATGTCTAACCGTATCAAACTTCTACCCGCTAAATTGTAGCATTCTTTACACGAAAAATTATTTTAAAAATTCACAGACAACATATGTTCACATTCATGGCACAATTCAAACGGGACCAAAAAATAATTATTTTCTCCCATTCACTTGCATTGACGATTTTTCAACCTAGAGGTCCAGTGGGGTTAGCAGAAGGGGCGGGACTTACCAGCTCTATACGCACGTCTGAATTCTCGCCTACTCTTTAATGAATACTAAGGATTCGGACATACTTATTTGCTCGCCTACTGCTTTTTCCCTATATAGTAGGGAAGTATGCAGTTTCGGACGCAGCCTAAGATTAAAAAAAACCCTGAATATCTAAAATCTCATTCAAAAATATACATTAAAACTTATTGTAATTGTGCACAAGACAAAAAGCCAATGGCTTTTCACATTTCAAGCCTGGTGCAATACATGTTGAGACAGAACATCATGTAAATGAGATGTAAAAAAATTGCTATTTTAGTGTAGCCTACTTTAAATTATTTGGTCAATAATGGAGCCTCACAGTAAAAAACAGTGTTCACGGGGAAAAATGAACCGTCTTAGACATTCATCTATTCATCAAATTAAAGTCTGCGTGAACCGGAAGTTGCAAACGACTTTTCTCCAGTGTTGTGACGTATTTCCCAGTGAAAAGGAATATTGAACAGAGGGCAGGGCTTTACTCTAGCGCTCCTCCTCTCCATCTCTGCTCATAACAGACTTTTGAGTTTTGAGGGGAGTGGTTAAGCGTTTCCCAACCCAAGCCGTCAAACCTATATCATCAGAGAATGAACGCCATTCCAGACCGGAAGTAACTTTTCAGACTTTGATTAAAGATTACGACGGCAAACAATCTTTTTCTGTGTATTAACTTGCACGGATTAATTTTTCACCACAAGACTAGTAATATGCGCTAACAAAGTAAATAGGGTCAATTTTGATTTCAGTTGGACTTTAAAGTCTTAGACATTCATCTAAAAAAAGATGAAGAACAGGACAAAAAAAATCTTATGGGTTTAGAATGGCAGAGTAAATGTAATGGGAGAGTAAATGTAGATAGAATTGTCATTTACATTTTTTTTTTTTTTTTTATTTCTTTTTATGCATTTGGCAGATAGTTTTATGCATTCGTTGTGAAAAAAAATAAAAAATAATAATAATTTCTTGCTTTACCTGGGAATTGAGCATTTTCCATTTTAAACCTAAATGTTTGGAATCCTCTGAAATGATGATTAAGAAGATAAAACACCAGAGCGACATTTGGGTTGTGTAGGATAAAGGCACAAGAGTAGATCTGAAGCAAAGCTCCGGAAATATCAGGCCTATAGGATAAATAATGGGCAAGGAAAAAACATTCTGAGAGTGTACTAAGTTGTAGGCAGCAAAGCAGGAGGAGGAGGAGCAGAAACAGGCCTTGTATTATCAGATAGCAGCAGGCAGAAGAATCCCCAGCAGCATTTCTTTGGTTTTCAGAAGTCTCAAGATGCGGTGGGGCAGATGGTGATGTGCAGTTGATACTTGATCTGTTTCCACAGTATGACCACTCCACTTCCCCTCTTAACCACCTTCACTAACTCATGTGCCTTACTGATTCTCCTCAGCAGCCTTGTCAAAACAATAATTCAAAAGGCAAAGCAAAAATCAAGACTCACTCAAAATCAAGCAGGTGATATCAAGCCTCGATTGCTAATATACTTGAGATACTTAAACAGACATTTTGGAGGATAGTTCTGTAGAAATGACCCATACCAGTTCTTTTTCAATATACCACTCACATTTTTTGGGCTGCACACATTACATGCAGGAAAACAAATAGTAGGCTAAATCTTGCGCACGATTTACTAATTCGATTTACTAAATCGTGCGCACAGTTTTCTATTTCATGTCATGTCATTTTTGGGGCTCCATACTATTGCTATCTGTGGAGAGCTTAAAAAAAAGCAGGAAACTATAATCTCTGCAAACTCCGTTGTAAATGAATGTAGACAGCTTTGATGATTATAATGGGAACTATCCAACTTTATGTGTTGCCACACTCCCCTGTGACCTCTAGTATAAACACTGTGTTACTGTACACTGTTTATGGTTGCCAAGATATGTAGTGATTAAAAAGACATTCACAACAAAAAGCAACTTAAATTGCATTTCAAAGTACACATTTTTACATTCTTATCAGTTCTCAGTTCTTGCTTTCCCTGGGAATCGAACCCATGACCTTGGCATTGCAAGCGCCAATGCTCTACTGTCTGAGCATTTATCGAGTGACCTACCACCTAAACCCCACCCCTTCCTTACAATCATTCCCAAACTTGCATTGCAATCTGCCTCTATCCAATCAACAACAGATGGACAGATGATAGTCTTTTCTTCCCTATTGTCACGTATATCTGAGTGAAACAGCTTCTCAAACAAGAAAAAATGTAGGCCGGGGTTTGATTTTGTCCATTGGGAATTGTTTGGATGGTTGAGGTTTGCTATTGCTGTGATCTAATGTAATTAACAGGTTGTCCCCCCATTGCGCCAGTAAACACATCATCAGAGAGGAAGTTATTTTGATTTAAAATTACGAGGGCACGTTGATTCATAATCAATTCTGCAATTTCCCATTCAAATTTAAAAATTGTCCATTTAGATTTTATGGTGATTTAAAATATTGGTGCATCCCTACACAACATGTTTTACCGTTGAATTTCCCACAAAAATAGTGTTTTATATCTTTACTATGATAAAAAATTACTCAGCATTTTGATCATTATGCATATCACATAGTGCAAATGCACATAGTTCTGCAGGCATTCATATAAAACAGCTACTATAAAAATAAGAGTGCAACTCTTCGGCTAAAGGAATCCTGCTTTGTGACCTCTGAGCTTTCCAATTTAGTATCCATCTACAGTAGATGCTCTAGCTGTACAATTACAATGCATATGGAGGAAGGAAAGAAAATGGCTGGAGCTCAGAGTAAGGATATGATTCACTTATCCAGCTTTAGACCCTGCTTGCCCTCACAGTCAGGGTGGCAGCATAGTGCAGAAATGTTACATTGCCATTAAGAGCACAGCAAACACTGTTTCACAGTCTGAGGTTAACTGGACCTTAGCTCAGCTTAACCCAGACTGAAAGATGTGTACAAAATCCTTAGAGCATCAAGACTTTGTTTGGGGAGAGTCTGTTGGTGGGGGTCTGAAGCCAGGCGGTGAGGTTTAAAACATTTAATAAGCTCCCACTGCGTTTGCTCCAGGGTCATGGCTTGTAAAAGGACAAAAAAATTTGAGCACGAATAACAAGTGAGGATCTCACTCCCTCACTATCCCTCACGTACGACTTAATCAGACACGGATTACATGAGCTGGGAACATCAACTCTCCCTTAATTAAAACCAGTCTGACCTGCTTTGTAATTATAGATCTCTGTCAAAGCTGAAAGTGAGTAGTCAAATATCACACATAGGCTTTGAAGTCTTTTCAAATATGCACAGTCTTCAGAAAGTCAGAAAATTATATTCACTAAGCTTATGAAGCAAACACATTATTTGTTTTAGAAATAGGTTTATATTTAATAAGATATGTATTCATCAGCAATCCATTAATTCATTTTAACAGGTTTAGATGGAATCGCAGCTGAATATGATGTTCCAAAATTAGAGTATTAGTACACTGTCTGCTTAATATCTGCTAACTTTATTTTAATGGTCCCTCCAACAGACATTCTACTGACTATAAGTAATTGTGCAACTAGGCCTACATGTCAACTTATTCTACTTACACTAACCCTAACCTAACAGTCTCCTAAAACTGTAATGAGAGTTAGTTAAGTATTGACAAGCTACTCATAGATTGTAGAATGTCTAAAGTGGATCATCAAAATAAAGTGTAACCCCTTTAAAATATTATATACACCGGTCAAAAGTTTGAAATAATAAAAATGAATGTTTTTTAAAAGTATTCTCTTATGTTTACCAAGGCTACATTTCAAATAATCCTGAAGAAAATACCAAGGTTCCCACAAAAACAATAAGGAGCAAAAAACGTTTTCCTCATTAATAATAAAAAGAACCATTATTAATAATAATTGAGCACCAAGTCAGCATGTTATAATAATTTCTGAAGGATCATAAAAATGAAGTAACGGCTGCTAAAAATTCAGTTGTGCCATCACATGAATAAAATAGATTGTAAAATATATTCAAACTGAAAGTTTTTTTCAAATTGTAATAATATTTCACAATCACCCTTTTATGCTTTTTTATGCTTAATTATTCCAATTATTTGATTGGTAATGTATATATACCAATACAGGTTTTCACTGTATGACAATACAAATATATGTTTTAAAAACAGCAGCATCAATTTTGTGAGGGCAATACCTGCTAAATGTACTCTTTCCTCCTGCAAGATTGTTTTGTCTGTCACAGATGTAGGTGCACATCAAATTGTCTTCCTAAATCCTATGCTCACTTTCATTTCACAAACCACACACGATTTTTCTCTCTCGCTCTCTCTCTGACAGCTTCTCATGTGAGATGCAAGTCTGGATGATCAATCTAGCGAGGTCACTGATGCAAGCCCTTTTGTAAAGCTGTCTCATTCTTAAAGCTGAGCACCTTGGAAACCAAATCTAGTGCTGATTCTAAGGTGACATCAAGAGCTATTTGGGCTTTGGTGAACTATAGAAACCTTACACTTCCATGCTATAAGCCATGCTGAATTCTTAATGAAATCATAATGCTTTCAGTTTGACTCTCAGAGACAGCTGATGATGTTAAGGAGTGGGACGAATGTTAAAGAGAGGGAGTAAAACAAGGAGTTCAGAGCTGTGCACTCATCCCACAGGTCCAGGTAAACAACCCACCTGTCACTCAAACATGACCTTTTGGGTTCTAGGGACACAAGGTCTGGATGCTTTGTTGTATTTGTTTTTCATGCTGTATAATTTCATCAGATGTTCATATCTGGGTGAAAGGGGGCAAGAGGGAGCTGAGATAGCTCAGGGTCAGATTTTATGCTTCAGGATGGCCTCTGTTCACTGACTCGCAATGAATCTTATGACACAAGCCTTACGTTACGCAGTCACAGCTCTTGGCTTGTCTGAGCATGCAATGCTGAATTTATATTAAATACAGTTCAATATTATTTAAAGCTTTTGCCTCTCTATTGCCAACTCTGTTTTGAAACATACAATTGCAAGTTACTTCCATATTTTTTTATGTGGGTTGTGCTTCGACATTGCTCCTCACCACGGTTAAATCTGTAAACACCACATCAGAGCATATTTGACATTGTACATCGGCATGACAATAAGGACATCCTAAAGACATCCTACTAATCATATAGTTTGAAAAAAAGGTAATCTGTACAAGTAAGTAACATATCTGCTCTAATGATTGCTTAGTCAGATCAGATCACACATTGCAATAGCTACCTAGTGAGCCACTGAAATGTCTTATCTGTTCAGCAGAAAAAAAGACATCTCTACATCAGTCTTCAGTCCCTTCAGATCTCAGAGTTGTCACCACCTCTCAAACGTCATGGCGATGTTTACTCTCATTTCAGCACAGGTTTTGTTGCTTTCCTTTTTTTTTTTTTTTTTTGATTGCAAGCTCTCTGCAGTTTGACATTTCTTGGTTTTACAACAGGTGATTCCCCAGATGTCCACGATTGCCATTTAGACCTTTCTAGATTAAAAGCAGCCATCTAGGTGACAAGTTTAAATTCTGAGAAACTGTCTCCTCAGCACATATGTGATGCGATCTGGGAAAACCAATCACATGGTGAAATTTTACCTATTCCATTTTGATAACATATTAAAGCTGGTTTCAAGCCCTTTCCAAATCTGTTTTTATTTATTTAATCGTTTGTCGGTAACAAAAGTTATGGTTATCTGAAGTCGGCTGATCGCTATGATTTTCAGGAATGGAATTTTGAGAAAAACAGGTTTAATTAATTGTCACGTCCTGCTAGCGGGACCATTGGCGCTCTTTTTTTATTGCCTTTTTTAATATCTCATATTTTAGTAATCATCATAGGTTATCATTCGCTATCATTCGAAAGCTTACGAACTCAAAATTCATCCTGTGAAAACCGTTTTGAAACTGGACGATTGAGAGGCGATCAAGATCTTTTAAGCGAGCAGCTATTTCAGACTCCGTTGTTCTCTTACTAGAGGTTCTCTCGTATTGCGTAAGTTGCTTACGCTACGGGTAAACTTGTCTTTTCTCGAGATCTGAAGCCAAAAATTATCCTTAATTTTGTATTTATTGTCAACGCAGTACGGCAGCCAGCAGACCATAGCAGGCTGTATAAGCGTGCTCATTGGCTGACCTGCGGCAACTGCAGCAGCCTATCGGTGAGCCCTGCGTGACGTCACGCCCAATGACGCGTCACGCCCTTCACGCGTCACAGCCCGCCAGAATGGGAGTGGCTAGCGTGTATAAAGGAAGGGTTCACAGGCTGGAAATCTGATTTTCATGTCTTCAGCAAAGCCCTTCGCATCGCTGGATCTTGAGAGAGCCGCCGCCATTGAATCTAGCGACCAGCAAGCCCAGGAAGCGTCTGAGGAAGCCGGCCGCCTTTGCCGCCTTCAGCCATCCGTGCCTGCTACGCCATCCGGCGACATATCATTTTCTGCTGTGTGTGTTCGCCGCCGCGACACACACTTTCTCTCTAAAAGAGCGCGAGGCATTTTTGTTAAAATGCCTCGCCCTTCCTGTGGCTCGTGCCGAGCCCCGCTCAGCAACGGAGACCGCCATCTCATCTGCGCTCTCTGTCTGGCCCGCGCAGGAAGAAGCGCCGCTCCCAGAGACCACCGGAGACTGATGTGGCGCATAAAAGCTCGCCGGAACCCTTCCCGCGAGCTTCTCTCTCTCCTTCTCCGCCCCCCCTTCCGAATGCGCAGCCGCCGGCACCCGCCCCCGCCGCCGCCGTTTTAGGGGACGAGGCAGATGAACTGGACGAGGACGCCGCCGCTGACAGCTGCTCCATCCTGGCTTCTGACAGCGAAGATTGGTCCGGTTCGCACCACTCCGCCAGGAATCCGGCTGCACTCAAGCCAGCGAGGATGCGGAACTTCTGCGCCTCCTCACCAAGGCCGTCGACCAGCTTTGCCTCGAGTGGTCATCGCCCAAGGAGCCAGCGCCGAACAGACTCGACGGATGCTTTCTGCATCGCCGCCGCCGAACGCCCGCATCCAGGACTGCACCCTTCCTGCTGGAGCTCCACGCTGAGCTTTCGAATTCGTGGAATGCACCTTTTTCCGCGAGAGTCCACTCTCATGTCTCTTCGGCGCTCTCACAGGTTGACGGCGCCGCCGAGAAGGGGTATAATGCCATCCCCCCAGTGGAAGAAGTGGTTGCAGCGCACCTTTGCCCGCCCTCTGGATGGCGTTCAAAGGCTGCCCTCCCGTCCAAAGCCTGCAGGACTACATCAGCCCTTGTCAGCCAAGCTTTCTCCACTGCCGGACAGGCTGCATCAGCCTTGCATTCCATGGCAGTATTGCAGATCCTCCAAGCCGATCTCCTCCGTGAGTTGGACGAGAAAGGCTCGGATCCTGTTTCCATCACGGATTTGCGCAGCGCAACGGATCTCTCCCTTCGCGCCACAAAATCCGCTGCCCAGGCTCTTGGAAGGTGCATGTCCTCGCTGACCATCACAGAGAGGCACCTCTGGTTGACGCTCGCCGACATGAGGGAATCCGAGCGGGCTGTTTTCCTCAACGCTCCGCTCTCCCCCACCAGCCTCTACGGCCCAGCGGTCAACGGGATCGTCGACTGCTTCTCGGAGGTACAAAAGACCACGCAGGCTATGAACCTTTTCCTGCCTCGACACTCGAGCTCAGCCGCACGCCGTCCTCGGGACCAGTCTGCGCGAAGCTCCACCCAGCGTCCAGCTCAGCCTCCGTCTTCGCAGTGATGACAGGGCGGCCGCCCTAGATCACGCTCGACCAGCCGCAACAGGCCGCCTCCCCCGCGGGGACCCCGGCCTAAGATCACGCTGAAACCCGAGCCCTCGAAGTCCTCCTAGCAGCTCAAAGGAGGAAAAGACGGTTAAGTCCCGCCACGGCCGGACCACCGTCAAAGATTCCCGCTCTGTCAGTCCCCATAGTCACGGCTACTGCAGATGTGTATTTCGCAGCCAACGAGCCGGTAATACAACCCGCTCGCCTGCATACAACCGCCGTTGTCACGGCGACCAAGAGAAATCTCAAAAAGAGTATAATGTCTGGTTGCCCGGCTCACGCCGCATGTGTTTTAAGTGTAGAAAATGTGCCCACGTTTCTGTGTTCACCCCTACACACAAGCACTATAACCCCCGTGTCTCTCACAGAGCCCACTCTCATAAAGCGGGCAAAAGCCGCTCAAGTGTTAGATGTAGGTCATGTGCCCACAACCCTGTGCCCACACCTACTCCCTGCCCGCTCTGTTACACGGCCACTCCCTACCGGTCATGTCACAGATGTAAGTCCTGTGCCCGCTCACGAGCGCTCACACATACTGACAAACACTTTACCCCCGGCGCCGCTCTCGCGCCCCGTTCCTCGCACGATATGTTCCCCGTCCAATGCCACCGGGACATCTTGTGTAAAACGGCCAGCCATCGCTGTCTGCGAGCCGCCGTATTCAAGCACCGAGAGCGCGTGCACTGCGCCCGCGCCTCCGAATCAGGTTCTCGAGCCTGCGGAATGCGGCAATCGAAGCCCGGAGGTCATTCTGCCCCTAGCCATGCATGCAAAAGCATGGGAGGCTATTCCAGGCGCGCCAGAATGGGTGCTGAGCACAGTAAAACAGGGCTATTCATTGCAGTTCGCTTGCCGTCCCCCGCGCTTTCAAGCGCGAATCGAGACGAGAGTGAATGGGGAAGTAGCACACCTACTTTGTGCGGAAATAGCGAGACTTCTGTGCAAAGGGGCCATAGAACCGGTACCTTCTTCTCTGAGCGAGTCAGGCTTTTACAGCCGTTACTTCCTCGTGCCCAAGAAGGATGGAGCTCTCAGACCGATTTTAGATCTGAGATATTTGAACAAAGCTCTTATGAAAAGACCATTCAAAATGCTCACAACCGGGCAGATCCTCGCGCAGATTCGCCCGAGAGACTGGTTTATTTCCCTCGATCTGAAAGACGCTTACTTTCAGATTCAGATAATACCCCGTCACAGGCCATTCTTGAGATTCGCCTTCGACGGTCAGGTATATCAGTACACCGTCCTGCCGTTCGGCCTGTCTTTGGCACCCCGTACATTCACAAAGTGCATGGACACGGCTCTCGCTCCCCTGAGAGGTCAGGGCATGCGAATTTTGAACTATTTGGACGATTGGCTGATTCTAGCACAGTCAGAGGAAGAAATTATCTCTCACAGAACAGTGCTTCTCAGCCACCTGGACAGCCTGGGTCTCACGGTCAACTGGACCAAGAGCTTATTACTGCCCAGTCAGTCAGCCTCTTTTCTGGGTTTAGAACTGGACTCTGTGGCAATGACGGCCCGGCTGTCGACACAGCCCGGCTGTCCGGCGGCATACGAATCAGAGTGACTCAGAGCTGCGTTTCAGCACTGAGACCCTGGTTAGCGGCCGACTGGTACCAGCGGGGAGTGACAATGGGAGCCGTCTCGCACCGAAAAGTTATCTCGACTGACGCCTCCAATTCAGGTTGGGGCGCTCTTTTCGAGGGAAAACCGGTCTTTGGCCTGTGGTAAGACCGGGAGAAATGCCTCCATCTCATTTTTGGAGATGATAGCGGTCGAGAACACGCTCAAGCGCTTCCTCCCACATATACGGGGCCACCATGTGCTAGTCCGCTCGGACAACATGTCAGTGGTGTCCTACGTGAACCACCAGGGCGGTGTCAGATCCAGGAATCTCTTCAGACTGACAGAACGTCTTCTCGTGTGGGCTCATCACTCGTTGCGCTCGCTGAGAGCTGCGCACGTGCCGGGCCACATGAATGTCGGCCCAGACAGACTGTCCAGAGACAATATTCCCCCGGAGAATGGTCCCTGCACCCCCAGACAGTCCAGCTACTGTGGCGCCTTTTCGGCAAAGCGGAAGTCGACCTTTTTGGGTCAAAAGACAACGCTCACTGCCCGAGATTCCTCTCAAAGAGCGAGGACGCGCTGGCCAAAACCTGGCCCAGCCGCCCGCTGTATGCTTTCCCTCCGATCTCGCTGTTACCACAGGTAATCAAGAGGATCAGGGAAACGCGCCACTCAGTGCTCCTCATAGCCCCGCGATGGGAGAACCAGATTTGGTACCCAGAGCTAGTGAGGCTGTCGCACTCAGCCCCATGGCCAATCCCGGTGAGGAAAGATCTTCTCTCTCAAGCCGGTGGATCAGTTTGGCATCCCCATCCAGAGCGCTGGTCTCTGCATGCGTGGATAATCAACGGATACACGCTGATCTGCCAGAAGGGGTCGTGAACACGATCACACAGTCTAGAGCTCCTTCTACGAGAAGACTCTACGCGTCTAAATGGTCAGTGTTCTCCAAATGGTGCGCTACTAAGAGCCTGGATCCACGCACGTGTGGGGTTTCGTGGGTGCTCTCCTTCCTGCAAGAGCTGTTGGACAAGGGCAGGTCCAATTCCACGCTAAAAGTGTATGTCGTGGCTATTGCAGCGTTCGCGGAGACGACGCGCAGCCGTGCGATAGGAAGCAGAGCATGTGAGCGGAGTGGAGCGGTGAGAATCTCCGCTCATCGCTCACGGAACTGTTCACCCCTCCGCTCCCCCGCTCAAAGCTACATCAGGCCGCTCCGCTCATTATCGCTCAGCGCTCAACGAGGTTTGCTTCGCGCTCCACTCAAATCGCCCCCCGCTCGCTCCGAAAAAGGAAAAAAATCTACATGTATATCACTTTTAGCTTACCTCCTAAAGAACTAATGAGTAACAACAACATTTTTCAAATATAAATGTTTTATTTCAAATTACACAAAAAGTCCTGTAAAATTAAACGAATAAATGGGCCTAATAATATAAATAAAAATGGTATAAACAAAAATATACATATACATTTTTTAAAAGTAAATTAACTATAAGGCCAGAATTTTGATACGTGAACTTTTGCAACGCGCACGATTAAAATTTAAATTGGCTTCCATACAAACAAACTGCTGTAAAATTAAACGAATAAATGGGCCTAATAATATAAATATTATTACGGACGACACAAATTCGGCTAAATAAAACGAACCATTAGGTCTACTTGAATGAAAAAACGAATTTATTTGAATATTACGCTATATTTAATTTACACTTTGTTACAAGTTACCGTATTAAATTTGCTAACCTTTTGTTGCGTGTTCACGTAGGTCACGTTCATGTTTTCGAGAGATGTGTCTTTTGAGATTCCAAAACAAATCTTTGCTGACTGAAACGATGTCTCCACATTCATTTTCATTGTCATTGTTAGTTAGTTATATTAATAGTAGCCTACACCTGTATGACTTCTCATTTTCCTTTTTGAAGTAGCCTACTGTTTTTAACTCCATTATTGAGCCGAGTTTTGACTGAAAATAGTCTACTGTTGATGACTGTGCAAGACAGATGGATCCTGGTTTAGGTTTGACTGAGCATGCTTCAGACTCGTGGTGTGAGCTGAGCGAAATTGGAATTTGGAAATAACGCGACGCTCCGTCCTTTTAAAAATGCCGCTCTGCGCTCTGTCCAAGATACGCCCGCTCCCGCTCCCACTCCCCGATCGCTCCCTCTCCACTCCGCTCACATGCTCTGATAGGAAGGAACGAGCTTATCATCCGCTTCCTTAGAGGAGCCAGGAGGATGAACCCCCCGCGGCCACCTTCGGTTCCTATGTGGGATCTTTCTTTGGTCCTAGAGGCCCTGAAAGCTTTTCCCTTTGAGCTGTTAGAATCCGTGGATCTGAAATACCTCTTGCTCCAAACCGTTGTTCTGATAGCTCTGTCATCAGTAAAACGTGTGGGGGATCTACATGCGCTATCCGTTAGCCCCACATGTCTCGAGTTTGGACCAAATGACTCCAAAGTCATCCTCAAACCGAGACACGGTTACGTCCCCAAGGCGATTGGCACTCCCTTTAGGGCGCAGATCATCTCCCTATCGGCTCTGCCAGCATCCGATAGCGAGGACAGTGATAACCTCCTATGCCCGTCAACGCATGGCGTTGACAAGGGGTTCCCGTAGCGTAAGTAACTTACGCAATACGAGAGAACCTCTCGTAAGAGAACGTACTCGGTTACCTAACGTAACCTCGGTTCTCTCTAGAAGAGGGAAACGAGTATTGCGTAACCTGCCGTGTCGCGCCATGAGCTTATTCGCTTCAGTCTATGAAAAACAGATTTCCAGCCTGTGAGCCCTTCCTTTATACACGCTAGCCACACCCATTCTGGCGGGCTGTGACGCGTGAAGGGCGCGAAGCGCCCTCATTGGGCGTGACGTCACGCAGGGCTCACCGATAGGCTGCTGCAGTTGCCGCAGGTCAGCCAATGAGCACGCTTATACAGCCTGCTATGGTCTGCTGGCTGCCGCACTGCGTTGACAATAAATACAAAATTAAGGATAATTTTTGGCTTCAGATCTCGAGAAAAGACAACTTTACCCGTAGCGTAAGCAACTTACGCAATACTCGTTCCCTCTTCTAGAGAGAACCGAGGTTACGTTAGGTAACCGAGTACGTTCTCTTGTGCTCCGCTCCGCATCTCACGATAATCGTTGGATAAATAAATCAAAAACCTTGCGTGCCATTGCAGTTTACACAGGACTGGCGGGAAATGCGCATTGATATACCTTTATTCTAGATGTTATGTGGTTTATTTCAATAGGTGAACTGTCTTTGTAGTGTTAAGAGAAGGAGAGCTATGGGCTATTTTTATTACGTTTTTATTTCTTTTTTTTCACCTAAGTGCGTGTTCTTAAAGAGAAAGACACAGTCTTTTCAGCTTGCCACTATGAATAGCTATTTTGATTTATATAATATATTAGTCCATAGTTTTTCCTCTTTGTCGCCATCTCTGTTCGAAATCTGCAATTGCAGTTATTCGCAGAATTATCAACTTTACGTGGGTTGTGCCTCGGCATGGCACAGCGCGGATGAATCCAATGTTTTGAGGAGAATGTGCGGCTGTCAGTCACCGCGCCGGTGTGGATACTGTCATTCGGAATCACAGATTCTACTTTTTGTAAGTATGACCAACATAAGAATTTTCACCAGAAAATGTCATCTGAACAAGTAAGTAACATCCACTTTTGTTCTGACCAACTAAGGGGGAAAAAAGCATTGCAGTAAATCATGCTGATTAAATCTAACGATAGCTTATCACATCACGTCAAACCGTAATAATTAATATAATTTAAAAGAATATCATAAAAAATAATATAAAAATGTGTTGTAACGAATGAAAAAATTAATAGTCAAAAATATTATTTAATGTGACAAAACGAACCTGACTCAGATCAGAAAAAAATGTCTTATGAGGAATAATTTAATATTCATTAAGTCATTGTTCATTGATGATCTTCCACTCCAGTGGGCTGCTAACCCACTGCAACAGGATTATTGATCATCATTTGTTCCACAGAATTAAATCATACAGGTTTGAAATGACATGAGGGTGAGTGAATAATATATTTTTTTCTTTTCTTTTTTAACAATATATCCTTTTAGGTTAGGTAACAACTGCACAGTTTGTTTAAAAAAAAATTAGCAAGGATGTATTAAAGTGGACAAAAGTGACAGTAAAGACATGCAGTATGTGAATGATGGCTCATGGAGAACAGTTGGAGTGCATCCTGTGCATTTTCTCATGACGAATGGCTGAAAAGCTGACATAAGATGGTGGATAATGTGAAATTACATCTTTAGGATGATACTGGTCAAACCATTTTTTGTCATCTTTTTTGTCATGCTATCACAGGAAGATAACAGTAATTTCCTGTAATGCCCCTCAGCCTACCAAAACACACTCAGGTACAATGGTTTTATTGATATCAAGATGGCCTCAGTTCACAATTTGTCTGCAAAATAGAGAGTATATGAAATATGAATGCTCACGAACAGTCGTTATTTCAGCCAATCGAGAGCCACAGCTGGATTCTACAAGAAAGAATCCCATTCATTTGACAACGTATAAATCTTTCAAACCTACCTACTAAATGTGTATGTTTTTAAAAGAATTATATTATATTCATCAAGAACACAGTATCAAAAATAGTCAAAATGGTAATAATATTACAATTTGTGAAAGATTATTACAACTTAAAAAAAAAATTCTATTTAAAAAATGTAAAGAAAAAAAAAAAAAAAGTAGGCTAAATGTGTTCCTGTGATGGCAAAGCTGAATTTTGAAAACTGAAACAGCAGCCATCACTCCCGTATTTAGTGTTATCAGGGTTCTGTCAATTCGGTCTGTTTTTTTCTTGGGTTGGTGACAGAGCTCCAACGCTGCTATCGTCTTGTCTTGTGTGAGCTCTTCTGTCTGCGTGAGTTGTCTTGTGTGTGGAGCGTGGCGTTCGGATCCTGGCATTTCGGTCTAGTTTGGTTTCAGTTCTGTGTTGGGATTCGGACATTCATGCTGTGAATGATGTTTGTTGTTTGTATTCTAGCAATCCCCATACTTCGGGGGGTAGAGCGTGGAGGAGGCGTGAGTCTAGAAGGAGGCATGGTAACATCAGGAACGTGGTCCAGAACAAGTGTGCTCAGCAGCGTTCTAGGGCTTCAGAGGCTAACTAACATCTAAGGCTTCCATTCTTAGAGCTCGGAAACCAGTAGTACGGAGTAGCAGCCCCTCTTGGACCTCCTCTGTGCTTCTGGAATGGTAGTGTTGTCAGGATCTGCTCCCCTTAGAGCCTTCCTGTAGGCCTACGGTCCCCTGAGCTCCGCCCGCTTACGGATGTCAAGTGCCAGGCATGTTTTCAGCCTCCTTGACAGGCATTGAATGAAGCACTGAGTAGGGCAGAGTGGCTGAAGCCTTCATCCTGTGAGTCATGTTGTTAAGCTCTCTGTGAGCCTCCTTGGTCACTGCACTTAAATAGCTCTGCCAGGATAGCAGTTCTAAATAGCAAGACTCCAGGCGAGACTCCTTAGACTGAAAAAGAACTATGGATTGTTGTTAGGCCTCCTCTTGCAATAGAGAGGTGCTTTTAGAGGCCTCCACTCCACAGAGCTCTGCCTGGATAGTAATATCATGTAGCTATGCTCTCTGTGAGCCTCCTTTGTAAGCTGTCTTTGGTGTTGGATGTAGTTAGGCCTCCTCTCACATTGAGAGTCGTGATGTTGAGGCCTCCATCCTCAGAGATCGACCAAGCAGCTAGGCTTCACTAGGATAGCGATTGCAAGTTGTATGCTCTCTGTGAGCCTCCTTGCAATATGTCCTGAGTGGGGCATTATTAGATCTCCTCTCGATTTAGAAAGTCATCATGCTGAGGCCTCCTTACAAGCTCGGCTAGGCACTTTGCTAAGTTGTATGCTCTCTGCCCTCCTTGGCTACTGCAAGCTTTTTAAACCACCTCTCGCTGAGAGAATTAGCTTATTGAGGCCTCTGCTCCCCAGAGCTCAGCTAGGATAGCAATTTGTGAGTTGTAGGCTCTCTTTGAGCCTCCTTACAAGATATCCTGAGTGTGGGGGGTTGTTAGGTCTCCTCTCGTTTTAGAGAGTCGTCGTGCTGAGGCCCACTGCTCCTAGAGCTCGGCTAGGCGGAAGGGTAGTATGCTACTTTGAAGGCTCTCTCAAGCCTCCTTGGCTACTGACCCTAGTGTGGAGTGTTGCTAGGCCTCCTCTCATTGTGAGAGTCGTTATACTGAGGCCTCTACTCTGCGGTGCATCGCGGGCCAGTTAGAATGAGCTGTTTAGCTCTTCTGAGCTTTCTACTGCTCTTTGGTAAGAGCGTTGCTAGTCAAGTCAAGTCAAGTCACCTTTATTTATATAGCGCTCTTTACAAAACAGATTGCATCAAAGCAGCTTCACAGTGATAACATTAATAATAATACAACAAAGTTTGTTTCTAGAAGAAAATTGTGTCATCGTCCACCTTAAGTAAGGCAGATCAATAATATTGTTGAATATTAAATGTCCCCAACTAAGAAGGCCAAAAACCAAGGCAACAGTGGCAAGGAACCAAAACTCCATCAGGTGACAGAATGGAGAATAAAACCTTGGGAGAACCCAGGCTCAGTCAGGGGCCAGTTCTCCTCTGGCCAAAGAGCGAACAGTGTATGATTATGATCCAGGCAGCATTACAGGTCAGAAGTCAGACTGGATCAGAACATCAGAATATTTATCCAGTTCCATCTGGTTGGAAGTCGGAGACATCACGCCAGTATGGAGACGAGTTTGTTGAGGATCAGTGCTGATGGCTGTCGTGTCGATGAGGCCTTCACAGGGCTGATGAGGCTGGCACTTCAGGGATGCGTAATGGATGGGTCCAGCTGCAGGTCCACCTTCTGATCTGGATACGGCCAGGACTTCAGTATACTGACTTCAGTAAACAGGACCGAGTGTGTCTGCTTCCCGGACAATGCTAGGAAGATTGTTCCAAAGTTTTGGTGCTAAATAGGAAAAGGATCTACCGCCAGCAGTCGATTTTGATATTCTAGGTATTGTCAACTGGCCGGAATTTTGAGATCGCAATAGACGTGAAGGACTATAATGCGTTAATAGCTCGCTCAGATACTGGGGAGCTAAACCATTTAGTGCTTTGTAAGTGATCAGCATGTAACCATGGTTCCCTGAGAATAGGGAACGAGATGCTGCGTCCCTTTGTCATGCTTTCGGCACTCTTGCACACGTCTCCTTCAGAAAAGAAGAAGATGATGTTTGCACAGGTGCCCTTTTATACACTCTGTCTTACCTGTAGTGACGTCATAGGCTGCCACCTGCCAATGTCAAGTTCATTGTCGTGTTTAGACTCATGCTTCAGACACCTGTCATGCCGGAGGCATTCCCAATTAGCGGCCCCTAGGGTACGCAGCGGCTTCTGCCCTATTTTCAAGGAACCATGGTTACATGCGCAACCTGAGACGTTTTCTTGTGCCATGTGCTCTCCTGTAGTCAAGTCACCTTTATTTATTCTAGTGAGAAATCTAGCTGCGACATTTTGGACCAACTGGACTTTGTTTATTAAGCGTGCAGGGAAACCACCCAGTAGAGCATTACAATAATCTAGCCTTGAGGTCATGAACGCATGAACTAACTGTTCCGCATACTTGATTGAAGACATATGCCATAATTTAGATATATTTTTAAGATGGAAGAATGCGGTTTTACAGATGCTAGAAACGTGGGTTTCAAATGAAAGATTTGTATCAAAGAGCACACCCAGGTTCCAAACTGACGACGAAGACTTGACAGAGCATCCATCAATTGTTAGACAGTATTCTGGGTTAATATGTGCAGAGGTTTTTTGCCCAATAATTAGAAACTCTGTTTTTTTTATTTTTTTTTATTAAGTAGTAGGAAATTACTAGTCATCCAAATTTTTATATCAGCTATGCATTCTGTTAATTTTGTGAATTGGTGCATTTCGTCGGGGTGCGAAGAAATATAGAGCTGAGTATCATCAGCATAACAGTGAAAACTAATTCCATGCTTCCTAATGATATCTCCCAAGGGTAGCATGTACAGAGTGAACAGCAATGGACCTAGTACTTAGCCTTGTGGTACGCCATACTGAACTTTTGATCGATATGACATCTCTTCATTTACTGCTACAAACTTATAACGGTCAGATTGGTATGATTTTAACCATGCTAGTGCAATTCCACTAATGGCAACATCATTTTTGAGTCTATTCAAAAGAATGTTGTGGTTGAAGGTATCAAATGCAGCACTAAGATCCAGTAACACTAGAAAGATACAACCACGATCGGATGATAAGAGCAAATCATTTGTGACTCTAATGAGAGCTGTCTCAGTTCTATGATATGGTCTAAATCCTGACTGTAAATCCTCGCAGATACCATTTCTTTCTAAGAAGAAACATAGTAGTGAGGATAGTAGTGAGTAGTGCCTTTTCTATTAATTTTGACAGAAAAGGTAGATTTGAGATCGGCCTGTAATTGACTAATTCTCTAGGATCAAGTTGCGTTTTTTTAATAAGAGTTTTAATAATAGCCAGCTTAAAAGTTTTCGGTACATATCCTAGTGACAAAGATGAATTAATGATATTAAGAAGAGGATGTATGACCTCTGAAAGCCTCTCTTTCAATAGCTTAGTCGGTATAGGGTCTAACATACATGTTGTTGATTTAGATGATTTAACAAGTTTAGACAATTCTTCCTCTCCTATAGCAATGAATGAATGATATTTTTCCGCAGGGAGACTGCAATGCACTGTCTGATGCGGTACTGTAGTAGACGGTTGCATAGTTATAAGTTTCTCTCTAATATTATCAATCTTGTAAGTAAAGATTGTCTTTACCCTGCTCATCTTGTTACCTGATTATTGGTTTATTTGCCCCACCTGTCCTCCCTTGTTACCTACCTTGTTTGCTCCCTATTTATTCTCCTTGTGTTTGCAGTCCTGTGCCAGATCGTTGTTAAACGTGCATCATGTTACCTGCTCCTCGTTTGTAGGTCAGGTCAGGTCAGGTCAGGTCAGGTCCTGTTTCCCCCCTCTGGGTGGTTTTTGTTTGGTTTTGTTATATTTTTATTAATAATAAAAAGCCCATTGATTTCTGCACCTGAGTTCTTGCCTCATCCCCTCACCCAACCCTGACAATCATCACATGATCCTTCAGAAATCATTGTAATATGCTGATTTGGTGCTCAAGAAACATTTCTTTTTATTATATGTTGAAAGTAGGTATGTTGCGATTAACTGATTTCACAATTAACCGCAATTAAAATTGTCATAGACCACGGTTATTAATAATCATAGTTTTTTTTTTTTTTTTTTTTTTTTTTTTTTTCAGGCAATAAGCGCACAGTCTAAAAAAAACTTGTGCTGCTTAATATTTTTCTGGAAACTGTGAAGCTTTTTGCCATGCAGGACAAAACAACAACAACAACAACAACAACAAGCATAAAAACATGAATTTTTTTATAAGTGGAACTGAACACTGTGTCTTGGTCTGCCTGAACCATTGTCTGAAGCACATGTGAACACACTCCAATTTCATTGGCTGTCGACAATCCATGACGACATTAGCGGAGCGTCTGTAAGTATAAGATGGCTCCCGTTATACACGTCATCAGCTTTTTTGTCTTCAGGAACCGTTTGTTTAGTTAGCGCATGGTGAATGCGGATCTAAAAGTGAGAATCCAAGCAAGCGATTCAGGAAGTGTGTGTCTCCATGTCCCACACACAACCTGTGCTCGAGGGCTCTGAATGCTCCCATTGTGAGAAATTCATAATGCAGAAGCTCCGATCATGCCTGTCCTTATTCTCGAGGTTGTCTGCATCTCACAACTCGGGCTTCAGGCACAACAGAGTTGCCTGCGGCACAGCAGAGTCTTAAGTCATGAGGATCACAGGTCAATCTGGCTGAGGAGTTAGAGAAATGTATGGCTCTTTCACGCTCCTCAGTCGTGGGCTCGATGTACTAATCTGATGGATCAAGATATGCTGTCTCTAACCCCTTATTTACACTGCACACGTCTGCGGCGCATTACGGCTGCGACACGGCTACCGGAGCTCTTCGTGCCGCTTTGCTAAAGATAGGCACCTAGATTTATAGAAAGAAAAATCCTGTCAATTTAAAAATAAACACCCTGTGCAAACTCCCAATTCTATTGCACACCAATATATCCTTGGCAGAGACCCCAAAATCAAGAAAAACCATGTCGGAGAAGCAAATCATGTGGTCTCTCGTATCCAGTCACTTTCGCTCCTGAAATGCTCCTGGTGTAAGTTGGCACCACGTGGAGGACGGAGCAAAACCTTGTCGGAGCTGTAACACGCCGCAGACGTGTGCAGTGTAAATAAGGGGTAATATGTTGCTGGCACCAGTCAGAGGGAGGGGGGTGTTGTTGATGTGGCAGAAGATAGCATATGTACTGAGTCTTCTCAGCCTCCCATCCCCGTCATGGTCCATGCCACAAACAGATTGGATCTGGCCTGGGGGTGTGAGAAACGGGAAGTCGCTTGTGGCAGGCTGGACGAGCACTTCCTGTCAGGCCATAATGTTCCTTCCCTCCATGAGCCGTCCATTCCTTCTAGAACTCCACACAGAACTGGAAAAGCCATATTCAGTTTGCATTCATCCTTTTCACCATTCAAACTACACGAATGTGGAAAGATTGAGTGAGCGGTGATATGTATGGATGCCACCTGTAGAAGAGACGCTTGTGAGCTATCTCTCTCCGAGTGAGTTATATCTTTTCAATCTGTGACAAAAACATCGTAAACACGTCTTTTGGACGTACCTTTGCTCAGTGAGAACTATAACCATGCTTCCCCGTGAAGGAGAACAAATAAAACCATTGCCATGCCTCTTTGGGTCTGCCTGCACATCTCCTTCAGACAAAAAAGTTGATGACGTGTATCTCGGGGACCATCTTATACTTCCGACACTCCGTTAATGACGTCACGGACTGTCGCCAGCCAATGAAATTACGGTGTGTTCATACGTACTTCAGACACCAGTTACACTGATGGCATCCCCATTGTGTCAATCCAAGACACAGTGTCTTGTTCCCCTTCTCAGGGAACCATTGTTACAGTCGTTACGTTACAGGTTACCTGAGACATTTTATATTTATAGTGAATGTTACAACTCAGTAGTTCAAATTGTATATAATATTTTTTATACCATTACACCTCTGCAATGCTCCATGGGATTACAGTTAATTTCCTTATTTCGAAAAAAAAAATAATGGGCAAACAATTTCCGAATCCAAGACCACTGAAAAAGTGAGCAGTCACTGTTGCACTCCATTTTTTTTTTTACAGTTTGTGAAACAAATAAGGAGAGAGAAAATCAACTAAAAGGTCAAGAAGTGTAGGCCTAACTATTGAGAAAAAGAGCATGCGGCCTGAGCCAGGCTCTTTTAGATTTAAGTGTTTAAGGTCAGCCCTCCACATCGGGTTGTGTGTAATTGCCATTCCTTCCCTCTGTCAGATCCTGTTGCCTGATCCCTTTGTTGTGAGAGCAAACACAAGAACACAGCATGATCAGAAACACAATTTGTTGAGGGAAAGAAAAAGAGACTGAAGGAGGATAGCTTCAGAGACACAAGGCTGGGTAGCACTTTGAGAGTGTGATAAAATTGAGTTAGATTGGTACCTTGACAGTGGGAGTTCAGAGAATCTGGGGCTTGTTTGGTGGCTGGTCTATTTCCTGTGGGGTTTCTCAACGGTGCAACTGCTGC
This sequence comes from Squalius cephalus, assembly GCF_949319135.1. Lineage (NCBI taxonomy): Eukaryota > Metazoa > Chordata > Actinopteri > Cypriniformes > Leuciscidae > Squalius > Squalius cephalus. Next base: position 20,516,736 of record NC_137137.1, on the reverse strand, counting down.
ATACAAATGGCCCAAAAGCGCATGTCAACTGCCACTAGTGCTGCTAGTCTATAGGCAACCTGTTCTCATTTCTCAGTCAAATTTGCTAACCAAAATCTGTTTGTTTAAATATGTTTAATTATCATGCTACTGTATATCCAGGATGGCTTAAATAAACACTCTCAGAAAAAAAGGTACAAAAGCTGTCGCTGTGGTGGTACCTTTTCAAAAGGTACACTTTTGTACCTAAAGGGGCGGTTTCCCGGACCGAGATTAAGCCTAATCCTAGACTAAAATTGCCCTTTAAACCAGATTAACAGAAATCTGCTTTCTCGGTCAAGGCTTCAAATAGTCCTAGATTTAGTTTAGTCCAGAGTTTAATAAGCTGATTTCCTGGAGGAAGACTAGAGTTACTCCAGGACTAAATCGAGGCTTAAATTAAACCTACCAGGAGGCAGGTTTAACTTCAGATTAACATTGTGTTTCAAAGTGGACACGTGTATTACTTGGATACACACACACACACACACACACACACACACAATTTAATGTATGTGTGTGTGTATATATATATATATATATATATATATATATATATATATATATATATATATATATATATATATATATATACATATATATATATATATATATATATATATATATGTTTATATATATATATATGAAGAGTTCAGATGCAAAAGCCTCTAAGTGCCATCTGAAATCTTCTTCTAGAATGATCATTTTTATCAGGCTCGTATATTTAAGTTCAGTAATTTCACCTAAATGGCAATGAAAATGACCTATTAAATGTCATTTAAGTGAAATTACTGAAATTAAATATACAAGCTTGATAAAAATGATCATTCTAGAAGAAAATTTCAGATGGCACTTAGAGGCTTTTGCATCTGAACTCTTCATATATATACTGTATATATATATATATATATATATATATATATATATATATACTACCGTTCAAAAGTTTGGGGTCAGTAAGAATTTTAATGTTTTTAAAAGAAGTCTCTTCTGCTCACCAAGGCTGCATTTATTTGATTAAAAAAATAAAATAAAGTAATATTGTGAAATATTATTCCAATTTAAAACAGCTGTTTTCTATGTGAATATACAGTAAAGTGTAATTTATTCCTGTGATCAAAGCTGAATTTTCAGCATCATTACTCCAGTCTTCAGTGTCACATGATCCTTCACAAATCACTCTAATATGATGATTTGATGCTCAAGAAACATTCATTATTATTATCAATGTTGAAAACAGTTGTGTACAAATTTTTTTCAAAATTCTTTGATGAATAGAAAGTTCAAAAGAACAGTATTTATCTAAAATCTAATGCTTTTGTAACATTAAACACTACCGTTCAAAAGTTTGGGGTCAGTAAGAATTTTAATTTTATTTTTGGGGGAAAGAAATAAAAATAAATCAATACTTTTATTCATCAAGGATGAGTTAAACTGATCAAAAGTTACAGTAAAGACATTTATAATGTTAGAAAATATTCTATTTTAAATAAATGCTGTTCTTTTGAACTTTCTATTCATTTTTTTTTTATAATTTTGAAAATTTGTACACAACTGTTTTCAACATTGATAATAATAATGAATGTTTCTTGATCATCAAATCATATTAGAATGATTTCTGAAGGATCATGTGACACTGAAGACTGGAGTAATGATGCTGAAAATTCAGCTTTGATCACAGGAATAAATTACAGTTTAAATATATATTAAAATAGAAAACAGTCATTTTAAATTGTCATAATATTTCACAATATTACTGTTTTTTTATTGTTTTTTATCAAATAAATGCAGCCTTGGTGAGCAGAAGATACTTCTTTTAAAAACATTAACAATCTTACTGACCCCAAACTTTTGAACGGTAGTTTGTATATATTACAAACAGACATCCAGCATTTCTTTTCTTTTATTCCATAGCTGGTGTGTGCAGTTTATTTAGCTTGCTTAAAATAATTTTCTCTTGTTTAGTACATTTTTTTTGATTGCAGTCTTTTTCTGATTCCATTGTTTCCTTGGATTTGCTTCTCAGTTCCATGCAATTTTAAGCTTTTCTTGGTTCATTCCATGTTTTACAGGCAACCTCTATCATGCTAATTCAGATTAGCACAGTTGGTTTTAAATTAATCTGGTTTATTTTAGTTCAGGAATCCATAGTCCAGGTGTAACTAATCCGTACTTAATCTGTGTTACAGAAAGCCATTTTTTAAGACACGATTAACTATTCTTGATTAAGGCCTACTCCTGGCTTAATTTAAACCCTGTCCGGGAAACCGCCCCAAAGAGTACATATTAGTCGGGACTAATATACAATATACAAAAATGTACCTTTTGAAAAGGTACCGCCACAGTGACAGCTTTTGTACCTTTTTTTCTGAGAGTGAAAGGTAAATGCTGTAAATGATAAATAAATAAAAAGTAGATAAATAGGTAAGTTATTCTCTATTTCAGTAAGAACTGTTTCTGTATTCCCTGAAATGCCTCAGTTGTAGCCTTGAGTTTTCTTCCAGGAATGTAGGCTACACGTCACATTATTCCTCTTTTAAATAGTTTCCGCTCAAGGCATACTCAGAAAAAAAGGGGCAAGGCCTGGTTGACTTGGTTAGTAGTGTGTTGAAACTTGTGGTTATGGTAAGGGGCGTGACTGATTTCTGAAACATGCTCAAACTGTTGATCAATCACAACACACTGATCCAGTCAACCAATCAGAGCACACTGCACTTTTTGTAAGGAGGGATTTCATAGTGACAGGAACTAAACAGTGTTATTGACAGACTGGGAAGGGAGGTGCTGCAACAACGTTAAATATGTAAAATAATGTGTTTTTTGAACATTCAAGCATGAAAACCTAGTAGACCCCAAAAAACAAAGACTTTGTAAAAGGGCATATAATGGCCTCTTTAAAATTAATTGTTGCAAAGACACTTTTATTTGTGTTATTTGTTGTTTAACTGGCCCTGAGAACAACAAAGTAGCCCCCATGTAAATTAAGTATGAGACTCCTGCTGTATCGCATGTGATTATCACATACATTTCATTGTCATAACCATTGGGCACAAACAAGAAAAAACACTTTTGTAAAATATAGATGAAAACAGTTTTATCAAAGTAGGAGAAAGTGGTTTTGAAAGTAAGCTGAAGTAGATTTTCATGTTCATGGGCTATTTCCATTTAATTGAATGATGCCAAACAGAAGGACAAATAAGGAAACTGAAACCTTCCATCCGGTTATTTATTTATTTTTTGTCAATGGAAGGTTAGAAGAAAAACAACAAGTATATACACTACTATTCAAAAGTTTGAGATCGATAAAAAAATATTATTATTATTTTATTTTATTTTTTTGAAGGAAGTTGCTTATGCTCACCAAGGCTGCATTTCTTTAATAAAAAAAAAAAAAATACAGTAAAAACAGTTATACTGTGAAATATTGTTACACTTTAAATAACTGTTTTAATATATATTTTTCAAATAGGACCGTTGCTTTTCACTCTCTACATGCTACCCTTGGAAGCATGGAATTAGTTTTCACTGTTATGCTGATGATACTCAGCTCTATATTTCTTCACGCCCGGACGAAACGCATCAATTCACCTATAACGGAATGCATAGGTGATATAAAAAATTGGATGACTAGTAATTTCCTACTACTTAATTCTGAAAAAACAGAGATTCTAATTATTGGACAAAAAACGTCTTCACGTAATAACCTAGAATTCTGTCTAACACTTGATGGCTGCTCTGTCAAGTCTTCGTCGTCAGTTTGGGTGTGCTCTTTGATACCTTTGATACCTGGGTGTGCTCTTTGATACCAATCTTTCATTTGAAAGTCACGTGTCTAGTATCTGTAAAGCCGCATTTTTCCATCTTAAAAATATACAGTATCTAAATTACATCATATGCTCTCATTGACAAATGCGGAACAATTAGTTCATGCGTTCATGACATCAAGGCTAGATTATTGTAATGCTCTACTGGGTGGTTGCCCTGCACGCTTAATAAACAAATTACAGCTGGTCCAAAACGCAGCAGCTCAAGCTCTTATACCAGAACCAGGAAGTATGACCATATTAGCCTGGTTCTGTCAACACTGCATTGGCTCCCTATTAAACATCATATAAATTTAAAAATATTAAATAATTCCGGTTCGCGTGGTTACGCAGATCCGACAAAATTCTTTATTATAAATTTTAAGGCCAGACAAGTAGTTTGTTGAGGGTTGGTTTGTAGGCAAGGATTACACGCCTGTGCACATATATTCAAACGCACATACAGTACCTATAGACTGAACTCGTAATACACATGTGCACGCCATCAGCGTTCTCACGGGTTCGCGTTTTTGAAGTTTGCGCAGAAAGAACTTAAGAGTTTTCTGTTAAAACGGTGTCGTGTTAGCGGCCCCTAAGTTAATGACTAATGATCGTTGCGACGGAAGTGAATCAATCAAAACTAACTTTAGCTGGACAATAACTTTATTCTAGAGCTGCTATAAAGCCAAAACAATCTCTGTTACTTTAATTTCCTATTATCAATGTAAAGCCGCTTTGGAACAATCTACATTGTTAAAAGCGTTATATAAATGAAGATGACTTGACTTGACTCAAATGTAAAAAGTCTTTATAGTATCAAATGATGTAAACAGTCTTTAGTGTCACATGATCCTTCAGAAATCATTATAATATGGTGATTTGCTGCTCATGAAACATTTCTTAGTATTATCAATGTTGAAAACCGTTGTGCTGCTTAATATTTTTCTGGAAACCATTTTTTTCATGGTTCTTTGATGAATGGAAATTTCAAAAGAATAGCACTTTTTTGAAATAGGAATATTTTGTAACATTATTATTGTCTTTGCTGTCACTTTTGATCAAATTAATGCGTCCTTGCTGGATAAAAAAAAAAAAAAAAAAAAAATATATATATATATATATATATCAATTAAAACTCACTGACACCAAACTTTTAAACAGTAGTGTACTCTAAATTTAGAGGGGATTTAAGACTCCCCAGCCCTTTGGCTTTTTCCTGCTTCTAGTTGCTCTGGCTTTCTCTCGTCTCTGGGATGCTGAGGCCGGAATCACCACAGCACATCTGTATAGTTATACTTCAGGCAAAACCTTTTTGTTTCTGTCCAGGCTGTTCCTATTCACCCTTTGGCCATGGAACCCAAGGCAGTAAAGGCACATATGCTGGTCTGTCAGAGTATGATGTGTGTAGAGTCTACTTGCAATATGATTTCATTACCTGAGCATCATCATGACACTGCTGATGTCATACATCACATAAGTCAGAGGATTGTGTAGAGGGATTGCCTGAGGCCTTCTATGGACTGAAACACACTCACACTTGTTTATGTAACTGGTAGGGGTGTAACGGTACGCAAAAATCACGGTTCGGTACGTACCTCGGTTTTAAAGTCACGGTTCGGTTTATTTTCGGTACAGTAAGGGAAAGAAATGCAAACATTAAACTGCAGGTTGTTTATTACTATAAACTTTTTTAACAATTTGTTTACACTTTTTTTAAACACTTTTTAATAAAATATAATAAAATATATATAAAATAAAAAAAAAGAATAAGAAATAAAATACTGTTGCAAAGTTCTCCACTAAATAAAATACTCTCAGTCTCAAACCAATATCACATAATAAATTTAATGAAAAATATAAATAAATAACTATGATTACAGTGCAGCATTACCAATCCCAGCTTGTAGGCCTGCTCATATTTAAAAATTAAGGCTGGGAATCGATTAAGAAAAATGAACTAATTAATTGCACAATTTGCTGTAATTAATTGCAATTCCTCCAAGCTTGTAATCATCAATAATTAAACTTAGAATCACCTAATTAAATGAAACACCGGGAAAAAAAGGAACAGAAAATAGCCCTATATTAAAATAATATTAGACATAAATATATCAAATGTATTATTATTTTTCAGTAATCAATCAACATTCAAGTAATCATCAATCAATTTAAGATTTTTTTTAATATATTTTTTTCTAATTATCAAAATAAAATATAGTCCTACAAAGCTATTATTAGCAGAGCATGTGATCAGAGCAGGTCATTTTAGTTTACCATTGTTGCCAGCATGACTATACCAGCTCAGCAAACAGAAGTCTACTACTGAGAAATTTCACATTATTTGAGTGGACTTTGCTTTGCCAGTGCGTGATCGGTACATGATTGAAGCGTTTGGGCCGTTAACGACAGAGCAGAACGCGCAGCGCAAACACACACGAGTCGAACATTGAACATTGAGCAGAGAGCGCAGCGCGCAGACACACACACACACACACACACACACACACACGGAACGGAGAGTGCGGCGGCGCACATGGAGCGGAAAAGCTTTTTTTCGCCCTGCAGTCGATTTCATTGGTTTAGGTTACAGTGACAACAGGTAAAACTTTAGAATCAGCTGCAGGGCGGGATTTGCGCTGAACGCGGAGACTTCCGCCACTTAATAATATGTTTGTGTGGAAACACGAAAATGTACCTATGTTCCGCACACAAAATATTGCATTCGGTCATTCGGTACACACGTGCACCGAACCGAAAGCCCTGTACCGAAACGGTCCGGTACGAATACACGTACCGTTACACCCCTAGTAACTGGTGTAAAACAATGTCCAGCAGTGTACTTTACACAGAACAGGAGAACTCTATAATTTACAAAATATCACAAACATCCTGAAATATTAAAATATCTCAAAATCTCAAATATTGTGATTAACAGTAATACTCTGCGGACTTCCAGGTTCAAGATGTTGATGCTGAAGCTTGTCGTGTCTCAAATGCAATCCGCGGATTGTTTTCCCAGTCAGAGGAGATGGCGGTCTGGCATCGAGATGTCTTCCTTGCTCATCTGATGTGCTTTGGTTTGAGATTTGGAGTAGTTTAGGATTTGACCACGATGTGGGCACAGTTGTCTTCCACTCGAGTGGATTCCATTCTCAATATGGTAGAGAGCTTGAGGCTATGTCAGGAGATTTCTGTCTGATAATGCCAGGCACTGCTGGGTCTCATGTTGCAACCGCCAACATAATACTGTTAGGCTTTCTGCACATGAGACCCTTTCAGTGGTGGCCCTATAGCAAGGGATTTCACCCTTTGTTAAAATCCATGTTTATAAGGGTTTGCTTGCCCTTATAAGAGTTTGCTTATCCATGCTTATACGTTTGTAAGGGTTACATGCCATGAGCTTTGTACCGGTTCCTAACCTTGGGTCCCACTCTAGGGGCGTGTTGCAGTCGCAAAACTATTATGATGGATAACTCGCTGGCAGGCTGGGGGCTGTCATGGACGGGCACCCAGATTGTGGTCACTGGGAAGGCTGTGTGTTTCTAACACTGAGACACTTCTTCCCAGATCTCAGGGGGTTTCATGTGTTGGTGCGGACGGACAATACATCGGTAGAATCTTATAAAATCACCAAGGATTTGCTGCGTTCGCGCCCCTGTTCAGGTTGGTGCAGCAGATCCTGCTCTGGGTAGATGGCAAACTCTCTTAGGGTAGTTTACATCAACAGACACCTGAATATAGGATCAGACATCCTGCCGAGGCAGGGGCTGAGGCCCGGTGATTGGCAACTTTATCCTCAAGTAGTTCACCATATAGCAAAGGAAGTATATATTTTTGCATGTCCTGCTGTTCCCTGCATGGTGCTATACAGCTGAAGCCTATCTACAGACTGCGGGTTCCAGCCGTATATGTGGTTTATGCTTGGGCTACATGGGTACCAAGTGGGCATGGTCCCAAAATGGGCATCTTATCTGGGGCCCACTTGGGTCAGCTAAGTAGGTCCCACATGGGCAAAAACAGGTAGGCTCCCTATGTGGGTCCTAGTTGGGTCACTAATGGGAAATGAGTGCATGGGCTCAAAATGGGCAACACAAATGGGGCCCATTTGGGTTTATCAAATGGGTTAGACATTGGCAAACACAATCAGTCCCATATAGGCTGCCTACATGGGCCCAAGATAGTTCCCACATAGGTAATCTCTATATGGGTTATGAATGGGAAGAAGATATGGGGCCTGCTTGACCAAACCATATGGGTCAGACATGGGCAAACACAATCAGTCCCATATAGGCTGCCTACATGGGCCCAAGGTAGTACCTACATAGGTACCCATCGATAAGGGTTATGAATGGGAAAAACATATGGGGCCCACTTTGATAAACCATATAGGTCAGACATGGGTAAACACAATCAGTCCTATATAGGCTGCCTACATGGGCCCAAGCTAGTACCCACATAAGTAATCTATATATGGGTTATGAATGGGAAAAACATTTGGGGCCTGCTTGACCAAACCATATGGGTCAGACATGGGCAAACACAATCAGTCCCATATAGACTGCCTACATGGGACCAAGGTAGTACCCACATAGGAAATCTCTATATGGGTTATGAATGGGAAAAACATATGGGGCCCACTTTGATAAACCATATGGGTCAGACATGGGCAAACACATTCAGTCCTATATAGGCTCCATACATGAGCCAAAGGTGGTACCCACATAGGTGATCTATATATGGGTTATTAATGGGGAAATACACATGGGGCCTGCTTGGCCAAACCATATGGGTCAGACATGGGGAAACACAATCAGTCCTATATAGGATGCCTACATGAGCCTAAGGTGGGAGCCATATAGGTAATCTCTATATGGGTTCTGAATGGGGAAATACGGGGCCCACTTTGATAAACCATATGGATCAGACATGGGCAGTCCCATATAGGCTGCATACTGTACATGGGCCCAAGGTAGTTCCCACATAGGTAATCTCTATATGGGTTATGAATGGGAAAAACATATGGGGCCCACTTTGATAAACCATATGGGTCAGACAAGGGCAAACACAATCAGTCCCATATAGGCTGCCGGCCCAAGGTAGCAAGGTGGGACCATGCCTTGGTACCCACGTAGCCCAAGCATAAACCATGTAGGGCCCACATATACATGTTGGCTGGGAAGGAACCCGCAGTCTGTAGATAGGCTTCAGCTGTATAGAACCATGTAGGAAGCAGGACTTTGATTAACCATATGTGTTAGACATGGGCAAACACAATAAGTCCCATATAGGCTGCCTACATGGGCCCAATGTAGTACCCACATAGGTAATTCTATATGGGTTATGAATGGGGAAATACATATGGGGGCCCACTTTGATAAACCATATGGGTCAGACATGGGTAAACACAATCAGTCCCATAGGCTGCCTACATTGGCCCAAGGTAGTACCCACATAGGTAATCTCTATATGGGTCCTGAATGGGGAAATACATACAAGAATAATTGTGAATATAATGAATTCAGTAATAAATATAAATTTTGCATCTGTAAATTACATCATAAACTATACACTTGTAAATAACAGGATATACAGGAGTACAGTATAAAGTGCAGTTTCATTCATTTAGCATATTGTGTTTTGTTGAGTTTTCCTTTGAGGCCAACAGTACAGACTTTTATTTTCAGTCGTAGTTGGCACATGACTGAAGTTGAAATATGGTTGAAATAATGTCAGTTGTTGTTTTAATGGTGACACAATGTAACATTTAATATAACATTTAATGCTAAACAGTTGAAACATTTTTTACTTTTTTTTTTTTTTTACTAAATCTGAATTTTGAATCAATGTCATGTCTTCAAGAAATACATAACCTTTGAATTATTATTATTTCTAATTATTTATTTTTTTATTATTATATATTTTCTTTTAGCATTGTATGATATTTTGATCAAAACACCTAAAATCTAAATTTATGTGAAAATATAATCATATTAATAATAATAATAATAATAATGGATAGAATTTCAATCTCAAGAGAGAAGTGCAGCAGAAACTTTTTTGCTTTGTATGATTTTGTTTGGACTTACAATTTTGTGTGTGTGCCTAAAACTTACCATGCATAATTGCATTTTTATTCACACACTGTCGTCAAAACACTATTTGACCAACTACTCAAATAATATAGTCTACAAATAAAACTAAACACACATTTCTTAAAAAAAAAGAAAGAAAGAAAGAAAGAAAGAAAGAAAGAAAGAAAGAAAGAAAGAAAGAAAGAAGAAAAGTCATATTTTCCATTACCACGCTGAAACAATTGCTATTGGTTGTTTCACCTTCTTTGATCATGATTGGTTAATCTGACTGTCATCTACGTAACTGGCCAATGACAACTGTGCGTGCCTTTTTACTGGTCATGTTTGAAAATACATCAGTTTGAGTTGATGACGAAGTGTGTGCTACTGCTCGATAATATTACTCAGTCTTTCCTTATGCCTGTTAAATTCTTATGTTTAAAGCTGCAGTCGGCAAGTGTGCCAGATTGAGTGACTTAGCCAAAATTTTTTAATGTTTACATCTCTCATGCCCCTCCCCCACTACCACCAAGCACCCTCCCATCGAGTTTGTGTTCGTCAGTGTGTGTGCACCAGATCTTCTGTGAACGCACCGTCTCTTCAGCATCAAAGCATCATTTTCTTTTCCTTGGTTGTTTTGGACCTCCTAGCTCTGGTTTTTAACCGAGGAATTGGAAGCTTGTTAGTAGATTTCTCTCCGCCATCACGCTTCGTACAATCCAACACACATGGGCGGATCTTCAGGGGGGCAAGGGGGGGGCAGGTGCCCCCCCACTCTAGAGCCTTGCCCCCCCCAGCTGCCCCCCTAACTTTGATGATCCAAAAACTGTACTTGTAAAAACAACCCGCCACTATGTCCACAAGCTTCTCAAAACAGTGAACTAAACAATACATTTACCAAAAGTGAACAATTTAATTTTAAATTTTAAATGTATTATTAGCCCCTCCCCCCTGCGTGCAGAGCGGCGTTCGCTCAGTCTGGCTTACACACAGTGAGTCTGCTGCGGTGCGGTGGCCCTGCAACCCGACTGGATACACTGAGCTGCCCCAGAGCCTCTGAAGGTGAAGTGAGTTTCCCCAGGTGTAGTTTAAACACACGTTTAACTTAAAGTTACATTTGTAATTAATGTATTGCATGCTAAAGACGATTCAGCATCAGCAAAAACATCGAGTCTATTACGTTAGCCAAAATCAGCGGTCAAATCGCTCCCTCGTGATTTGTAAGAGCACTCTTCCCTTTAGCCTAATTTTGATTTTAGTAAAGACAAGAACAGCTTAATAAAAAATAAAAAATATTGTTTATATCCATAACGTTTACTGATGGTCGCCGTTACGCCGACGTACGTTACGTTACAACACACTATACAGTGGGACATTCTAAAACGCTTAACGTGAAAAACGCTTAACGTGGCTTACTGTACTAAGACAGTGATATTAAATGACCAAACTCAGTACACATCATATTTATATACCATACTATGTATAAAAAATCAGATGAGCCCAGAAATTGAACGCAACGCGTTTAATTACACATTAAGCATTTTTCTCCCATAGAAAACCATTATAAGAAAACGCTTAACGTGGCTTACTGTACTAAGACAGTGATATTAAATTACCAAACTCAGTACACAACATATTTATTTACCATACAGCGTATAAAAAATCAGATGAGCCCAGAAATTGAACGCAACGCGTTTAATTACACATTAAGCATTTTTCTCTCATAGAAAACCATTATAAGAAAATGCTTAACGTGGCTTACTGTACTAAGACAGTGATATTAAATGACCAAACTCAGTACACATCATATTTATATACCATACTGTGTATAAAAAATCAGATGAGCCCAGAAATTGAACGCAACGCGTTTAATTACACATTAAGCATTTTTCTCTCATAGAAAACCATTATAAGAAAACGCTTAACGTGGCTTACTGTACTAAGACAGTGATATTAAATGACCAAACTCAGTACACATCATATTTATATACCATACTGTGTATAAAAAATCAGATGAGCCCAGAAATTTAACGCAACGCATTACTGAGTTTGGTCATTTAATATCACTGTCTTAGTACAGTAAGCCACATTAAGCGTTTTCTTATAATGGTTTTCTATGGGAGAAAAATGCTTTATGTGCAATGAAACCAGGTTACAACTGGGGAAATAACAAATACAATAGGATTAAGTATGGGCGTTAATAGTTGGGAGAAAATATGATGCGTAATAATGATTAGATCTGCATTTGGTCTTAAAGAGGCAGCAGTCTAATAAACCTGCGCTGACGTTTGCTCCATTAATGTGAGTCAAACAACAAAAGGCAAAGAGAAAATCAGTCGCAGCTCTTGAATGATATAAGCTTTAATCTATCTATGATAAACTATGCAGTGTTATTTTAAATCTGACTTTATTAGATGTCTTTTTAGCCCATAGGCCTATTATTCCTGAACAGTAATGTCAGTAGACATTACTGAAATTAAAGCACTGGATATATAATTTGTATATTTGTTTAATTGTATACTTTTTTTGTTTGACCATGTGTTTGTACTTTGTTTTTGGTGTCCTATGTCTTCTGTATATAAAACACAAAAGCCTGCACCCTTCTGCATAACATACATGTTTTATTTGTTTTGTTAAAGCATTGCTTTTTCTTTTGCTATAGATATTTATTTTACATTTCAAAATATAAAGCAATATTAATTGTGTTCTAAATTATTTTTTTCCTCTTTTTTTTTAATATAACAAAAAGAACTGATAATAATACCGTTAAAGTACCGGATCAATAAGGAGTATTGGCAAGAGTAGTAATACCGAACGATACCCATCCCTATTAGCAGCAACGAATTAAAAGTTATGGCCAATTTAACTGTGATTAAATTCAGTATATATACGTCTGCCATATGTTGCCACCCCTCAAAAATTCCTGCCCCCCTCTCGCCACCCCATAAATATTTTTCTAGATCCGCCCCTGCCAACCATAGACTGTAAAAAAATATGGACGTAGTGTCCGTGACGTCACCCGTAGGTTTCTGAAGAGCATTTTTGAAGCCTAAAGTAGGCGGAGCCGGCCGTCGCCATCTTGGCCTTGCGTCACTCCCGGATAACAGAAAATGGACAAAGAGGCGGGGCGTGACGGGCTTTGGTGGAGCTGAGGAACCTGGCCATAGATATGAGCCTGGTTATCTGAAATCACTAGCTCGAGCCTCGACGTGATCGAGTTAGCTGATTATGTAAAGCCAATTAAAAGTTCCTATTTTTGCCCTTCGAAATATTATTTAGTTAAAAGACATGGCTACAAGTGAGACTGTAGGTGTTTCTCAATGTCAAGGATACTTCCTTGGCAGGACTGGTCCTTCCAAGTCACTTCCTTCAGAGGCTAGACGAGACTCATCTTAAGCATTCTACTGTCTATGGTTTTTCAACGGCTCTGGAACAGGCTAGCAAGTGCACGTCAGTGCGTCATTACGTCAGTGAAAATGAAAAACAGAGCGTTGCTATGGACGCAGTTCTGTTCACTCAGGCAATATAATCGTTTTTAAATCAATAAACTCCTTTTTAATCATATTGATTATTTGACTGTCAAGTGTGTTTAAACAGTGCAGGTCAATTTGATCCATAACATAATGGATGTAATTATTTTTTTTAAACAAATGTTTGGTAACGTAAATATATTTACATTTGAAAGCATATTAACGCTCCGACTCCGTTAGTCCGTTAACGTCTAACATTTTGAATTTTTTTAACAAGATAGCAAAGCTGCGCGCATAGGATTGTGGGTGATTTGAGAGCGTGAAGAGCGCGAAGTCTACTCATATGCATCCTTTCCTGTGTATGGGATATTTTTCGAACGAAGGACGCAGTCCTTGGTTGAAATTCCGAGGAGCCTCGACATTGGAACAGTCCTTCGACGGATGTCGATGACGTTGCATCCTCGGAATTCTGGCTTCCGAGGATCCTTCCTTGACATTGAGAAACGCCTTGTGTATTGTGATTCTGTACTATTCTGCTAGTTGAAAATGTATTATGCACTAATATTACTTCGAGATTGTGTGTGTGATAGTGATTTATGGTCCGTCAGCGTGGCATCGCTCAAGTTCGTAACTTAGAGAGCTTATTCAGTCCATTTTAAATTCTGATTTTGGCCACCTCTCAAATGGGTTAAACCATAGATATATTGCCTTTGAAGTGCAAGTAAATGCGCTAGAAAATCCACGCTCATTCATGTGCATTTATAGCACGGACGGAGAAACCGCCGACGCCTGCAGGATTTCATCTGACGGCATAAACATATTATAATCAATCTGTTCCATGAGAGCAGAACGAACGAGCCTTGACGTTTTTAAATTTGACAACTCCAAAAAGCAACGAAATTGCCAGACATCCATTAGTGCATGTTCACATAGGAAAACAACTGAAATGCAGCGCTGGTTGTTCTCTCAAACGATACTCGCCGACAACGACGGAATCCAAAGACGTGGGCTTTGTACCCAAGTAATGGGTGTATTAAATTGTATGAAATAATCCCGAAAAAAAGCACAAACACTGCAGAGAAGGTAAGTTCAGCAGCTAACATTTACTGAGGTGAAGTGACGGCTAGTAACAGCAGACAAACGGCTAGCATTGACATCAGCGACAACCCACCTGTCACTCAAGTGGCCACACCCTTAAATTTAAATATTAATCAACTAAACGAATGAGTTATAAAAAAATGCACCCCCCTCACAGTTGTTATGAAGGGCAACATTAGCTGTATAGACCAAAGCCACATAGAGATCCAGGCTGTAAACATGTTTTTTTCTGCTGTAAAGGTAATTTTAACATGGGGGAGATACAGATTTGACTCACTTCTGCAGCCAGCCCAAGCGGCCAGTCAATGAATTGCAGTTTAACTCACTTCCGTGTTGGTTTCAAGAGAGAGACGGGGAGGTTGGCACTTATGGAAAGCCAAAATGTTCACAATTCGCGTGCTTTTGACCGCCGTATCAATATTAAAACGCCGTCTTCATAACGCCGCCAGGCGTTAAATATGCACCGTCAGGCGATAAGTTAACGTCACACGCCGCCACGCGTTAAAATAACGCCACTCGCCGATAGATGTTAAATTGACGCCACACGCCACTCAAAGTTCAGATTTATGAGCTCATCTACATGGCCCCTCCTCTACTGAGTTTGAGGACTCTACGGCAAGTCGGAGAGGACAATCCAGTTTGGAAGAGGACGAAAATGGCAAGGAGAGGATTTGGTTTGCGGTGTAAACACACTGTAAATGATCTTTGAGTGTGAAGTGTAAATGTAAATGAATTTTGTTCAAGAAAAAATACAAATAAATAAATAAAATAAAAAGGTCTAGCTTAAGATCCGGCGCGATGTAGTCTGGCTCGCCCCTCCCGTTATCAGAGACCAGGGGCACGTTCAAGTTCAAAACGGTGCGCAACGTTTTGCTACGGTTTCCGGGTTGAACGTCATGTTTCCTGGAAACGGCGTGCACCGGTGTGCAACGGGGTTTGAGATACGTTTTCTCTTGTTTGGTGGGTGTGTCAGAACTGCAGTCCAATCAGCAGCAACATGTATATAAAGCACGCGGTATTAAAGTGAACTCGCACAATGGGTTCAATGACAGTAATTTACAAATATGTTCAATGCAACAACTGAGGATATTAGAAGACATGTTTGTCGTAGGTTTTATTGTAAAAATATAGGCTATCAACATAATGATGTAGTTGTTTATATTTTTAGCTTCATTGCAAGTGTATGACATTTGGTATAGAAATAAACAATGGTAATTAAGTGCTTTTCCTAAAAATGAGAAAGAAAATACAGGGTATTAAAACAGTATGAACTACAAATAAAGTCAGTATGTGAGGCTAAATAGATGTGTTTTACTCTGAATTATGTGTGCTTCCATTTCAGTTTCAGCAATCCCTTCACTCGATTGGGATGTTCTCTTTTGTTCTGGGCGGCAAGTGCAGTAACTGTAACATCG
This sequence comes from Squalius cephalus, assembly GCF_949319135.1. Classification (NCBI taxonomy): domain Eukaryota; kingdom Metazoa; phylum Chordata; class Actinopteri; order Cypriniformes; family Leuciscidae; genus Squalius; species Squalius cephalus. Next base: position 20,500,861 of record NC_137137.1, on the reverse strand, counting down.
TCGGGCATATTTTGTAGTATTAAACACATTTATACCGACTTCATCAGGCTCAGAAAATTCTTCACAAAGAACACAAAGAATGGCCTTCTCAGCTGCCATAGTTGCAACTCTTGCGTCATCAGAACAGTGTGTTCAACGCATCACCGTTTCTGTTTAAAAAACGTTGTGCAACGTTTTGTCGGGGCTGAACGCAGCCCAGGAAAAAATGTCTGTAGAGTCAAATCATTTCAGATGTCTAACTGCGATTAGGGATCGCAAATGCCCAGCTAATTTGTGCATAAATATCCCTTAATTTCCCATTATGCAATCCCTTCATCAATCCTTCATTCATTCAATTATATTTAAATTAAATAACAAAGTTTGGGAGGAGCACGTTCAGATAATCAAATCAGCACGGGATGAGTTAATCAACTCATTGAGTGCGATAGGATGGAGTTAGCCATTCGGCTTAGAACTAGGCTATTAATGTCGCTGCCTTCATGAAGTGCTGAAATGTCAATGTATCATCATGACATGGCCTGTCAGAAAAAGAAGACCCAAAAGCTGGGAATTTGTAGCAAATCAAACTTTATTTTTATGGGGTGGCCTGTCTGAGTGTGTGACTCCCGGCCTAATGGTGTCCCTGACCGGCATTAGCCTAAATAATTCGTAACATTAAGCATTTAAGTTAACTGAAATAAAGCTGAAATTAGGCTAAATAAAATGGGCCTATAATATTAGTTGAATTAGAATTAGAAATGTTGCCTTGCAATAGACTGAAATAAGTTTAAGTTGAAGCTCTAAAATTATGACCTGGAAAGAAATAAAAACTTAAAGGTATAGCGGAGGATTTTCCCGAATTTTAGAAAAGAACCGCCCTCTCCACTTTTTGAAATAATGCAAAAACAGCCGCTTACTATGGAAAGCCAAAATGTTCACAATTCGCGTGCTTTTGACCGCCGTATCAATATTAAAACGCCGTCTTCATAACGCCGCCAGGCGTTAAATATGCGCCGTCAGGCGATGAGTTAACGCCACACGCCGCCACGCGTTAAAATAACGCCACTCGCAGATAGATGTTAAATTGATGCCACACGCCACTCAAAGTGCAGATTTATGAGCTCATCTACATGGCCCCTCCTCTACTGAGTTTGAGGACTCTACGGCAAGTCGGAGAGGAGAATCCCGTTTGGAAGAGCACGAAAATGGCAAGGAGAGGATTTGTTTTGCAGTGTAAACACACTGTAAATGACTTTGAGTGTGAAGTGTAAATGTAAATGAATTTTGTTCAAGAAAAAATACTAATAAATAAATAAAATAAAAAAAGGTCTAGCTTAAGATCCGGCGCGATGTAGTCTGGCTCGCCCCTCCCGTTATCAGAGACCAGAAAAAATGTCTGTAGAGTCAAATCATTTCAGATGTCTAACTGCGATTAGGGATCGCAAATGCCCAGCTAATTTGTGCATAAATATCCCTTAATTTCCCTTTATGCAATCCCTTAAATTCAATCATTAAATTATATTTAAATTAAATAAAGTTTGGGAGGAGCTCGTTCAGATAATCAAATCAGCACGGGATGAGTTAATCAACTCATTGAGTGCGATAGGATGGAGCTAGCCATTAGACTGAAATAAGTTTAAGTTGAAGCTCTAAAATTATGACCTGGAAAGAAATCAAATCTAAACTTAAATAGCCTATAGCTAAATGATGTATAGGCTATGCCTAAATAATTTAAAGGAGTCATAACCTGCAAATTTCACTTTTCCACGAGAATCAATGTATGTTATGATTGCATAATGATTATACACTGGCCGGGAAGCCGATATTTAAAAGTGAAGCGTTTGTTTACCTCAGGGTTTGTAAAATAGCCCACGTGCACGCGCACTAAAAAACGAGATTTTGATTTCAGCCCCGTCTTGACGTCAAGACGGGGCAGAATATACCATATATGGACACCGCAGCAGGAAGCCCGCCCTTCCCCTCTCCCCCTCATATTCAGTTCAGTCGCGAAAGATGGAGAAACCGAGTGCACACGTGAGTTGCTCTGTGGTTGACTGCCAGAAACAACATGCGAATGTGTTTTCTATACCAAAAACGGACCAAACTATCAGGGACCAGTGGATAAAATTCATTTTTAATGACGGTGTCCCAGCAACACTTTCAACTGGCTTATTGTTCGGTGTCTGCGCTAAACATTTTATGCCGGAATCATTCACAAATTGTTTTTCGCCTAGAGCGGCAGAAGTGCACCCGCCGGTGTTGTGCCGAATTTCGACCCCCTGCCAAATGATTACCCCCCTCGTTGAAGTCAGTACCTGATTGCCTAATCCTAACCCCACCCCTAATCCTAACCCCTCCCCCAATCCTAACCCCTCCCCCACAACTAATCCTAAACCTACCAATACTAGGGGGGTAATAATTTGGCGGGGGTCGAAATTCGGCACTACACTGGCCCTGGTCACCCTCCTACATGAACGCGTCACCGGCCGCATCAGCACCAGAACATGGAGATTTTATTTTAGAGAATAATCGCACAACATTAGATAGGCCTATAATTAAATAAAATAATTGAATATTCAAAAATCGGGACTCATCCCTGCATGGAATCTCTTGTTTCTTTTCCCATATCGTCTCTCGTGTCTCACCTATTTCCGAAGGGGATTAAACGTTTCTTCCTTTGTTCGCTTTTAGGTCTATTATTTTCGTATTCTTTACTCTGGTAAAGTAGCCTAGAAAAACGCTGTAGGACAGATAGCCTACATTTTTACTTGTACGTCAAATTCTTTTTAACACAGTTTGTGCTTGTTATTAGACATATAATTGTTAAGGCGCGTCAAGTTTGTAAAGCGCGTTTCACACGCGCGGGTGATTTTAGTTTGGCTTTCTCTGGCAGCGCGCAAACAAACGCCTTGCCCTTGTGGAAGATAAAATTCGCTCTTCATACCTTTTACAACAAGTAGAAAACATGAAGATATCAGAAAAGAGATCGATGGTCTCTTTCCTGCCCAGCAAACACATTTACGTTGTGGCAACGTCTCTGGCACGTTGCATTTCTGCTATGGCAACGTCGCTGTCTACGTGCTCGCAACATTGTAACAACGTAGAATTGTAAGACGTGACAGGGCTGTAGCAACGTTGTTGCGCGACATTCAGCAACTGAGAGACGACGTTCTGACAATATTTTTATATGGTGTATTTTGTTATATACTTTTTATCGTTTATTGTTTATCTATATTATTTAATGGGGCTATCAACACCTGCAAGTGTAGCCTACGTTAATGTTTCGTTAATTCAACTTTATTAAAATTGCATATAATCAAATTGCACTTCCAAAAGTCATACATTTGTGAAAAAAGAAAAAAAAAGAAATTAATACACATTTACACATTTATAATAATACACATTTATTTTAAGTATAATAAATAAAACATGAAAAGCAAAGGCAGATCAGAACATTTAATGAACAAAACCGGGTCTGTATGGCAGACAGTAGCCGAGCAGGTGTCACCGGGGAAACATATCCACAAATCCAGAGGAGCAAAGAAACGAATGAGACTAAATAGCGGAAAAATCAAACGAAAAACTAAACAGTGCGAGCGATGCTTCATTAATCACATTAGAAATTAAAGCTGTAGGTTGTGTTTGATAGCTGAAGTAGGCTAAACGCAATACTCACGTATCCTTGCTCGATGATGAATGAGCTCACACAATGAGCCCAACAACAGGTGGTTGGAATTTAAAAGGCTGATTTTCGCGCTTCAGGGCAGTGACGAGTACATTATGTAGTCCAGTGGTTGTCAAGACACCCTAGGCACAACCTTAAGCAATGGCCCTGAACGATGGTTTAATGTCAACATTGTTACAACGCTGTAACAACTTCACCACACAACGTAGTTTTAGCAACCTTTTGGCCATGTTGTTAAAACGTCGTTAGAAGGTTGGCTACGTTGTGCCAACGTTCTGTGTTTGCTGGGTGCTCGTGTCCCATCCTCTCAAAGCGCAGAGCGGTTATAGGCCTATCACGCGTCTTTGTGTGGAAATATTAAACAAACATTATTTTATTTATTTTTTTAAAGATTCAACTTTATTAGGCTATATGTAAGTTACCAGTATTTACTGATATTTATTTCAATGCTTTACAGGCTTTAGTGGTTTTTTTTTTGTGTGTGTTTTTTTTTTCAAAACAACCCCCCAACTACCGCAACACCGCCGGTAGGTCCATTTACTACCGCGGTGGTAAAAAACGTACTCGGTTACTAACGTAACCTCGGTTCTCTCTAGAGAGGGAACGAGTACTGCGTAAATCTTACGCTAGGGGAAAACCTCTTTTCCACGAGATATTGAAGCCAAAAATTATCCTTAATTTTGCAATAATGTAAAACGCATTGCAGCAGCCTGCAGCCATGGGCGAGACAGCTCGCGCGCCCATTGGCTGCTCTGCGGCAACTGCACCAGCCTATCGAGAGAGGCCCCTCATGACGTCGTAACCAATGAGGGCGCTTCGCGCCCAATGCGTCATGTCCCGCCAAAAGAGGGTGGGGCTCGACTATAAATATAGCCTCGAGAGGCTGGTTTGACCAGTTTTTATCGCCGAAGCGAACTGGAGCGTGTGCATGCACGGCAAGATACGCAGTACTCGTTCCCTCTCTAGAGAGAACCGAGGTTACATTAGTAACCGAGTACGTTCTCTTACGAGAGGTTCTCTCGTACTGCGTAAATCTTACGCTAGGGGAACACAGTGTAAAACGCCGTGCGTGCTTGAGATACAACACTAAAGTCCCCAGGGCAGGTGCCCGGGGCTCATACAGTGCCTAATCACATGGGACTCACAGAGAATCCGGGAAGAGGGGCTAGAATAGCATCATTCCTGTAATATAGAGCTCTAAAGAGCAGAATAATCAAGTGTTTCACACAGCCAGGGCGAACTCGGCCTGGACTGATGAATATGGGGAATTTATGCATGCCCACAGAAGTATACAGGCGATCAGTGATCGACGCTCTAACTGTTTCAGCCTCCTGAGCCGATAGCATCGGGCAGGCAGTACTGACATTTAAACCGAGAGCAACTTAGCTTGCAAAGCGGGAACCTCGAGGTTATAAAACCTTATAAATGTAGACGGGGAGGCCCAGCCTGCCGCCATACAGATATCTTGTAAGGCAATCCCACTAGACCAAGCCCACGACGAGGCCATGCCTCTCGTGGAGTGCGCTTTGACACCTAACGGGCATTACATGCCCTTAGATGTATAAGCTAACGCTATAGCGTCAACTATCCATCTGGATAAACTCTGTTTTGACGCGGCTAGACCCTTAGATCGTCCGCTGAACAAAACAAAGAGCTGCTCCGTCTGTCTGAAAACAGATGAGCAAGACACATAGGCTCTTAATGCCCTGACCGGGCAAAGGAAGCCTGCGTCCCCTTCCTCACCAGATACCGGCAGGGCCGACAGGGAGATCACCTGTGCCCTAAACGGTGTGTTGAGGGATTTAGGAACATATCCGTGCTTTGGTTTGAGTATGACTCTCGAGTCATTAGGTCCAAACTCCATACACGTCGCGCTCACTGAGAGCGCTTGCAAGTCCCCTATGCGCTTCACTGAAGCGAGAGCCAGAAGAAACACTGTTTTGAGAGACAAGTGTTTAAGGTCTATTAATTGTATTGGCTCGAATGGGGGACCTTTCATGGCTTCCAGAACCGTGGAAAGGTCCCAAACGGGAACCGAGGGAGGTCTGGGAGGATTCAACCTTTTAGCTCCTCTAAGGAAGCGAATGACCAGATCGTTCCTTCCTAGTGACTGGCCAGACGTTGGTTCAGCAAACGCTGCTATGGCCGCCACATAAACTTTGAGCGTGGATGGGGCTCTGCCCTTATCCAGAAGCTCTTGTAAAAAGGAAAGAACCTCCGACACCCCACAGTGTAAGGGTGAAGTGCCGCGCGCTGTACACCAGCTAGTGAACACAGACCACTTTGAGGAATAGAGCCGTCTAGTAGATGGAGCTCTAGCCTGCGTGATCGTGTTTAACACTCCCGCTGGGAGGTTAACGGGTACCCGTTGATGGCCCACACATGTAGGGACCAAAGCTCCGGGCAAGGATGCCAGATCGAGCCGTTTGCCTGCGAGAGGAGATCCCTCCTCACCGGTATCGGCCACGGGGCGGTACTCGTCAACTGCATCAGGACTGGGAACCAGGCTTGGTTCGTCCATAATGGGGCGACGAGCAGTACCGGGCATTTGTTTTCCTTGATTCGCTCTAACACCTGGGGTAGAAGCGTGACAGGGGGAAACGCATAGAGCGGGCAGCGGGGCCAGACGCGGGCCAGCGCATCCCTGCTCTTGGAGAAAAATTCCCGACAGTGCGCGTTCTCTTGAGACGCAAATAGGTCTATTTTCGCTCTGCCAAATGTCTTCCACAGCAGTTCGACTGTCTGCGGGTGTAGAGACCATTCTCCTGCCGGAAGATTGTTCCTGGACAGTCTGTCTGGTCCCACATTCAGGTGGCCGGGCACATGCGCTGCTCTGAGCGAGCGCAGATTGTGCTGACCCCAGACTAGGAGGCGTTCCGTCAGCCTGTGAAGGGCTCTGGATCTGATACCTCCTTGGTGATTTATATAAGCTACCACTGACATGTTGTCCGAGCGGACCAGGACGTGGTGCCCTCTTATGTGGGGACAAAAACGCCTCAGCGCGTTGTCGACTGCCATCATTTCCAGGCAGTTTATGTGTAGAAGCTTTTCCCGCTCTGACCACTGGCCGAAGAACGGTCTGCCCTCTAGCAGCGCTCCCCATCCCGAGGTTGAGGCGTCCGTAGACACCACCTTCACACTCGAGGAAGTCCCCAGGCTTACACCTGACCGGTACCAATCGGTCACTGACCAAGGTTTCAGAGCTGCGATGCATTTCTGATCGACCTTGAGGCGCGAGAGACCGGAGGTCCACGCTCCGCGCGGAACGCGCGGTTTTAACCAGTATTGCAGCGGGCGCATGCGAAGCAGACCCAGCTGAAGCACTGAAGATGCTGATGCCATGAGACCCAGCATTCTCTGAAACCTTTTGAGCGGGACTAAAGTGCCGTGGCGAAAAGTTTCTGTCATGCGCTGAACACTCAGCCTGCGCTGCGGTGACAGCTGTGCTGTCATAGACAGCGAGTCCAGTTCTGTACCCAGAAAAGATATTTTCTGACTGGGAGACAGCGAACTCTTTGCCCAATTGACTCTGAGACCTAAATTCTCGAGGTGATCGAGTAATATGGTCCTGTGTTCTATGAGCTCTGATTGTGATCGAGCTAGAACCAGCCAATCGTCCAAATAATTCAGTACTCGTATGCCCCGGAGCTTGAGGGGAACGAGTGCTGCATCCATGCACATCGTGAATACGCGAGGTGCCAGGCATAGGCCAAACGGCAGGACTGTGTACTGATATGCCTGGCCCTCGAAGGCGAATCTCAAAAATCGCCTGTGACGTGACGCTATTTGTATTTGAAAATAAGCGTCTTTCAGATCTATCGACATGAACCAGTCCCCTTGGCAAATTTGCGAGAGGATTTTCCTGGTCGTGAGCATTCTGAACCGTCGTTTCAGAAGTGCTCTGTTCAGTCGTCTTAGATCCAGAATGGGTCTGAGACCCCCGTCTTTTTTGGGTACCAGAAAATATCTGCTGTATATACCCCCTTCGCTCTGAGCCTGTGATAAGGGTTCTATAGCCCCTTTGCTCAGTAACTTCGCTATTTCGGCTCGAAGTAGGTGTGCAACCTCCTTTCTCACCGTAGTTTCGATTCGCGCCGCTTGGCGTTGCGGGCGTCGATCAAACTGTAGCGAATAGCCTCTTTCTATAATGTTCAGCACCCATTCTGATACCCCGGGAAGCTCTGTCCACGCTTTCGCGTGAGTAGCTAAGGGCAGAATGATATTCGGGCTCTGGTCGCGGCCTAGTGGCGGGCAGAGAGCACCGGTGTGCCGTAACATGAACGCCGCGCTTGCAGCGCATGAGACTGGGGGCGCACTGATCACAGCGGACAGCCTGCCCGCGCTCAGTTCTCTTACAGCGGTGTGCTGGGAGAGAGCGAGCGGGGAGCGAGCGGGGTTTATTATGTCTGTAAGCGCATGAGGGCGCGTGACATCGGGCCCATTCAAAACGCTGAAAACACCGTCTGTTTGTGCAGACTGTATGTGCGTTGGTTTCGTTTTTACAGAAACCGTGAGACATGTAGTGTGTAGTGTTTGTGGGCACTGGGACGTGGGCACAATCACTACATTTGGTGCACAATCGACATGAGTCGATTTTATTTGTGCGGGCCGTGTGTGGCGGGCCGTGTTTGTGTGTAGTAATGTGCACTGGGCAGTGGGCATTTTTATTACACTCATAACACCGTCGGCCGTGGCCGGAATACCAGAAAATACACTCTTTATGGGATTTATCTGGGTCGCCGTAAAAACGGCGTTTGTGTGCAGGCAAGCGGGCTGTGTTACCGACTTGTTTACTGCAGAATACACTGGAACAGTCGCAATTACTGGAACTGGACGAGCGAAAATTTTCGGTGGGAGTCCGGCCGCAGCGGGACTCGAACACCGTCGCTTTCCTAAGCTGGTTAGGAAGGCTTAGGGGCCTCGGGCTTTATCACAATCTTTGGCCGTGGCCCGCGCGGCGGGGGGCGGCGGCCGGTGGAGCGAGAACGCGGCCTCTGATCCCGGGTCTGACGGCGCTGTGTGGCGACGGCAGCTGATGGTTGTGGCTGGGAGCTGCGAGCAGACGGCTGTTTTGAGCGACCTGCTGCGGAGCTTGAGCGCTTGGGCAGGAAATGTTTCATTGCCTGCGATGTCTTCTGAACCTCAGCGAATCTGTCTGCGAAGTCCTTGACAGAGGATCCGAAGAGGCCAGCGGGGGAGACGGGGGCGTCGAGAAACGCGGCGCGCTCTGAGTCCGACATCTCCGAGAGCGTAAGCCACAAATGTCTCTCAGCCACGGTGATGGAGGCCATGTTTCGCCCTATGGCCTGCGCGGCGGATTTAGTAGCGCGAAGGGCGAGATCCGTCGCGCTTCTCAAATCCTGAAGGCTCACAGCTTCCGGTCCTTCCTCATCCATTTTTCGGAGAAGGTTGGCCTGGAAAATCTGGAGAATGGCCATAGAATGGAGCGCCGAAACAGCCTGCCCGGCGGCGGTGTAAGCGCGACCGTGCAAGGCTGACGTGGTACGGCAGGCTTTGGATGGCAGCGCCGTCTTAGCGCGCCGTCCAGCGGAGGGCGGGCAAAGATGGGCGGCTACCGCCTCCTCGACGGGAGGGAGAGAGTGGTACCCTTTTTCCTTGGCACCGTCAACTACGGAGAATGCCGCGGACACGTGAGCACGCACTCTGGCTGAAAAGGGGGCGTTCCAAGACTTAGCTACCTCTTCGTAAAGCTCAGGAAGAAAGGGGGCTGGTCTTGAAGGCTGCGAAGCACGGTCCCTTTGCAGAAAACAGCCGTCGAGACGGTTGTGTGCAGGCTGCTGGGGCGTCAACCACTCAAGGCCGAGGCTCTCGACGGCCTGCTCGAGCAGACGCATAAGCTCCGCTTCAATGCTGGCTCTTTTCCCAGGGGGCCGGTGAGAAGACGGTGCGAGGTCCGCGGAGCTCGACCAATCCTCACTGCCCGACGCTAGGAGAGAGCAGCTGTCGTCCTCCTCACACACAGCTTCCTCGCAGTCCTCCATGGCGGAAGCGGCGGCAGACCGCGGCCGCTGACCGGCAGCGAGAGACTCGGGTGAAGCAGGCGGCGAAGCTAGCGGGCGCACCGGCGAGCTTTCGCGGGATGGAGGAGGTTCCGGGACCCGCTGAGCGCGGCGCTTTTTACGGCGTGGCAACGCAGCGGGCGAAGGCGCAGTCTCGGAGAAAAATGCCCGGCGAGTCCGCAGAGTCACCATCGGCATTAGCTCGCAGTGAGGGCAGCCGCCGTCAGCGAGCGCGAGAGCTGCGTGATCCTCACCCAGGCAGGAAACACAGATGACATGGTGGTCCCCGTCGCTGAGTGGAGCTTGGCATGAGCCACAGGATGTACGAGGCATCTTGAAAAAGACGCTCGTGCTCTTTTAGAGAAAAATGTGTGTCGCGGTGGCGAACACACACAGCAGTAAAAAGGATATGTACGCCGGAAAGCGTGAGCAGGAACGGCGACTGAAGGCGGCGAGTTGTCGTCCAGCAGCTTCAGATATGGCGCTAATCCCGCTGAGTGCTTCTTCAAACGGCGCGGCTTCCTCTCTGGATCCAGCGATGCGTAAGCTTCGCTTGAAGAGATAAAAACTGGTCAAACCAGCCTCTCGAGGCTATATTTATAGTCGAGCCCCACCCTCTTTTGGCGGGACATGACGCATTGGGCGCGAAGCGCCCTCATTGGTTACGACGTCATGAGGGGCCTCTCTCGATAGGCTGGTGCAGTTGCCGCAGAGCAGCCAATGGGCGCGCGAGCTGTCTCGCCCATGGCTGCAGGCTGCTGCAATGCGTTTTACATTATTGCAAAATTAAGGATAATTTTTGGCTTCAATATCTCGTGGAAAAGAGGTTTTCCCCTAGCGTAAGATTTACGCAGTACGAGAGAACCTCTCGTAAGAGAACTGCCACCGTCACAGCCCTAATTATAAGATGTAAACTGCTAATTCCAAAAACAGGTTATTGTGCTATAAAAGTAGGCCTAATATTTTTTCCGGAACATTTTACTGTTAGTTTGTTATCATAATGTCACATAGTTTAAATTATTTATGGTTTTTCTTTCTTCTTTAAATTAAGCCTTGTGCTATGCAAAGTGCATTTGTTTATGTATATGTATATTGAGTTGATTTGGGCTAAAAATACGAAATGGGCAGAGAGTTAATGATGACTGAAAGACATCAGACCCTGGATTATCAGAGTAAAAAGGCGAGTGCAGTCATTTACAGTGTGTTTACACCGCAAAACAAATCCTCTCCTTGCCATTTTCGCGCTCTTCCAAACGGGATTGTCCTCTCCGACTTGCCGTAGAGTCCTCAAACTCAGTAGAGGAGGGGCCATGATGAGCTCATAAATCTGCACTTTGAGTGGCGTGTGGCGTCAATTTAACATCTATCGGCGAGCGTGTGGCGGCGTGTGACGTTAACTTATCGCCTGACGGCGCATATTTAACGCCTGGCGGCGTTATGAAGACGGCGTTTTAATATTGATACGGCGGTCAAAAGCACGCGAATTGTGAACATTTTCTTTCCATAGCTTGCTGCCAACACAGCTGCGAACTTCAGGCGTGTGCATGTGATATTGTAACGTGCGCGGGGGAGGGGGGGATCTGTGGTGTGTGCACGAACTGTGATTGACAGATCTCACACAGCCCAGTACGGTGGCCCAGTAGTGCACAACACAACTAAATTTAAAAAGCAAACATAAGTTCACAACACAACGAAATGAATGCACAACACAACGGAAACAAGCCACAACACAACGGAAAATCTACAACACAACGAAATAAAGCTTTATTTCATTGTGTTGTAGATTTTCCGTTGTGTTGTGGCTTGTTTCCGTTGTGTTGTGGATTCATTTCGTTGTGTTGTGGCTTAATTTTGTTGTGTTGTGAACTTATGTTTGCTTTTTAAATTTCGTTGTGTTGTGCACTACTGGGCCACCGTAGCCCAGCGCTGATTGGACCAGAAGAACCGGAGCGGTGGATTTTTGCAAAACAAATAGCAGGCTCCAGGTGGAGGTAGAAGCGCAGGGGTTTCTCTAAAACTGGCTGATTTATGTTGTTCTGTCGGAGCATAGTGTCGGTTTCAGTGAATATGATCAAAAAAATCTTGCCGACGGCAGCTTTAACTAATTTGGGTTGTGGCATAAACGGAGGAGAACAGAAGCTGATATGTGAACAGAGTTGGACTGGATGTGTGAGGTCCTGCAAACATTGGCAATATCAGGTAAAATACAATTTTTCAGTCTCATTACGTAAAGTTATGTTTCGTGTTCATGTCATAACACTATCATTTTAGAAAAACAGGGATCAATTAATATATATTCAAACGTTTAGGTATTACATTAAGATAAGTGGATGAGAGTGTTAATATAGTTCATGGTAGAATAATGCAGATAAACAAATCTTGTGTTAATGGAGTTAGGCTAATTAACTTACCAGAAATGTTCTGTGTACACACGAGAGATTTATAAACGGATAACGGACATAGGCTACTACAACCTGCAGCTCTATGTGTAACAGTTACCATTGACTTCATCAAAGCACACCTTTGATTATATTAAGATGCTAATCGCGATTAGTGTATTAGCACGTATTTAATGTTGTAGCCTCTGATGTCAATGTTGTCAGCTAGTTTAAAACTCAAACACATGAAAACTCTAGTGAAAAAAAAAAATTTGTATTTGAAACATTTATTTTATGCTAAGTTTACTACAAATACATTTACATATTTATGTACTTAATATAAATACCCAGCAATTGTACTTTGGTATCCTAAATTATATACTTAAAGTCAACAAATGTTGTACTTAATGCACTTTAGTTATCTGGAAGTAGTGCTGAGGTACTTTAGGTAGCCTACACTTTATTAATAGTGATATTTAAAAAATGTGCATTATTTACTAAAGAAATGCTCCAAATAAAGTTTATTTATAAATTAAATAAGTCTTAGGTGATGTGTCAATAAATATGTTAATGGATTTGAAGTATAATAAGTATAAAATAAATGTGTTTTAAATATATTTTTGTATAGGTTTTTTTATTTTTTTTACTAGGAAAGGAGCATCCGGATGAGTAAAGTGACTGACAAAACAGCCTGAAACACTGGAATCTACAGAAGAGTTGAGAAATATTATTGGTCTAAATCTCTTATGTTTTTGTAGATACCCGTTTCTGAGTATTTTTACATCACCTCTTCAAAAACTGGTAACTGCTAATGATAAGAGATTTGTTAACTTTATATATCTCAAGCACTGAAAGAAGATTTTTTTTGGGAGAACAGGCACCCCAGAGAGACAAATCCACCACGATTATCAATTTTAACCATTGCTTCTGAACCTTATTGGGATTAATATATTATGTTGTTAAAAGTATTATTCTCATCATTAAAAGTAATTTCCTCTACCAGTGACAAATCTGAGTAAATTTTTATCATTTTGTCTTTCTTCCTCTAAAGTGACAGAACATGTCACCATCATCAGTCCTTTATTTAGTTCACTGAAGAACATCAAGGGAAAGACCCTCAGATGTGTCATAACAGGATAAATGTGGCTGCAGGTAAAATGATTAGATGGTTTGTTTGATTTTGGTGTACCAATTTGCTTTTTTTAAAGCTACAATTGTGTGATGTGACGTAACATGTAGCCAAGTATGGTGTCCCCATACTCAGAATTTGTGCTCTTCATTTCACCCATTCAAGTGCACACACACACACACACACACAGCAGTGAGTATTGAACATACACACACACACTGTGAACACACACCCGGAGCAGTGGGCAGCCGTTTTTGCTGCGGCACCCAGGGAGCTATTGGGGACCATTTGTTCATGTTGTCTGAATGTTTTATAATGGCAAATGTTGCTACAATTTAAATACGTTTTGTTTAATAATGTTTAAAGGAATGGTACAAATTAAATCTTTCCTTTTAAGGACTTATCAGCCCACTCCACCCCACCCCAGATTGACCAAGGATCCAGATGAGTACTGGCAATTTGGTGGAGGATTGTTCTTTATCTGCTACACTGCACAGTCACTTCTGGTATGGATCCATTAACCTTTTGTTATGTGTGAGGTGTTTTGATTTTACTTAATTGAATACAATTTACTAAATTAGATTTTACATAATTCACTTAGAGTAGTTTACTTTAAAATGAAAATTTCCCCATGTTTTACTCACCCTCAAGCCATCCTAAGTGTATATGACTTTCTTCTTTCAGACGAATACAATCGGAGTTATATTAATAAACACCATGACGCTTCCGAGCTTCATAATGGCAGTGGATTGCAACCATCAGTTTGAAGCTCCATCCGTCATAAACAAACTCCACGCTTCTCTAAGGAGGTTAATAAAGGCCTTCTGAAGCAAAGCCATGAGTTTGTGTTAGAAAAATATCCATATTTAAAACTTCATGAAGTAAAATAACTAGCTTCCGACCAAACGGCCATACGCAGTCTACTTGCATATAAAGCAGAACTTATGCAACTTGTGACGTCAGAAGTAGCGTAGTGCATCATGGCATAGCGTAAATATCAGCAGTATGTCGCATTACTCGCTTAAGTTGCGCTTTACCCTTAAGTGGAATCCGTATGTTTGTTTGGCCGGAAGCAAATTATTTTACTTTATAAAGTGTTAAATGTGAAAAATTTTCTTACACAAACTCATGGCTTTGCTTCAGAAGGCCTTTAATAACCCCCCAGAGCGCGTGGAGTTCTTATATAATGGATGGATGCACTTTTTTGAGCTTCAATCTGATGGTTGCAATCCACTGCCATTATAAAGCATGGAAGAACCAGGACATTTTTTAATATAGCCTAACACCTAGGATGGCTTCAGGGTGAGTAAATCATGAGCTAATTTTCATTTTAAAGTGAACTACTCCTTTAATACTATGTGTAGTTAGGATTCTGAATTGAGTGTAATGTTTCTCTACATATCAGAAACATACAGAGCCACATATATTATCAGAAATTAGAGCTGCAATTGTTGAAAGATTTTGAATTCGATTCAAATACCCATGCAATATTTTCCTAAATGACAACGATTTGTCTTAAACCTTTGTCAAGTAAGATCACCGTGAACATTTATATCTGCGTTGGCGCTGTCAGTAGCCACATTTACATGGACGTTTTTTGCTTCGATCAGAATGAAATCATTCTTATTGCTGAATCTGAACATAGTTTTTACATGAATGCGAAGTCATCAGGTTGATGTGCATTTTTAAGTCACAAGCTTCAAATCTAATTTGATCTTTTGATGTGCACGCACTGCATGAATATGCAGTTTCCTGCTGTTGTCACAAACTAACCATCCTCCGTTGTTTTAAAAAGCAGACTTATATTTACCTATTTCAGGTCCTTATTAGGAGACAAGGAGCACACAAAGCTTTGCCGTAGCTGCTTATATTAATCAAGCAGTAAAAAACGATGCCCAGATGCCCAAAACAAGGCATCTGCAGATGAGAGTCCGAAACCAGCACTTGTTGGACAACATTGTCCTGCACCACAGAATGATGAGTGGAAAGATAATTTTAGATTGACACAACAGTCATTTATTATATTCTTATATATTATTACAACAACATCAGCTCGTAATTCAAATGATCACAGAAGTACTGAGATAAAAGTTAATAGTTACACTGTCTACAGTAGCAATCAAAATAGAGTAAATCAACTTTTGCAAGAAACTTGACACTTAAAGATAAAGATTTAACATTGTTACACAAACAGGTGGTGACAAGAGACTGGTAAACAAATGTGTTTGTCATTTTTTTGATAATTTATTCTAGAGATTTGTTCAAAAACGCTGATTCATCCATTTTAGTATTTTAGTCATTAAATTTATTTATTTTTTTCATTCAGATTAATCATTTTAAATTAACTGCAGAAATTAACATTTTGTCAGAACCTCTAGTAAATGACATATGTTGTTAAGCTGTCTGTTCAGAATCGTGATCTCTGTCTGAAACACTAAAAGAATCGGGATTCTTATTTTAACTTAAAGGGATGGTTCGGAGTAAAATCAACCTAGGGTCCTTTGCACCATGACCTCGAGCCAAACACCCCTTTTTTGTGCTCACTGTCCCACTTTTCACATTATTTGATCAAATTACAGCTTGATTGGGAATGATGGCAAAACTGAGGGATGGTCATAATTTGTGAAAAAAATCATTTCACTCTTTATTTAGTTTAGCATAGTTTTTAAAATGTCATGTTTTTATGTATTTTCATATTTTAAGATACAATACAATCAGTATAGCCTACATAAAAGGCATTTGAAAAGTAACAATCATAGCATGTGTGTTTAAAAAAAATTCTTATAACCAAAAAAAAAAAAAAAGGTTAATCTATCAATTTTAATAAAAATCAACCCCTGGGACATAAAAGTGCCCATAGCTGAAGAAACAGTATACAAAATACTGCACATTATTCACATATATAAGTGCTCCACTGAGAGTTTATATTTCATTACTGATGTATGAATGTCATTTCTCGGCAGAAAGACTTTATGCACAGCTTTGCAATATTATGCATTTTAGAACAGTACGGTTCTATGCTGGTTGCAAATATTCACTTAAACCCTTAGAGATTTTCTAATCCACATTGCGGCCTAGAAAGAGCAGAGAAGCACAGAATAACATTTATGTGAACAGGCTGAAGTACAGCACCCGTGGCAGCCTGCCAACCAGATTCACTTCCTTTCTTGAGCAACCGTCTGATCATTTTCAGCTTGTTCACTGCTGGATTCAATTGAATTTGGTTTTTAAGTCACAGTGCAAAAAATATTTTGGTTACACTTTATTTTAAGCTATTATTATTACAGTGTAATTACACAAATGCGTACTAAGTAATATTTATTAACTACATGTACTTACTGTAGGGTTTAAGATTAGGGTTAAGGTTTGATTTAAAAGGCGGCCATATTTACTATTACTGGTAATGCAAAATCCCTGCACCGACTAACAGAAAGTTGCATAGTTTAAAAGTGTGCTGTGTGAGCTTTGCTTCATACATCTCAACGCTATTGACAAATATATATATAGTAAGTATATGCAACATATTTTTCTCAACCCACTGTAAGAAACACAAATTGCTCCCTTTCGAGGGAACTCGAACTGCGCTGCCTCGGCAAACGCGAGATCCGAGCCACTAGATTCTATATTGCAATGCAGAACTTTATTTGAAGTTCTTACGGGACAAACAACGGCAAATAGGACAGACAGCTTGACACAGAGGGCTTGCTGAAGCGCAAAAAGCTAACTCTGTTGTGTGCCCTTTGTAGCTTCCGTGTATGCCGTCACATGTTGCATCATGACGCAGCACCAATCAGGATTGGATTAGTTTCATTCATACTTCAGATGCAGAAAGGGAAATACTACCATGAGAACCATCCTTTATCTTGAGAGAACAGAGCAGAGTTCTTGGTCAAATAATTTGACTTGTGAGGTTACTTCTTGCTTGACCTCTTGCAAATTCCCTGCACTGACTAACAGAAAGCTGCTTTGTTTAAAAGTGTGCTGTGTGAGCTATGCTTCATACGTCGCAATGCTATTGACAAATACTTGTAATTATATGTAGTAAGTATATGCAATGTGTAAATGTCATGTTAAAATAAAGTATTACCATAATTTTCTTTTTCTCTCATAATTTTCAGTTTTTATTTTCTCAACCCATTGTAAGATTTGATTATTATTTTTTATTTTATTTTTTTAAGTTTTACATAAATAATTTGAGGAAAATAACGAAAAATTGCCAATATGTAAATAAAAATTTAATGTCAATATCAATATAAAAAAACTGGTTTCACTTTATTGTGATGGTCCCTTTAACACATTATGTTGACTATAAGTAATGTTGCACCTACTTTACTACCAACTCTCATTAGTGTTAGTAGAGTATTAGTAGACTGGTAGGGTTAGGGTTAGAATAAGTTAACATGTACTTGCAAAGTTACTTATAGTTAGTAGAATGTCTGTTGGGGGAGCATCAAAATAAAGAGCTATCAGATATTAAGCAGACAGTCTACGAATGCTTTAATGAAAGTTAGTTTACATGTAGTTGTAACGTTAATTATAGACAACAGAATGTTCAAAAGGGACCACCAAAATCAAGTATTGCCAAAAAAGCATTTAGCTTCTTGAGTTATTTTTTACTGGAAAAAGGACAAAGATGATAAGAATATTTTTGCTGTTGCCAAGTATTCACTGGTGATAACAAATAAACAACATTTAGTATTTAGACTTCTCTAATTAAAGAGAAGCATGTCTTTTATCAGTTCTCCCTTCCTTTCAAAAGGGAAATATTACCATGAGAACCATCCTTTATCTTGAGAGAACAGAGCAGAGCTCTGGGGCAGAGAACTTGGCTTGTGAGGGCACCTCCTGCTGCCGCAAGCTCCATGTGGAAAGCATGTCCTCTAGGGAATGAAGCTGACACCAGCCTGAACCACACACAGCCCGTGGACCTGGTCCCTCCTCGCCAGCTACCAAATCCTTTCAGTTTACATCGTTGGACTCTCTTTCACTGCAGACCACCCTAAACATCAGCATCAACACCCCTCTGCAATGCAGAAAGTGAGCGAGGGAAAGGAAACAAAGTCGCATGTAGATTTGGGCCGTGATATGATGGATGGGAATGACAGGCTGTTATAAAGGTTGAGACAAAGAGAAAGGAAGAGATACAGTACAAAGGAAGCAACCCAAGCATGGTGTGGACACTTGACGAAGCTTTCTGTGTTCGGAAAATGACTGTGTTCAGGGAAAAAGATCAAAGGAGGGATTTTAGAGCAGCCTGAAGGAAAGCATACTGATTGACTGTGAGAAGGTGAATTGATTTGTATGGAGTGCATGGAAATATGATGGATTTTTTTCCCCATCAAAACAATCCCTGAGGGATAAGAGTCCAGGCAAGGGGGCGGTTGGAGTGTAAATCACAAAACCTAGAGAGGTTTTGCATGGTGTAAAATAAGCAGTACAAGGCAAGAAAACGCCACTGCTTATGCAACTCCACCACCTGTTTCCAAAGCAGAAAAAAAGCTGATGAATATGCAGTTGGTCACACTGCATATCTGATATCTGTGTTTATTTAACGTTACAAAAAAGCTCAGATGGATAATTCCATGGTGAACACTGAGGAAAACACTAACCCAAGGGTCTGATCTGCGTCCGTTTATTTGATAGCCATGAACGCGTGCACGCACAAATCAAAAAGATCTGAAGTGCAAAGAAAACATGTCAGTGAACTGCACAAATGAGACATGATGTGCTAAAAACAGCATTTCATTCCAAGTTGGGACTGAAACAAATGATCTCACATTAGTCTGTCTGGATCAAATCCCTCATTGCATCACTAATGAGATCTTTTATTTGTTTACCAGATGAGCTCGACATTGCTTATGGGATACTAACACTAATAATGTAATCAACGAGAAACAAAAACAACAGCAGCAAATAAAGCATATCTATTCATTCAGACCTGGCTCCCGCGAAGCCTTGATTGTCTGACATTGCTAATATCATGCCTTTTACAAATGGATTGAAAGCAAATTTCACTGCACAGTGACATGCCTGATTACTCCCATGTTTCAAGGGAAGTTATTCACCATCAGACAAATATTAGAAAGGGTCTAGATTAAAGAAGGGTCGAAACAGGAAGTCAAATCAAATCTCCCCCTCTATGCACAGCTAATGAAACGTTTTCAAATACAAGCAATTCCAGAGTTGTAAAGAGTGCAGCGTGCTTTCACAAAAATCCACACACATACACATAAATGGCCCCACACAGACTATGGCTGCTTCCAGATCCACATACTCTCTGTGTAGGTACTTCTTTTAAATTAATAATTCCTTTGCGACCATTGAAATAGTATTATGTATAGGATGTAGTATGAATATAATCTGGGCGTACTACCGTGGTCCCTTTTTTTAAGGACATGTGACCTAACCGAGTCAGTTGCGTTGCTTCACTGTCATTAACAAATGGGATAGTGAAGTGTCAATCAGAAAATAATAGGTCATTTTGCCTACTGTGAACTACTACCCAGCTAACGGAATATTCCCAGAACTTTCAATAATTTTTTTTAAGGTTATGTTAATGTTAAGATAAAACGTTATTTAAATACCTTTTATAGAATCTTCTTATTTGTATGTTGAGAGAAATTGTTTCAAACTAAATTTCCAGAACATCCTTATGATGTTATTTATACTTGATGAATGTTCTCATAAAGTTTTTTAAATGTCTTTAGAACAATATTCTTGAAATGTCCTTATGATGTTATTTATATTTACTGGCTTAGGCCGAAACGCGTCTGTGAGGACATAGTAATAATACATTTTTGAAAATATAACCTGAGAGTGCGGTTTTTCATCTTTATTTTTGATAAACGTTTTTATTACTCGCACCCATAAATTATTTTTGCGAGTTGAGCGCGCCTGCTCTTAATAATATAATTTATATTTACTGTGTCATGTCTCCCATGTGAACCTTTTTTTTTTTTTTTTTTTTTTTTTTTTGCCCTCTTCTGTTTCTGTATAGTTTTGTAGTCTTTTTGTAGTTCTTTTGGTTCTCTTCGTTTCTCCCAGATCTGTTGCACCTGTGTCTAGTTAGTCTTGTAATAACATGTGTATAAACTCCAGTGTTTGCTATGTTAGTTTTTTTTTTTTTTCAGTTGTGTTTGATGGATCCTTATTTTCTTGTCCTCTCGTGTTCCCTGTTTTGTTGTGTTTAATAAACTTAAGCCTGAACTTAGTTCCACACCTATGCCTTTGTTGCCCTTGCTTGTTAAAGGACAACTGACCAAAAAATGGAACTAGCAGGTATGCACTTTATCTTTCTCTGTCGCTTTCAAGTCCGGCTGTCCCAAGTCTGCTGGTCCCAGTACATCAAAGTCCAGTGGTCTCAGCATTTACATTTATTCATTTTGCAGATGCTTTTATCCAGAGCAACTTACAAATGAGGAATACAGTAAGCGATTTATCGTGAAGTGGCAAACGAAGAAGTGCTCAAAATACAAAGTTTCAGACATTGCTTAGAGTAGTATAAGCTAGAATGGGGAGGGATTAAAGAAAGGTGAAAGCATTTTTTTTTTATGATGATGATGATGAGGTTAAGTGCTCACTGAAGAGATGAGTCTTTTGAATGTTGTCAGGGATACTGCATTCCAGAAGAAAGCAGGGAGATCTTTCCACCAGCAAGGAACAGTGAACGAAAATGTTCTGGAGAGTGATTATTTGCCTCTCTTTGATGGTACCACAAGCTGTTGCTCATTTACTGATCATAGGCTTCTGATAGGGATGTAGACTAGTAAGAGTGAGTGGAAGTAGGAGGGTGCTGAGCCTGTGGTAGATCTGTAAGAAAGCATCAATGCCTTGAAGTTGACGCGAGCAGCGAGTGGTAGCCAGTGCAGAGAGATGAAGACAGGTGTGACGTGGGCCCTTTTGGGCTCATTGAAGACAAGATGTCTTGTGCTGCAGCATTCTGAATCATTTGTAGAGGTTTGATTGCACACGATGGAAGTCCAGCCAGAAGAGCTTTGCAGTAATCCAGCCTAGAAATGACCAGGGCCTGGACGAGAAGTTGTGTTGCATGCTCAGTTAGGAAAGGCCTGATCTTCCTGATGTTGTATAGTGCAAACCTGCATGACTAAGCTGTTTTTTCAATGTGGACTTTGAAGGTCAATTGGTCCTCAAAGATTACTCCAAGATTTCAAGCTGACCTTGATGTGGCAATAGATGATGTACCTTGCTGGATGGTGAAATCGTGCTGTAAAGATGGATTGGCAGGGAAGATGAGAAGCTCAGTCTTTCCCTGGTTGAGCTGGAAGTGATGTTCTTTCATCCATGCCAAGATGTACGCCAGACAGCTTGAGATTCATGCAGCTACTGTGGGATCATCTTGTTGAAATGAAAGGTAGAGCTGTGTGTCATCAGCATAATAATGGTAAGAGAAACCATGTGTCTTTATGATGGGTCCCAGTGATGTAGTGTATGTGGAGAAGAGGAGGAATCCAAGAACTGAACCCTGAGGAATACCTCCCCATATACCTCCCCAATACCTCCCTTTGGATACCTCCCCTCTCCAGGCAACCCTGAAAGACCTGTGGAAGTTATGGTATGTCCAGTGATGAGAGGGTGGGCAGAAGGATCTGATGATTCACAGTGTCAAAGGCAGCAGATAGATCCAGGAGAATGAGAACTGAGGATTTGGTATCAGCTTTCGCAAACCGCAGGGCTTCAGTGACTGACAGTAATGCAGTCTCAGTTGAATGGCCATTCTTGAAACCAGATTGGTTGTTCTGTTAGAGGAAAGACCTTGTTGAAAACAACTCGTTCAAGTGTTTGAAATTCAAAAAAATCAACTGTGGCAAACGCTGGGTTGCACAGCGGTAACACTGTCAAATCACTATCCAATTTGGCGTGTTATTATGTTTACTCACTTTGCTGGGGATGTTTGGGTAAGCCAAATCTGTGCAGATTTAGCGCAAATACTCAACTTGTGAGTCATCATGATGTATTAAATACAGCGTAAAACGCAAGAAAAACGCATATCTGGCTTACTTGAACATGCCCGTCAATGCCCAAGATTATAAAGCATTTGGTTAACAGAAAATACAGTTTTATTTTCCAACATCCTACATGTTCTTTGTACTGTATTGATCTGTCCACATAAAACACGTTTTTGGTGATGAGGATGAAAGATGAAGGGAGGAGATGCTGGATGACAGGATTTTGTTTGAAAAAGAAATGAAAATATGAAATCCAAATTTTGTTTGAAAAAAGAAATGAATATATGAAATCCAAATTTTATTTTATATATATATATATATATACATATATATATATATATATATATATATATATATATATATAATGCAAATGCACGGTCCTCGGCTTCCACCCATCTGATGCCGAGTCACTTTAAGTCGTCTTTGAACGTGGACCTCCAGTTGGTCTTGGGTCGTCCACGTCCAAGCTTGGCATCTAGCGGTTCCCAATACTGGCGCCTCATAATCCGGTGCCGGTCCATTCGCAGAACATGGCCGGCCAATCGTAGTCTCCGTTCGGCAATGATGATGCTCAGTCTGCGCATTTTACTCCATCGGAGGACTTCCACGTTGGTGATGTGGTCTAGATAGCTAATTCTAAGGATACGTCGTAGACACCGCTGATGAAATACGTCAACCTTAGGGGTGACGGCCACTGTGACCTTCCACGTCTTGCTGCCATAGGTGACAGTAGGCAGGACGATGGTTGCGTACAGACGCAGTTTGATGGTCAGGCTGATGGTACTCGATGTCCAGATGGGCCGCAGGCAGTAGAACACTGCTGATGCCTTGCCAATGCGACAGATCACATCTGCCTCCGAGTCACCATCATTTTTAATTAGGCTCCCAAGGTAAGTGAACTGGGTGACGTCTTCCAGCTGCTGCTGCCCTAGATGGATCGGGATCATGGCCAGTGTTGGTAGCAAGTGGACCTGCATGACCTCGGTCTTCTCTCCGCTGATCCTCAACCCAACTTTGCCCGATTCCCTGTCCAAAGAGGAGGTGCAATAACTTCCAAAAGCCCATGAGAAACCAAGGCAGAACACCGTAACACCAGTTACCGCTCTTTGGCTTTGTTTTGGAACACTCAAATTGATTTACGGTACTCTGCCTTTGTTTAGCCGCGCGTCAATATGAAGTTACTGTGCCGGTGTTCTATCAAATAATGCTACCTATCAGATTGTACAGTTATCTGCCTTTGTTTTACTGTCCATTAAAATTGAAATGACGGTGTAGCCTGCCTACTTTGTACAGCTGCCATCAGTCCCTGTAACTTCTGATGTCCCCAGAGCTTTGTCCTGCACAAACGCGGTCAGAACATTTAGTATGGTCTGAACCCGCTCCATCGACAAACGTGCAATATCAATCGCGAAGGATATATGCAGAGTTCACAGAAAATTGTTACACATGCCGTAGCAGATGAATACAACAAAGAAATAAAGCCCCGCCTCACCCAGTTAGGGTACCGGACCTGGTTGAAACATTCATGCAACTAGCTGACAGAGAGCCAAAACTTCGCAGCCGCCTTCAGCACCGCCCTAAACACGGTCGAGCCAACGCTGGACTAATATATCTATGGAGGTGTTTTGTCATGTCAAATGTAATAATAATGCCATCAGAATGCAACCAAAGCACAGGATAGCAATAAGTAGATGACCATGGGCCCTATCTTGCACCCAGCGCAATTGACTTTGACTTTAATAGCAACAGCGCCCAAGACCCGCCCACAAAATTACTTGCGTTTCAGACCGTTAAAATAGGGCCCTATATGTAATTGTAAACCATACAAAATAAATGCCATGATGACTAGATTTTATACAGGTGTTAACTATAATGATTTTGTTAATGGTGATCAGCAACCAAATATTGATAATGTGGAAGTTACTGCCTTTTGCATGACTTCTCAATTTTTGCTGACAATACAAAGGCAGAGTACAGTAACTTCTCAAGATTTTTTTTATGTAGATCATTTTCATCACTAAAACATCTAATTGCCAGATTTCCAGTGTCACAATTTGGTGGGACAACTAAAAATCTTTAAAGTCATTCTTCTCAGTTCCACACTCTAGCGAGTTAAGGTATTTTGCCTTTGTAGGTGTCATGATTCCTGTCCTGTGTTTCCCTTGTCTGGTGTGCATTTTTGTTATTTCCTGTTCTGTGCCATGTTTTGTAGTCCTTTGTAGTCTTTCTTGTTTATTAGTCTCCCCAGGTGTTTCAGATTAACCACGCCCCCTTGTTGTCTTGTTTAGCTTGTTAGTCTCTGTATTTAAACCCTGTATCTTGTTTCAGTGTTTGTGGGTTCTTGTTTGTGTATGTTGGCTGTTTGGTTCCTGTGTCCTGTTTCCCGAGTCTGAGTTTGTCTAGGTTTTGGTTTATTAAATAAAGTTTGCTGCATGTGGATCCTGCTTCCTCCTATCATTCAGCCAGCAGCGTTACAGAAGAACCCACCACTTAATGGATCCAGCAGCAGCTTTGGGGAGTCTCCAGCCAAAATGGCGGCCACGTCTGATTCTGGTTCCCAGGATGGCCGCCACCACGTTGTCTGAGAATCTCCAGCCAAGAAGGCGGCCACGCCTGATTCTGGTTCCAAGGATGGCCGCCGCCACGCTTCCTGAGCCTCTGTCTGTTCCTGAGACCGCATCTGTTCCTGAGTCTGAGCCTGTTCCTCAACCTGAGCTTCTTCACGTCGCTTCTGCTGATCCAGAGACTGTTCACGTCGCTTCTGCTGATCCAGAGACTGTTCACGTCGCTTCTGCTGATCCAGAGACTGTTCACGTCGCTTCTGCTGATCCAGAGACTGTTCACGTCGCTTCTGCTGATCCAGAGACTGTTCACGTCGCTTCTGCTGATTCAGAGACTGTTCACGTCGCTTCTGCTGATCCACGTCGCTTCTGCTGATCCAGAGACTGTTCACGTCACTTCTGCTGATCCAGAGACTGTTCACATTGTTTCTGCTGATCTAGAGACTGTTCTCAGCTCAGAGCCCTCTTCGCCGCTGGTCCTGCCCAGCTCAGAGCCCTCTTCGCCGCTGGTCCTGCCCAGTTCAGAGCCCTCTTCGCCGCTGGTCCTGCCCAGTTCAGAGCCCTCTTCGCCGCTGGTCCTGACCAGCTCAGAGCCCTCTACGCCGCTGGTCCTGCCCAGCTCAGTGCCCTCTTTGCCGCTGGTCCTGCCCAGCTCAGTGCCCTCTTCGCCGCTGGTCCTGCCCAGCTCAAAGCCCTCTTCATCGCTGGTCCAGGACTCTTTACCGGGGAGCCTCCCCATGAAAATTTTTTGGGGGGGGCAATACACCTCCGGACCAGCCCGATCCGCCAGGACCGCCAGAGGGGTGGTCTCCTGTTCCGCCCTGGCCGCCTGAAGGGTCGTCTCCGCCGTGGCCGCCTGAAGGGTCGTCTCCGCCCTGGCCGCCTGAAGGGTCGTCTCTACCGTGGCCGCCTGAAGGGTCGTCTCCGCCCTGGCCGCCTGAAGGGTCGTCTCCGTCCTGGCCGCCTGAAGGGTCGTCTCCGCCGTGGCCGCCCGAAGGGTCGTCTCCGCCGTGGCCGCCCGAAGGGTCGTCTCCGCCGTGGCCGCCCGAAGGGTCGTCTCCGCCGTGGCCGCCCGAAGGGTCGTCTCCGCCGTGGCCGCCCGAAGGGTCGTCTCCGCCCTGGCCGCCCGAAGGGTCGTCTCCGCCGTGGCCGCCCGAAGGGTCGTCTCCGCCGTGGCCGCCAGAAGGGTCGTCACCGCCGTGGCCGTCTCCTCAGCCAGCACTGCCCTGGCTGCCAGTACTGCCCTGGTCTCCCGTTCTGCCACAGTCTCCAGGCCCTCTGCCGTTCCACGGGCCTGGCCCTCCATCCCGCCCCCGGGTCCGCCTCCGCTCCACCACCCTCCTGAACTATTTCCTGAGGAGCATCTGGAATCTGCTCCTTAAGTGGGGGGCTATGTCATGATTCCTGTCCTGTGTTTCCCTTGTCTGGTGTGCATTTTTGTTATTTCCTGTTCTGTGCCATGTTTTGTAGTCCTTTGTAGTCTTTCTTGTTTATTAGTCTCCCCAGGTGTTTCAGATTAACCACGCCCCCTTGTTATCTTGTTTAGCTTGTTAGTCTCTGTATTTAAACCCTGTATCTTGTTTCAGTGTTTGTGGGTTCTTGTTTGTGTATGTTGGCTGTTTGGTTCCTGTGTCCTGTTTCCCGAGTCTGAGTTTGTCTAGGTTTTGGTTTATTAAATAAAGTTTGCTGCATGTGGATCCTGCTTCCTCCTATCATTCAGCCAGCAGCGTTACAGTAGGGCAGAGTATGTATATATATATATATATATATATTTATTATTATTATTATTATTATTATTATTATTATTATTATTTGACTAGTAGAAGTTCTGAATGGCTGGTAACTTAAAAATTTAGTATCCAAATTGGCCGGTGGGTAAAAAAAATTATTTCAAACCCTGGACGTGTGTTATGTGGGGCTTTTAAGCAGTGGGGTTACTCGAGCCTGCTTGAATGCGGTAGGAAAAATGCCAGTATGGAGAGATGAGTTGATGTGTGTGAGTGCTGGTATCTAGAGCGCTTTGAGAAGCCACTTTTAAAGGCGCTTTATAAAATAAAGCTTATTATTATTATTATTATTAGAGGGCAGGTGGTAGAATGACTGGAGAGGAGAAGTTTAGACACTTCTGCCTCAGTGAGGGGAGAGAAGATTTCTGGCTGTGGATGTGGTTGGAGTTGGAGTTCCTGTGTGTGTAGCTGAGAACGGACTGCTGATGGTTGTTGTTTTGTCAGTGAAGAAATGAACAAAATCATCAGCTGTTAAAGA
The DNA here is from genome assembly GCF_949319135.1 of Squalius cephalus. Taxonomy (NCBI): domain Eukaryota; kingdom Metazoa; phylum Chordata; class Actinopteri; order Cypriniformes; family Leuciscidae; genus Squalius; species Squalius cephalus. The sequence goes on along the minus strand of NC_137137.1, from coordinate 20,473,878 downwards.
AGTGGTGGCGGAGAGGGACAGAGGAGAGAGTTGAATGTTTTGAAAAGTGCGCGTGTGTTTGAAGCACTGTTGATCTTGTTGTGGAAATATGAAGATTTAACTTTATGAACTTCAACAAAAAAGGATGACAGCAGAGACTGATACATACTTAAGTCAGATGGGTCTTTTGATTTGTGCTATTTTCTCTCTGCTGCCCTGAGTTGGGTTTGGTGTTCACGAAGAACATCAGATAACCAGGGATTAGAGGGAGTAGCACGTGCTGGCCTGGAGGAGAGAGGACAGATATTGTCTAGGGAAGAAGTTAAAGTGGAACATAAAGTGTCTGTTGCGGTATTCACATCCAGAGAGGAGAATTGTGAGGATGAGGGAAGAGAGGATGACACAACAGAGGAAAGATCGGAAGGAGACAGTGAGCTCAAGTTTCGTCTGAAAGTAACTAGTAGAGGGGTTGGTGGTGCACAAGCAGTAAGTTGTAGATTAAAAGTAATAAAGAAATTATCTAAAATGTGCAGGGGTTTCACCAAAATGTTGTCTGTGATGACGTTGCCCATGTAAATTAGGTAAAGTTGGTTGCCATATTTGTGAGTACTTGTGGTGATGAGCCATTTGAGATCAAATGAGGCTAGGAGAGAGGAAGTCTATAGCATAAGGCTTCTCTAGATGTATGTTAAAATTGCCAAAGATGGAATGGAATGAAGACAGCAGCACATCCAGCTCTACAAAGGTGCCCAATTGACCTGGAGGGCAATAAATGACTGGATAAATGATTTGCTTCTGACATTTACTGACTCATATATGTACACTCCCAGTGAAATAGGCCTACTGTGCTTCAGTAAAATATTGCTTTTAATGGAAATTATACCGACCTGAGAATAATTTCCTCTTACAATATTTCAGTAATCAAGTTGTGTGTTTTCTATCAGCTGTTTAGATTTAGGACCAGTGATGCCAGTTTCGCAAATGAATCACTCTTTTGATCTAATTGTCTGAAATCGTTTGGGATTCAGTTTGATTCATTCGGACAGTTCACTCTAAATCGTTTACAGAGGTTTCTCACAAAAAAAATAAAAAAATAAATAAATTTAATTTCAATCCAGGAAACAAAACTCGCAAATATCTTTGCAACAGTGAAGCAGGTATTTATTGCTCCTGGAACTTGTAAATGATGCTGTACTAAAAGTAAAGAAGATTTATATACATTTATATCCAACAGTATCAAAATAAGCACAGACTTTTTGATGAGGGTACTTTGCCTCAGTACTGATGCTCTGCTCATATATGAATAATGTATGAATGCATTACATGTATTTTACTGAGTCAACTAGAAGAAATGAATCAGTTTGGGCAAATGGCACTGACCGAGCTGACTTGAGATTTCTGAATCTAACTGACTTAATTCTAATACTGTGATACACAAAATATAAAGGCCGTTGCGAATGAATTGTGAATTGCTTTCACAAAATAGGCCTACTGAGATTACATGCGAAACATTGGAGGGTATGATACACAGCCGTATAGTTTCTGTATCATTCATGAAAAAAGTTAAAAGAAACTGCTGTGATAAATACAGTCAACAACATCTCATATTTTCATTCCTATGCACCTGCAACTTCGATGTGAGTAACATTTATTTTACAAGTAATAGTATTAACAGGCACTCCACATGAAGCTCATATGCAATTCATCTCTCTTCTGGTTTGGTCTGTTCCTGTTTATTCTGCAATCAGATCTGGATGTCTGCTTTATGCAGCACCACCAACACTAATGCTGCTCCATAAGTAAGGACCACTTATGCAAAATCATAACTGTAATCTCTTTATTCCATTACCGTCAATGACAAGTTCCAATGAGTCATACATATTTATTCATCAAGAGATTTCCTATTTCCCACTATTTGAAAAGCATTTCTCTCTGCCAGTTATGAAGCCACATTACTATTGCAGAAGCTTTATTTCAGAGGCAGATAACCCGTTCCAATTTTACTGTGGTCACACATTAATTAATCCTCAAGGAGGATTCAAAGTGCTACACTTTAACACAAAGCTTTGTCTCTGGAGCCTAAATTACTCTTTGTTCAGGATTAAATAAGAGGGAGAAGGGAATCAGTCCCACGTGACAGGAACAGTGAGAGGCTTTGCACTGTTTGTAATGCTCCAGCAGTGCTGTTAACCCACAATAAAATATGAATTTATGCACACACTCTTAGGTCAAAGACTATCTCATATCCCCTTCACCCAACAACACTGAGGATTTAAGAAGGAACAGGACATCACAGTGACAGTTAAATGACCACACTTTGCCTGCTGAGAGATGTTTTAGCAGTGATAGGCCATGTTTTTCCATCCCACTTATTTCATCAAGTTGAAACCGTTCAACTGGCTAAAAAGAGCAAAATGCCATTGGTGGTAAAAGAAGAGGCACAGACAGGGGCACAAAAAGGGGGTATGCAACAATTTCAACAATGGGTTTATCAACACATTCTCACTCCCAACGCATCAAATATTGACACTTGGTCAGGACCCCTCTGCATCACTTTTTAACACACAGGGTACCACTTTAGCTTCATTTTGGGTACTCCATTTCTTTCAGTTTGTTTGCCATATGTGCCAGATCAAGACGCATTTAATTCTTTGCATTTGTAAAAGAGTAAATGATTTTTTAGATATTTATATTTTCAAAGATAAATAGAAGGACCTAACCCCACCCTAGTCTCAGCCTCAAACGTCACACCAACGGACCGTTGGCTGGATTGTAGTCTGATACAAATGGCACAAAAAATTGGAAACACTTCAGGAGTTTCAAAGTCATCATCTGATTAAATTCTACAGGATGTTCGGGAAAAGTGTGTGTTGCATTTTTAACGGTCCGCTTGGAAACAAAGATGCCATGACCCCAAACCCCTCATGGAAAAAGAAAGCCATCGTGTTTACAACTGTGACAATGAACGCTTATCAGGTTCAACTAAAGGCTGGACTAAAGTATGTGAAGTATTTAAAGTTTGCACCGTATACTCTTTAAAATATGTCTAACAGTTTTACATATCATTCTGTTATTGTATGGACATCGACGTTACATTTTCACTCCCCCAAACTTGATGCGGAATAAAACGAACTGTGATTGGTTGCTTTACATGTCAGTTAGATGGCCTCTGAGTTGTCTTTGGCCAATGAAAGCTGCTATAGTGTCCAGACCTTCTTCCGTCAGTTTGAAGGTCTCGAGCTACGCGAGACTAACCCCACCCTTACTCTAAACCTACCCACTTCTCAACCATATACAACAAGTAACAGGCAAATTAATCTAAAGTCACAGGCAAACACTGACCAAAAAACAGTATAAAAGTATTACATACAACTCATGTTGCATTCCAAGTCTTCTGAAGCCATACAGTATTTTTTTATAATTTAGAACAAAGTGGAACTTTTAGGTTTTAATTGCTGAAAATGATCCCGCTCCCTGAATGCATGCAGTCATATCTCAGTCAAAAGATACAGTACACTCGAACTTTAACATGATGCAACCGGTCACGAGACACACGAGAACCAATGCCATTTCACAATCAAAGCTTATGTAACGCTTCTTCTGGTGGCAATTTTTGAATGTGTATGCACAGGATTTGAGCTTGACGGTGGACGTTTTTGGGTCTGTTCCAAAGACCGATACATTAGCTTTGATTATATTGTTTTAAAAACAATACATACATTGATTAAAAAAAAATAACGTGCTATAGGTTAATGAGAACTTTTTAGTTTTAGCTCCATTAATATTGAAAAATTTACTTCATAAAAATTACTCCTCGAGTAACATTTGTGAAACCAGTCACAAGTCGCATGGGTATTGTGGCAATAACCAACAATACATTGTATGGGTCAAAATTATTGATTTTTCTTTTATGCCAAAAATCATTAGGATATTAAGTAAAGATCATGTTCCATGAAGATATTTGGTAAATTTCCAACCGTAAATATATGAAACATTTATTTTTGTGAGTGAATGCAGCACAATCGCGAACATAAATGGACAATTTTAAAGGTGATTTTCTCAATGTTTCGATTTTTTTGCACCCTCAGATTCCAGATCTTCAAATAGTTGTATCTCGGCCAAATATTGTCCTAACCTAACAAACTATACAGCAATGGAACGTTTATTTATTCAGCTTATAAATCTCAATTTAAAAAAAACAATTACCCATGTGACTGGTTTTGTGGTCCAGGGTCACATTTGTGTTTCATTAAAGTGTACCAATATTTAATCCAAGACTGGCCCCATGTGAATCAAGCAAGGACTTTGAATTATTATAAAAAAATATTATATTATTTTGTATCACAGTGAGTGTTTAAAATTACATTTATATATGTATTTTTTTGTTTTGTGTATTATGTATTATTTTAATGTTGTTCATATTGTACAGTATATCATTTTTAATGTTCAAAGACCACAAAAGGCTATGTGAATTGCCTATGGGATCTTTACTATGTAGCTGTATTGAGAAGTGAGGGCATCAAAGTGTGTGTTGCATGCCACAAATTGCATGACACAAACAATTGGGCAGCCATGCCCCTGGGCACCTACTCTTGGCAAGCATTCGTTCAATGGCAACCATTTGCATAAGCTAGAAATGTCAGATCATTTGAGGACTTTTTTTCCCCTCAAACAATTGCTGAGCTCAGAAGTTTTCAAAGAGCAGTTGACAGTTTAATTGCAGTTGCACTTAGTTCAGCGCATGAATTACTGCGTGGTACTTAAATGTCAGGATATTGACTGAAATATAGAGACTCCTTTTCTAGTGAATCAAGTTATTGAGTAGAAACACAAAATTCAATTACTTTAATTTGTTGAAGAGATTGCTAAATTATGACTCTGATTGACTTATTTATTTTAGATATGACTGATTCAGCATTTTAGCCAAGTGGTCAAGGTTTGGCTGGTTAATATGGGCCAGGAGATGCCCTAGGCCTAACTATAGTAGTTGTAGTTGTTGTTGTTTTTTGTTGTTTTTTTTGTTTTTTACTATTGACAGACATTTAAAAGTGCATTCTGACTAAATACAATTTTTGCAGCAACATTTTAACAAAGACTTTAGATATACAAAGACTCTGCACTCTTATTACTATGAATGGGAGAAGGTGCAAAGCGCAATATGGTGGAATAAGTACTGTTAAAGTCATTGCATCACTGCAGGTGCCTTTAGAAGCTCCAGTTACTATAGAAAGACTGCATGTGCGCATTGGCTGGTCCAGACTGAAAAATGCATGCTTTTGTCATGCTTTGCGCGTTAAGAAACCAAATTAATGAGACAGTTGTTGTCAGATGGCATTGCTGATTTCAAATATTAAATTTAATAGAAGCTTGGTGAACAGCTTTGGAGAATTTAATGTTTCCCCATTCAAAGAGATAGGAACTGTGCTTGCATGACTGAAAAAGCTGCGCGAGAGGAGTTTCAAAGATGGAGTGAAATGAATGGCCATAAAGGGATTTTAATCACAATTTATATATGCAATAGATCAGCCTGGTCTCATTGGATATACATAACATAGGTAGTCAGAACCAAGGTGTCAAGTAACGAAGTACAAATACTTTGTTACCTTACTTAAGTAGAAATTTGGGTATCTATACTATATTATACTTTTTTCAGCCGACTTTTTACTTCTACTCCTTACATTTTCATGCAATTATCTGTACTTTCTACTCCTTACATTTTAAAAATAGCCTCATTACTCCTATTTCATTGTGGCTTGTTTTCAGTCCGGCTTGTCATGGTTAAAAACAAAAAAACAAAACAAAAATCCTATCCAGATAAATCGCGCCATCCGGATAGAGTGAATTTGATTGTGGTTGGATGAGAAGTATAAACATATACCATTCTGACACAATATTGGTTTGTACGTGATCCATCGCACCTGCACGACACAAATCACGTCGCACTCCAGCAAGGACATAGCCAGTGTTGGGGTCGTTACTCAAAAAAAGTAATAAGTTACTTCTTTAAATTGTAATGAATTGTAATTGAATACTTGAGTAAAAAGCTTGATTTGATACTTCAACTTCTACAACTTCTGCAGGGACAAAAACAATATATATATATATATATATATTACATTTGGATAGTACAAAATGGATGTATTGACAACATTTAAAACATACAAATTAGTACAGTACATATCTACAGATAAACGGATTTGTAAACAGATATTTACAAATCATTCTTAACATAAATGTTTGTTTTAGTGTTTTTACCATTTTATTGATATATTTTAGATCCCTTAACACTACCCCCATACCTAACCATAACCACTTGTAGGGTATGAAAAGAATATACAAAATGTAATGGGCAGAAAAATGTACAATGAACTTTTTAGTTACAATTAAATATATATAATTGTACAGGCAAGTGTAATTAGTTGTAAAACAAGTACAGAAATGTTATGCATTTTAAGGTTTTGAAGCTTGTTCTTGTTTAACATTTTGTAATTCTTTGAAACAAGTGTAAGACTGAAAATACTGGTTGAGGCCCTGGTCTGAGACAAAGGGCTAATTACCATTTGACCTCCCCCATACGACCGCACTTCCGCAAACTACTAAGAACTCACACAAGAATATGGTTTAATGTGAATGTTTATCATTGACTGTTATGTTTTTGGTGTCATTTGAAATTTCTCAAAGTGAGTGGTACAGATATCTCATATCCAGATAGATAAAATAAAAGGTAATAAGGTTTATATAAGTTTAGAGAAAACTGGTTAAGCCATTTGAGGGTGGTTTTCCCCATCCCCCGTATCACCTGGGCAAACAGGATAAAGGAAGGTGTGCGTGCTCTATCTGGTCTCTTCTTGGCTGGACACGAAAGGAATAGGTCTCTCTCTCTCTCTCTCTCTCTCTCTCTCTCTCTCTCTCTCTCTCTCTCTCTCTCTCTCTCTCTCTCTCTCTATCTCAGGTACAAGCTGGGTAAGATTCTTTGGTGTAACCAATGTATAACCATGTTCTAGATATTTGAATTGATTGTGGAATTGATCTCTGATATCTGAAATATTAAATTGCTACAATGTGATTATTCCAACTGATTTTGACATTGTTCATTTAATGGTTAAAAGAAATAGTCAAACATTCGCTCACTTTTAGTGAGGCACAGATATTATTAAAACCTTTCATTTATGGAGTCAGATGAAATAAACGAGAGTATACATAACTAAATGTATTGTAAATTTAACCAACCAATACTTTGCATAAGTGAGGACAAGAACACGTGATAACCTTCCCTGTGTATTGGCGGACCGGCAGATTGGGCCAATATAACGGGCCTTACACAAGATAATTTTGTAACATTTGAAAACATAGTATAATTTCTCACAAATGCAGCGTTATCAACCGATTAATTCTATGAATTCGGTATTAGATTAACCAAGGATTTGTAAACGATTGTACATCTGTAAAGGTGCTGATATGTAAATAAGTTTAAGACAGTGTCAGTACATCAATATGGTATGTTTTAGTGTCTAAAAACATGTAATTGTGTGTGTGGTAGAACCACACTAAAATACATACTGATACTCATGATATTACAGTGGATATTTCAAAATTAAAAAAGAATGAATGCATGGCTTTCTGAGATTGCCTATACTTAAATCAAGAAGTACTTGTCTACAGTGGGGAAAATAAATATTTGATCCCCTGCTGATTTTGTAAGTCTGCCCACAAAGAAATGAAGGGTCAATATTTTGTTATGGGTTTTATTTTATGGTAGGCAATATGTTTTGGGTCATATTCATGCTGGAAGACTCATCCACGACCCATCTTCAGTGTTCTGGCTGAGGGAAGGAGGTTCTTGTCCAAGATTTTACGTTACATGGCCCCGCCCATTGGCCGCTCAATACAGTGAAGTTGCCCTGTACCCTTAGCAGAGAAACAGCCCAAAAGCATAATGTTTCCACCTCCGTGCTTGACTGTAGAGATGGTGTTCTTGGGGTCATAGTCAGCATTTCTCTTCCTCCAAACATGGCAAGTTCAGTTGATGCCAAAGAGCTCAATTTTGGTCTCATCTGACCACAGCACTTCTTCCCAAGTCTACTCTGAATCGTTAAATGTTTATTGGCAAACTTCAGACGGGCTTACATGTGCCTTCATGAGCAGGGGGACCTTGCGGGTGCTGCAGGATTTCAATCCATTGCAGTGTAGTGTGTTACCAATGGTTTGCTTGGTGACTGTGGTCCCAATTGCCTTGAGAAGAACTGCGTTCTCACCAAGCTTCTTGCTGATGGTCTTGTATCCCATTCCAGCCTTGTGCAGGTCTACAATCTTGTCGCTGATGTCCTTTGACAGCTCTTTGGTCTTGCCCATGGTGGTGGAGAGGATGGAATAGAAGATACAGTCTCTGTGGACAGGTGTCTATTATACACATTACGAGCTAACATTAGGGGTACTTTCTTAAAGTGACAGGACTAATCTGTTTTTCACATGGGCACATAACCAATCTGTGGGAGGGAGAAATCTTGCTGGTTGGCAGGGGATCAAATACTTATTTCACTCAATCAAATGCTAATCAATTTATAATAATACTAATAATTTATAACCTTAAGCCTATATAATGTGTTTTTTCTGGATTTGTTTGGTTGATAGTCTGTCTCTATCCGTTAATGTAAACCTACCATAAAATTGATAGACCCTTAATTACTTTGTAAGTGGGAAAACTTACAAAATCATCAGGGGATCAAATAATATTTTTTTCCACTGTAGTTGATATGTACCGTTATGGTATATTGTACACTTCAAATACAGCTTTTGAAAAACCTTTCTGTGTTTCTCTAAATATTTTATCAGTTTTTCAAGGTCAGATCTTCCACCAGCTGCATCTTAAAATTAACATTTATATGTTACATTAATACTTAAGATATATTTAAAATGGTGGCATGGAAACAGCAAATCTCCCGTGGCATATCCTGTGTACAGTCGAGAAGCTTGCTAACAGAAATGGAAAGTTTCTAACAGTGTGCTTCTTATAGTGAGATTTGGGTTCAAATCTATGCCTGGCCCAGGTGCGATTTGGATTCCAAGCAGGACTCAGCAAGAGCACCAGCCAACAAAACAAACCAATTTGTCTCATTCAGCCGTACCATTCCCCTCTGATTGCTGCCTTTCAGAGTTTAAATGGCATGTAAAGATACCTTTAGTACTGTGAAGGACATTTAATTTTGTTCCCTGGTGGTAAATTTCAAATTGATATTTATTCTTTAAAGCAAATTTGAGAGCTCAGGAACATTATGGAGTGACCTTTGAATGCAATTTTTAAACCCACTGCTATTATAACAAACATAGACAAGTAATAATGACAATGTCTGATAGGTTGTTTTATATAACTAAAACAATGTTAGCACCCAAACCCTACAGCAATGGTTTTCAACTGGTTACACATCCGGACCCGCTTTACACTGATGAGCCTAAACATTATGATCAGTGCATCACACTATCATGTGTAGCCACATTCCAATCAGAGTGCCTATGAATACCCCTTTCTGCCATCGAGAGTGTCGTAACTGGATCTTGGAGCAGTGGAAGGTCGCCTGGTCCGATGAGTCTTGTTTGCTTTTACGTCACATGGACAATCGTTTACATGTGCACCGTTTACCTGGTGAAGTTATGGCACCAGAATGCACTGTGGGATGACAACAAGACTGTGGAGGAAGTGTGATGCTCCGGGCAATGTTCTGCTGGGTCTGGCCATTAATGTGGATGTAAATTTGACACGTGCCACCTAGACTAGACTAACAAGTTTGATCCAATATCTTGGTGCCAAATACCACAGGACAACTGCAGGGGTCGTGTAGGGTCCATGCCTCGGCTGGTAGGTGCTGTTTTGGCAGCACACAGATGACCAACAGCATATTGGGCCAGTGGGCATAATGTTTTGGCTCATAGGTGGCTCATTGGTAAAGTAATTCAAAGATTATAACTGATCTGTGACCCATTACTGGGTCGCATCCCATTAGTTTAAAACCTCTGACCCAGATGTATAAAAACTCTTGCCATAGAGGAACAGTTGTTAAAAGAAGGACACTTTTAACTCTAGCCATTAATGTCTAGATATCTATCTCTATGTACACGCACTTCTCAGAGAGCTACCATCACTAAGAGAAGAATCATTCTTGTTAGACAGGACAAGGAGCTTCAGAAAGATTAACAGGACAGCATACATCAATCAAATGTCAAACTTAATCAAATTGGACTGCCGTCACCTTGTTACAGTCCAAGAAATCTCCCTGTTGTCTCGAAGCAATCGGCCATTTGAGCATGCCAGATCTAATTTAATTCAGCAGAAGCTTGATTTTAAATTGTATAGCCATGCAGGGAATCTTCTTTTTGCATGGATATTAAATTAGAGGTCAGGACTACACCAAGAATAGCTTCTCATTTTCTACCTTGGGCTTAGAAGAGAGATATTGCAGATACACTGTATGATTCTGCCCGTTTAAAAAAAAAACTTTAATTACTGCCCAGAAGATACTACATAAAATAATTGAACTTAAAGAAATGACAAAAATTCACAAAATGCACAAAGTGCTACCAATCACAAAATGTTACCAATAGCCATTAAAGACCATTCACACATACAGTTTTTTTCCGGAAAAATAGGCTACTGATAAATTAACCTTCAGAGATCATATGTGAACAGGACCTTTTAGAAAACACTGGTAAATCAGTTCTGCTAACTTTCCAGGATGGTTACATGGTAAATTACCATTTTCATGCTATGTGTGAACAAAACCAGTGTGATACTGTCTGGGCCAATTAGCCAATGTGATTATGCGTTTTCAGTTATTAACATAGCAAATATAGTGGTTTTACATTTAGCATTTTTTTTTTATACATATATTTTAATTTTAAAAATAGTGTACATTTATCCACCTTATTTTGCAATGCGGAAGTAAGCTATTTTCTGTGAATGTGCGAGACCTCCAATTCATTAGTCGCTTTAGGTAAATAACTAGAAGGATAACATAGTGTAGTAAATGGTAAAACTATTTGTGCTACAAACCAGTGTGTTTGTAATATCAACAATATATTAAAAAAAAAAAATGGTAACCCGAGTGAAAAACAAATATACTAAACTGTTTTTGAAATACATTTATACAAGTATACTACAAACACATTTACATATTTTTGTACTTATTATAAATACCCTGCAATTGTTGTTACATTTATGTTCTGTCTGTTTCATTATCATGGACTTTTATTTTGTTCCCTTTCGAGGGAACTCACGCTGCATCGATGACGCTTTGGGAACGCCCCTGCGTGATTCCGTCTGAAGCACGTATGTCAACTAGTCCAATGGCGAGAGTGAGCATCACGGGTAGGTGACGTCATGACCAGGAAAGGATAAAAGCACATCCGGTCTGACTGGTGTTAGCTTCTGTGCCTCAGCAAGCGCTCTATGTCGAGCATGCTATGTCAGCCTTCGAGGGGGCTGACTGTCAGCATTGTGAGAGGCTTCGCACACTCCGCTCTCGCCTGTCACTTTTCGAGGAAAGTGGCCAGGCTCGCGATCCTCAGGGATCCGGACCCGCTGCTGCTGAGGCAGCACGGAGAAGGCATTCTTGGGGATCGCAAATGGATCTCTCGGCGGGGTTAGAGACGGGCTCCGCCCTTTCTCTTCCCTTGCCCCAGGGATCCAGCGCTCTCGCCAGTGTTGGAAGCCCACCCAGCAAGAGAGCCCAATGCTTAAGTTCTCTAGTTCTAAGGAACTAGATGTATTGAGTGTTGAAGATGACAATAAGGGGGAGAGAATTCGCCACCTCGCACCACTTCGTCACCTCATTCCCCAGCATATGAGGAGCTGGTGGAGGTGATTACTCGTGCCATGGCTAAATTAAATACTGAGTGTGGTAGATTTTTCCCCTTCGCACCTGACTTAGGTTGAACCGAGTGTCCTTGACACCTGAAAATATTATACTCAGTTGAGTTGTCTCTGAATGCGCGGGTTGACGCCTAAGCCACAATGTAACCCCGCCTAAGAGTCGAACGACGCCTCGCCCCCTATTGAACACTATCACTCAGGAATAAGGTCTCTAGTGTTCTTAACGCGATCCACACTATCACTTGGTAGTAAGGTCTCTTGTGTTTCGCTAAATAACTTGTTCCCTTAACTAACTTGCTTCCCTAACTAACTTGCTGCCCAGCAGTAATAACCGGACAGACTTCAGCAAATGTCCTTTAAATGCTTTAATCACAGCCGGGAGATCTTCCCGAGCAGTTCTCAGAGAATCTCTCTCAAGAAGAAGCACGGCCGGAGGATCTCAGACAAATTTCAGAGAGAATACCGTATATTTGATATACAGTTTACTATTTTATTCATTAAAAAATCCATCACAGTGGCCGGCCGAGAAAAGGGGCGCTCGTGTCATCAAATGTATCACCTCCATCACAGGGCATTCCATTTTTTCCCGATCTACACAGTGAGCTGTCTAGATTGTGGAACAAGTCATATTCATCCTGTCTTTTTAGCCCCCAAGTCCATGTATATTCCGATATAAGGGGCTGAATGAATATGGCTTTTGGGCGATGTCCAGGGCTGAACAGCCACTAACTAGTTATCTGTCCCCTGGTTCAGCATCGTCCCTGAAGGCCCCAGTGCTACCCACTAAGCCACTCAAAACTACATTTAATTTAGTGGGTAAAGCATATAAGGCAGCAGGTCAGGCCGGAGCTTGCTTTCAAACTATGGCAGTGTTACAGGCATATCAGGCTGATCTGCTGGGGGATTTGGATAAGAGCGAGGGAGTAGGACCTGAAGAAGTTCGAGAACTGTGTCGGGCTGCAGATCTGTCTCTCAGGGCCACCAAGGAGACTGCCAGAGCAATAGGGCGGTCTATGGCAGCCCTGGTGGCCACTGAGAGGCACCTTTTGCTAAACTTGGCTGAAATAAAGGACAAAGACAGAGCATTTTTATTAGATGCCCCATTAACGCCTACTGGCCTCTTCAGCGACTCTGTGAATACGGTCGTCGAGAGGTTTCAGGAGGCCAAAAGACAATTTGAGGCATTTAAAAAAAATATCTCCCTCACCGTACCAAACCCCCTGGGGCTGCTGGGCGTGAGCAGCCCCAGCCGTCCAGCTCCTCATATAGAGCACAACAAAAAGAGAGTGTCGCGTCCCGTGCTCCTCCTCAAAAGTCATGGGGGCAGGGCCGACACTCTCAGTCGAAGCCTTCGAAGCAGAAGCCGGATCTGAGGACCATTCTTCAAGCTAAGAAGGCTTCAGCTCAGAAGAGGTCCTTACGCCACTGGTGTCATACCTCTGAGGGCAGCCTCAACCGGGGTGGAGCGGTGTACACCTCAGTATACAGTGCCCGTTCCACCTCGGTGCCCTCAGGGGGCTACCACACTTGGTGCCTCAAGGCGAGCACATGGCTCAGTGTCAACTCGACGCTGCGTCAAACTCGCACCCTCTGAGGGGGGTTCAAAAACAGTCGGTTGTTCTCGTTCACCATGCTACAACGGGGTGTTGCTCATGTTAGTGCATCCCAAGCAGGTTCTGGTAATGGAGAAAGAGGTGAAACCTCTGTTAGGGAAGGAAGCTATAGAGCAGGTATACTCACCCGACAGAGAATCAGGTTTTTACAGCCGTTACTTCATTGTTCCAAAAAAGGATGGGGGGTTGCGTCCTATACTGTCTATACTATCTATACTTTTGAGTCAAGAAACTCAAGTTCAAGATGCTGACACTCAAACAGATCGTGACTCAAATCAGGTCCGAGGACTGGTTGGTCACGATAGATCTAAAAGACGCATACTTCCATGTCTCCATGGTAAAGAATACCAATATCGGGTGCTTTCATTCGGTCTAGCTCTATCACCCCGCACGTTCACAAAGTGCATAGATGCAGCTCTGGCCCCGCTCAGGCTGCAGGGCATACACATTCTGAACTATACCGACGACTAGCTGATTCTAGTGGAATCGAGATGTCGTCCTCGCACACATGCAGAAATTGGGGTCGAGGCTCAATGACTAGAAGGAGTGTGCTTTCTCCACTACAGAGAACCTGTGGTCTGGGATTCAGTCACAATGCGAGCCGTCCTATCGCCCGCTCGTGTAGCTGCTATCCTCACAGCAACGAAAGAGTTAAAGCTAGGCCAGTCACAAACTGTGAAACCATTCGAGAGACTGTTAGGCCTCATGGCAGCGGCGTCCAATATTATACCTTTTGGCCTGCTGTACATGAGACCTTTTCAGTGGTGGCTCAGGACCAGAGGGTTCTCCCTGAGGGGAAACCCACTTCGTATGATCAAGATCACGTGGCAGTGTCTCCACTGCTTGGTTATATGGAGGAAACCTTGGTTCCTGTCCCAGGGTCTAGTGTTAGGAGCTCTTTGCCATTGAGTTGCGCTCTCGACAGATGCTTCCCTCACTGGCTGGGGAGCGGTAATGGAAGGCCGCTCAGCTCAGTCATCATCTTTCGTGGCACATAAATTGCCTGGAGATGATGGTGGTCTTCACTGCATTGAGACATTTCCTCCCAGACCTGAGGGGCCATCATGTGCTTGTCCGGTCAGACAACACATCGGTGGTCTCTTACATAAATCATCAGTGGGGTCTGCGGTTGCATCCACCATGCAAACTGGTGCACCAGATCCTCCTGTGGTCCCTAGGGAAGATACTCTCTCCCTGAGGGCAATGTATATCCCATGGTGCCAGAATATAGGAGCAGACATCCTGTCGAGGCAGGGGCTGAGGCCAGGGGATTGGAGACTCCACCCCAAGGTGGTGGAGTATATATATATGAAGTTTACGGCCAAGCAGAAGTGGATCTGTTTGCATCTCAGCACACAACGCACTGTCCACTTTGGTTTTCCCTCACATATCCAGTCCCCCTGGGGCTGGACGCTATGGTGCAGACGTGGCCGAGGCTACGTCTGTATGCATTTCCCCCTGTTGCTCTGCTCCCAGGAGTTCGGGAGAGAGTATGCCGGGATGGAATAAGACTACAATTGGTTTGCAGACCTAATATATCTCCTCGAACGCTCTCCCTTGGAGATTCCAGTCAGGAGAGTCCTTCTGTCTCAGACGGGGGGCGCAATCCTTCACCCCCGCCCAGAGATTTGGAACCTGTGGGTTAGATGCGGGAACCCCAACTCATAGATGCTGGTCTCTCAACTGAGGTTGTACAGACCATCTTACACTCCAGAGCTCCAGCTACGAGGAAACTTTACGCCCTGAAGTGGAAAGTTTTCACTTCTTGGTGTCATCAGCATCAGTAGGTTCTGGTTAACTGCCGAGTTGGTACAGTGCTTGAGTTCTTACAAGATCGCTTTTCATCAGGGTTATCTCCATGCACCCTAAAGGTTTACTTGGTGAACATATCGGCTTACCACGCCCCTGTGGGTAATGCATTGTTGGGTAGAGACCCCTTGATTATCCATTTCCTCCGTGGTACTCTGAGGCTGAGGCCTGCAACTCAAACACGGGTACAGGCTTGGGACCTGGCTATGGTCCTAGAGGGCCTATCTGCGGCTCCCTTTCAGCCCCTCAAATCGGTTTCAGAAAAGTTTCTGACCTTCAAGACCATTTTCCTTCTAACTATTTCACCCCTTAAGAGAGTCAGAGACCTTCAGGCCCTTTTGGTTTCTCCCACCTGTCTTGAGTTTGCACCAGGGATGGTCAGTGCATTTCTATGTCCTAAACAGGGCTACGTCCCTAAAGTGCTGACCAATATACAAGGCCTATTGTGTTGCAAGCTTTCTGTTCTCCTCCTTTTACAACCCCGTACCAGGAAAAGCTGAATATCCTCTTATGTCCACAGAGCTGACCTGTGGAGAAAATCAGATCAGCTGTTTGTCTGTTTTGGTCACCTAAGAAAGGACTTCCAGCTTCTAAGCAGACAATCAGCAAGTGGATAGTCGAGGCTATTTTTCTTGCTTATGAGTTCTCCGGCCAACCATCACATTTAGTTTCCTCCAAAGCCTTAATTTCAGGGGTTTCTCAGGTGCTTATGACTTAGTTGCCAACAGTTTCTCATACAGGCAATTGTAAGTACGGCGTTTGTCGCCCTGCTATACATCCTGCAACTAGCTTCGGCTAATTTGAATCTAACGCGGGTCAGACCAGATGTGCTTTTATCCTTTCCTGGCCGTGACGTCACCTGCCTGTGACGCTTACTCTTGCCATTGGACTAGTTGACATACGTGCTTCAGACGCAATCACGCAGGGGCGTTCCCAAAGTGTCATCAATGCAGCATCTCGTTCCCTTCTCATGTGCTTTGTAGTTAAGTTCCTCTTTTTCATTCAGTTGCTGTCTGGTATTGTTTGCGTGTAGACACTCTGTTAGTTGCCTTCTCGCATTTGGATTACTGGAATTTGTTTTATTAAATAACTTTTTGTTTGTAGAAACCTGTTTGTACCTTTTTCATCATCTTCAACTGAACGAACCATGACAATTGTACTGTTGGTATCCTAAATTGGTGTACTTAAAGTCTGTTAAATTGGAACAACTAATGTTATACTTAATACATTAGTTACCCAGAAATTGTGTTGAGGTCCAACTAAAGATATACTTAAGTATATTTGATTGAGCTAAAGTGGAACTATTGCAAGTATACTTTAGGTCAGTGGTCTCAAACTCAATTCTTGGAGGGCCACAGCTCTGCACAGTTTAGCTCCAACCAGCTCCAACTCACACCTGCAAGGAAGTTTCTAGTAATCCTGAAGACTTGATTAGCTGGATCAGGTGTGTTTGATTAGGGTTGGAGCAAAACTGTGCAGAGCTGTGGCCCTCCAGGAATTGAGTTTGAGATCACTGCTTTAGGTACACTTTAAACATCTTGCAATCAAATACTGATATTATACAGTCATACTATCCCTACTAATAGCAGGGCTGGACTGGCCATCGGGCATACCGGGCATTTTCCCGGTGGGCCGACGTGCTTTTTGGGCCAATACATCTCATACTCATGCATAATTTTTATTATTATTATTATTATTATTTTTTATTTTTTTTTAACGACCCATAAAATGTGTACATCGGCAGCCCATTCGTTTTGTTTTGTTTTGCTTAATTGGCGGCGCTGGGTTTGTGCCGGTGTAATGCATTGGTCAAAAAAAGTCAGCGTTAGTTTTTTTTTTTTCTGACAGACCAGCCCATGAAACACGTAGATCAGCGGCCCATTTGTTCTTTTCTTGATTGACACTGGGCTCGCCTAATCACAACTTTAAACGAGTGAGCGAGCGTGCAGCAGTGTCAGTGTGTATCTGTCAAAATAGTCAGCGAGATGGAGAAGAAACGCAAGGAATGTGCAGAGAAATAGCGTGAAACAATAGAAACAGGCCCTTAAAGCAGACACTTTATGTGTCAAAATATATGTTTTCTGACCTTCATCAGCTCCTGTGGCAGATGATGATAGTGAGGAGGATCAGGAGAGAGATGAGAAAGTGTAGAGCCTGCGGTAAGCAGAACTACTTTCAAAACACTTAGGCTATGTCATGAGTGTAGAAACCCATAACCCAGTTACAGATTAATTCCACATCTGCATAGTTGACGATTACCGCAATTCACTAGAAATTTAATGAGAGGCGTTTGTAAACCATGTTTTCCGCCAAAATAAAAGCTTGATGCAGTTTGCGTCAAAATAAAAGATCATGTGCTTATCTCTTTCAAGTATAGAAATTGGTACAAAACTAATTATGAAAGTTTCCTTTATTTTTTAGTGCATTTGTTTTACAAAATATGGCTATTACTGTCATTGGATTAATATCATAACTATTATTATGTAGTAGGTGTAATGTAAATAGACACTGTAACTAAAAGAGGTTTGAATTTTTCTTTGTTTAATTTGCACACTGAATATGGGTTGGAGCTTTTAATTTTGAACTCTCAAAGTGCACCAGATTGATGAATTTAACATTAAAATGCACAACATTTTCTTACGGGGGAGCCTGCCCCCAACCCCCCCAGAAGGACCGAGGTCACCCACCACAGTTTTACCAAAAATCCTGTGAGAAACACTGGTATTGCTATGCTAATGCAGCTTATAGCTTGTTTTTTTGGATTCATCACTGTGGAGTATAGTTCAACTGTATTAATAAATGTCAAATTTTTACTTATTTCATCTGTTCAACTCTCACTCGTTCCTATACTCACTCATTACATGGCATTAGTGGTTTTAAGGAATAGGAGTATGCATATATTTAAGGGCGTGCAAAGATGGGTGGTGTTTATGATCATATAGTGGGCCAGTCTGGGCCAATATGCCAGGGGCGATTTTTTGTCCCAGTCCAGCCCTGACTTATAGTGATATTAAAACCAATTTTAGGCTTAATATTAAGAAATGTACATTGTGCAATAAAAAAGTACTCCAGATAATACAGAAATACATTTATTTTAAATACATTTTGGCATAGGTTTTTTTTCACTAGGTAAGAAATAGCAATATCAAGGAGCATAAAAACTAGAAGCTGATGACACTGGAAGCCAGACACATTTTTTTCTTTTTTACAAATAACGGCACCTCTTACCTTAAAAATAAGGTGGTTAACACTTTGTGTTATACCACGTTGGCATTACATTATCATAAATTAGTTAACACTGCCATGAGGGTGTTTCTATTACAACGGCTGAGGGAGAGACAGTAAGGTTTATATCTTTCTTTCATTTGACTGCTGTAATCAATCTCCCTCTATTTTCTTCCTCTTTTAGAAAGTCGTATTTTGCTATTGAAGCAAAGGGAATGCAAAAATCATATCGCTGTCATCTGCTTTTCACCCCTATAGAAGTTTCAAAGTTCTAATGGAGGTGATTCGATTACTCCGATACATGTTTTTGTTTTCCACAATGCTGATTTTTTTTTCTCTCTCTTTTTCTATGTATGCATGCACTAAATGGGCATCTTTAATCCTTGTGCCGTATCTTGCTGATTTTCCAGCATATTGCACAAAAGCACAACATTTGTTTTTGGTTTCTTTTCCATTCATCAGTGCTATGGTTGTTCAGTTGGATAGGCTACTATTGTATGGAGTCTCAAAGAAAACAAAAATGCATCCTGTGTGATCGACCTTTTAGGCATATCACTCAGAAGTAAAAACATTTTTTCAAATTGGACAGTGAAACTAGTGCTTTTATTCATTTAGGCAGAAAAAAAAACCAACGCAACATATAAAGCTCATTTATTGACAGAAAGTCATTGGTTGTGTGAACAGCAGACATGGTTGATTTTACCAGAAAAGTCAATCCAACAATTTCACAGTAATTTACCAGTTTAATGTCTGAAAGCGGCTACTGATGCTCAAGGAAGCAACACAAATAAAAGTATGTCAATCTTTGAGTGGGATAATTTGTGCAATTTAAGTTATTCTGTCATGTGAAATATATGAAAATATCTGTTATGACAAATAGCTTCATCTTTGCTGTTACAATAAACCTGTCACCATTATGTTTAGTTTGTTTAGTTATCATGGACTAGTTTGCCTTCACCAAGTATCTGTCTCCCTTTATTAATTTTCCTGCAACTCCTTGGTTGTCATAGTTTCTGTCATTATGTATCAGCTGTGTGTTACCTTGTTTAATTACCTTGTTTGAGGCCACATTTACACATAGCCTGGTATTTAGAGAAACAAATATCCCCCCTCCCCCCCTCCCCCCCTCCCCTCCTCCCCTCCTCCCCTCCTCCCCTCCCCCGTTTTCAATAATAACATTGTGTACACAACATAGTTTTCAAAAAAGTTTTCATTTACATCAACCCGCATAAATACGCCGTCGAGCGCCATCATAACTATGCCAACATGGCATAAACATAGGGCGCTCACATGACGTTAAGCATTTTCTGCCGCATAATGTGACGTTTGAGAACCTAAAACTGTTTCTCCCATTTGACACGGCAACACATAACCGGCGTTATCAGAAATCTCCACTTTGGCCGGAGTTTTTAGAAATAATCGTTTTCTGTGATAAAAACAGGGTTTTCGAGTAAATGAGAGGCCAAACCGCAGGGAAATATCTGCGTCTTCCCTTCGTGTAAATGGGGCCTGAGTTTCTATTTTATATCTAGTTTCTAAGTTGTATCTTTCCTTCATTTCCATCATTCAGTGTCAATTTTGTGTTAGTTTGTGTTTCTTAGCCTATTTGCCTGTTATTTGTTTTATTATTAAAACTTCATGTTGTAACTCTTATTCATCTTTGTCTGTTTGCCTGCAACCACCTGTGACAAAACCTAAATGCATTTTTTTAAATAAATGTTTTGATAAACATTTTGCAAATTCTAAAGAACTTATCTATACTGACACCCTAAACATGTCATTAATTTCTGCTACCAATAATTGCTTGGGAAGTTCTGGAAAACATATATTGACCAGTGAAGCCATGACATGATTACAGTTGAGATATCTGTATCATCCTGCCACAGGCTCTCTGAGGATCAGATGAGAAGATAATTGTTCTGAAAAGAGACAAAGAAACATGAACTTGGCCATTTGAGGGGCCTGGAGATTTACTTTCCCTGAAAATTAAATAAGGGCAAAATATCCAATTGCATTAGTAAGAGTCAGAAAAGGCAGCAAATTGAGTTTGATGTTGTTTATATGAGAGGAGACTGGTGCCTGAATGTTGAAAGGGATGAAATATGATATTTATAACCCAATGTTTAGGGTGGTTTGTCATCGCTTTTTACGTGAGAGTGGTTCCTGTGATGAGGCTGGTCGACTATCTGTCATGTCTGCAACGCCATGCAAACAGACTGAAATGCTCAGATGGTGCAGCAAATTATCCCATCTCATCTGGGTTTGAGCCTCAGTGCTAGAAAAACACACATTGGCTTTGTTTCAGACTAGATGGGCCTGTTAAGGATAACGTTTACTCCTACAGTGGCTCCTACAATGTTTGGCACGGAGCATTGTCCCGCTGCCATGCACATGCAATTTTCCTTCTCTCATACAAATGCTCTCTGTTCCAGAGGAATCACAAAATATAATGCAACCAAATACACCACCGTTAGAGGTATACTCTGATCTCCACCGACAATATTTAGTTTCACTTTATTTTGATGGTCCCTTTAACACATTCTGTTGACTGGGGAGAACAAGTATTTGATACACTGCCGATTTTGCAGGTTTTCCTACTTACAAAGCATGTAGAGGTCTGTCATTTTTATCATAGGTACACTTCAACTGTGAGAGACGGAATTTAAACAAAAATCCAGAAAATCACATTGTATGATTTTTAAATAATTAATTTGCATTTATTGCATGACATAAGTATTTAATCACCTACCAACCAGTAAGAATTCCAGACCTGACCTGTTAGTTTTTCTTTAAGAAGCCCTCCTGTCCTCTACTCATTACCTGTATTAACTGCACCTGTTTGTACTCGTTACCTGTATAAAAGACACCTGTCCACACACTCAATCAAACAGACTCCAACCTCTCCACAATGGCCAAGACCAGAGAGCTGTGTAAGGACATCAGGGATAAAATTGTAGACCTGCACAAGGCTGGGATGGGCTACAGGACAATAGGCAAGCAGCTTGGTGAGAAGGCAACAACTGTTGGCACAATTATTAGAAAATGGAAGGAGTTCAAGATGACAATCTCCCTCGGTCTGGGGCACCATGCAAGATCTCAGCTTGTGGGGCATCAATGATCATGAGGAAGGTGAGGGATCAGCCCAGAACTGCACGGCAGGACCTGGTCAATGACCTGAAGAGAGCTGGGACCACTGTCTCAAAGAAAACCATTAGTAACACATTACGCCATCATGGATTAAAATCCTGTAGCGCACGAAAGGTCCCCCTGCTCAAGCTAGCGCATGTCCAGGCCCATCTGAAGTTTGCCAATGACCATCTGGATGATCCAGAGGAGGAATGGGAGAAGGTCATGTGGTCTGAAGAGACACAAATAGAGCTTTTTGGTCTAAACTCCACTCTGCGTGTTTGGAGGAAGAAGAAGGATGAGTACAACCCCAAGAACACCATCCCAACCGTGAAGCATGGAGGTGGAAACATCATTCTTTGGGGATGCTTTTCTGCAAAGGGGACAGGACGACTGCACCGTATTGTGGGGAGGATGGATGGGGCCATGTATCGCGAGATCTTGGCCAACAACCTCCTTCCCTCAGTAAGAGCATTGAAGATGGGTCGTGGCTGGGTCTTCCAGCATGACAACGACCCGAAACACACAGCCAGGGCAACTAAGGAATGGCTCCGTAAGAAGCATCTCAAGGTCCTGGAGTGGCCTAGCCAGTCTTCAGACCTGAACCCAATAGAAAATCTTTGGAGGGAGCTTAAAGTCCGTATTGCCCAGCGACAGCCCTGAAACCTGAAGGATCTGGAGAAGGTCTGTATGGAGGAGTGGGCCAAAATCCCTGCTGCAGTGTGTGCAAACCTGGTCAAGAACTACAGGAAACGTATGATCTCTGTAATTGCAAACAAAGGTTTCTGTACCAAATATTAAATTCTGCTTTTCTGATGTATCAAATACTTATGTCATGCAATAACATGCAAATTAATTACTTAAAAATCATACAAAGTGATTTTCTGTATTTTTGTTTTAGATTCCGTCACTCACAGTTGAAGTGTACCTATGATAAAAAAATACAGACTTCTACATGCTTTGTAAATGGGAAAACCTGCAAAATCGGCAGTGTATCAAATACTTGTTCTCCCCACTGTATAAACACTGTTGCACCTATATGTCAGCTAACTCTCATTAGAGTGTTACTAGAGTAGTAGTAGACTGGTAGGGTTATGGTTAGAATAAGTTGACATGTAGTTGCAAAGTTACTTACAGTCAGTAGAATGTCTGTTGGAGGAGCATCACAATTAAGTGTTAGCAGATATTAAGCAGAAAGTCTACTAATACTCTAAAGAGAGTTAGTTGACATGTAGTTCGTCTCGGTTACGGATGTAACCCTCGTTCCCTGAGTGGGAACGGAGACGTTACGTCGGATGACGACGATTGGGGTTTCGCTTAGAAAGCCTCTCACCTTCGAGTATATAAAACGAGCCAATGGCAATGAAATGCCATGGGTCTGCGGAATTTGCATAGCGTAACTCCGCCCGCCGCAGGGGGTATATAAGGAAGTACGCTGCACAAATGCAGATATGTCTTCGCTGAGGAGCCGAGACTGAACTCAGGCGTTTTTCAGCGGTACAGCGGAAGTGGCAGGAAGACGTAACGTCTCCGTTCCCACTCAGGGAACGAGGGTTACATCCGTAACCGAGACGTTCCCTTTCGTGGTCACTCCGAGTTACGTCGGATGACGACGATTGGGGTTCCAGTCTAATCACGCCACCTCGGCTGTCTTCCAGTGCCCTGCGTAAGTCTGAGCTCCCTGTTGTGAGACTAGCACGAACGAAGGAGTCCTACTTAACACAGGGATACCAAAGTACACTGGGAAGCATATCTCCAGAGAGAAATATGCAATTATGCCCAGCCATTGATGGGGGGGACTTAGAATACACATATGACCCAGAGGGCTGCATATGGAACATCACTGGGGTGTCCAGCCGCAGGTGGAATTTTAAACCCCAGGGGTGGCAAGGTGGCTTGCCAAGGGAAAGACACACGCTCACAAGGAGACTTACAGTGGAATACACATGTGGGGGTCGCCCAGAGGGGGACCCATGCACATGGAGGCACCTAGTCAAGCGCAAAAGCTGTGTTATGGAAATTGGCATAACTCAGGCGATGACGTAACCAGTGCTGGAGGAACTCAGAGCTTATCAGACTCACCTGAGAAGATGATCGCACGTATCCCGTCCGTGGAGAGGAATGGCGAGCAAGCGAAGACACCTGAGCAGAATCTAGCACCGGCTGGTTGAAGCGAGTACATGAGAAGAAACTGGCTCTACTCGGAGATTATAGAATCTCGCGAATGTGTTGGGTGTCGCCCAGCCTGCAGCTCTTCAAATGTCTGTTAGCGAGGCGCCATGCGCTAGAGCCCAAGAGGAAGCCACACTACGAGTGGAGTGGGCTTTCACACCAAGGGGGCACGGACGACCTTGCTGCTGGTATGCCAAAGCAATGGTATCCACTATCCAGTGAGATAACCTTTGCTTTGAGAGAGCCTTTCCCTTCAGCTTCCCACCATGACAGACAAAGAGCTGGACTGAGGTCCTGAAACACCGCGTTCTGTCTACGTAAGCACGGAGGGCGCGTACTGGACAGAGCAGTGCCAAGGCTGGGTCTGCCTCCTCCAAGGGCAGCGCTTGCAGGTTCACTACCTGGTCTCGAAAGGGTGTGGTAGGAACCTTGGGCACGTATCCAAGCCGGGGTCTCAGGATCACGTGAGAGTTAGCCGGCCCGAATTCCAGGCACGCTTCGTCAACCGAAAATGCCTGCAGGTCCCCTACCCTCTTGATGGAGGCCAATGCAACCAGGAGCGCTGTCTTCATTGACAGGAACTTAAGCTCCACTGACTGTAAAGGCTCAAATGGAGCACTCTGCAGGGCAGTTAGAACCACTGAGAGGTCCCAAGAGGGTACGAGGGGAGGACGAGGAGGATTTAGTCTCCTCGCTCCCCTCAGGAACCTGACGATCAGGTCGTGCCTTCCCAGAGACTTACCATCAACTGCTTCATGATGTGCGGCAGTAGCGGCAACATACACTTTCAGGGTGGAGGGAGACAGCCTTCGCTCCAACCCTTCTTGCAGGAAGGAAAGCACGACACTGATCGGGCATTTCGTGGGTTCTTGATATTTAGAAGAACACCAGTTGACGAAGAGGTTCCACTTCAACGCATAGGCATGTCTCGTGGACGATGCTCTAGCGGAAGTGATGGTAGCCACCACCGCAGGTGGTAGGGTACTCAAACCTGCCTCTAGGGTGCCATAAGGTGCCCCGTCCCTGAGAAAGGAGGTCCTTCCTCAGAGGAATTGGCCAGGGAGGTGCTGTCGCGAGGAGTACTAGTTCGGAGAACCAGGTCCGGTTGGGCCAAAACGGGGCAACCAAAATGACCTGCTCCTCGTCCTCCCTGATCTTGCGCAAGGTCTGCGCAAGAAGGCTCACTGGGGGAAACGCATACTTGCGTAGGCCCCGCGGCCAGCTGTGCGCCAGTGCATCCGTGCCGAGCGTGCCCTCGGTCAGGGAATAATACAGGTCGCAGTGGGACGAGTCGTGGGAGGCAAACAGATCTACCTGTGCGTCGCCGAACTGATCCCAAATCAGCTGGACCGTCTGGGGATGGAGTCGCCATTCTCCAGCGAGAGGCCGAACTCGAGACAGCTCGTCGGCCGCCTGGTTCAGGTGTCCCGGGATATAAATGGCTCGAAGCGACCTCAGATGCTTCTGACTCCATATGAGGAGGTGGCGAGCGAGTTGCGACATACGGCGGGAGCGTAGACCACCCTGATGGTTGATGTACGCTACTGTTGCGGTATTGTCTGAACGGACTAGTACGTGCTGACCCCTGAGCAGCGCATGGAAGCGGTGCAGGGCGAGACGTACAGCCAGCAACTCGAGGCAATTGACATGCCAAAGGCGCTGGGGTCCTGTCCAGGAGCCCGCGGCAGCATGACCATTGCACATGGCACCCCAGCCCGTGGAGGAGGCATCTGTTGATACAACAACATGCCGGGAAACTCGTTCTAAGGGCACTCCGGCCCGTAGAAAATTGAGGTTCGACCACGGGGTGAAGGTCTGACGGCAGGCTGGAGTCACTGGGACTTGGAGCGTGCCGTGTTGCCATGCCCACCTCGGGACTCGATCGCGAAGCCAAAGCTGAAGCGGTCTCATATGAAGCAATCCCAGCGGCGTTACTGCGGCTGCGGATGCCATATGCCCCAGGAGCCTCTGAAATAGTTTCAGTGGAACCGCACTCTTGCCCTCGAATTGGCGAAGACAAGTCAGCAGTGACTGCGCGCGCTCGCTCGTAAGCTGCGCGCACATGGCGACCGAGTCGATCTCCATACCGAGAAAAGAGATCCTCTGCACGGGGCAGAGTTTGCTCTTCTCCCAGTTGACCCGAAGGCCCAGACGAGCTAGGTGCCGGAGCACTAGGTCCCTGTGTTCGCAAACCTGGCCTTGAGAGTGAGCTAGGATTAGCCAGTCGTCGAGATAGTTCAGGATGCGAACCCCGTGTTCCCGGAGGGGAACAAGGGCTGCCTCGACGACCTTCGTAAAGACGCGAGGAGACAGGGCTAGCCCGAAAGGGAGAACCGCGTACTGGTATGCCTGCCCCTCGAAAGCAAACCGTAGAAACGGTCTGTGTCGAGGTAAAATGGAGACATGGAAGTAGGCGTCCTTCAGGTCGATCGCTGCAAACCAATCCTGCGGCCGTACACACTGGAGGATGTGTTTGGCCGTTAGCATCTTGAACGGCAGCCTGTGAAGGGAGCGGTTCAAGACGCGCAGGTCGAGGATTGGCTGTAACCCACCGGACTTCTTGGGTACAATGAAGTAAGGGCTGTAGAAGCCGGACTTCATCTCGGCTGGAGGGACAATCTCGATCGCACCCTTCGCCAGTAGGGTGGCGACCTCCGCTCTCATGACAGGGGCATTGCCCCCGACCATAGTGAAGCGGACTCCCCTGAAGCGGGGAGGAGATATCGCGAGCTGAATCGCGTAGCCGAATCTAATGGTTATCGCGACCCAGCGGGACAGTCTGGGAAGCTCTAGCCAGGCCTCCAGAAAGTGCACCAGCGGGGTCATACGAACCACAGACGTACCGTCGGTGGGGCAGCGAGGCGGAATGACCGGCACCGGCGAGGGTGGCATAGCGGCCCTGTGCGGGGGCACGGTCATAGACCGCATCCTGCCAGAGGAGGCCAGGGGAGGGCGCGCGTCCCATGGGGGCGTGCTCTGGCAGGGGTCTGGCGACAGAGGGGGGATGAGAGGAGCGTGGCCCGTGGGCGGCGCGTGCTGTCATCCACTGCCTCTTAAAGCTCAGAGAAAGAGCATCAGTTCTTTTAGAACAAGATTCTCCCCCAGCCCTCCACTGGAGGAAGGAGTGGTCCTGCTCCCAACTCCCCGAAGAACTGAGCCCTAACTCCAAGCTGCCCATCTGAGGAGTGCTGCTTAGCCAGGTGTTAGCCGGCTAAGGGGCAGAGACAGGCGGTGCCAGCCTCCAGCGACCTCCTCATGCTCGGACCGGTGAAGGCTCGAGGGAAGGAGCCGCATGGAGGTGGCGTCGGCGGGAAGCGGACTAAGCAGACCACACCAACGGATGACCGTCAGTGCAGAGCCTCAGTCCGCTTCTGGAGTGATCGAAGACTGTTGGGCGCAGTCCTCAACCACACCGCCGACCAGGCTGCCCGCCTCAAGGGTGCTGCTTAGGCTGACGTGACAGTCTAAGGGGCGGAGAAGGGCAGCGCCACCCTCCTGCGACTTCCTCCTACTCAGAGCTGGAGAAGGCCCGAGGGGAGCAGCCGCATGGAGGGGGCCTTGGCGGGAAGAAGACTAAGGAGACCGCACGGATGGATGACCACCGGTACAGAACCTGAGTCTGCTTCAGGTGGCCGAAGCCACACCGCCAAAGAGCTCAGCCTGGGACATGGGGGAGCTGAGAAAATTAATTCTCAGACCCTACCACATCAACCTGGCTAAGCCCATGTCTGGACCACATAGTGGACATCACCTGACCCAGGATCACGCAGGTACCGATGTCGCCCGAGAGCGAGGTCAGTAGTGTGCGCGGCGGAACAACCAGGCCGGGCATGGGAGGCATAGCGTCCCAGCATAGGGGCGTGGTTAAAATTTTCCGCGTTCTGCCAGGGTTGGCCAGGGAAGGACTAGCGTTCCACTGCGGCTGGTTCGACAGAACTCCCGGGACAGCACTGCATCGAAGGCGCAGGCGACACACAGTACTGCATGACCGTGCCACGATAGTGACAGGGAACATACAGACCATGATCACCGTGCGATCGAAAGCAGCGAAGGCGGAGGACACCCGCGAGCAGCGAAAGTCACGTGGAGTCTCGCGCAGCGCAGGCATCCTGATGCACGTCCGGGAGAAGCTTACAGCGCTCGGGGGAGGGCGGGGCCACTCCAGCCGATGCTTTCAGCTGCCCGGGAAAGCATGGCTGACAGCTCTGGATCGGTCCCGGCAACGATGGCACTCCCGTGGGAGGCAACGCAGTCGAAACTTCATTTCCAGAGGAATCAAGCCCGCCTTGTGATGCTGTGAGTGCATGGTCTGCGATGTGGAGGGGGGGTGTGGCCCGAGGAATTGACTCGTCGGTTGTTGTGCCACACCAAACCCTCAGATCACCCTGGCCACCAGCCAAAGTATCCCTTCTCGAGGAAGAGATAAATTGGGGTGTGGCAGAGGGGACTCTACTCACATGGAGATCATTGAGTCTTGATCTATAAACATCGCGATGGTCATGTTCCCGCAATGAAAACATGACTCATCAACGAGCGCTGCCAAGCGTGATTAAGCCCAACACGCAAAACAGCGCTCGCGACCGTTAGGCAGATGACCGCACAGTGCGCACACACATCCAGAAAATACACGGGCGAACCGTCTTGAAAAAGACGTGCCGCGTGCAGCTCTTTTAGAGAGTGGAAAAGCTCAGCAGAGTGCTGAAGCGCCCAGGGAGAAACACACTCACTGTCGGCAGATTACTGCACAAATCAGCAGCAGGAAATGCGATCTCGCTGGAAAGCGCCGTCACACAAACACACTGAAGAGCCGCTCGTCTCGAAGAGATTTGAGATGACACTCAAAAGGCTTGTGGAGTGAAGTACTGAACTTGGCTCCGAAGCGAAAACATATCTGCATTTGTGCAGCGTACTTCCTTATATACCCCCTGCGGCGGGCGGAGTTACGCTATGCAAATTCCGCAGACCCATGGCATTTCATTGCCATTGGCTCGTTTTATATACTCGAAGGTGAGAGGCTTTCTAAGCGAAACCCCAATCGTCGTCATCCGACGTAACTCGGAGTGACCACGAAAGGGAAACAAAGTTACTTATAGTCAACAGAATGTTCAAAAGGGATCATCAAAATAAAGTGTTACCCAATATTTTATTCTCATTTATGACACAATGCTTCTCTGCCATTGACGAGTGGCAATCTGTGTTTTCACTGTTATATGGTAGGGGGCGCTGTTATGGATCTTCTGAAATAGTACAGCATCTCTGGAGCCAAAAGCAAGTGAAGACAAATATCTACAGATAGAAGTTGTGTATGCTCAAGTAAGCTAATGTGATCATCAAACATTCAACAGCATATTGTTACAACAGCAACGTTATACCGAATGAAATGTCGAAACCATAATAAAGAGGTAAACGACTGTGCAAGCTGTTGATGGACTCTATCTACTCGATCTATGTTTTAATTAGCATTCTGAATCTGATCTGGGAGAAGACTGACAAAAATGTGATTTTCTCAGCTTTTTTAAATGAAATGTATCCACATTCAGGTGCTGATAAAAACGAATGAAAGTTAGATAAAAAAAAAATGTGATACTTTCTTTTGATATAATGACTGTTTCCATATTCCATCCAACAAAATATTCTGGGGACCATGAAAGTTTTGTGAATATGGCAAAAGATTCTGCCGCTGGCTGGAAACTTAAAAATAAAACGCTGATGGGGCGGAAGAGTTCATTTAAACTTTAAATCGTAACTTTAAGAAAAAAAAAATAAAAAATACATATTAAGATTTATGAAAAATAATTGATTTAAAAATTATTTTTATTATTCAAATAATATTTTACATTAAAAAAACTATTTTACAAGTGTTTATATCGACAGAGAAATGTAAGCTTAGCATTAAGTTCTGCCAGGAAGACTCAATCAGCGCGTCATGTATTAACTCACTTCTAACCAATCACGTGTTAACACTCAGTATAAAAGAATGGTACTTACATTCGTCTGAGTTCGCAGATACTGACGGCGCCAATTACCTCCATCCTCCCCAACCACCTCCAAGATGGTCCTTTCCCTCCATCCTCCCCACCACCACCAGGATGGTCCCTTCCTTTACCTCCAGGGGGTCGGCTGCGCCCCTGCCTTCATCTTCAGGTGGGATTTGCAGATTCTGTTACCCTCGCATTGCTTGCTAAGCATATTTTGCCCTTATTAATAAATTGATCTTGTTATATCATTTTATCTCCCGAGTCTTTCTGGTAGAACTGTCATTAAGCGTAGCGTCAGTTCTGGCAGGTCACATTAGTCAAGCTCGCATCAGCTGACATTCAGCTGATCCACGTCTACTTATAGCAATACGACACCTATCACTGTATACATATATAAGCTCCTTCAGTATTATCAGCAGCTATCGCGTTTCTCAGGAGCTAATTACCCTCATCCACCCCCAGCTCCTCCTCTCGTCAGTCAGGATGCCATTCTGATTCCCCTTGAATCAGAATAAATTCTCAAATTATGTTGTACTTTAAAATCTTGAATTAATGATATCTGCAATACATTCATGTTGGTTCTGTTCTGTTTACCCTTAAGGGGGGGTTATTGCTGCTCTCCCTGATCTTATCCATGCTAGGCTGCATGGATGCGCAGGGAGTTCTTGCCCAGAACAGAACCATACCGCCAATCCTAACTGTATGCAATTGACAATCGTATTTGACGATAGTGGTCCTGACAGAAATACAGATAGAGGACAGAAACATGATATATTTTTTTTGGCTGACACTTTACTGAATATGCAAAAAAGCCTTTTTGAACCCTTAAATTAGATGACACATTCTAGTGTGACTATGCTGAGAAAACTGATGCATACTGTAGAAATGTGGGTGGTATTTGCCCATATGTTATTCAGACGATAGTGACACATAACCTTGACTAAAGTCTGACTTTATGAGTCTTCACATAAAAGGAGAAGATGAAAAGTACAAATATAATTCCATCATGCACCACGTTCTAAATGAATTATCATATGAATGCTTTTATTCAAACTAAATGTTAAGTCTTAAAGGAATAATTCACCCAAAAATTCTGTCATCATTTACTCACCCTCATGTCGTTTCAAATCAAGGACTAAAACATTATTCTTTGGTGTACTAGAAGAAATAAAATCGTTTGGAATGACATGACGAGAGTGAGGAAATGATGACATAATATTTGGGTTAACTATCCCTTTAAAAATAAAGTACAAGTTTGCCTTAAGATGCAAAGCACATGGTGCCAAGACCCTCAGGTCTGGTTGTGTAAATGACAGTATCTGATCCAGCAGTGTGCAGATTGAGGAGCTGCCAGCAGTGTTCCCTTTCCAGACGCCAACCTGAACCTATATTTCAATCTATGCTGACACACTTTCCCCAGGAACCTGTTTGTGTATTCCACAGATGTCGATGCTTTTTCACTCCCATCTAAACATTTGTCTTAGACGTGGAGTTCCCAGGACTGGTCTTCTGTCATGAGTATTACGGCACCTAAGCTACCTTAGTCAAATGTTATTGACAGGCAGTTTGGGAAGTGGCTGTCTAGGCAGGAAGGTGTTCTCCTTTTTAATCTCTTTTTTCAGCTGAAATTAACGTTGTCGTTCTTCATTTCCGTATGAAAGCCCTGTAATGAAGATGCACACTGAAAACAGTCATAAATTATGGCAGTGAATAGATTGCAACTGCTGTGTTTTGGAAAGTGATTTCATTCATGTCAGAGTAATTGCCTGCTGTTAGATAGGGAATGTGAATGTTTTTAAATAATGGAAAACATACTGCTGACTCTGCGGCCCCCATCTAAACATTTTGTTGATAGGAGTTAGGTGGGATTTCAATATAGTACCTGAAAAGAGATCTTGAGAAGGGATTTTGAGCACCTTGTCCACCCGGCCAGCAAATGACCACAATAAGGCTTAAAATATTTCATCCAAAAATAAAAAATCTGTAGCCTACTCAGTGATGTAATGTAACAAATTCATAATACTTTGTTACAGTACTTTACAGTACAGTACTTTTTTGGGGGGGAATATCTGTACTTTACTTGAGTTTTTTATATTTCTGTCAACTTTTACTCCACAACATTTCCTAAATAAAATGTATACTCTGATACATTTCTCCAAAGCACATTCGTTACTTAGTACAAAATAAAGTCGGAAGAACACTGACTGCAAGCAAGATGTGCTAACAAGTGCTTGCACAACCGCGGTTGATTTCATTTTCCGGGTTGCGTCCATTGCTGGAGTGGTTGAGAAGTGCGCTGTCATTATACAATGCGAGAGCGGCCTCTAGAGGCGAAATAAAAACTATCATTGATGCCTTGTGGTGTTTGTTTTGACCCGTGACTCATTAGGCTGCACGCTACACAGAGCCTGCAAGACACTTCAGAACATATTTAAAACATATAACAAAACGGTATGTTATACAGTGTACACTACAGTACATGTTTTTATATCATTATAAAGTAATTAGTTTGTTGATTAGATGCTGCATTGGTGTTGGAGAACAGCAATATGTTTCCGTCAAGGCTGAGAGGATGCTAGCATTAGTAGCCTATACCTCAAGCAGTTAAAACAATGCGACAAAAACACACACAAGTCTGACGAATATTTTGATTAGATAATCATCAAGTGTTCTAAAATAGAAGCAAATAACGTGTGAAAGTATACATATAATGAACATATGTATCTAATTTCAGTGCTATGGCCGTTGTGTAGATATTTAAAGATGACCATCTTTAAGCATGACTGTTTGGATTTATATGACATGGTAACATTAACCAAGGATAATAAAAGTATTATTCATTGTTGATTTCAACATTTACTAATACATTAAGATTTTAAAGTTGTCTCTTACATTAGTTAATGCATTATGAATTAACATGAATGATCATTGTATAATTAATGTATTAATATTTTTTATTTTAAACTTACAATTAACATTTTGCCATTTTTTTAATTCAAAGAAAATAAAGGGGAACAATCTTGCTGCTCAAACTGTGTATAGAACAATGTTTAATAATAATTTTTGTTTATTTTGTATTTTGCATTTACTTACTAAGTAAGTTTAATATTGTCAACGGATCAACTACGGAATCGGATACGTCTAAAGTTCTTCAAACAACACATGGAGGAAGTTGAATGCCAGTTTTCTGTTTATTTTAATTTCTCCCAAGCCAGTAAAGTGCAAGGTGCTCACAAGTGCAAAAACATTAAAAAAAACTTAAGTAAAAATCAAACTTCAATATACAAAAAAAAAAAAAAAAAAAAAAACATAACAAAAAGCAATAACCATAAATCAGGTATAACAATTCAATCAGAGTACTCAGCAGATACTGCACTCACTGACACCAGTCTGTAGCTGTGTCCCAATTCAGGGGCTGTATCCTCCGAAAGCCGCATTTGAAGGCCGATTGCGTTACAGCAGCGTGGCAAAGGCTGTCCCAAGTCAAAGAATCCTTTAAATGTCCACTGGTTTAGTGCTCAGGTGGCCAGTCTGAGACACAACAGTCTAGTTGTGTGTGTGCGTGCGTGCGTGTAATCCATCTCTTCCTTCGCTGGTACGTCAAGGTAAATAAAGAGTCCAAGGTAATTAAAAACCCAAGTATGTGTTCATGTGTTTCTAGAAAGGACTAACAAGGGGAACACAGGGAACAGAGGACAGCTCTGTGACAAATATCAAATAAATACTTTTCATAATTAAGTACAATAAATATCACATACTTTAAAACTTTTACTCAAGTAGTATTCGAAATAGTTACTTCTACCAAAGTAATTTTGTGGTAAAATTAAAACAGTAAAATAAAAATAAAAAGGTGAATCTGGTAAAAAAGTGTGGCTTTCAGATACTTTACTATTGATATGAGAACCAATGAGTTTTGACATGAGATAAGTCATATTGCTTTATTTGATGTGTCTATTGATCAATGTTTTGTTTTGACTTTAGAGTGAAAGCTAAATATCACTGTGAAACATTCTTCAAAATGCCTTCTGTTGTGTACAGCAGAAGAAAGAAAGTAATACAAGTTTGGAACGACATAAGAGTGAATAAATGTTGACAGAATTTTCATGTTCACGGTGTACAATCCCTTTAAAAAAAAAAAAAAATTCTAACCAGGTTTTTAATCACCAGCTTCATAGCTTGCATGTTTTTAACCCACTGGACTTTACATATGATGTCCTCTGAGGTAATGTATGCAAACACTTTATAACTCAAAACATCATAAGTAAAAACATCCTTAATAAAAAGAAGGAAAAAAACATTGAAACCAGGTTGCAAATACATATTTTTCTGAACTTCTGCTACTTTCTTACATCATCAGTACATTTGAACACAAGACCACATTTGCATGTCAACAATATAGTTTTCAGAAATATCCAGTGGGAGAAAGGAAGATATACAATCTTATTCCTAAATCCAAATAGAACTAGAGTAAAATGGGGCAAAATCTGCCAACTCTTTTGCTTTTTCTTAATGTTTAGCACTTACAACTCTGCACTGAAAAAAAACCTAAGTAAAATTTACTTAGAAATTTGCTTGCAAAACATATGGCATTAAGTAAACTCTACTTAACTAGGTTAAGTAAAATTACCAAAGAAAATTAGTAACTTTAACTTGGCCAGTAAAAGTTTGACGAGTAATTTCTAATTAGTTGAAATTTACTTTGCAGTACTTTTTACTCAAACAATATAACACTGAATTTAACCACGCTTTTAAAGTATATGCTTTACTTAGAAACATCTAAGTAAATAATTATATATATATACTGTATATACATACACTCACCTAAAGGATTATTAGGAACACCTGTTCAATTTCTCATTAATGCAATTATCTAATCAACCAATCACATGGCAGTTGCTTCAATGCATTTAGGGGTGTGGTCCTGGTCAAGACAATCTCCTGAACTCCAAGCTGAATGTCAGAATGGGAAAGAAAGGTGATTTAAGCAATTTTGAGCGTGGCATGGTTGTTGGTGCCAGATGGGCCGGTCTGAGTATTTCACAATCTGCTCAGTTACTGGGATTTTCACGCACAACCATTTCTAGGGTTTACAAAGAATGGTGTGAAAAGGGAAAAACATCCAGTATGCGGCAGTCCTGTGGGCGAAAATGCCTTGTTGATGCTAGAGATCAGAGGAGAATGGGCCGACTGATTCAAGCTGATAGAAGAGCAACTTTGACTGAAATAACCACTCGTTACAACCGAGGTATGCAGCAAAGCATTTGTGAAGCCACAACACGCACAACCTTGAGGCGGATGGGCTACAACAGCAGAAGACCCCACCGGGTACCACTCATCTCCACTACAAATAGGAAAAAGAGGCTACAATTTGCACGAGCTCACCAAAATTGGACAGTTGAAGACTGGAAAAATGTTGCCTGGTCTGATGAGTCTCGATTTCTGTAGAGATATTCAGATGGTAGAGTCAGAATTTGGCGTAAACAGAATGAGAACATGGATCCATCATGCCTTGTTACCACTGTGCAGGCTGGTGGTGGTGGTGTAATGGTGTGGGGGATGTTTTCTTGGCACACTTTAGGCCCCTTAGTGCCAATTGGGCATTGTTTAAATGCCACGGCCTACCTGAGCATTGTTTCTGACCATGTCCATCCCTTTATGACCACCATGTACCCATCCTCTGATGGCTACTTCCAGCAGGATAATGCACCATGTCACAAAGCTTGAATCATTTCAAATTGGTTTCTTGAACATGACAATGAGTTCACTGTACTAAAATGGCCCCCACAGTCACCAGATCTCAACCCAATAGAGCATCTTTGGGATGTGGTGGAACGGGAGCTTCGTGCCCTGGATGTGCATCCCACAAATCTCCATCAACTGCAAGATGCTATCCTATCAATATGGGCCAACATTTCTAAAGAATGCTTTCAGCACCTTGTTGAATCAATGCCACGTAGAATTAAGGCAGTTCTGAAGGCGAAAGGGGTATTAGTATGGTGTTCCTAATAATCCTTTAGGTGAGTGTATATATATATTGTGTAGACACCATATCTACATAATAGAAGTAATGCAGTACCCACCCGAACGGACCTCAAAACTTGGTAGAATACACAATATTCAATACACAATGACGGTAACATTTGATGGATCGATTTTGAGTATGAATGTGTCATTTTGTGTAGAAAAAGAACTCCAAATGTGACAAAATGGGAAGTTACTAAAGCTAACAACAAAAGCAAAGATAAAACAGTGTAAATACAGCTGGAAAACAGTGAAATTGCCCCAGTCCATGATAGGAACTGTTACACCAGTATCAGAAAAGTTGAGTAGGTTTTACTTAATTTTCATAACATTGCTCTTTAATTTCTACAAGCTTGAATATAAAATGTATTTACTTTTTTGAATTCTTGCCTGAAATAACTTTTTCATGTAGAAATTACATTTGTTTTTTCTGTAGTATTTACTTCACCACATAACCATTTTTATCAGTGATCCTTCTGTGGAATTTACATAAGAGTTCTAACACCAACCCAGCTGCAAAACCCCATTTAATTACAGAAAGACAGATTTTGGGAAATGGTCATAATCTAAACAAAATTATTGCTATGCAAATATATTTACTAACAATATAAGTGAACCTCCGGATAAAAAATAATAATAATAAATATACAATATAACCCTTTTAAATTACAATCCTTAGGCCCAGTGCCATTGATGGAGTTTGATTAACTGGTACTGAATAATACCAAATCCATTAACTGGTAATGAATAACAATACATTTTTCATGCTGCTAAATTGAATATGTGCTCACTCAGCGCCACAGAACAGAGCTAATGTGTAGGTCTGGATTGTGTAGGCTTTGTGTTATTTCAAGCATGTCCTGGTCGCTCAGTGATAGTCTGTTTACAGGGGCTGCTATTATTGCCTCTGACTGTGAAGATTACTGCATATTAATAATGTCAATATTCATATAAGTGTCAAATAAAAGAGATGAATTTGGCTCTGCCCACAAGTCAGCTGTAATAAAATCTAATCCAGAGCTGCAGACAGTGTGCTTTCAGGCAGTAAGCTGAGTAAATGGGAGACAATTAAAGGACATATCTGCAAACCTATTTGATATAGTTAACTAATCGTAATGCTTGTTTTGCTTTCATCCCAAGGCTAAGTATGTATACAGAATGTGACTATGCAACAATGCAAAAACAGACAAGCAATAACTGAGCCAGTCAGTGTACTTGCCTGGCCAAACTAGACGTGCAGCAGTAGGCATGATTCTATAGTCCAGGTCAATAAATGTTTTCACTCACTGACTCTCATATGTCCTATTACAGTGAGAGAAACACTAGCTAGAAGAAACTTTGAGCTTCAGGAATGCAATAACAAACCGGCAGAATTGTTTGTTTTTTTTCTTTTTTTTTTTTTCTTTTTTTTTTCTGTGAGCTGAACAAATACCTTTGCTCCTGGCCCATTTTTTTCTGAACCTTTATTGGTAACAGAAATGAAACATGTCTTCCCATCTATAACTATCTATTATAGACTGCACTGCAGGCCAATTTAATTTGAGGCCACAGAGTAAATGATGTGACGTCTGGTGGCCTTTAAAGTTGATTACACATCTTAGGTTGAAAAATGTCTCAAAACATGGTGCTCGGAAAAGGAAAAATAAGGCATATATCTACTTCAAAAGCTTCAAAAGTTTATTCAAACAAAAAAAAAATTGTATATTACCCAAAATTGTCAGATATAGATCATTGCTGGTACATTGCAATTTGCAATAACTGTGATTATTGTGCACTGTCAATTTCAATCACATATTACCATCCAAATAAGAGATGCTATATGGCTACTTAAATCTTCACTATTTATGCCGTATGAATAGAAAACTGACTATTTGACCAAAGACAAAGAAAAAAATCGTTAAGATTGAATATCTTTTCTTTTCTTTTCTTTTTTTTTTTTTTTATTATATTAAGCGACTTGATCAAAACAAACAATTAAATTGATCATCTTCATTATTAATTGATAATTAATCATCAGCCAACATATATGGACATTCAAGCCTATCTATGGGTTGAATAGGTGAAGTTTTTGGCAAATTTATTATGGACAGATATCACCTCTCCATGACACCAGATTATCAGGAAGCAGTCGAAAATATAATAGCCAGACTTTCCTGATACACTGCTGGTCTCAACACAAAACTATTGTGCAATCGAAAACTTTTAGATATGTCCTTTTAGGGAAACTTTTAGGTATTTTTGTTGCAAGGAAACTCTTTTGTTTATGCTTCACAGTTGAACAGATTAAAAGCCAATTTTTTTGTCATGCTCAACAGCTTTGAGAAGACTTGGCATTTCCATAATAGTAGGCAGCAGTTTTGGAAAGGATGCATTTCCAGATGCCACTGACCAGATAAAACAATTATACAAGAAGCAGACAGTCCGACTCTTCAACTGAGACGTTCACGCAGGGGCAATCCATCTGTGTTAAATTAGGAGATGGCACAGGATGCCCACGAGCCAATGGTTCAGCTGAGACCATAACTGGAGGACATTATTGGATGACAAGGAGTTTTATGATTTATCCTGGTACAGATTCGCAATAAAGATTCAAGGGATTTAGCAGCCTTTTGCAATAAAATTGGGCTTAGCAATACAGTTCACTCAGAAACCAGTGTCAGTATTGGACAAGGTACAGAGCAGGAATTTAGAAGAGTATATAAATACAATTCAGGGGTTACTGAGGTAATGCAATGTGCAAAAGATCAGTGTAAAATTATCTTTACAGATTGGTGTGCTTAATTTAGTGCAATTTCCATGTGTCCAGAAAAAGTTCTCTTCTCATGCTACATTTACACCGGATTCACAACTGGTGCAAACATACATTCAGTTGTTATACCATCGTTTTAATGTTGATAAATTCAGATCATTCTAAATGAAGGAGGTTAACACTTTATTTCAAGGCAATTTAAAGGGGACCTATTATGCAAAATTCACTTTTATAAGGTGTTTGAATATAGATGTGTGTCCACAGTGTGTGTAAACAACCAGCCTATAATGGTAAAAATCCACCCAATACTTTTTTTATAATCCCCATATATCATTATCAATCTCTCAGTACATGACTGGTGGCGATCTGCCCTATTAGCATAGATCCCTATGCTAGGGAGAGTGAGAAACTGCTGTACGCCATTACTGTTTATTTTCTGTATCATCTATAGAATTACAATGTCTGTGCCCAAAAAACATTATAAATGTTCTGTTGGACGTACCATCTGTGGTGTTCATTATGAAGGTAAAATTATGTCATAAAGAATTGCATGCGCAGGGTAAGATTTGTGAAAGTGTACATAAGATTGCAAGCATAAATTAAATATGGCGGCCCCACGGCTCGTCAGCGCCAGTAGGCAGTAGCGGTCGATGCGGCGTCTACTCTATATTGTCTATGGGGTAACGTGTTGAATAAAGAACCTAAAAGGGTTACTCTCGTCTTGTGCTCGATACTACAATACACAACACCAACGAACATATGAGTCTCCATACTCCCGGCATCCGAGCCACTGAGGACACCATGGTTGAATTTCATTTTTGACGGAAATGTGCCGAAGAACGTCGGTAAAATGTTATATATTTGCGCAAATCATTTTACGCATGACTGCTTCACCAACGAGGGTCAGTACAACGCTGGATTTGTGAAAAAGTTATTTCTGAAGGATGGGTCAATAGCAAAGCTTTGTTCTCTAACTTCATACCTTTGGTGAAATACAATACACAACGCAAATGCCACAACATGTCATAAAAGACAGATAACTATGTATATTATAACCATATTTAAACAAAACGATACCTGCTCTATCTCCATGCAGCATATATTTTCTGGCTCTGTGGGCATCCCAATACACACAGTTTATAGATTAACTTGACTGTACAGGCTTGACACGCGCGCTTCAGTCCGTTGCGGAGACTCTCTATTCGTTATGGTGAAATCACAAAACAAAATGCATACAAACGTGTCCCTGCTTGATATACAACCACTGATAAACATATTCGGTTTTGATAAAAAAATAAATACAAAAAAAACTATAGTGCGGATTAGAACCCAGAACCTCTGACACACTTGGCAAAGGTTCTACCACTAGACCGTTAATACTCACACGACTTGCCGTCTGCCAGCTTTCTGTGCGCGTGCTTCGGATGTGTGTGCGACCATATATCAGAATTTTAAACTGACATGGCTTTAAAACACATGCAAATAATAAACTTTCATGATGGCAGAGAACTGCAATCTCATGTGAGCATGGCCGCAATAGACATGAAAATAAAAAATAAATTGATGTTCATTTTTGGCAGAGTATCCGAGGCACGAGCTGTAAAGGCACAACACTATTCAGGGGTGAGGAGCAGAAGCTCATTTGCATTTAAAGATACATGCGCAAAAAAAGCATGTTTTTGCTTCTATTCAAAAATGGGCATTTACAACATGGTAATAAATTATCTGTGGAGTATTTTGAGCTGAAACTTCACAGACACATTCTGGGGACACCTGAGACTTATATTACATCTTGTAAAAAGGAGCATAAGGGAAAAGGAGCATTTAAAAAGGAGCATTTAATGTCTGTCTGGGATGAAGTAGTGACATGCCTTTCAAATTTATCCCTATCACCTGATTTACAGTATTTAAAAACGTCTTCAAAGAGAATTAAAAAAACCTGGTTAGATCAAGCTAAATTGTACGGTGACAACGTATTTTATTGGTTTTATTTATACTGAAGATAGATTTGGGCTTTTCCTGATTATTTCGTGTGATTTCTTAGCTTCACACACTGCCTTATCATATTCATGGTCCTCTAAACAAACTATGCTAGATGCCAGTCAACTTTAGAGAAATCTTCAGACTCCATATCTTCAAAAGAAACAATCCTCTCTGTTTATGGTGGAGAATTTCGATCAGCTGTTATCAGACATACTGATACCCAGCTCTCAGTGGGTCCTTTTCTAATGGAAATAAATCTGCCTCGCAGACCTTCTCAATTTCACACTAACTGTAGCTAAATTACCTCGCATCTGCATTTCCACCTGCTAACTATCTAATGAAATGTTTGCCGTGGCCAAATTAATTGAATTCAACCCCATGCTGCTGTTTTGAAATTGCTACCATATTTTCCTGCTATTGGAAGATAACTGGTTGACATTTATAAAGTCAAATGTGTTAGTGGCTACTGATGCTGGGGACGCTTTAATTTGTTGTTGCTGCTGCGTCTTGTTAGCCTGGTAATACCAGACTCTGCTACTTCACTTTGCTTCGTAGACAGAGTCTGGAATGGCATAACAGAGAAGTGTTTTCTCTCTTGCTAGGGGGCGCTTGTCTGAAGTTTAAAATCATTGGTTACCCGTAAGCCAATCACATAACGTTTGGTTATGGCGTGTGTTATGCGCATGCTCGGCCGCATTTAACTTTCACTGTAAACACATGTATGATGCGAAAACAAAACCATCGAGCGAAATACCGGAGTGAACATGGCTGTGAACGACTTTTGCAGGTTAAGTGAAGTAAATCTACGCATCCACGGTACAATCAGCGTGTATGTCACGGCTCTCAGCCCGCCCTCTGTTCGTTGATTGGCCCGGCTGTTTCCAGACCGGTGGCAAACAGAAAGCTCTGAAGCTGTCTCAGACTGAGTACAGAAGCGAAATGAAATTGAGCGGAAGTACGAAGTCTGACATAGTCAGGCTAGCGTCTTGTAGGAACAACTTCAACTATGTTGCAAACACACTGAATTCTGAGACAATGTCTAATTAGTAACATCGTGGGATCTTTCTATATATAGACTAATAACATTGTGCTAAAATAATAAGTATTACTATTCAGCTCGCTTCTCGACAACTGCCGACAACTGCTTCTCGACACATTTAACATTTCATTTGTTACAGTATGTAAACAAAACGATCTTACGTGCTCTGACTGACAGATCTGAAGAGTGCGCACAAAGACCCAATACACAGAATTACAGTATTTCAAAATATCTGTCTTGGCAAGTATTCACGCAAACATTATCTGTTATGTTTTAAGTGAACACTTGTTGGGAAAAAAAACATCTGATGTGTAACATTATATTAGATCCGTGTGGTACAGTAGGTCTTAATAGGCTGTCTGTTTCATTAATCTTAATCAAACAATTGTGGTATCATGGAAAAAAAGTTGAATATCTTTTTCCTATTGATATTTGCAGTGTTGAGGGTAACTCATTACAAGTAACTTGAGTTATACGTAATCAGATTACTTTTTCAAGTAACTCGTAAAGTAACGCATTAGCCTACTTTTTCAATTTACAACAAAATATCTGTTACTTTAAAGTCAGTTTTTCAAATAAAAAACGCTAGTTACTTTTTGACATTTATTGACTGACAGCTCTCCTGTCCCCATGTTGAGAGAAATAAAGTGAGGTGTTGTATGCGCTGTGTAAACATGATGCTTATTTTAGTTCTAGACTAAATGTGAACATGCATTTACTCATCTCACTTGCACGAAAACATTCAGTATTCCTCAAAATGAATAAAAACAGTAAAATGCAATCTCAGAATTTTACGCAAAACTTTTATAATTAACTATATTAAATTACACAAATATACTTTATGCATTTAATCTCACTTTATTAACCAACATCTTTGCTGCTGACCTTCAGTGATCTAATTCAACCATACTAATAAGCAAAAATTACTTTAGATTCGATTTAGAAATAAGAGTGTTGAACTTCCCTCTCCTGTATCAAATTGCATTATTTTTCATAAAAAGTAACTAACACAATTAGTTACTTTTTTGGTAGTAACACAATGTTGTAATGCATTGCTTTTAAAAGTAACTTTCCCCAACACTGGATATTTGGGTTTTACTTGCTGTGTGCCAAATTTGGTGTTAGTACGAGGGATTTTAAGGTGTGGTAGCTAGGTGATTTTGTTTTGGAACCTTCATAAATCTTCAACTTGATTTTTATCAAAATTGACTTTGCAGACTCTGCCGACTTCAAACAGGTGTAGCTGATTCCAACAAGTCATACATCATTTTGAAGGTTTTTTAATAGAGAATATGACAATAACAATAAGTTTAATTTGAATTGATTTAATGAATGATTTAATTTTTGAACATTTTGCTCATTGCGACTCATTTTGCCAGCACGGGTCATATGTATGCATGCAAGGATTATTTTTCTAAAAACAAAAAGCCATTTTTCCCCTTTTAACAGTAGCACCTCACTGCAGTACACGAGATCCAGGGGACGGAGTTGGATCCAGATCTAAGGGGTGGAGATTGGTAGGTTTAGGGGTGGGTTTAGGGATCAGGGGGTGGAGATGGGTAGATTTAGGTATATGTAAGGTGGGAGGAGTTGGATCTGGATCCAACTCCTCCCCCTGGATTTCGTGTTCTGCAGTGATGATAAATCTCCCTTTTAAAGGCGACGCAAACCTCAAATTTATATTTTTTTTTACATAATGCAATTTGTTAAACAATGGGAAAAATGATGGACCAAATATAATGTAAAAAATAGTAACAAACCTTTTTAAAACCTAAAAAAAACAGATTCTCATGCATCCTGGATCCTGCACATGCATGTGTCCCAATCACTCAGAGTATAATGAACAACCTTGATAATTTGCCTAAAACTCATGTCCATCACAACAAATGACACATTGCAATAGTTGTGGCAATGTTCTGTTACATTAACCTCTGTGACCTGATAAGTAGAATTTGGCTAAATTCAAAGTGTAATGCAGTCATGCCTATTTTTCTTAGCCATATTGCCCACCACAGCATATTGTCTTAGACATTGATAAATTTCATGAACTAAAACTGGACCTGGAAGCAGGGGCGTTGCTAGTGGGAGAAAAGTGGGACTGAGTACAGGGGTCCCAGAGCTAGTGGGCCCCTGCGATTTCTACCAAGGGGAAACTTCAAAATTAGGTGAATATTATTATATAGTAAAATATCAACAAAGGCTACGTCCACATTACAGTTTTTTACAATCGCTATGACAGATTTTTCAATACATTTAACAAGTTTCCTAAACTCTTAACGCACCAACACACCTAAAACACACAATTGGCAAAACGGTTAATTTCATGCTCAAAATCACACATTATAAACTAAACTGCAAAACTAATTTTCAATATACAATAATACACTAACACAATACACCATGTCTACCAAAACATTAACACATGTTCTCTTCCACCAGGAACATTTAGTCAATCATAGCACAATGTCATAAAAAACACTAACATCAGATGGAATTACAGAAACTGCATTATTTTATATGTGTCAGGTCTGCCCTTATACAACAGACATATTATTCTATAGATATATTATATTATATCTATTACAGTATATCTACAGATATTGTATTGATCATAGATTTATGTTTTGCACTGCAGTTTCTTTTGAAGTCTCTCTACATTTTTGTTTTGTTTGTAATGTAAATGCATTTTGTTGTTGTTTTTTTGCAGCAGAAATTCAATACAACAAAATAAATTACCCTTCTTAGCTTTATAGAATGTATGGTTTATGAAAAAAAGATGACAGAGACAGAATTGCTGCAGTAACGGCTTTATTTGCAACAGGACATTTCTGCAAGATAACAAAAATATGCAATATAGCTTTTACAGTATTACTGTATGTGAAAATACAAAATATACAAACAGAAAAGGCCATCTTCTAATCTGCCCAGTCTTCTGCATTTGTCCACATGTTCTCATCCACATCACACCTGATATCTTCCCTGGCAAGGCATCTTGGGAAGAATCTTTTACAGTAACATGCCTTATCCACCCCTGGCAATGTTCAGCTGTGATGTCTTGGTATGCAGCATCTTTTGCATACAGGAGGGACATTTGGTCCTGTGGACTATGGTCAAAAACCTTTCATCTCCAGGCTGAGAAGACTCCTCAATGGGGTTGAGGAAAGGGAAGTAAGGGGCAAGGGAAATGGACATCATCCTCTGATGGGCGTCAAACCAGGCTGTGACTATAGACAGGAAT
Source organism: Squalius cephalus (assembly GCF_949319135.1). NCBI lineage: Eukaryota > Metazoa > Chordata > Actinopteri > Cypriniformes > Leuciscidae > Squalius > Squalius cephalus. Next base: position 20,429,083 of record NC_137137.1, on the reverse strand, counting down.
GGTGGAATGCCACATTGTCCCATATTTGCATAACTTCAATCAGCTGTTTCTCAGTAAGAATAGAATAAAATACAGGGGATATATTTGTGTTTCAATTTCACAATATAAGCAGCTGTTTACCTTGACTTTAGCCTGTAAGGTTAGGTTTAGAACATGGTGTTATCTGTTCTGACATACAGTGTTAAAGCATTGGTAAATTTGGCAGTAAAAATCCATTGTTTTGGTCTCGTTTGAGCTTGTGTGTAAAAGAAGTTCAAGCATTTTAAATTTGTGTTAATTGTATGCATTTTGTGTTAAAGCAACAAGAAATGTGTTAATAGTATAGCTTACACAGACGGATGTAGTGCTAACTGTGTTAAGAGTTTTGGAAAATTGTTAAATGTATTGAAAAATCTGTCATAGCAATCGTAAAAAACTGTAATCCAAAAAATGGTGTAAAGTGCTTGTCATTCTTCTGGCATGATTATTTTATTAGCAAAATATTCTACCACTAAATGGTGTTTCCACACTCTAAGAAAAGTCTGTAAAATTAGGGCCCAATAACAGATAATCCCTTTTCAGTTTTTCTTCTGATATTTTTTCTCACAGTGCAGGTCACACTCAAACAGCATTCCATGTATGGTCTAATATGTAATTGCCCCATTATAGCAATTGTGAGAACATTTTCTGTCATATTTTCAGTAATGTAATATAAAATAACAGCTTTATCAACACTATGGAAGTGAATAGCAAGCACAACAAGGCAGGACACTAAAACGTGAATACTGCACTTTCAAAATTATCCACTTGGAAGAGAGTCTTTAAAAAGCTTTTTTTTTTTTTTTCGCTGGACAAAAACATTGTATCAGTGTATATGGAAGTCTAAAACGTATGAGGTTCAAATTTATCTAGATTAATGTGGATATAGCCTAATATTCACACTAATAAATCAATACACAGAGTACACATCTCACTGCTCTAAACGGAATCACTTTTATAACTGTATAATAAGAATACATGTATATCTCTGTAATTTGCCACTCAATTGCACATGAAATGATTTCAATTGGCTGGGTTAATAATACAATCATCACAGGAAATGCATTTTTTCTAATTGTTTGCACAGCTATCACAATTGCATTTACTATAAAAACTATTTTCAAAAGCAACAAACATTGTTAGAAAAGAAAAGAAAAGAAAAGGTAGAAAGAGATGGGAGAGGAGGGGAGAGTTTAAAAAAGGAGAGGGCATAGGAAGAGTGAATGGGGAAAGGAGAGGGTGAAGAGATGGGTAAAGTGGAGGACATTGGTGTAGTGGAAAGAATAAGAGGAAGAATAAGAAGAATAAAAACTTTAATGAAAATACATTTTTATCATAAAGTTTTTCAAAGAGGGGATTTATTATAAGTGTATTTGTGTGTCTAGAGCTGTTATAAAATCAATACAAAACACACCGGTTTTGATGATAGCATTTACTTTAAAAAATGCATTACTTGAATAAACTGCAGTGGTTCATTATGCAGTGAATATTGAACTGTTTTTCAACATAAGAGTGTATTTAGTGTACTGTGTTAGTTGTTTTGAGAGCAACTACATTCATTTGAAGAAATATGTCAAATTAACAGAGAAAAACATCTCGGGTTACTTGACTGTAACCCTGTTCCCTGAAAAAGCGGGAACAAGATGGTGCGCTTGATTTTAAGGGCTATGGGAAAACATCTTTGTTTGTCCGGTTGTGAACACGTGTGGCAAACATGCCAAGAATTTGGCTTAAATAACCTCTTATGATGATGTCATCAGAATGCACACGTCAGAGGCTATAAATAGATGTGTGACAGGTGTGCTCATCTGGTAATTTTGTCTGAAGAACATCCTGAAAACTTACTGGCAAGTGCAGTGGACGTAAATCTGAAGAACATGAACATGAACATAACAAAATAGCCTTGACCAGTCCAGGGTCAAAGTCTAAGCAGGATGGCGAAACCGAATGAGTCTGCAAATCCCCAGTTCTCTTTAGTGAGATATCCATAAGGAAAACCATCTTAAGAGTAAGAAGCTTGACCGCACTGACTCTGGTGGTTCAAATGGGTTGTCGACTAACCCCTCAAGGACCACGGCTAAATCCCAAGAGGTAACTTTCACTCTGACTGGTGGTCTTAGTCGCCTTGCTCCACGAAGGAAGCGTGTGATCAGAGAGTGTTTCCCCACTAAAATCCCATCAATCAGAGCGTGGCAAGCTGAAATGAGGGCCACAAATACTCTGAGAGTAGGACATGTGCCTGGTGACAGCTTTCCCTGCAGAATCTCCAGCACTGAAACAATTTGGCAGTGGACTGGGTCTGCATGATGTACAGTATAGTACACCACCTTTCAAAGACATGCCACTTAAGAGCATACATTCTTCTAGTGGAGGGAGCCCTAGCACTCAGAGGGGTCTCTATTACCTCAGCTGGAAGTCCAGCATCTCTTAGCCGGTCCCTGTCAGGGGCCAATCATGAAGTTTCCATAGCTCGGGCCAGGAATGGAATATTGTCCCCTACGCCTGAGACAGGATATCTCTCCTGTTTGTTATCGCCCAAGGCGAGCCGTCGAGGAGAGATATTATTTCTGAGAACCAGACTCTGGTCGGCCAACGAGGCGCTATCAACAAGAGGCATGACCCTTGTTAATGGACTTCCGCCAGGAGTCCCGGGAGCAGAGCGATTGGTGGAAACGCATATAGACGCTTCCTGGGCCATTCATGGAGCCAGCGAGAAGTAAAGGGGACATTGCACAGTTTCTTGTGAAGCGAAGAGGTCCACCTCTGCTTCGTAAAATCTTTCCCAGATCTGACTGACCACATCGAGATGGAGCTTCCAGTCCCCGTGTGTGACTTCCCGTCTGGACAATAAGTCTGCTCCCACATCCATGCTTCCGGGAATGTGAATCGCCCTGGGGGACAGGAACTTGTCCTGATCTCAAAGCAGAACCTGCTGTGCTAGTTTGTTCAAACAGCGCGAATGCAACTCACAGTTTGCACTCGCCATTCCCTCAACATGATTCTCTTTTTTTCAACTCTTTTTTTTTTATTGTTGTAGAGAAAGAGAAAGAGTGAGAAAGGCTTTATTCATGCCTGACAAAACTAACTTCTAACAAAAGGGATAGTTTTCAAAAAGAAGTAGCACACACGGCACACAATGCGGTTCTGAAGACAACGGAACCTGATGAGCGCACCTGCCACACATATATTTATAGCCTCTGACATGTGCATTCCAATGACGTCATCATCAGAGGATATTTTGGCCAAATTCTTGGAGTGTTTGCCAAGCGTTTTCACAACCAGTCAATCAAAGATGTTTTCCCATAGTGCTTAAAATCAAGCGCAGCATTGAGAGTAGCTTTTGAAAGGGAATTGTAATTTACACAGTGAAGACCATGCAGTGGTTTTTATTTGATACTTTATACAATGTATGTAGTGTTTCTTATTTCTAGTGCTTGAAGTTTTTCAGGTCTATTTCATTTCTGTCATTGTTCTATTGTTGTCCTATTGCTTGTAATTAGTTTCTTTGTTCTTATTTGATCACTGACTGTTTCTCTCTAGTAAGCTTCTTCTTTTTTTTTCACTTAGGCTAGTATTACTTTATTTATTTTTTGTATTATTGACATTATTATTACCAAAAAGTTTGATAAAAAAAAAAAAAAAAACTTATTTAAAGCAAAAATAACTATATCATGGCATATATTGTTATTTTTTGGTCATATCGACCACACCTAATTGCAGGGGAAGTATACATCAAGAAAAAGATAAGGAATTATTTTAAGGAGGAAAAAATAAAGACATCCATTCATTGTGAGACATTTAAAAGAAGTTATATACCTCCATGTGAATGTCAAGTCAGATCAAGTAATAAATCCTGAATGAAAGCTATTTGCAACTAAATTATCATCATATTGAACCCTAACAAAGTGCTACTGACATTTGATTGCATAGCTTTTTCACACCAAGGATGCCTGAACTATACATTTCCATAACAATGGCCGAGTCAAGGCCCATAAGCAACTTTAAGCGATCCTCCATCACATAATACAGTATAATGGTCATGGTTTTGAATGATTTCCTCTCTTCTAATGCCTTTCCAATCACTTTCTCTTCCTCTCTTCACCACTGTCCGCCAGCAGCCCTTTCCTGTCTAGATTTGTATTCCAGATTCATAGAAAGCTTCCCCTTATTTATCCATTCCACTGAAGGTCTGTCAGAGTTCAAGATATTGCCATAAGTGTTCCTGCTTAACAGCCAACAGATTCATATGTGGTGGGGAACTAAACATTTAATGTTGTATAAACAGCAGTAGTTATGTAAAATAATTATGTTTTAAGAAAAATGAATGTACAGTACTGTTCAATTTTTTTGTTTTTTTGAAAGACGTGTCTTGGCTCACTAAGGCTGACAAAAAATACAGTGAAAATATTAACATTGTGAAATATTATTACAATTAAAAATAAAAAAATTATATTCTAATATATTTTAAAATATAATTTAATTTATTCCTGTGATGGCAAAGCTAAAAATTCAGCAACCATCACTCCAGGCTCTTCAGTGTTGCACGATCCTTCAAAAATCATTCTAATATGCTGATTTGCTGCTCAAGAAAAATGATCAGTGATGATGAATAAAAAGTGTTTGTTTGACATTGATTTTTTGTTGTAACATTGTAAAAGTCTACTGTCACTTTTGTTTTAATGTGTCTTTTTCTGAATAAAAGTATTAATTTCCTAAAAAAAAATAAAAAAAAAAAAAAAAAAAAATCCTACTGACCCAAAAGGTATTTCTATAAAATCAAGTATTATATCATTCTCATTCCACACTTTAAAAAGTGGTAGTCTGCAATGCTGCAAATGGTTATGTCCATTTGCTGTCAATTGGTAGCCCTATTATATTTTGTTATTTTTTATCGGCTGAACAATTCATCTTTATTGCGCACACACTTTCCGGACTTGTTCAAAAAATATTTAATTTAATTACTGGACATTATGAATGATTGTTCTCAGAACTAGCTAATATCGCTTTGAAAAGTGTCTCTTCCAGACACTGTCTGTGTGTGTGTGTGTGTGTGTGTGTGTGTGTGTGTGTGTGTGTGTGTGTGTGTGTGTGTGTGTGTGTGTGTGTGTGTGTGTGTGTGTGTCTGTGTCTGTGTCTGTGTCTGTGTGTGTGATTTGATTGCAATCTCTAATTGTAAAAAGGCTCTTTCAGAAGTCAAAGATTTCATTTATGATTGTAGCTTCAAGTATGGACAAGATTGCGTTTAAGCAAAGATGAAAAATTGATAGTCCTAATGTAATATTTCATCCCAACATGGAGCCTAAGAAATGGATATTTCATAAATGCTTTTCTTGTCAAGGTTTCAGATTGATATGTGATAAATGAATATCACATGGTCTTAATGAGACAATTACTAAAGAGTCACATTCATCAAAAAAAAGTAGTAAACCATCAGAGCTTGTGGTAAAAGTAAAGTCAAGTGACAGTATTAAACAGTAGTACCAGCAAATATGATCAAATACAGCAATGTTCACATAAACAGTTACATTTAATTAGAGCAGTGCATATTGAAGTTGTAGAGACATTGAGCTCAGGCGGATTCATTAATGCTCTGAGACGTTTTTTTTTTTTTTTTGCAATAAGGGGACCTGCTAAGCAGATACGCTCTGATTGTGGCACAAAATTTATTGGAGCAGTGCAGGAGCTCAAGATGAATAAAGAAACCTCTGATCTTCAGAAGTATCTACAACAACATGCTTGTACATGGATATTCAACCCTCCCCATGCGTCACATGTGGGAGGTGCTTGGGAAAGGATGGTGGGTATAGCCCGACGTATTCTTGACTGTATGTTGCTTGAAAGAAAGTCCCTGCATCTCACACACGACGTTCTTGTAACCCTCATGGCTGAAGTTTCTGCTATCATTAATGCACGCACTCTCGTGCCGGTATCTTCAGATCCTGAAGTTCCTTTAATACTGCTATTCTGTTGACCCAGAAAACCTGTTTGATCCCTCCACCACTTGGCGAGTTTACAGATAGCCTAAAGATCTTTTCAAGGCTGAGTGGAAAAGAGTTCAAACTTCAAAATCTTGCAGAAACATTTTGGACAAGATGGCGCCGTGAGTATCTTGCCACTCTACAGAGTAGGCAGAAGTGGCAAGACAAGAAAAGAAGCCTTGTCTCAAGGAAGGAGACATTGTGTTGATGAAAGATAGCCAAGCCGAGAGAAATCAGTGGCCTATGGCTATCATTGCAAAAACACTATCTAGTAAAGATAGTCTTGTGAGGAGCTGAAATTTATCAGAGAAGGCATGCAGAAAAACTTTATTCGGCCTATATCCGAAGTGGTTCAGTTTTACTTCCCCTAAGATTTTGGAGTAAAAAAAGCTAAAGTGAGGTCTTTACATACCCCATGGCGGGGAGTGTGCTGGACTTTAAACTTTGGTTTAAACAAGGACTTTTATTTTGATATTTATTTTTGGGGTTTCCTTAGTTTTCCAATGGTTTTCTGTTTTAAAGAGAAAGTAGGCCATATTCCTTCAGTGCTTTAGTTGTAGACATCCAACTTCATCTTGCCTATCAAAGCTCTTTGAAATGCATTATCTGTAAGTGACTGTTTTATTTTGTTTAGTGAGTATTATGATTACTTTATAGGCAAAGAACCAACAACAATACAGTTGTATATCAACAGCATAGATTAATACTTTGCAAACTTGAATAGAAAAAGGTAACAAACATGCTGAATTAAATGCTACATTACATAGCACCTTTTTCTATTCAAGTTTGCAAAGTATTAATCTATGCTGTTGATATACAACTGTATTGTTGTTGGTTCTTTGCCTTGTGTGTTTGAGAATGCTCATTTATTTGATGATTTATCTATTTTGTGAAATTCATGCTTGTGTATTTTCTCTTCTTTGTAGTTTCACACTTTTTTCATGATTAAACTTCATAAATTGCACCTTCGTGGAGTTTATTGTGGAAGTGTTTAGCGGCTGGATAGCTGGATCAATTAAAACAGTGAGGCCAGTGACAATCAGTAAAACATTTATTCTGCTAAAAGAGTTAATATAGTGTGGTCACAGGTGTCATTTTATTGTGGCATTGAACGCAGCTTATCCAGTTAATATTTATAGTCGACCTGTCCCTTTTAATTAGTCATTTTCAGCAGTATCAAGGACCTAAAGCCTAGGATGTTGTTCACATTTGTGGAAAGACCTTTCTAACTAATGCTTCTCACCTGCAGCATGTTGTGACATTATAGCAGTTGATGAGATTGTGTAACCCACCCACCTGTGGTGCCTTTCCTCACCTGCTGTCATAATGAATGTGTTTACTGATGTCACTGAAGCAAATCTGATCATTTAACCTATTCTTAGTCAATGCTATTTTGTGAACCGCATGGTCTGTGATATAAATGTTGCTCTGGTTGCAGATGTGAATGGAAAATTAGCTAACCCTTGCAGAAAAGAAGTACATTTTAGCATACTTAAAAAAAAAAAAAAAAAAAAAAAAAGTAATCATCACAGAAACTAGATGTACCGCATCGCGGTACAAAATATGACCGCCGCTCAGGCCTGCACTGGCTTTCCACAAAAATAAATGACGTGGAGTAATTTGGCTGTATTGCGTGTTTATGTATATACCTAAAAAAAGTAATAGTATGTGCATGTCTGTCTGTGTGTGTGTGTGTGTGTGTGTGTGTGTGTGTGTGTGTGTGTGTGTGTGTGTTTGTGTATGTGTGTGTCTGTGTGTGTGTGTGTGTGTGTGTGTCTGTGCGTGTATGTATGTGTGCGTACATGTGTGCGCGTGTGTGTTTGTGTGTGTGTGTGTCTGTGCATGTGGATTTGTATGTGTGTGTATGGGTGTGTGTCTGTGCGTGTGGATGTCAGTGTGTGTGCATGCTTGCGTTTGTTTGTATTCCTGCATGTGTGTGTGTGACAGTATCATCCTAAACCAGCAACCCTTCGCTCAACAGCACCATCTACAGGCCGATGAGTGTACAGTCACTAAATGTGCACATAAATGAATTTATTTTATACCCCCCCATGGATGAAATTCTACAAAACTTAGCAGAGGATACCCCCAGAGGATGTCAAGTTAATCATACACATGAAATATGGTGCAGTTCTGAACATCTCCACTGAAGATAGGGGCGATTAAAGCAGAATAATATTGCATTTTCATTTTTTATGGGAGGGGCGCAAATCACAAATGAGTGATTATGGGCTAGGTTGATGTGGGCCCTTAAGAGCAACATACCATAAAAATTTCTTCATCCTCGGTGCCACGGTTCAGGTAGTTATTTAGGAAAAACTGCATTTTTTTGGGTTTGGGGGGGCCCAGCGCGGGGGGGGGGGGGAGTGGCCCCCGGGGACCAAACGAAATTTTTCCGTAGAAGTCTAGTGGGGCTACATGCCCACCAAATTTCATGTTCCCCGGTGTTTCGGTGTCCCTGGTATCGTTGACGAAAAATTTACGGGGGCCCCAGCGCAGGGGGGGGGAAGTGGCCCCCGGGGACCAAACGAAATTTTTCCGTAAAAGTCTAGTAGACCAACATACCATAAAAATTTCTTCATCCTCGGTGCCACGGTTCAGGTAGTTATTTAGGAAAAACTGCATTTTTTTGGGTTTGGGGGGGCCCAGCGCGGGGGGGGAGTGGCCCCCGGGGACCAAACGAAATTTTTCCGTAGAAGTCTGGGGCTACATGCCCACCAAATTTCATGTTCCCCGGTGCTTCGGTGTCCCTGGTATCGTTGACGAAAAATTTACGGGGGCCCCAGCGCGGGGGGGGGGGGGAGTGGCCCCCGGGGACCAAACGAAATTTTTCCGTAAAAGTCTAGTAGACGAACATACCATAAAAATGTCTTCATCCTCGGTGCCACGGTTCAGGTAGTTATTTAGGAAAAACTGCATTTTTTTGGGTTAAGGGGGGCCCAGCGTGGGGGGGGGGGGAGTGACCCCCGGGGACCAAACGAAATTTTTCTGTAGAAGTCTAGTGGGGCTACATGCCCACCAAATTTCATGTTCCCCGGTGTTTCGGTGTCCCTGGTATCGTTGACGAAAAATTTACGGGGGCCCCAGCGCGGGGGGGGAAGTGGCCTCCGGGGACCAAACGAAATTTTTCCGTAAAAGTCTAGTAGACCAACATACCATAAAAATTTCTTCATCCTCGGTGCCACGGTTCAGGTAGTTATTTAGGAAAAACTGCATTTTTTGGGGTTTGGGGGGGCCCAGCGCGGGGGGGAGTGGCCCCCGGGGACCAAACGAAATTTTTCCGTAGAAGTCTAGTGGGGCTACATGCCCACCAAATTTCATGTTCCCCGGTGCTTCGGTGTCCCTGGTATCGTTGACGAAAAATTTACGGGGGCCCCAGCGCGGGGGGGGGGGGGGGGAGTGGCCCCCGGGGACCAAACGAAATTTTTCCGTAAAAGTCTAGTAGACGAACATACCATAAAAATTTCTTCATCCTCGGTGCCACGGTTCAGGTAGTTATTTAGGAAAAACTGCATTTTTTTGGGTTAAGGGGGGCCCAGCGCGGGGGGGGGGGAGTGACCCCCGGGGACCAAACGAAATTTTTCTGTAGAAGTCTAGTGGGGCTACATGCCCACCAAATTTCATGTTCCCCGGTGTTTCGGTGTCCCTGGTATCGTTGACGAAAAATTTACGGGGGCCCCAGCGCGGGGGGGGAAGTGGCCTCCGGGGACCAAACGAAATTTTTCCGTAAAAGTCTAGTACACCAACATACCATAAAAATTTCTTCATCCTCGGTGCCACGGTTCAGGTAGTTATTTAGGAAAAACTGCATTTTTTGGGGTTTGGGGGGGCCCAGCGCGGGGGGGAGTGGCCCCCGGGGACCAAACGAAATTTTTCCGTAGAAGTCTAGTGGGGCTACATGCCCACCAAATTTCATGTTCCCCGGTGCTTCGGTGTCCCTGGTATCGTTGACGAAAAATTTACGGGGGCCCCAGCGCGGGGGGGGGGGGGGAAGTGGCCCCCGGGGACCAAACGAAATTTTTCCGTAAAAGTCTAGTAGACCAACATACCATAAAAATTTCTTCATCCTCGGTGCCACGGTTCAGGTAGTTATTTAGGAAAAACTGCATTTTTTTGGGTTTGGGGGGGCCCAGCGCGGGGGGGGAGTGGCCCCCGGGGACCAAACGAAATTTTTCCTTAGAAGTCTAGTGGGGCTACATGCCCACCAAATTTCATGTTCCCCGGTGTTTCGGTGTCCCTGGTATGGTTGACGAAAAATTTACGGGGGCCCCAGCGCGGGGGGGGGGAAGTGGCCCCCGGGGACCAAATGAAATTTTTCCGTAAAAGTCTAGTAGACCAACATACCACAAAAATTTCTTCATCCTCGGTGCCACGGTTCAGGTAGTTATTTAGGAAAAACTGCATTTTTTTGGGTTTGGGGGGGCCCAGCGCGGGGGGGGAGTGGCCCCCGGGGACCAAACAAAATTTTTCCTTAGAAGTCTAGTGGGGCTACATGCCCACCAAATTTCATGTTCCCCGGTGTTTCGGTGTCCCTGGTATCGTTGACGAAAAATTTAAGGGGGCCCCAGCGCGGGGGGGGGGAAGTGGCCCCCGGGGACCAAACGAAATTTTTCCGTAAAAGTCTAGTAGACCAACATACCATAAAAATTTCTTCATCCTCGGTGCCACGGTTCAGGTAGTTATTTAGGAAAAACTGCATTTTTTTGGGTTTGGGGGGGCCCAGCGCGGGGGGGGGAGTGGCCCCCGGGGACCAAACGAAATTTTTCCGTAGAAGTGTAGTGGGGCTACATGCCCACCAAATTTCATGTTCCCCGGTGCTTCGGTGTCCCTGGTATCGTTGACGAAAAATTTACGGGGGCCCCAGCGCGGGGGGGGGAAGTGGCCCCCGGGGACCAAACGAAATTTTTCCGTAAAAGTCTAGTAGACCAACATACCATAAAAATTTCTTCATCCTCGGTGCCACGGTTCAGGTAGTTATTTAGGAAAAACTGCATTTTTTTGGTTTTGGGGGGGCCCAGCGCGGGGGGGGAGTGGCCCCCGGGGACCAAACGAAATTTTTCCTTAGAAGTCTAGTGGGGCTACATGCCCACCAAATTTCATGTTCCCCGGTGTTTCGGTGTCCCTGGTATCGTTGACGAAAAATTTAAGGGGGCCCCAGCGCGGGGGGGGAAGTGGCCCCCGGGGACCAAACGAAATTTTTCCGTAAAAGTCTAGTAGACCAACATACCATAAAAATTTCTTCATCCTCGGTGCCACGGTTCAGGTAGTTATTTAGGAAAAACTGCATTTTTTTGGTTTTGGGGGGGCCCAGCGCGGGGGGGGAGTGGCCCCCGGGGACCAAACGAAATTTTTCCGTAGAAGTCTGGGGCTACATGCCCACCAAATTTCATGTTCCCCGGTGCTTCGGTGTCCCTGGTATCGTTGACGAAAAATTTACGGGGGCCCCAGCGCGGGGGGGGGGGGAGTGGCCCCCGGGGACCAAACGAAATTTTTCCGTAAAAGTCTAGTAGACGAACATACCATAAAAATTTCTTCATCCTCGGTGCCACGGTTCAGGTAGTTATTTAGGAAAAACTGCATTTTTTTGGGTTAAGGGGGGCCCAGCGCGGGGGGGGGGGAGTGGCCCCCGGGGACCAAACGAAATTTTTCCGTAGAAGTCTAGTGGGGCTACATGCCCACCAAATTTCATGTTCCCCGGTGTTTCGGTGTCCCTGGTATCGTTGACGAAAAATTTACGGGGCCCCAGCGCGGGGGGGGGAAGTGGCCTCCGGGGACCAAACGAAATTTTTCCGTAAAAGTCTAGTAGACCAACATACCATAAAAATGTCTTCATCCTCGGTGCCACGGTTCAGGTAGTTATTTAGGAAAAACTGCATTTTTTGGGGGTTGGGGGGGCCCAGCGCGGGGGGGGAGTGGCCCCCGGGGACCAAACGAAATTTTTCCGTAGAAGTCTAGTGGGGCTACATGCCCACCAAATTTCATGTTCCCCGGTGCTTCGGTGTCCCTGGTATCGTTGACGAAAAATTTACGGGGGCCCCAGCGCGGGGGGGGGGAAGTGGCCCCCGGGGACCAAACGAAATTTTTCCGTAAAAGTCTAGTAGACCAACATACCATAAAAATTTCTTCATCCTCGGTGCCACGGTTCAGGTAGTTATTTAGGAAAAACTGCATTTTTTTGGGTTTGGGGGGGCCCAGCGCGGGGGGGGAGTGGCCCCCGGGGACCAAACGAAATTTTTCCTTAGAAGTCTAGTGGGGCTACATGCCCACCAAATTTCATGTTCCCCGGTGTTTCGGTGTCCCTGGTATCGTTGACGAAAAATTTACGGGGGCCCCAGCGCGGGGGGGGAAGTGGCCCCCGCGGACCAAACGAAATTTTTCCGTAAAAGTCTAGTAGACCAACATACTATAAAAATTTCTTCATCCTCGGTGCCACGGTTCAGGTAGTTATTTAGGAAAAACTGCATTTTTTTGGGTTTGGGGGGGCCCAGCGCGGGGGGGGAGTGGCCCCCGGGGACCAAACGAAATTTTTCCTTAGAAGTCTAGTGGGGCTACATGCCCACCAAATTTCATGTTCCCCGGTGTTTCGGTGTCCCTGGTATCGTTGACGAAAAATTTACGGGGGCCCCAGCGCGGGGGGGGAAGTGGCCCCCGGGGACCAAACGAAATTTTTCCGTAAAAGTCTAGTAGACCAACATACCATAAAAATTTCTTCATCCTCGGTGCCACGGTTCAGGTAGTTATTTAGGAAAAACTGCATTTTTTGGGGTTTGGGGGGGCCCAGCGCGGGGGGGGAGTGGCCCCCGGGGACCAAACGAAATTTTTCCTTAGAAGTCTAGTGGGGCTACATGCCCACCAAATTTCATGTTCCCCGGTGTTTCGGTGTCCCTGGTATCATTGACGAAAAATTCAGTAAGGTGACGGGAAAAAAAAAAAAAAAAAAACTTTGACAATCCCTATATGACCGCTTTCGCTAGCTACGCTAGCGGCGGTCATAATAATGTACTTTAAAGGAATATACTAAGTTTCAACTAGATGCAATGTCTTTGGACACTTCATTGAATGTTAGTTGTATTTAATTAAAAAATGTCTTATAGTTTAAATTTATATTAAATGCAATTAGCTGAAATGTTGAGTGTTTTTTTTTATTAAGTTCTGAGTAGAACTTAAGTTTATCTTTATGTAATTTCATAATTCCTTTGTTGACTTTGAAATATGCTTAAGTGTCCTGCCGAATCTACTGTCAAGAATTTATGGTAAATTAAAATAGACTTTTCTAAACAGTCATTTCTATTGAAACTTGATAAATGTATTTGCTATTGAACGTTAATTAATAATGAAGTTGTAATTAAGTACATTTAAAATATGTTACGGTAACTTTAAATGTAATATCGTACTTAACACTAAAGTTATATTTATAATCAAATACTTTACTTGTGCTTTAGTATGTTAGTCAACATTTCTTGGAAAGTACTTCTTGAAACCATGACAAAAGATTATCAAAGCATAATGATTTAAAGTAAGTTTCAATTTGACATTATTACAAAGTGAACTTTTTAAAAGTGTATACTTAAGTGCATTAAGAAACATACTCTCTAAGTACACTTAAGGGGAAAGTTCACCCAAAAAAGTAAATTCAGTCATCATTTAATTACCCTTACATTGTTCCAAACCTGTATGAGTTTCTTTCTTCTGTTAAACACAAAAGAAGATATTTTAAAGAATGCTGGTAACCAGACAGTTGACGGCACCCATTGACCTCCATAGTATTTTTCTTTTTTCCTACTATAAGAGTCAATGGTATTGGCTACCGTCAACTGTCTGGTTACCAAATGATACAAAATAGGCTATCTTCTTTTGTGTTCAACAGAAGAAAGTTGTTCATACAGGTTTGGAACAACTTGAGGGTGAGCAAATGATGACCAATTTTGATTTTTGGGTGAACTATCGCTTTAAGTGACCTTTTATTTCAATACTATTATATTACCTGCAAGTAGTAAAAAAAATAAAATAAAATAAAAATACTTTTAAAATTTGAAGTACACAACAGGTGCACCTTCAATACCATTTTTTTCCACAGGGGAGCTCATTCAATAATAAAGTTTTCAAGAGTGTGGCAATTACTTCTTTCTTAAACATCAGAGGTATTGTTTATCTCAGTGTCCCTGATTCAGAATGCAGCATATGTCACATCAGAGCAGATGTGCTTAGACAGGGGATTATGGGATTTAGGCTACTCACTACCGTACCCCTCAGAATGTATCACGTTCAGATGTCCTGACAAAAACTCCATCTCCGGTAATTGGTAGATTTCCATAAGTAAATCCACTGCTGAGTTGATAGAGTTCACAAGGGAATAAAATGTCAGGACCTGACAAGAGCAATAAGAAGATATAGGCTATGACAAATCTAGTGAACTTTGTTTCGAGTATATCAGGTCCTTACATTTATAATAATAATTTGTCATAAATTAAATTAAGCACATCTTGAAAATATGTCTAAATTAAAGGTACAGTAAGCGATTTCTGGGACACACTGTAGAAAGGGAACAAAATGGCAGGACCTGACAAGAGCAATGAGAAGATATCGGCTAACTCTCCCTTCATTGCTCGGCCCCAAATGCATGAACACGGAATGCAAGAGTGGACATCTCTTTATCATAGCTGAAGCGCAAAATAATACTTCACGAAAAATAAAACACAGATGACAAAGGAAGAACACTGAAGAACAAAAAATAAACATACAGTACACAAGTATATACAAGCAAGAGTTCATTGTTAGTCCTCAGCAGCACACAGGCTCCATACAATGACACTCAAAACGATCTTGTTACTACAACTAGCATTACAACAACAGCATATTTTGGTTCTGTGAAACATAGCAAAGCCAATGTTATTGCTGATTGGATAGTGTATTGTGGTACTTGGTATCACTCTAAAAAATGATGGGTTGTTTTAACCCATTTTTGGGTCAGATATACCAAACGATGGATTCAAATTTGTATTTAAAAATGTAACCAACAGCTGGGTTTGTCAACCCAGTATTTTTTAGAGTGTACAATCTACTTTCAACAGCATTTCTCAGAAATCGCTTTCTGCAACTTTAAATGGTTTTATTCAACATAAATCCAAGATGGTGCATGAAGCACAAGACATGTTAAACAGAATTAAATGTATAAAAGAATCCAGTGTAATTTAAAATAAACAATTTTACCCCCATTATTTGCAGTGTTAGCTTAAAAACATGCTAATGCTAAACACTATTGCGAGTTGATTTTGCTACACAGGTACCATTTGTGTGGCATGTGGAGTTGCTATCTATGCAGAGTGCTTCAAATGGGTCACTTATGAGGTTCAATGATGGTTTGGATACTGACTTAAGCAGCTGCCTTAAAAAAGAATGATCATTCCTGTTTTCTGATGTTAACACGTTGCATGTTAGAATGTTGTTGCTACACATACTAAAAGATATTGAAAATGGGTTTAAATTAAATAATGTATCATGACAATCACTACCTGGATTATGTGGCTGGTGAACAGTGAGCAGAGAGTAGCATTCGCAGCTTCTTAGCATATGATAAATAATTAAACAGACTGAAACCATCTGGCCTTATTCCTCTGTTCTTTTATTTCGGCCGAGGCCTCTCTGGAATAACACTGAGTGCTCACAATTTATCCCCAAGAAAAAAAAAGGAAATGTAATAATCAAGGATGAGACATTCAGGCTCTTCTCGGAAAGACCGCTGGTGTCACTAACAAGAACACTTCTCTAGTCAATGGTTTAGGAATGGATACACTGGTCCCAAATCACATCAAGAGAGGAACAAGATCACAGATGGACTCTCAGGTTTGTCAGGACCATAATAATAATTCTACCGCTAGCACACCCTTCCACTTTCATTCCCACCCTCGGCGTGAGAGAAACACTAAGAAACTCTCTGAGGAACAGAGTGAGAGAATAGAGCTGTTCAGTCATGATGTCAATTTGTAGGCCATCCTGCAAGGCTAATTTGCCACGGTTCACTAGGGAATTTAAAATGGGTTTTTAGAATAGTAATCTTTGATTTATTAGAAAATGGGGTATTTTTGAGGCGGTTAAGCTTACATTTTGTTCTACAACAGCATAGATGCCTCATATTTTGAAATGTAAAATGTTGTGGTTTTAAAGAGAGAAGATGCAAACAATTTGGCTAAATAATATTTACAGTGATTATTTATTTACTTTTATATTTCAGTTTTCATTTTAACTTTAGTTTAAGATTTTTGTTTGTTAGTTGTGCGCTTTTGTAATTATTATTATTTTATTATTATTATTTTATTTCAGGTTTAGTTGTAGTAATTTTAGTACTTCAACTTAAACTTAAACTTAATCTATTATTTAGTTGCCAAGGGAACATTTTGCCACCTGGCGGGGTCGTCCGCATCTCCGATCCAGGGCCTGTAAGTTCTCGCCGCTCTCGCGACCAAGTCTTACAGGGCCTGTATTTATCAAGCTTCTTAAAGTGCCATTTTAGTCTTAAGTGCTGAGAATTCATGAAATTTACTCCTACTTTCAAACTTAAGTATAAGTTATCAAATTTCTTAAAGCTAAGAATCACTCCCGTTCACACCAAGAACGATAACTATAACAATAACTATATTTGGTCGACACCAACGAACGATAACGGTCTGCTTATTCTAAGCTCGCGCACTGCGGTTTCAAAGTGTGTACAACGTCATTGAACATGTTTTTGTTGTTCTTGTTGCATTTACACGGCTTTAACCAGCAGATGTCCTCAGCAAGCTATGTTTTGAGTGAAGCTAGTGTAATCGATCTAATAATCTAACAGTAAATTTAGCTGACGTAGTCAATTTAGTGGAATAAAATCAACACCTCGTCTTTTTCACTTCAACTTCAAAGGAAGCAAGACAATGTTGTCGAAAGGAGCGCTGCATACCTGAGGTAATACTTCTCACCATTTATTCAGAGGGTAAGAACGACTGTTTTTCATACCCATTTTCTTGAAAAGAGGCTTGACTTGTCAAACAGTGGTGGATTTTTCTGTACCTCGGCGATTAACTTCTCCACAATGTCGTCTGTCATTTAAAATGCGCGAGTCCTTTAAATTTGAGTGGATTCTGATTGGCTGTCAGTGTTTTATCACTGACAGCTGGAAAAAAATCGCTCTGAAAGTGATACCAACGATATCGTTCCTCATATCTTTATCGTTATAGTTGTGGTGTGAACTCTGCTATTCTTTAATATGGGGAACAATTTTTAGAACTATATCTTTATCGTTATCTTTTACAGTAGTTATCATCCTTGGTGTGAACGGGCCTTTACTCTCCCAGTTATTTAAAGGGGGGGTACAATGGTGTTTCATGTATTCAGAGTTGTTTACAGTGTTAAAGAGATAGATTCTCATGCTAAACATGGGCAAAGTTTTAAAAAAATATTTTGGACGAATAACGGAGAATTTCTATGCTGAAAATCTTACTTCCGGGTTGGTACAAGTTTCGGCTGGTTTTTTTTAGATCGTGGATCTAATGACGTAGATCAGAATGCAATTCCTTATATGAGCATTTCTCTCGGAAAAGCTCGCCCGCGAGCACGTCGACTAGAGGAGAGCGAGACCGCGCACATCAACGCGCTTCAACAGGAAATCATCGGCAGCGCTGCATAGGATTTGTTCAAGAATGTCTCCAAAAAAGTGTGTATTTGGATGTGAGGGAAAGCTTACCGTGTTCAGTTTTCCAAAGAACCCAGTGTTACAGGAACAGTGGATGCAGTTTGTTTTTCCGGGGCAGCAACGGAGTGTAGGAAGTGCGGTTGTGTGTTCTGGTCGTTTCAGTGACGAATGTTTTATTAACAAGGCTCAGGTCGACACTGGATTTGCAAATCGTTTGCTATTAAAACGTGGAGCGGTCCCAGTGATAAAAGACCCCATTCATGTAAGTACAACTGGATCAGATTTCTGTCTTTTGCTGGAAATCTAGCACTACCGCTTGACTCTATAGCTCCGCCTCCAGGACCTCGGCTTTTTCCGGAGAGAATCGGAAAGCTGTATTTTTCTTTTCTAAATATAATAAAACTAAACACTTTTTTTGAGATATTAAGGATGCACTACTACTCTATAGGTACTCAAGATTAACATGAGATTAGGTGAAACTGTGCATGTTATGTACCCTTTAAGACAGCTCGAGAGGTCTCTCAAGTGGTTAGGAGTTGCCAGTAGGGGCTTGTGATGGCACTGAGGAGAACTTTTTTTTTTTTTTACAGTCTTTTACTAAAGTTTACTAATTTTTATAACATGTTTCAGCTGTTCGACTAATTCAGCAAGTGGTAGCGCTTATTCCTCCCATCAGTTCGGTTTTCTTTTGGAATCCATGGTGGCTGATTACATCATAAAATCTAGGCTATATATAGGCAGGTCAGTTAACAGCACAATGATTTAAATCTTTTTATTAAGACATGGTGGAAAATGTGTTTATATTTCATTTCCAATGTGTATATCATTATATATTCTCTTGACATTTTTTATTGTCAAATGTGTGTTGAACGTAAACTCCTCTTTGGAATTTCACCATTCAATGTGAATTTATCTGAGAATATTCTTAAATAAGGAAATCTATTCAGTGATTGGTCCATGCCAATGTCGTCATCCAAAATCTCATTTATGGCACAGCAAAGTGTCGTGAATCATCTTTAAGACTTACACTTAAGATTTAGTCCTACACTTCACTTAAATTACGACTGAGATGCTTGATGACTAACTTTTAAGTGCAGCTTTGAGCCAAGAATTTTTTTAACTCTTAAGTCCATTCTTGGCAGTGTTCTTGTGAGTAATTCTCAGAGGCTTGATAAATGCAGGCCAGGGTCAGATGGAGAATACTTGTTTGAGTTTTGTTTTATGTTCGGCCAATGGTCTCACGACCACCCACATTTTCAACAAAATAGCAATTTCCTCATTCTCTGGGTCCCAAGAGGCCGCGGTTGACAGATCTGCTCAGCTCCTCAGCGAAACCTAGTGAGTGTCTCTATGCACGCTTCCTATATACCCGCAGCACGGGGCGTGGTTCGCAATGCAAATCTCACCCGCCAATGTCTATTGACTGTTTCTGTTAAAACTCTGTCTATTGACTGTTTCTGGTGATAGGGCTCTCAGGAGCGATCCCAATTCATCAGTCACTGACATAACGTCTCTCTTCCCTCCATCAGGGAAGGGGGGTTTCAATAGGTAACCTGGACGTTTTATGTTTAAGGTTTTGAGAAAGTGGGTGATGGTTTTGAGAAATGTGTTTTAGCAATTCAGAAAAACTGTAATTACACTAAAACATTTTTATCCTGTTCAGTATTGGAATTACAAAATAGTTTTTTATAGTATATAAAAAATTATTGGTTGCACTTTACAATCAGGTTCCAATTGTTAACATTAGTCAACTACTATAGTGCATTATTTTACATAGCCTAACATTGGAAAATACTTAAATAATAAAATAAGAATTGTAAAAATAATTTAATTGTAAAATCATTATAAAATAATTGTAAAACATCTTAGTAAATGTTAATTCCAACATTTACTAATACATTACAAAAAAAAAACAGAAGTTGTTTCTGTTAATATTAGTTAATATTAGGTAACAGTATTTTTATTAACAAACATTAACAAAGAGTAATAAATACTGGAACAAATGCATTACTCATTGTTTCTTAACGCACTTATATAACATTAACTAAATTGACCGTATTGTAAAGTGTTACCAGTTTATTTATAATTGTCACTTCTCATATGACAAGCAGTTTGAAAAATGGATGGATGAATCTTTGACTCGTTTCATTGAGTTTCACACAAAGCATTCTGGGATTTGCCTTTCAAGCAATCATGCAATCCTACTTTAAAATTTGGTCAAAATGAGGTATCTTAGAAGGCAGCATAATTTAAATGCCTATGATGCTCTAAAATGCTGCCTCTGTAGGCAGCTCACTGGGTTCTGGAACAGAGCTAATGTCTCTATATGGAACCCAAGAGTAGCAGATGGCACAGTAAAACTGAAGAGAATAACCAATCACATTAGGTCTCTCTCTCTCTCTCTCTCTCTCTCTCTCTCTCTCTCTCTCTCTCTCTCTCTCTCTCTCTCTCTCTCTCTCTCTCTCTCTCTCTCTCTCTCTCTCTCCCTCCCCTCTCTCTCTCTCTCTCTCCCCCTCTCCCCCTCCCTCCCTCCCCCTCTCTCTCTCCCTCCCTCCCTCCCTCCCTCTCTCTCTCCCTCTCTCTCTCCCTCTCTCTCTCTCTCTCTCTCTCTCTCTCTCCCCCTCTCCCTCTCCCTCTCTCTCCCCAAATAATGCAAACCACTAATCAAATCACTTCACATCACAAGGGCAAGTATTTCCCCCCAAAACAACCCATCTCACAATCACATTAGAGCCTCTGAGAGATGCTAGAATCCTACGGGTCTGGTCGAAAATGGCCAAGGTGTGACCCTTAGCATGATAATTTCTCCATTATCTGTGCATTATCTCCATTTTACGGTCATGTTCTGATGGAAGGTGTTGCGAACAGTTAAAAGAGTAATGCATTTTAGTTTTTTTGTTGCTTACGGTAAGTTTTCTATTATTTCGATTAAGACGTGTGTGCCAGACCCACAGCATAGAAACTCCACTGTGTCTTTGTTCTCAACTTTGAGTGAACTGTCACACTCATAAATTGAAGATAGATCACTCAGTGATGGGTTTTGTGACTGGATGAGATGACTGGCATGGATTGCACCAGTTCTACTCTCCTCATCCTCTCCTGATTGCTTCCTTGGAGCTATTTGCAAAACGTCTTGCCGCTGGTCCTCAATCATTCTTTTTGTTTTGTCTTCTTGTTCCTCTTTGTCTACTCTGGGATGATTTATAGATACTGTCCATTATCCCTGGCTGTGTCTCATCACTCACTGCTGTAACTACTCTCTGCTGCTTATCTTCAACTAAGCCTTCAAACATCACATTTTGAAGAAGTTTGTTGAGACTTTCTTTCTTCGCACCTGGGGAAACGTGCTTTAGATTTTAATCTGAGAGCATTATCTTCTGCTATAGTCCAGACCCTGCTGGTAGATGCAGGTAACTACACCATTCCTTCCCTATTGATGGCCCAAAAAAAAAAAGTAGACATGTATTATAACTATACAATTTATGTTCACCAAGACTGCATTTATTTGACTAAAAATACAGTTAAGCATAGCTGTTTTCTATTTTATTATACTTTAAAGTGTAATTTATTCCTGTGATGGTAAAGCGTAATTTTCAGCATCATTACTCCAGTCTTCAGTGGCACATGATCCTTCAGAAATCATTGTAATTGCTAATTTGGTGTCAAGAAATATTTATTATTATTATCAATGTTGAAAACAGTTGTGCTGCTTACAGTTTTTCTGAATTGCTAAAACACATTTCTTGAAACCATCACTCACTTTCTCAAAACCTTAAAGGGGTGGTATAATACCCCTTTTTACAATGTCAAAAGTCTCTGTTGTCCCCAGAGTGTGTATGTGAAGTTTTAGCTCAAAATACCCCACAGATAATTTTGTACAGCATGTTAAAGTTGTCCCTTTTTGAGGGTCACTAAAAACGCGTTGTTTCGTGTGTCCCTTTAAATGCAAATGAGCTGTTTTTCCCAGCACAGAGGGCGGAGCTTCAAGAGCTTGTTTGTGTGTGTGTGTGTGTGTGTGTGTGTGTGTGTGTGTGTGTGTGTGTGTGTGTGTGTGTGTGTGTGTGTGTGTGCGTGCGTGCGTGCGTGTGTGCGTGTGTGTGATTTCAAAATCGTGATTTCACATTTCAAAATCGAATAATTCAGTCAAAACGCACTTGTTTTCTATCATGAACACATAGTCAATCATAGCGCAATGACGGTCAAAATACTAACAGTTGGTGGCATTATAAAAACTGCATTATTTGTCATGTTTTAGTTCTATCTGTATAGAACATACAGTATGAAATCCATTTTTTTTATTCATTCAGCTGTCTGTGTATGAATTCATGGTGCATTAGATAGTGTGTACAACATAATATCTAAATATGAAGGAGTCATCAATACTTTATAGTGTACAACTGGAAAAAAAACAGTAAGTGACAGAATTGCTACAGTAAAGGCTTTATTAGCAATATGAATTACAATACGTTGTTACTGTAATACAGTAAATAGCAACTGCATTGATAGCCCTCATGAAATGCCTGACTTACCTGTTGGTTTGTTGAAAAATCCGGATAATGGAAGCAACAGTTGACAATCTGAGATTAGGCTGGTCTCTTTCACCAGCCTCTCTCAATAATAGACCATGGTTTATCACATGGTCTATGATGGTGGCTCTTATTTCATCCGTGACAACAGCTCTTACTCTCCTTTGAACAGCAGCACGCATTCTTACTCCTCTCTCCCTACCTCTCCTTCTCCCTTGTCCTGGTCCAACTAGTCCTCTCCCTAGTCCAACTAGTCCTCTTCCTGGTCCAACTAGTCCTCTCCCTCAACTACCCTTAAAAAATATATATTGTGTTGATTGTGGCCTGTGGAATGTTGGGGGTACCCCCCAATACAGTAAACTGCACATTTTAGAGTAGCCTTTTATTGTGGCCAGCCTAAGGCACACCTGTGCAATAATCATGCTGTCTAATCAGCATCTTGATATGCCACACCTGTAAGATGGATGGATTATCTCGGCAAAGGAGAAGTGCTTACTAACACAGGTTTAGACAGATTTGTGAACAATATTTGAGAGAAATAGGCCTTTTGTATACATAGAAAAAGTCTTAGATCTTTGAGTTCAGCTCATGAAAAATGGGGGCAAAAACAAAAGTGTTGCGTTTATAATTTTGTTCAGTGTATGTAAATAAAATGTAGGCATTCTAGAAACGTGTTACAGTTTTCTTCAATTGTTTACATGCAATTTTGAAAACCGGGTTCTTTTTTTTCAAAATATAATCACAATTATCCAAACACCACTCTCAATTTGCATAATTCCTAGATTGTTTGCAAAATGACACATTTCAGTCAAAACATACACACTCCAGTCAAAACATATACACATATTTGTGAAAATGCTATTAGTTTTCATTTAACCAACACAGTCCTCAATGATCAGACACTATTGCAGCCAGTTTCACACTGCTGTGATAAATAAAAAACATATTTGTAAAAAAAACTAATTTTAGGAAATAGCATGTGCTAGATTTTTGGCCAGACATTGTGACTGTGACAATCTCGTGCAATCTGTCAAGAAATGCAATTATTAGATTTGCATTATAGGGTCCCAGATGTGCATGGTGGTGGAGGACCCCATTTTGTGTAATAGCAGCGCAAAGGGTGATGTTACCCCCTCGCTGCCCTGGCACATTGGTGATTGCCCTGTGTCCAATTACATTTCTCCCTCTTGTTTTCGCAAGGTTAAATCCAGCCTCATCCACATATATAAATTCATGTTGAATTTCTGCAGCATCCATTTGCAAGACTCTCTGAAACACAGTACAAGACAATTGGATGCTATTCAATATCTATTGCACAGTATTTTTTGTGACAGAACATTATGAGCAGTGCACAATACCACACCATAGTAAGATGAACAATACATACCTCCACATACTCATTGCGCAGATGTTTCACTCTGTCTGAATTTCTGTCAAATGGTACCCGATACAGTTGCTTCATGTATATTTGATTTTTCTTGAGGATTCGACCTAATGTTGACAGAGAGACTCGTTGGATGTTATTGAAAATATAGTCATCATTGATGATATTGGCTTGGATTTCTCGCAGCCTGATACAATAATTGGTCAAAACCATGTTTACAATGGCGGCCTCTTGTGCACGAGTGAACATAGGGCCCCTTCCACCTTGGTGTCCTCGACCCTCAATCCTATGTAAAAAAATAAAAATAAAATACACATGCAGTCTACTGTCAAGTGTCACAGTAAACAATATTGATGATAAGCACAGCAAGCTTCAGTTTCAATGTACTGTGTGGTTAGCTTACCTGTTTTCTCGATGAAATGTCCGAATTACTGACGCAACAGCATTTCTGCTGAGATTTGGTTGAACTCTTTGTCCAGCTTCCATCAGTGTCAGTCCATGGTTGATAACATGGTCAATAAGCGTTGCACTGATTTCTTGAGTCAGATTTGGTCCTCGTCTTCTTTGTTCAGGTTCTATCAACTCTTCAAGTCCTTCTCTACCTCTTCCTCTACCTAGGCCTCTTCCTCTACCTCCTTCTCCTCTTCCTCTACCTAGGCCTCTTCCTCTATCTCCTTCTCTTCCTCTACCTGGGGCTCCTCCTCTACCTCTACCTCCTTCTCCTCTTCCTCCTTCTCCTCTTCCTCTACCTCTACCTCCTTCTCCTCTTCCTCTATCTCCTTCTCCTCTTCCTCTACCTGGGCCTCCTCCTCTACCTCCTTCATCTCCTCTTTGAGCTCCCCCTCTCCTTCTCCTTCTCCTTCTCCTCCTCCTCCTCCTCCTCCTCCTTCTTCTCCTTCTTCTTCTTCTTCTTCTTCTTCTTCTTCTTCTTCTTCTTCTTCTTCTTCTTCTTACATTTTTGTTGAAGACAGGTGAACTCACCTGCTGCCTTTTATAGCACACCTGAATGCTGCGTTTTCAAATTAACACATGTGTGCTTCCACACCTGGTGGATGTGATTATCCAATTCGTTCATTAGTGTGGTCATTGGCAATCTGGGGCTTTGTAATGACAAGGAAGTAACCTCACAATCCTTATCTCTGTCTGAGGTGTGAAAATGTGTGTAGAGTTTTACAAATCACTGTGTGTAATGTTTTGCAAAAAGGGTGAAGCAGACATTGTGTGTAATGTTGTGCAAATCTGTGGAGGTGTTTTGCTCATTGGAGTAGAATTTTGCAAATTGTGTGGAAATTTTTATTTTAGTGTGTAAACAATCGTAAAAAACTGTAATTGACTGCATTGTGTGTGAAAACAACATGAATTGTGTTAATGGTATAGTCACAACAGACAGATGTTGTACTAATTGTGTTTAGAGTTTTGAAAATGTGACTACAGATTGGACAAAAGGATGTTAGCAATTGAAAAAAACTGTATTAAGGCTGGATCTGTCAGAATAGAGGGTTTTTCTCTACGGCTGTCAAGAGACAACATTGACTGTGATGTGGACAAAGTCCTCAGGCCAGAGCCAGCAGGAAGACATGATGCTGAAGCAGTATCAATCTCTCATTGACCTTGATTTTGTAGTTGCATAACTTACAGTATTTGAGTGTACTGCAACATGCTTTTCAGTTAGAGTTTTATTTGAACTTTTTGGCATTTGCAGTTGAACTGCAGTATTTTTACAGTATGCAAGTGCTGAATATACAGACATTCAGTAGCCTACTATGCAATATTCATTACAATACTATACTTGCAGTTCATACAGTTTGCAATATATTCACCTTAGTTGCAATTACTATACTTTTTTTATGTAATTGCAAAAATGTACTGTATACAATATTTTTTTCTGTAATGGTCTGGATTCTGTGTTCTCCAATTTTTTATGTAGTGTAGTGCTTATATTATTGACTCGTGTGTATGATATGAAAGCATTGTTTGATTTTGAGTACAGGTGAAATGGCTTTGAAACAATTGTTTGACTTTGCCAGAAGAGTCAAGGGTTTTGTTGTTTTTTGTGTTTATTTAGAAAATTTGGATTTGTGTTTAATGTTGTGAGAAAATAGGTGAAGGTTTCATGAAATGTGTCTTAGCAATTTTGAAAAACTTTAACAAATTACTGCCAACTCATTACTGGTGATTGATTTCACATTGTGGTGATTTCACATGAGTATATGGTGAGATGAGTGGTATCCCACTCAGTAGGAGCCAGCAGTGGGAGGTGGAAGACAAAGAATATGTGGGGGTTAAAGCTGGTCAAGACAAGGAGGAGAGGCCAGAATTTAACGTCCAACGGGCAGCCGTCCAAGTAACCCATTATCCCCACGTGGACCCAATATCATGATGAGTGTGGCTATATCAGAGATAGTGTGGTTGGACGCTTACCTCGTATTGGCAGTATAATGCAGCTCTCCTTGTAATCTTACTTGAAGGGCTAAATCAGGTCTGTAGATTTAGCCCCAGGTCTGGGATAATGTTCATTTTCACCATGATCAAATGGTGCAAGCATGGATTCGGGCCCATCCTCATTACCCTAAATTTAGCTCCAGTTTTTCTCCACATGGAGGTGGAAGGTATAAGATAGGCACCCTCACAAACAAGTCACCATTCTGCAGGCCATGGATGACACATGCAATGACATCTGGATTCGCCATGCCAGAAGATTCATTCCAAGATGTTTAGCTAATGAAAACATTTACTGTGATGTGCATGAGAACCTGTGGCCAAATCCACAAGACAGGGTTGATGCAAACATAGAAGTACAGTGAGGAACACTCCAGTTGACATTTTACTGTACTGTAGGTTTTCATTTTTTTCTTATCTAAATCTTTCTTTTGAAACACCTTTGTTGTGATTTGATTATTTCATCAATAAATTTCAGATTTTATTCAATGATTCCGCTGTGTTTTTACTATTCTTTGTAGTATTATTACAGAGAAATATGAACGTGTAGAACCATAATGAAACCTGCATCACATATTTTGTACAACTATATTTAATGTTTGTACTAACAACTACATGACAATGGGTATACATACATGCAAAGTTTTGAGTTTTGTGTCTAGAGTTGAAAAACGGCATCAAGGTTCTGAAATTGGTGACAAAATGCACCAGTCCAACTAAAAAAGCTCAAAGAATAGTCTAAATAAATAGTCTAAATGAAAAGCATGCTACAGTGCATTAAAAAAAACATCTGGTGTGCCAGATCCAGCCTAGTGAAAAATAAATATACTTAAATGTATTTGAAATACATTTATTTTATGCTAAGTGTACATTACATTACATTGTACATATACATTGACATATTTATGTACTTGATATAAATACCCTGGTATACTAAATTGGTATACTTAAAGTATACCAACTAATTTTGTACTTTGTACTTAGGGGTCATCAGATGCAAAATTCTCTTGTATACGGTGTCTGCATATAAATGTATCTTTGCAGTGTGTGGACACAACCACCATACAATGAAAAAAAATCAATTCACTCCTTTTTTTTAATCATCAAAAAGTCTAAACACTCTCAATAATCAAGCCGTTTGGATTTTCTGAGCGATATGATGTCATATCACTCATGCTCCTCCCACGACTGCTGACTTACTGTCCCGTATTAGCATATTTCCGCCCTCAGCCATTTGCATATTGTCCATCAAGGCATCACTTTACTTGTGTGACACCCCCCACGGAAGAGAAGAGTGGGGTGAGCAGTTGCTCATTATCATTTAAAGAGACATGCACCGAAACGGGTCGCTGTAAACAGAGCTGTTTTTGATGAGTTAAAAAGGGTGTTGTTTTACACAACCATTGAGGAATTTTAACCAAAGTATGTTACACACTTTACATGAAGACCCTAAATAATCATTCCAACTTGTAGAAAATGGGCACCCGATGACCCATTTAATGCACTTTAGTTATCCGTAAATAGTGCTGAAGTTCAACTAAAGATATACTTATGTATATTTGATTGTGCTAAAGTGGAGGTATCTTTAGGTACACTTTAAATATCATGCATTTAAAGACTGATGTTATACAGTGATCATACTATCCTTACTAATAGTGATATTAAAACACATTTTAAGGCTGAATTTAAAGAAATGTGCATTGTGCAATAAACAAGTACTCAAAATAAAGTTTAATTATAATTATATAAGCAAGTCTCAAGCGATATGTCAGTAAATATGTTAATGTATTTGCAGTATACTTTGTATGAAAATGTATCTTAAATACATTTTGGTCGTTTTTTCACTAGGGAACACTGTCCACAACTTGCTATTTCTCGCCATTATCCTCTTCCTCTTCGTCCACCACCTCATACATGTACTCTTCCTCTTCTCCTTCTCAGTTAGTTTCCATCCATTGTGCGTATCACCATTCAGTGCACCTGGGCCATCTGTGCACTCTGAGCTGTCTTATATTTTGTACAGTTGGTTTGATCTCATCATTAGAAACAAATGTCAACAATTTTTGAGTTATTGTGTGTAAACAATGACAACTGTGTTGTAATTGTGTTTAACGTTTGCCACTTGTGTACTGTTTTGCAACACAAGTGCATCGCAGTGCAAAATGTGTTTTAGTGTTTAGTGTCTGTGTGTTTAGAGTTTTGCAAAAAGAGTGCATGAGGTTTGCAAATGGTTTCTAACTGCCTGAACTTGTTTAGGATTTAGGACTGATTTAATTGACAAATTGGTTTAGGCCATTGAGAATTTGGTTTAGTGTTTTATCAATTGTGAAATCTGTAAAAACAAGATTTTTTTTTAAATCTTACTCACTCCAAACACAGCAATTTTGGGGGAATTGCTCTTAAAAGTGTGAAATGGACCATCTTGCCATTTACTCATAAACAAAATGACTCACAATAAAAATCTGCAGGACTGCACACTAGAACACTAGCACACTACTAAACGCCTCAGAGTTTCTCTACTTTTGTCTGGAATCAGGAGCCGCAGAATAGCAATCTCGGAAATGAAAGTGCAGGATATGATGCAGGGATTTCCAGTGGGACCAATGCACATAGAGTAGGTGGATTAAATCGAGGTTTATTAAACCAATCTGCAGGAATGGAAAAATTCCTGCTTCAGTGACCTTTAGCAGGGGGTCATCGCTACACCTTTTCCTTCATTATGAAGTGGCCTTTTAGGAGCACAGAGCTAGCTTTCCATGTGCAGCGATTATTTAGACCATTATTGCATTTTTCCACTTCAGTGTAATTCTGGACAAGTGCAGCTAGTTTCGTGTCAGTAAGTCTAATATCTTTTTGCAGGAAGGGAAAGTTATTGGACAAGCCTTTGACCTTTCACTATCCCATTCTATATTTTCAAGCTTACACAGACTTACCATTGTGCAGTCAGACATATAAATAAAAAAATAAAAAGGCTTTTTGTGATTTTGGCGTGAGTAATAAGAGAAAACGATGAAGCACTGGTCATCTCATTGTGCAGTATTTCCTCAAATATTTCTTCAATTTCATCATTTTTCTTGAGAATGCATTTGCGGATGGCAAAGTCAGCTGTTTTTCCCTCATAGCTGTGCATGCTTAAGATAATTCAAATGCGTTTATTCGCCATGATTTCAAAAGCATTTTCCATACCTGCAAACTAAATGTTGGCGGTCTGCTTTTATAGGATATTTCGTTTATAGCAAAAAAAAAAAAGAAGTGATTACACTACAACCAAACAAAACGGCAGAGCTTGTATTAGTGGATTTTTGCTTACTGTGGCTTTCCTCGTCTGTGGTGGCATATCTGCCATTTACTCACTTTAAATCAACAGCAGATGGTGTGAAAATTTCCATTATTCTACATACATTTGCGGTAACAGCAAAAGGGTGGATACGTGAAGCACAGTCAGGGCTTGTGATCTTCACCGGATTGATGACTACATATTTCTGCACTGATCTGTCCAATGGAACATGAGAGTAATTTTTTTTTTAAAAAGTGGCGTTTCCCCTGTCTCGCATTCTTCAGAGCTTCAGAGTTTTTCTGGAAACTTTTTTTCAGTCAGTTTGTCAGAAGTCATCTCTATCTTTCTTCTGCCATAACCCTGACTGCCATAGTAGAAGGTGAGTCTGGAAATCTCTCTCATGCTCTCGCTCTCTTTCTTCTCCCACACATGGTGGGTAGCAAAAGCAGGCGCTTACAAAATGAGCATTTATGACAGAGATTAATGTGTGTGCAGTGGGGGAAAGAGCAGAGCAGAGAGAATACACAACAGCAAATCCATTACTCTCCTCTTGATAAACCTCTCTCTTCTCTCTCTCTCTCTTTCTGTCTCTCGCACATATTCTAGTGTATAGTAAGGTTATGGAGGTGGGGACAATGTTTCTCTGGATTATAGTACTCCCACATCATATCACAGACCTAATTGGATCTGAAAGGCCTTCCCTTTCCCCTCTACCTTCCGTCCCATTGTGTGCAATGAACATTGGCTGACTATTGAAATATAGCAGCACTAAAACAAAACAAAAAAACATCAGCCCACTAAAATTAAAATCTTAATATGATTTGCTTGCTGCTTTTTTTTTTTTCTTAAAGTCACAACCTGCAGTGATAAATCCATTTCATTTGGCCAATTTGATATTAATTTATGATAAGAAACACAACTAAATTAAACTGAATAAAAGACATATTAAATGTATAGATATTAAGCAACCTACAGAAATAATACAAAATACACAAAATACAATATAAACTTATAAATAAAACAATAAAGAAATCACACACATTACATAAAGTGATGAAAATAAATGTAATATTAAATAATATAAAAATAAAATAATATAAATAATAAATTATAATGCTGTCATGTATGTTCTCCATCTGCCCATCTTCACAAGTCAAGTCATCTAGTCAGAAACTTCTGGGTTACTAATGTAACCCCGTTCCCTGAAGGAGGGAACGGATACACTACGTTTGAACTACTGACGAATTGGGATCTCGCCTTCGAGTGTAAACTAAACGAGCCAATGCACATTTGCGTGCGAGATTTAAAAGATATAAGAAATATAAGAAAGTGCACGTGCAATTGCACATTCAAGTTTGTGCTGTGGATCTGTGTTCCCTCCTTCAGGGAATGGGAGTTACATTAGTAGCCTAGATGTTCCCTATCAGTCAGTCAGCTTTGTACCAAAGCACCACTATTGCTGCCCTTTCAGCGCCTAATCCCTCCGCACCTACTGGGGTGGAAGATGGGACAGGGTCTTACACAGAGAAAGTCAATCACTGCTGTACCTTCTTACCCATACAGTGAGACTTTTAGATAACACAGGGGAAGCGTGCCTATGGAAAGGGACGCTATACGGAGGCCACATCCTGCCCATAGAGAGGTAACGTGGGAATTACACATAATATGGACTGGCCAACAGGTAGTGCTACATATGGAAGGTCTCTGTGGTAGATTCAGCCTAGTTAGGGTGAAATCAAGACCGGCAGAGTGGGCTCTGCCCAGGGAAAGACACGGTCTTGTGGACAGGGGAGTCGTACCATGGAAGAATAAACATATGGGATCGCACGATAGGAGAATCACAACATATAGGCACCTAGCCCAGCACAGGAGCTGACCAACTGGGCATACAGTACTTACAAGTGCTAGGCCTAGCGTCTGACGTCTCCACCACGTCTGACTGCCGAGGGTGCTGGATGAACTCTAACCAGGGTTCGCCAGTTGGGGAACTCACCTGGGGAGCAGGATAAGTGCACATATCTGGTCCTTAGGAGGGGAATGGCGCTGCAAACGAGACACCGAGTGGGTCCTCATGGTCCTACAAGTAGCCAGTAGATAAAAGGAGACTGGCTCTACATGGAGATGGTAAAACTTAGCAAACGTGTTAGGTGTCGCCCAGCCCGCAACTCTACAGATGTCTGCCAGCGAGGCGCCTTTCACCAGTGCCCAGAAGGAAGCAAAACTCCTAGTAGAGTAAGCTCTCACCCCAAGGGTGCACAGCTCGCCTTGGGTCTGATACGCCAAGACTTTGGCATCTACTAACCAGTGGACCAACCTCTGCTTAGAGACAGCCTTTCCTTTCTGCTGGCCTCCATAGCAGATGAAGAGCTGGTCTGAGGTCCTGAAATTCTGACCAAGGTATAATCGTTAACGAAAACGAATGAAAAAACGAAAACTAGGTGGGAAAAAACATTGTCGTTAACTGAAATAAAAATAAAAACGAGGCATTACAAAAAAACGTTAACTAACTAAAACTGTAATGTGTGTTTGCCAAAACTTGTAAAATAAAATAAAATTATAGAGTAAATGTCCTTAGTTTTCGTATTTGTCAAGGTCTTTCATTTTTTAACGCTATTTAAAACACGCAGCGTATTCGTTCAGCTGCATTTCCTTTCCTTTCCCTGCTCTCCCTCCCTCTCTCTGTCACTCATGCGTCTCTCACATGCGCGCGCGCGCGCACACACACACACACACACACACTAGCCGTTTCTCAATATGCGAACTTGTCTGTACTTGTGTTCTTGTGGACTTGTGAAACGTCATCAGTCGCTGCCCTAGTACTGTTCCAATTCAAAGTTCACATCTAGGCTGCGTTCCAGTCCAAAATTGTCATGCCCTTCACTTGCTAACTTCCCTTCGTCTCGTTCACTCGGATGTACGTCATTGCGAGTGCCCACTACTGGCGGAAATTGCAATGGGATGAACTGGAACGTCCTAAGCCCTTGATCACTTGGAATCAGCTGTGGAGTTGATTTATTATTTACATTTTTTTCCCTTTAAGAATTTGTTTAATGCAGCATCCAAATGTTTATAGGTGTGTTTGGGTTGTTTTAAATTAAAAAAAAATTATAATTAATATATCATAGAGTTGTCTGTGTGGTGGTGATTAGACGAGATATGCGGTGACGTCACAATCGTGTTGCATTGTGGGACATATAGGTGCCTGAAGTGTACATTTGAAGCAGACTCGCTCCCTCGGTCAAAATCGAGGGAACGAGGGTCTGTCCATTTAAACTTCCCTTGTCCACTTCACGAAGTGGAACGCACTTCAAAATGGCGGCAGGGATTCCCCCGAGGGGAAGTGCTTAGGGAAGTTCGCAAGTGCGTGTCTAAAAGTGGACTGGAACGCAGCACTAGCCAAGTCCAGTTCAAATCCCCGGATGTGTTCTTGATCCGCCCCTTTTACCGAGGATGCATCGAGAGGTGACTTGTGCGGACTTCAGACAGCCAGGTATCCCAGAATGCATCTCACACCAACCAGCAAGCGTCAATAGCAGAGGAGAAACCCCGCGTAATTTAAAAATACTGCTATAATTGTGTCACAAAATGTAGTTTTAAGAGTATTTCAGGCGAGAATGTAGTTGTTAAAAGCTCAAATCTTTGGTTTATTTATAAAGATAGCGCCTATTTGAAAATTTGATCTGACGTTTTCGGAGTTTTGAGAACCAGGCAATCGGACGCTCGGCGCTCGTACCCCGCCGAGAACAGCCTCTCTCGGCTAGTGCTGCTGACTTGCCGGTGGCTCGGATGTCTAGTCTAGTGGTTTAACTAACATGAGATATAAATCGTCTTGTGTATATCCAACAGGCGATTTATTTATTTTATTTGTCTCATTAATGTATAATTTGTTCCCTGGCAAAACGTTTTAGCTGAGAGCAAAGTGAAGTTTCATAGCTTTATTTAACGTTAGTCTATTTAAATTTAACGTTTTAGCGAGAGCTGACTTATGTTTGACTGAATCGTTGGCTTTTTATTGTTGTAGCTTCTTATACCTTTTAGGCTACTTATACTTTTAGAATGGCTATTATTGATCATTAAAACTGACATTTAACAAAAAAGGTTATTATGTCATTTTATTTTATATATTTAAAACATAGCCTATACAATATTTTATTATTGTCTGCATGTTGCCTATTCTCTTCACTGTATATACATAGGCCTATATGACACAACCCTGTCTCTTTTTGCTAAATATTCGTTTTAATGATCAATATTATAATGTTTTTTTATTCATCATATTTTTTAAATGAAAACAAAAAGAGTCAGGGTTGTGCTTTATATTTTGTGTTGTTGTAAATATGCAGTGAAGATAATCAATTGCGTTTCCTGAACCACATTTGTGTGGCCATTATGTTAAAGATTTTTTTTTAAATGAAAATGAAAAGAGGCAAAGTGGTGGTTTATAACATATTTCGTTTTATTTGTAGCCTAAAGAGATAACCGGAGTAGCCAGAGCGAGCTGCATGAGTGACGCTATCAAGTACGCCGCTGTTCCATTTGCAGAATTATCGGACTTGTGTCCTCCCGTCCTCGGGAGTTCGTTCTCCTGAGTCGAACTTGTCAGTCCGAACTACCAAGGACTCAAGTCCGAACTTTGCTTACTTGGTATTGAGAAACGGCTTAACTCCCCTCCGTGCACACCGCGTTTCCATGAGAAGGAGTGTTCGTTCGACGTTGAAAGCAAGTTCGCGAAAGGTTGGTATCTCTATCTCGTGAACACCTTTTCACAATCACACATTAAAAAGTGGTATAACAATATTTTAAATTCTGAATATAATTTTGTCAGTGTGTTAATGTCGACCCGTGAAGCGATTGCGCCTTATTTAGAAAGTTAACTAGTCGCTAGTTTGAGGTAAAATGCACTTTTTGGTTGTGGTTGTCGATGTCAAAACACTAAGCTGTGATTCAAATATAAAATAATGTTATGCCATTTTTTTACTTTTACACTGAATGTTTGCTGCTTCACTCCAGATGAGTAGGCTGTTGACTGTAGGCCTAAAGGGTAAATTTAGTATAGGCTAGTTAGTGAAAATTGTTGCTGTGGTATTTGTGTGAATTCTGTATAGAAGATGTGTAGATTTTTGATAGGGCGTGTGGATTTTGTAAGAGGTAAAGGAATTTCAATGGGGTATGAATTTTTTTCTAAAATTGTATGATGTTTTTGTTGAGTTATTATTACACAATACTTTTTCTGACCTTTTTGAATCTTGCCCCTGACAAATAACCCAAATTACAAAAAAAAGACTAAAACTAACACTAAAACTAATAAAAACTAAACTAAAACTAAGCATTTTCAAAAAATAAAAACTAAACTAAACTAGCAAACTCACTTTAAAAACTAATTAAAACTAAACTGAATTTGAAAACAAAAAGTCAAAACGAAATAAAAATAAAAACTAATGAAAAATGCAAAACTACAACAAAGACTCTTTGACTATAATAACCCTGATTCTGACGTATTGTCGAATGTGACTGACTGATAGGGGACTACATTTCCCAGCATCTTTCCTGTCCCTCACCTGCACTCACTCAGCTATCAGCTCTCCAATCTGCATCAGGATAAGAGTGCACACCTCACAGTCACACTTGGTCTGGCCTCAAACGTGGATACAGACTCTTACCTGCGATACTCACCATAACTATTGTTCCTGTGTATCTCCAGCGATCTCCTTCGATCTTTGTTCCAGCAACCCTGTGGAAAAGTGTTACCTGAATACTCACCATGCTCAAACTGAGGTATGTGTTTCCTTCAGTCATCCACCAGCTACCATTCAAAGAAACTGTTTATAATTATGAAACTGTTTTTATTTAACTTACTCACCTGCATTGCTCTTCTGTACAATAAACCCCTGTTTGGGTTCACTAATCTGTCTTTGAGTCTGACAGATTAATTAACCAGACAAATGCTCTTGCAATTACATAAATAAATAAATGAACAAGTAAATAATACATTAAATAAAACATACATTAATTTAACACTTTTTAGTTAATTATTAACTGTTTTAGTTGATAGTATAATACATCTGATATTAACTCACTTTATGTGAACTTAACACTTAAAGGCACAATATTTAACTTTTTTGCTTTAAAAATATCAAAAATCACTATATCTATGGTATATATATTTTTTTAGTTGTGTACTTACATTATCCCGACTGTTTCCAACAACTTTCAAACCAGGAGAAATTTGTAATTTAATTCGAAGACACGTCCCGTTTCTTTATTTCCGTTTTGTCGCCGTCAATGGCGTCATATCCGCGTTGTCCCTGGTTTCCGCTCGAACTGCCATAGCAACCAGAGCTATGAACCAGAGCCCTCTGATAGTAACCAAAGCGACAGACGCAGACAACTGTGTAGTTCGCAATGTCTATTTGCACGCTGTTGTTGTTTCGTTCAAACATTATGGACCATGGCAAGCAGACTTTGGATAAAAAATGAGAACTAAAACGAGAATCAATATCAGCGCGGTGTTTTCGAGATGCCTAGAGCTCCCATAGACAGAATATAAACGAGAGCTCCACGTCCGAGACTTCGACCGCTTCTACATGTACTTTATTAAACAGGTGAGCACATTTACATAAAACTAATCAATGTTATATAGTTCAACAATGATAAAATGTTAGAATATGATATGTATGTTATTCTAATGTTGATCTAGCTTACTGCTAGTCTCATACAGACAAACTAACACATAAATTTCAACACACTGAAATGCAGTTTAGTGTGCTAGTGTAATGTTAGACCAAGTGAAACAGCGCTGCGTTACCTCACAAGTTTAATTTGTCTAATAAACTGACCTGTGAGTAGTAATTCTGCACGTGTAGTTCGGTAGAATGAATTGTCCATATTGCTTTTATATCAGCGGGATTCGCGTCGCGCGTGGAGCTGATAGTTGTCTCTTAGCAATCCCGAACTGCTTCATATCACAGTCATGATAAAAGCATCGATGTATTCAGTCATCCATAAACATTATTAGATCGGTCGGCTTGACGTTGACGACAAGATCCATAGTTCTTAGCAAATGTTGCGTCATCAAAATACGCCTTTGTTATTGTAAGAGGTTAGCGACCCCTAGTGGCGAAAAATTCCATACTGTCCGTTTAATCACAAAGTGTTTTTGTTTATTGTTTTCATATTTTCAATTCTTAATTTTTTTACATCTAAATTGTATGTAAATGTGCTAAATTGTTTTAATAAATGCTAAAACGTATAGCTAACTTTACCTGGGGTTACAATTACATGTTGCGAGTGGTTTTGCATACAGGGTCTATGAGCAATTACCACTGTGCCCTTTAGCAGGGCACCTAATCTCAGCTTGCTCCAGGGGAGCTGCACCTGACAGATGTGCGACTTTAAAGGGTAACTAAACCCCTGGTCAGAGCCTGACTCCACCCACTGGCAATATTTGAAAAATGCTGGAAAAGTGGGCAGACCCCAGCGGAGATAGACGGGACGCACCGAGGGCGGGGCTGAGTGGTGGGGCGTGCACCTGAGACCCGCAATGACGGATTAATTGACAGCTGCTGTCAGACTCTAAAATGGAGAGTGACTCACAGCAGGGTCGCAAGACGACGTAAATTACATGCATCTGATGAGTTTTATCGAGTTGATGTCAATAGCGCGCGCTCTCTGTAGGCATATTCATATTTTGCCGCAATGTGAAAAAAATCCAGCAAAATGCACTGACGCGTTTGTCGACCCCAGAGGATTAACTTTAGCCTAACCATAAAAAATTGTGATTATATATATGATCACTCACATCAAGACGACGCTACGGTGGTGGAGTCCATGCAGGAGGAGCAGCGTTTGACACTGCGCCGCTTTTCAGCACGAGCTGTGTGGAGAAGCCCATTTCCACCTCTATTGCGTTACAGACAATATTGGTTGCACACTTGAGCTCCACTGGCGCCTAATTTCCAAGTTTGCTGGAAAGCTATGCAGTCCAGCAGTGCTTTTGCAACCAGCAAACCTACACCTACGTACCCTCCTGACCACTGTACTAAATACAGATAAATCTGCGCTAACTTGAAGCTATCCTAACTGCTATCCTGATGCAATACTATGCGTGGTAGCTCTAGCTCGTACCAAGGGAGGGCGTGGTGAGCTCGTACCAAGGGAGGGCGTGGTGAACTGGAACCTGCTTACGTAGCGGTGTGCCGCTTACGTCACGCTGTACCGCAAACATCCAATAGCAAAATTCAACTGCAGTAGCCACCGTTCAACCTGAAGAGGGAAGCACTCAGACGTTTTTACACCATATATTGTAGAATTAAAACACTTTATACCCAAATGTCAAAAAAGTTACTCGAATCAATGAACAGCACTAATAAAGACCCAATCTCACAGATCATTAACTAAAAAAAGTTGGTTTAGGGTTTAGTTACCCTTTAATGCCCGGTTGTAGGATTTTGGGCTGTCCCAGATGAAAGATGACTAATCATGGCGGTTTCTGTAGCCGTGGCTCCTAAATGGTGGTCCTATATTAAACAGTGAGAGAGGTTCTAAGATGGGCATTGCCACGGTCTTGCGACCAAAGATAGCCTGCGATCATTTTCTGACAGTGTCAGAAATATATCATGATCATCTTACAGTGTATTTGCTGCTATGCCCTACGTCTGCTGACTAGCCAATAAAAATGCCACGTGAAATGGCGTATTGTTCTACGCGACATGGCGTTAAAACAACTTACCTCAAGCTCTATTTGCAAAATTGGCATGCCAAGTTGGCCTCCTTTCCTAGCCATGACCACATCCATATTTTTCCTCTTTCGCTTCCTCCTATTTTTTTTTTAATGCACATAAAAACCCCAATTGCCAAAGTGTGATTCATCTTGCTCTATTTGTTTACCACTAGTGCCTGCTGATGACGTTTAATTATGCTAACTTGTGTTGTAGCCTACGATTCAATAGGTGTCATCATCATAGTCTACATGTCATACCCACGTTTATTAGATCCATGTCGTGCGATTTGTAATGATCTTATAGGACTGCTGAAACTGCACAGTCTGTAGCAGGCTAGAATAGGTGGTTCACACACAACCTTTGGAGTAAAACAGCATTCCTGATTGTTTTTTTTTTTCACCAACATTGTCAAATGCACAAGGGTGGGATTATTTATTTATTTATTTTAATTATGCTAAATCTGATAACTTTTATGAGGCTTTGTGTTAAGATTATATCAGCCAGACTTGGGGAAATTTAACACATACTAACACATACAGACTAACACATACAATAGGAGCTGTGGGCCATAATACCAGAGAAAAAGTAAAAGAAAAAAAGAACAAAGTATATTGTATTTCCAGTGTAATACCAGTTCAATGGCACTGAAGTCCGATGGATGGATGGATGGATGGATGGATGGATGGATGGATGGATGTTTCCCATGTGTTTTGTCATAAAAGCTGTGCATCAAAAAGTGTGCCAATTAATTTTAGTACAAAAAATAGGGTTACACTTTATTTTAAGGTGTCCTTTTTACGGTGTATTTATACATTTAAGTACTGAGTAATAAACAGCATGTACTGTACTTATAGGGTTTAGGTTTAGGGTTAGGAATAGGGTTTGGTTTAGGTTTTGTTGTATGTAATTATGCATAATTTACTGTTATTACTAAATACTACATATCTTTATTACTACTAAAATATGTAGCAAGGACACTGAAAAAATAAATTGATGCCCAAACTAGCTAAACCAGGTCGCTTGACATTCCCTCGCCATCCTTGAAAACCGTTAACAAAATTGCAAGGTAAAAGAAAATATTATGCAAACTATATTATTATTAATTATCAATTCTGTGTATTATTGGACCTATGCTGTTCATAGTAAAATTAATAGATGTTTTTCTTTTTGTTTGTACTTTTTTTCTTTACTTTTACACAATTTTAGATTACACTTTATTTTAAGGTGTCATTGTTACAGTGTAATTATATATTTATATATATATAAGTATTGAGTAATATTAAGCAACTACATGTACTTACTATAGGGTTAGGGTAGGATTAGGATTTGGTTGAGGGTTAGTTGCATGTAATTATGCATAATTTACTGTTATTACCATAGTAAGTACATGTAACATATGTAACAAGGACACAGTAAAATAAAGTGTTACCCAATTTTATTATTGTGTCTAATGTAAAAGACTGGGTTCTGAAGCAGTTCACCACTAATCATGTAATGCAAAAATAATATTTGCTTGTTCCCTGGAAATTAGCCCTCTCTCTTTTTCTCTTTGAAGATGGCAGAAGGGTCACTGGATGTGATCACATTGTGCATTGCTCAGTCTGAGTAATCAACACATCTACATTTTCCTCCCAGGATGATGAAAACGTGACAGAGGACGAGAGAAAGAAAGTGGAGCGGGTGCTTGTCAAGTAATTCTTATTTTGTTGTTGAAAGGAGTGGGAACATAAGCTACGTGTATGCAGGTGATTCCACACACACCTGAAGGTAAGGAAACAGGTCAAGAGAGATTAGGGAATGTTGCTCAGAAGAAAAGAACCCTAGCACCTGTTTTAGGTGTATTTAATCATTGTTTGTCTGTAGCTTCTTATCCAGTATAACATAAGCAGGGGAGGGGAATCAGTTATTTTGTTCTACTTCAGTTTGAATGAAACACCTATGCTTCACTTATGCACGCCATCACACAGACTAAAATAGTTTTCACACATATCAGGAATGATATAATCAAGGTATAAAAAAAGAGGTTCCATGCAATTTCACACAAATATCAGTGATAAAAGTTTTAATTTTTTTCCACAGAATTACACATACAGAAATGTAACAAATAAAAATGAATTGTGATCAATTAAATTACTTGGTGTATATACTGTATGTGTGTATGTATTTTAGTATTTAAATGCATGTTTGTCTATATATACATATACAGGGCATCTGGAAAGTATTCACAGTGCTTAAATTTTTCCACATGTTACAGCCTTATTGCAAAATTGATTAAGTTCAAAATTCTACAAACAATACTCCATAATAACAACGTGAAGGAAGTTTGTTTAAAATCTTTGCAAATTTATATATATATAAAAAAATTAAAAAAACACATGTACATAAGTATTCACATCCTTTGCTCAATGCTTTGTTGAAGCACCTTTGGCACCAATTACAGCCTCAAGTCTTTGAGTATGATGCTACAAGCTTGGCACACCTATTTTTGGGCAGTTTCTCCCATTCTTCTTTGCAGAACCTCTCGAGCTCCATCAGGTTGGATGGGGAGCATCGTTGCACAGCCATTTTCAGATCTCTCCAGAGAGGTTCAAGTCTGGGCTCTGGCTGGGAAACTCAAGGACATTCACAGAGTTGTCCTGTAGCCACTCCTTTGTTATCTTGGCTGTGTGCTTAGGGTCGTTGTCCTGTTGGAAGATGAACCGTCACCCCAGCCTGAGGTCCAGAGCGCTCTGGAGAAGGTTTTCATCAAGGATGTCTCTGTACATTGCTGCATTCATCTTTCCCTCGATCCTGACTCGTCTCCCAGTTCCAGCCGCTGAAAAACATCCCCACAGCATGACGCTGCCACCACCATGCCTCACTGTAGGGATGGTATTGGCCAGGTGATGAGAGGTGCCTGGTTTCCTCCAGACATGATGCTTGCCATTCAGGCCAAAGAGTTCAATCTTTGTTTCATCAGACCAGTGAATTTTGTTTCTCATGGTCTGAGAGTCCTTCAGGTGCCTTTTGGCAAACTCCAGGTGGGCTGTCATGTGCCTTTTACTGAGGAGTGGCGTCCATCTGGCCAATCTACCATACAGGCCTGATTGGTGGAGTGCTGCAGAGATGGTTGTTCTTCTGGAAGGTTCTCCTCTCTCCACAGAAACGCTGGAGCTCTGTCAGAGTGACCAGCAGGTTCTTGGTCACCTCCCTGACTAAGGCCCTTCTCCCCGATCACTCAGTTTGGCCGGGCAGCCAGCTCTAAGAAGAGTCCTGGTGGATCCAAACTTCTTCCATTTACAGATGATGGAGACCACTGTGCTCTTTGGGACCTTCAATGCTGCAGAAATTTTCTGTACCCTTCCCCAGATCTGTGCTTCAATACAATCCTGTCTCGGAGGTCTAGAGACAGTTCCTTGGACTTCATGGCTTGGTTTGTGCTCTGACATGCACTGTTAACTGAGGGATCTTATATAGACAGGTATGTGACTTTTCAAATCATGTCCAATCAACTGAATTTACCTCAGGCGAACTCCAATCAAGTTGTAGAAACATCTCAAGGATGATCAGTGGAAACAGGATGCACCTGAGCTCAGTTTTGAGTGTCATGGCAAAGGCTGTGAACCCAGCAAACACAGAACGTTGGGACAACGTACCCAACCTTCTAACAACGTTTTAACAACATGGCCAAAAGGCCAAAACTACGTTGTGTGGTGAAGGTTGTTACAGCGATGTCACAATGTTGACATTAAACCACCATTCAGGGCCATTGCTTAAGGTTGTGCCTATGGTGTCTTGACAACCACTGGACGACATTTGTACTCGTCACTGCCCTGAAGTGCGAAAATCAGCCTTTTAAATTTAAACCGCCCGTTGGGCTCATATGTGTTGACTCATTCTTCATCGAGCAAGGATACGTGAGTATTGCTTTAATTTAACCTACTTCAGCTAAATAAGATATGTAAGTTAATCATTCAAACACAACCTACAACTTCATTTTCTAATGTGACTAATATAGCCTCGCTCAAACTGTTTAGTTTTTCATTTGATTTGTCTGCTATTTAGTCTCATTCGTTTCTTTGCTCATCTGGATTTGTGGATGTTTCCTGGACGACCTTTATCGCCCAGCTTTCGACTACTGTCTGCCATGTACAGAACCCGGAAATTTGTATATTCGTTTATTTAGTTTTTTTTCTTTTTTCACAAATGTATGACTTTTGGAAGAGCAATTTGATTACCATATGCAGTTTTAATAAAGTTGAATTAACGTAACCTTCTGTCATTTTGACACTTCAAAGTGTACACTTTCAGGTGTTGATTATAATTAGGCTAATTTACTGATAGCCCCATTCAATAATAATAAGGATAAACAATATTTAAATATTAATATTAATATATAAATAATTATCTAACATCTGACTAATTAAAAATGAACCTCAAAACATAAAATGCTAAATGGGGGATATCTATAATTGTCAGAATGTCTCTCAGTTGCTGAATGTCGCGCAACAACCGTTGCTACAGCCAAGTCGCGTCTAACAATTCTATGTTGTTACAATGTTGCGAGCACGTAGATAGTGACGTTGCCACAGCAGAAATGCAACGTGCCACAGACGTTGCCACGACGTAAATGTGTTTGCTGACTTATGTACATGTGTTTTTTTCGTTTTTTATTTTTAATAAATTTGCAAAGATTCAAACAAACTTCTTTGACATTGTCATTATGGGGTATTGTTTGTAGAATTTTGAGGAAAATAATTAATTGAATCCATTTTGGAATAAGGCTGAAACATAACAAAATGTGAAAAAAGTGAAGCGCTGTAAATACTTTCCAGATGCACTGTACACACACACACACACACACACACACACACATCAGTTATCTTCAATATACATGTATTAGAAGAACAATGCATGTTTTAGATGCAGTATGGTAA
This sequence comes from Squalius cephalus, assembly GCF_949319135.1. Lineage (NCBI taxonomy): Eukaryota > Metazoa > Chordata > Actinopteri > Cypriniformes > Leuciscidae > Squalius > Squalius cephalus. The sequence goes on along the minus strand of NC_137137.1, from coordinate 20,386,160 downwards.
AATATCTATGAATGAGGTAAGGAGCATGATCTATAAGTAGATACTGATGATGATGATGTGATATCAAAAACATTTAGTCTTTGCACTGTACACATTGTATTGCTTTTCAATACACGGATCATACATACAATACACAATGTTACTTTTAAATGTAATATTATCGTCAAAGATGATTGACAATTAGCATACACTTTTGGATTGGCAGTATGGTTCTGTTCTGGGCAAGAACTCCCCAACCATCCATGCAGCCTAGTATGAATAAGAGCAGGGAGCGCAGTGATAACTGACATAAATAGTGCAAATATCAGTAATGTTCTTAATGACAATAATTTAATGTAACAACATAATTAAAGATAAATGACAGTCTGATTTGAAGAGGAATATCAGAACGTCAAGTCCTGACTGTGGATGACAGGAGGAGCTGGAGATGGAGGAGGGTAATTATGAGCAACGCGATAAAGCTGTACTGAGTATTAAAGATAATACTGAATGGACCTCATATTAGGATGCTGTGATAGGCATCGTATTCCTATTGGTAGACGTGGATTAGATGAGAGTCATATTTTGTTGATCATGGAACAACATTCCTGTCTGAAAATTTAATCCATAAATGTAATCATAAATGTAACCATATTCATACATCTAAACCCTCATCTTACCCTATAAGTTATATTTATATAACATATATGGATAGATAGAACATATAGGATATATATTTATAGCACTGATGTAGAAGCATCTAACCATGGTTGTAAGCCTAAACTTGACATAAACGGTAAACTTGTCCCTCAAATCTGATTGGTTGATTGGAATGTGTTTACATCGATACGCAATAGGAGGCAAAAAGCAGCTGTCTTTATAAGCCAGTCATTTGAATCATTTACCCAACCAATTTGTTTAAAAAACACTGGTTTATTTAGTGTTGCAAGCAAAGAGTTTCAGGCTTAGGGTAAGTATAGTTACAATGAATTGAACTGTTTTATACTGAAATTCATTCTGAAATACTACAGTCTCTTTGTACTGTTTTCCCCCAATATAACCAACTATTTATACATGGCATCAACTTGACCTTCTTAAATTTACATTAGAATGTGTATGCTGGCCTGCATATGTTATTTAGGCTGTTCTAATTGCTTTCTTCCTTTGAACTTTTTGTCAAATTATGTCTATTTTCCTTTGTGTTTTTCACACTAGCAAGAGCATTTCATTTTTATATCAGTGTGTGTCCTGAATTTGATTTCATCATATAAATGTAGTTAGTAGGAGCCATAAAGTGGTCAGGAAAGCAACAGCGACAAACCTCTCTCTTTTTTTTTTTCATCCTATATCGTGTTTCTGAAGCACTTCTTTTCTTTGTTTATGGCTAGTGAGCAGAATTCCATAAGAACACGCAGATGCAACTGCTCATGCTCTATATAAATAACACATTGACAGATAAACAACCAAAGTAGCCTGCAGGAAACACTTTAAAGCTTGTAACGAGGCAATGCGTCAGAGCAATGATGTCCATGTTGTGATTCCAATGTTGTGATTTATTATTATTATTTATTAGATAGCATGACAAGCATATCAGCCTTATAACCAATAGTAATGCAAAAAAACATGGGAAAACTCAAGAGGAAATTAAAGGTCCTTATATATATTATAGCAATACCTTTTTTCATTACAAAGAAGGGCTTATTTTCTATATATGAAATGTGGCCCTACTGAGCATAATAACACATGCACTGACTTCATAAAGCAATAGTCCAGAGGCCTGTAATGGTGACGCTTGGATTACTCATTATAAGACCCCATCGCAGGTTATACATAATAATTCACACACAAAAAATGCTTTATTCATTCAAGATACATCTTTTTAAATGTTCATTTTTAACCATCTTTCAACCCTTTAAATAAACCCATCTTTGCCTTTTATGAATGCACATTCATCCTTGATAAAGTTTGAATTGTTCTGCTGCTTGTGGGTGGCTGCACCCCTTTGAATAACACTTTTAAAAGTCAACTTTCAAAAACAAAGAGCAGAGAGTTTCCATGTGTCCTTGACAATGAAGACGTGAGCCTGTACCTTGTGAAACACAAAGTACAAATGACAATGGCAGGGATGTAGGAACATCAGAAGGTAATGACTGTTTCTGCTCTACAGCAAGCTACACAGATGAAGCCAGACCAAATCAATCAACCACAGGCAACTGTTAATTTTTTTAATATATTATACCTTGAATTAAGATATTTCTTAAGTTTTAAGTATTTCTTATTCCATTGCTAATTTTGTGTGTTATATCTCTGGCTAACCTGCTAACTCACGTACTGAATACTTCTACTAAGCAGCTGGGGGCCACTATTACCTAAAATCATGTCCATTAGCCATTAATGCAGATTGTCTGTTGTTCTTACTACTGTCACAAGCTGGGCTCGAACTCGGGTCTTAGGTGTGGAGAGTGAGTGTTCTACCACTTAGCCACAGAGGAGGTAATGTTGGACCCAAACGAAATACTTTGCAAGTCCAAAAAAATCCAACAAAAGTTCTTCTCACAAAGAGGTATTAAAAAGCAGATAATCCAAAATAAAAGATAACAGGAGAGAAATAAAATAACTCCACGAGGGGAGAAAAACACAACCAAATAACTCAGAATAGCTTACTTGGGATAGCTTAGATAACTTGAAAGGACTCAAGAGTCACAGCAAGGAGACACATAGCCAGGACTCAAAAACTGAGTGAGGAACAAGGGGAAAAAACACATCTTATATACTCTAGAGGAAACAAGGCACAGGTGACCTGGATAACGCTAACAAGGAAGAACTAAAAGCAGAGGGGAACACAGGTGACCTCTAGAGGCCCGGAGACTAACAACAGGAGGCAGGATGCTGACAGGACCCCCTCCTCTAGGAACGGCTCCTGACGTTCCTTCCAGAACACCCTGGCCTACGGGTGCGAAACTCTCGAATCAAACTAGGGTCCAGGATGTCCTTCGCTGGAACCCAGGAGCGCTCCTCTGGCCCGTAGCCCTCCCAGTCCACCAGATACTGCAAAGAGTTCTGGACCCTCCGGGAGTCCAGTATCCGGCGCACTGTGTAGGCTGGCTGGCCGTCAATGATCCTGGGAGGTGGAGGGGGTCTGCGTGGGGGGGTAAAAGGAGAAGACAAGACAGGTTTTAATAACGAAACATGAAAAGTGGGGTTAATTCTAAGGGAGCGAGGGAGAAACAAACGATAAGAAACAGGGTTAACTTTCCTTGCTATGCGAAAAGGGCCAATGTATTTCTGGGAAAGCTTCTTGGATTCAACCCGGAGGGGAAGGTTCTTGGTGGCCAACCAAACTCTTTGACCAGCTCGGAAATTAGGGGCCATCCGGCGGCGGCGATTAGCCTGGCTTTGGTATCTCTGGGAGGTCCGAAGGAGGGTACGTCTGGCCTTTTTCCATGTCCGCCTACAGCGTAGGACAAAGCGCTGGGCCGAGGGAACACCAACTTGCACCTCTTCCTCTGGAAATAATGGAGGGGTGTATCCAAACTGGCATTCAAAAGGGGACAATCCAGTGGCTGAGGACTGGAGGGTGTTGTGGGCATATTCAGCCCAAACGATATAGGTGGCCCAAGACGTGGGATTACTGGCCGCCATACAGCGCAAGGTGGTTTCCAGATCCTGATTAATCCTTTCCGTCTGGCCATTAGACTCTGGATGGAACCCAGACGATAGGCTGGCGGTGGCCCCAATAAGCCTGCAGAAGGCCCCCCAGAACCGGGACGAGAATTGGGGACCTCGATCGGAGACGATGTCCAGGGGAATCCCAAATATCCGGAAGACATGGTTCATGAGGAGCTCAGCAGTCTCCTTGGCTGAAGGCAGCTTAGGGAGGGGAATAAACCAAGCGGCCTTAGAGAACCGGTCTACAACCACTAGGATGACTGTGTTACCCTGGGATGGAGGGAGTCCTGTAACAAAGTCCAGAGAAAGGTGTGACCACGGCCTGCAAGGAACAGGTAAGGGATGGAGCAGTCCCTGGGGTCGCTGACGTGTAGACTTTCCCTGGTTGCACACAGGGCAGGCTTCAACATAGACCTGAACATCCTTCTTGATGGACGGCCACCAAAACCGCCGCTGGAGGAAGTCCAGTGTGCGAGCACTACCTGGATGGCATGTCAAGGGCGACTCATGACCCCACTGCAAGACCCGGGCTCGAACAGAGAGAGGAACGTACAGGTGTCCGGTGGGACCACCGCCTGGGTCGGGCTCAAGGACAAGGGCCTCTCGTACCACTCTTTCAAGTTCCCACTGAAGAGGTGCGACAATCCTAGAACTCGGAATAATCGATACCAAGGGCTTCTCTTGTATTTCGGGAGAGTAGGCTCGAGATAGGGCATCTGGCTTGACATTCTTGGTGCCAGGTCTGTAAGACAGGAGAAACTGGAATCGATTAAAAAACAGGGACCATCGCGCTTGCCGAGGGTTCAACCGCTTAGCCTGCTGGAGATATTCCAGGTTCTTGTGGTCTGTGAGAACCTGGAAAGGATGCTGAGCCCCCTCAAGCCAGTGGCGCCACTCTTCCAAGGCCAGTTTTACCGCAAGCAACTCTCGATCCCCCACATGGTAGTTGCGCTCAGCGTCAGACAGGCGGCGAGACATGAAGGCACAAGGGTGTAATTTTCCATCCTCACCCCTCTGTGACAGGACGGCTCCCACCCCCACCTCAGAGGCGTCCACCTCCACCACGAAAGGTCTTTCTGGGTCAGGGATAACCAGGATCGGAGCGGAAGTGAAGCGGCGCTTGAGATCCTCAAAGGCCCCTGCTGCCTCTGGACCCCAGTGAATCTTGGTCCCTCCTCCCCTGGTAAGCGCCGTCAAGGGGGCTACCACAGAGCTGAAATCCTTAATGAACTTTCTATAAAAGTTAGAAAAGCCAATGAAACGTTGAACCTCCTTGACTGAGGCAGGAGTGGGCCAGTTGTAGACTGCTTTGACTTTCTTGGGGTCCATCTCCAGGTGGCCAGGAGTGACGACAAACCCGAGAAACTGAGTCTGGGAAACATGAAATTCACACTTCTCAGGTTTTACGTAGAGATGGTTGTCAAGGAGTCTCTGGAGAACCCTGCTAACATGCCCCTCATGCTCCTTCAGTGACTTTGAGAAGATGAGGATATCGTCCAGGTATACGAAGACAAACAGATTAAGCATGTCCCGGAGAACATCATTAATCAGGGCCTGGAATACTGCGGGGGCATTTGTGAGCCCGAACGGCATCACCAGATATTCATAGTGACCCGTGGGGGTGTTGAAGGCCGTCTTCCATTCGTCTCCTTGCCGGATCCGCACAAGATGGTAAGCATTGCGGAGATCCAGTTTAGTAAAAATGGAAGCACCTTGAAGCAACTCAAAAGCAGTGGCCATGAGAGGAAGGGGATATCGATTCCGAACAGTGATCTTGTTGAGACCCCGGTAATCAATACAAGGCCTAAGACCCCCGTCTTTCTTTTCTACAAAAAAGAAGCCCGCCCCAGCTGGAGAAGTAGAGGCACGGATGATGCCGGCTGCCAAGGACTCCTTAATGTAGGTATCCATAGCTGAGTGTTCAGGGGAGGATAAGGAGAAGACTCGACCCCTAGGAGGGCAGGAACCGGGGAGTAGATCAATAGCACAGTCATAAGTGCGGTGAGGTGGTAAGGAAGTAGCCCGGGACTTGCTGAACACTGCCTTGAACCGATGGTAAACACTGGGGACACGGGAGAGGTCGACCGACTCCTGAAACTCTGTACTAGGGGCTGAGGAACTCTGAAGCATGCAGGTGAATTGACAAGTGGAACCCCAACTTAGAATGGTACCAGTAGGCCAGTCGATCTGGGGATTATGTCTGCACAGCCAAGGGTGACCCAGGATAATAGGATACTCGGGGGAGTCAATGAGATAGAAGGTCTCCTCCTGCTGGTGTTGAAAGATGGTAAGTCGCAGGGACTGAGTAGCCTCTGTAACTTTGCCTGGTTCCAGAGGTCTGCCATCCAAGGCTGTAACTGCCTGGGGTTGAGGAAGTAGTTGGGTAGGGATCTTAAGTTCCTTAGCCAAGGTTAGATCCAGGAAATCACCTGCGGAGCCAGAATCGATCATAGCCTGGACCTGATGCTGGTGGCCCTCCCAGGACAGAGTGGCGGGAATAGCTAGGACAGCGTTAGTAGGAGGAGCTCTAATTTTCCCCATCACAGCCCTCCTGTAGCCGGGCGGGGACAGGCGTTTCCCGAAAGCTCGGGGCAGGTGGAGCGGAAGTGGCCAGAAACCCCGCAGTAGAGGCATCGACGCTCCCTCATGCGACGTTCCCTTTCGTTGGGAGAAAGCCTGGAACGGCCTAACTGCATATCCTCTGGGGAATCCTGGAGTTGTTCAAGGGGCGAAGAAGCTCTGGATGAAGGAACACCAACTGGAGAAACAGAGCTGCTCAGAGGAACTTATCATATCAGCCAGGAGTTGAGAATGACTGGCCATCAGCTCTTCTTGTCGGCTGAGAACAGCTTCATGGCGCTGGAAAGATGCCTCATGTTGAGCGATCACCGCCAAAAGGTCCTTGGAACCGAGTGTTTCTGAGTCCATGTCTGACTCAGTTTTTCTGTCACAAGCTGGGCTCGAACTCGGGTCTTAGGTGTGGAGAGTGAGTGTTCTACCACTTAGCCACAGAGGAGGTAATGTTGGACCCAAACGAAACACTCAAGCCAAAAATCCAGGCAAAGTAGATTTATTCAAAAAAAGATACTTTGCAAGTCCAAAAAAATCCAACAAAAGTTCTTCTCACAAAGAGGTATTAAAAAGCAGATAATCCAAAATAAAAGATAACAGGAGAGAAATAAAATAACTCCACGAGGGGAGAAAAACACAACCAAATAACTCAGAATAGCTTACTTGGGATAGCTTAGATAACTTGAAAGGACTCAAGAGTCACAGCAAGGAGACACATAGCCAGGACTCAAAAACTGAGTGAGGAACAAGGGGAAAAAACACATCTTAAATACTCTAGAGGAAACAAGGCACAGGTGACCTGGATAACGCTAACAAGGAAGAACTAAAAGCAGAGGGGAACACAGGTGACCTCTAGAGGCCCGGAGACTAACAACAGGAGGCAGGATGCTGACAACTACTCTGAGTAATGATAAATGATGGAGCAGGATTTGTTTTAAAAAACTTTAATGTTACATCAGTCATTCACGTTAGTGCTTGGCTAATGTATGCACTGTTATTTAAACAGTTCCCGCACATGCACCCCAATAAATTAGAAATAGCCTATACACATTGGTTTGCTGATGGAAATACAGTTGCAACATCTCATAATGTACCTCAAAATGAGTAGTGTATCACTGAGAAACGTCCTGCTCGAGTCGTCCTTGCGATGGAGGTTCGGGTTGAATAACTAGTTCTTCCAATGTTTCATTATCGGACTCGCGCTCGCATTGAGATGGTAAAATCGACGCTGTTATGGTAAAAAGACATTGTTACTGTCTTTACGGTGTGTACAATCGCTGCGGACTGAGGAAGCCTCTTGAGCTGAAGTTCAGTTTTGGTAGTGGGCGTTTCTTTTCCGACAGGCGCTGTAAACGGTAGACCAATCATAACAGACTGGGCCATCTGGCCAATCAGAGCAGAGCAGGCTTTCGGATTCAGAAAGGAGGGGTTTAGAGAGACTGATTCTTCGGACAAGTCATTTGAGAATCTTTGAAAAATGTGGTGATGTGCCATGTATATTATGAGAAAAAAAAAAAAAAAATTGACCTTTGAAGCATTTATACCTAGGAGACCTCCAAAAGAAAATCAGGAACCTTAGAAAATAGCATAATAGGTGCACTAAAGTTAATTCATTTGCGACTTTTGTGGAATTTAATTATCAAAGGTCAGCAGCAAATGCTTTGATAAATATTTTAAGAGAATAAGTATTAAAGAGATTTTAAGAGATTAATTATTAAACTGCATGTGTATACTTTGTAAAGTAGTATTACAGTTTTTACCAACTGCTTACACACAAAATCTTTTCATGTCACACGATTTTTGAAACCTCTCACTCAAAGTGCAAAACTACATGCCAAATCTTCAAAACCATAAGCTATTTCTCAGCCTTTGACTCAGTTTTCAATTGCATAAAACACTTTTTGCAAAACACTACACACAATTCTCAACCTAAAACACAAAGATCTATCAGGAAGTGACTTGCTTTCCTTTTCCAAACACAACCAATCAAAATGCTACACTTATTCACCAGGTCACACACACACACTCTCTTCACATGTGCAAACACTAATTTCTTAACTGATCACTAACCAATCACTGCTTTACTGTAGTATAGGCCTAAATAGGTCAAAGGTCAGATGATCTGTTTTGAACAATGGATTCCTGGGCCCCCCCGGGACCCCCCCACCCCACAAACACACACACACACACAATTGTGTTACAGTTTTTCTCAGTCGCTTTGGTGCATTTCTCACATCACTATTTACATTTGCACAACAGTTAGTTCAACCTCCACAAAATTTAGTCATTTGTGCACATCATAGTAGCAGTTTCTCATTCCTTCCAACAAATTGCAAATGCTTTTGGACATGCATCAATTGCGTTCATACAACTCTCTGCTGTTTTATAACATTATCATTTGCTTATGTCATGTCAGTCAAAATTAACTATACTTGTGAATGCCGAATAGTCATTCCATATAAAACTAATAGTCCTCATTTCATTGCTTGAGTCATTACATAAAAAAATGTTGAACTAGTTGTCAAAATCTGTCAAGCTAATTTTACACATTTTTTTTAAATCTTTTTTTTTTTCTGAAAATGTCTCCTAAATTGAACAATTTCTCTCAGGTGAATCTCAGCTTTCACTGATGAGGAACGTCTGGATGTGCATGAGTGATTACAGTACTATAATATGTTGTATGTTCAGTTCCAATATGTACTGCAATATTGTTTACAGTTGTGCACAGCTCTACCCAAAGGGAGTTTATGTTAGTTGTAAATAAGGGTGTATTTTTTCTTTTGCACAATGCTGTGAACAAATTAGATTTGCAAAGAGCATATGCAGTAAAAATGTGAAACATACATATTCAGTGTCTTGTACTCAGTTACCTCACTAAATACAGTAATGTGTAACTTTACTGTATTTTTCAAATGGCTGTGCAAATAGTATATAGTGCTGTCTTGAGCATTTTCAGGTAGTGTCACCAAGATCTGACTTTTTTGCATTGGAAAACATTTACAGAGTAAACTGTCATAATGAAAACATGACAAAGCCATTTGAAGATCTTGTTCATAAACAATGTGTCAGGACTTTTCATCTTGATGACACTGACACTTTCATTGACATGAATACTTACTTTTGAGGAATGAGCTATCCATTTTGAGCAAGTGACACGCTATTGCAGGTTATCAACTAGGTTTTGCAGTTTTTACTAATTGTTTTGAGAACTGCATTAACTGTTGTGCAAATGTAAATAGTGATGTGAGAAATGCACCAAAGCGACTGAGAAAAATGTATTTACTGTATTCTAAAGAATATACTTTTGGTTTACAGTACATATGTTTATGGTTTTGTTGTATGCTACTGTAAACAACAATAATGTTAGGCCTAATAAATATTTTCTGTTTCTACATTGCATTTGGTGTTTGGTGTTGTTACATCAGATTACTTTCACTGTAGAACATTGTATTGAAATGTAGATATAAGCCTATGAAAGACCAAAGAGCTTTAGATTTAGAACAGCAGTGTTTACATGGTATATACAAAAATGTATTATTATGAAAGAAGTGTTTGCCATTTGATGCAAATGCTTCATTCTGACATGTGTTTATGGCATTTTGAATGCAGTGTTGCATTTTGAAGGAGATGTGAGGCATTTTGCATTTTGTGTGTGCAGTTTTGAGAATTGTGTGTAGAGTTTTGAAAAAAGGAGACTTAGTTTTGAAAACGTGTGTAAGCAATTGGTAAAAACTGTAATTATTGATGGTTTATTGGTGTCTTTATACACAGTGGATGCACATATATTTTAATGGTCCAATCTTTGTTTATATGTTAAACAAAAAAAATATATATAAAGGGGAATAGATAGAAAAGATGACTCTGGCCTGAGCCCTTATCAAACATTTTTACATATTTTGCTTTCATTATTGTTGCCAGAAGTGATTTCTTGCATTTGCATTCAGATTTAACTTCATTTTAGGTTCGTCAGACTAAAAAATTGTCCATCATTTTAGATGCTAAAACAAAAAGCACTGTCTTTGCTGAACAACTGATTCACACAAATGAACTTTTAGCCTGTACTATTCAATTATGACATCTCACCCAAACCCATCAATCCCAGAGCCACTAATTCTCACTGTACATTTAGTTTGAGAGTCCATCAACAAGACCACAGTCCTCCAGTGCTGCTTTTGGCTGAGAGAAAGAACAGCTCTCTTGAGTAGAGAAACTCTTGCCAAATTTAGCAAACATTCCCTTTCAGATATAAGCCCTCTTGTTACTCTTGGTGAATCAGGTAGTGATTCACTGCACTACTGATTGATCATAATAGCCTAGAAGATGCTTTTATTAGATTTGCCTTGAGGCAAAATTAGACTCTTAAAAAGCAACAACCCAACCCAATACTAAAGCAATTAGATTATGAGATGTTGATATTTAGTAAGTATATGGCCTGGAGGTAAGCTGTGGAATTTATTTATCCTCCAATAGCGAAACAGCCGCAGAGCTCCAAGTTTTATTGCTAGTGTGTAAAGAAAACAATGGAGTACTCAAAGCTGGTAAGATGTCCTGAGGCCTTCTCTGCTGTTTGTCTTGTAGCGTAGGCTCGGTGGATGATGTTTCTAATCCTTTTCAGAGCTATACAAAATGTGCAACTGCCTCTCTCTCTCTCTCTCTCTCTCTCTCACTCACTCACTCACTCACTCACTCACTCACTCACTCACTCACTCACTCACTCACTCACTCACTCACACACACACACACACACACACACACACACACACACACACACACACACACACACACACACACACACACACACTCTCTGCCTCTCTCTCTCTCTCTCTCTCTCTCTCTCTCTCTCACACTCTCTCTCTCTCTCTCTCTCTCTCACACTCTCTGTGTGTGTGTGTGTGTGTGTACTTGTACAACTATCTTTGTGAGGACCAGTTTGAGTTTTAGACCATCAGAGTGAGGACAAAGACAGTAAAGTGACATTTTGGCCGGTCCTCACTTTCTGAGACCCCTTTAAAGGCCTGTTTGAGGGTCAAGACTTGGTTTTAGGGATAAGGTTATAATTAGGTTTAGGGTAAGGGTTCGGGTTAGGCACTTAGTTGTGATGGGTAAGGTTAGGGTAAGCGGCCAGAGATTGCATTGTGTCATCCTCATAAAGATAGATGTACAATAGTGTGTGTGTGTGTGTGTGTGTGTGTGCCCTTGTATATATTACATTGTGGGGACCAAATGTCCCCATAAGAATAGTAAAACCTGAGATCACCTACATTGTGGGGACCAGCCAGCGGTCCCCACTTTTCAAAAGGCTTATAAATCACACAGGATGAGTTGTTCTGAGAAAGTAAAAATGCAGAATGTTTCCTGTGATGGGTAGGTTTAGGGGCAGGGTCAGTGTAAGGGGATAGAATGTACAGTTTGTACGGTATAAAAACCATTACATCTATGGAGAGTCCCCACAAAGATAGTGAACCAGACATGTGTGTGTGTGTGTGTGTGTGTGTGTGTGTGTGTGTGTGTGTGTGTGTGACATCATCCATTTACTTCATGTTTTAAATCTGTGCACCCAGAAAAAAGTACTGTTCAAACTATAATATTAGTTCACTTGAATTTTTACGATATGTGAACACTCTAAATGACGCCTATAATGTGAAACAAGGGCCATCTTGGGTGGTGGTTTGGGAGCAGTTTGAGGCATTGTGAAAACTAAGGTCCCGGGGTTCATTTGATGTCACGCAGTGACAGAGAGAGATGAGCAGCGTGTTTTATTATTTCTATGGAGACAGAATGAGGAACATATTAAAAATGTAAACAGCAGAATAATACACCAGGACTGAAAATCTGCAGAGATTTTTCTCTTTGAAGAATGGATAGAAGAATTAATAAAAAATCCTGATATGAGAAATTAATATACAGGAAAAATAATGATTATAATACCTTTTTAAGAGATGGGGCTCCTTCATGAATAAAATTGGTTAATTTATTTAATCTGCTGTAGCATATCACCTCAGTGAATATCTGAAAATGAGATTATGCAAGATGGATATAGTGACTTCCCACAGCTGGCTTTGTTTGTGAGGATTATTGGGTTTTTTTTGTGTGTGTCTGTTTTTGCATATTGTCAGTTGTATATTCATGTTTTATGTTTGTTCATGCTTATTGTCCGTTTTTTCCTTGTCACACTAGAAATTAAGGCTCAAGTTTGTAACAGGGACATGAAAGTGAAAAAAAATACAATAGAAATATATTATTTCGAAAAACAAAAACAAAAATATCTCTTGGATTCTATCCATACTTATGTTCAGCTTGCTAAAATTTGCCCCTAAAAAATATTAATTCAGGTTATTCCCTCTCTTAACCTAATAAAACATAACAAAATGTATATCATAAAGATGTTGTATTGTTGCAGAAGCAGAATTATCATTGGTAACTACTGTATAGTGTAAGAGATCCACTAGAGGCGAGTGTAGTGAGAACCCAAGTGCAGTTTTTATTGATCCAAAACATGAACAAATACAAATAAACCAAGACTTGGCTTGACTTGAAAACTAAACTTGACCATAACATGACCATAACTTGAATATTACTTGACCATAACTTGACATAAAACTCACCACATTTTAATAATCTCATTAGTTTTAACAGTCGTAATTAACTATTGAACACTCATTACAACATAAATTAACATAACCATCACCAGTATTATATTACAATAATACTCAAATGGGTTGTTTTTATGGGTTCATTTTCTGGATCTAATTATACTCAACAAAATGCTGTATTTTGTTATATAAACATAAGTATGTTCCACACTTAAGTACAAGTATATGCATATCATGATGACTATATTATGTACTTGTTTACATCTGAGTGGATGTGTTTCATCAGAAAGATCAAAGAGAGAGACATAAAAAATTTTTTAAAAAAAACTGAAAGAGAGAAGGAGAAATCTGGCTCCAGGGCACAGAGATGCTCCAGCACTGCCACCAGGCTTGGCTCGCTATGAAAAGCAATTTTACAGCAGATGATTCAACCTCCGATAGCTGTTTACTATCTGTGCAGAGGCAAAAATCTAAGGGATGGGGGGATGGGGGGATTGAGGATAGGGGTCTTGCCAGGGGGCAATAGGATAGAGGTTCCACAAAAATCCATTTGCTTATATTTGGAGCAAACGATCCTAGAGACTACTGAGAACATAATTGTGCTCTGTCACTGTTATGCCCAGAAGTAAGACATTTAACCTGAGGTTACTGCTTTATGACTATTTCTGCAAGTAGCTTACTGTAATGGTATTTTCACACTTAACCCAGAGCCATTCTAAACCCTGGGTACCCAGAGTTAAAAGCGACCTGAACCCTGGCCTGGGTTTAAAAAGACGGTAATCCAAGGTTAAGTGCAGTGCGAAAATCCTTGGAGTCACTCTGAATGAAAAGCTGCAGGCTGATACAAAATGCTGGTAGATCATCTAGTCAACGGGGATGAAATACTTGATTTATGTAGCCTAGTTTTTTAAATGAATGAAATAAAAATGTTATTTCTCTTATGCCAGTCAACATCAAACATATATTGTGCTTGTTGCCCTGGCTTTTACTGTCCATGGCTGATGCTTTTATTGTCCCCGTTAATCATATCCGCCTATTTATTATTTTTATAGCTCGTCTATAACACTTAAAACTCAGGGTCAGTCTAAAAGGAGACTGTTAAAAGTCTATCAGCGTTATTTACTCCAAACACAGCTGAGCACTGGCTCTCGTGGAAATCTTAAAACTTTATGACACTGACCTTGTAAAAGATAATCAAAGCAGGTTGGTCCGAAGTTGACTATGTCGTAAAACTGTTGTACGTATAAAAATCCAAATGCACATTTAGGGTGTTTAACGCTCATGTCAAAAAGAAAACCTATTATTTTGAATGTTTTTGATAGTGAATATATAAAATGCAAATTTCTGTAGAATTCTTAAAATCCCTTCCATATTTGTATTTTACTCAAGCGCCAACATTCCTGTCTCTCTCTTGAATCCAACACGGAAGTGACTTAAACTGCAAACCGTTGACTGGCCACTAGAGACAGACTGCAAAAGAGAGTCAATCCCATATACCCCCCCATGTTAAAATTTAGAATTTTTTTATAACTCTACATTAAGCCTTAAAGTTCTGCATAATTAGGGGTGTGGCCACTTGAGTGACAGGTGGATTGCCTCTGCTGTCACTTCTAGCCGTTTGTCTGCTGTGTGTTAGCCATCACGTCACCTCAGCTAATCCCAACTTTTTGCCCATTTTTTGTTTATCCTGGAGTGATGCGCGGTGATGCACTACCAAGATGGTGACGGCCGGCTTTGCCCACTTTGGGCTTCAAAAATGCTCTTCAGAGACCTACGGGTGACGTCACGCACACTACGTCCATATTTTTTACAGTTTATGATTTTACTTCACATTAAAGTTAAGGTAAGTAATCTGTTTTATTAAACTCTCTTCACATCCTGGTAGCAATCAACGATAGAAGTGGTCTAAATATTAAAACATGTGTCTTCTGTGGAAGTCTCAAGACCAAAACATTTTCCTCCAATCGGTCCGAATGCGATGATCCGATGTCATACCTGCCTGTCAGCACGTATTTCCATTCCTCCGCGCGCCGTACTCACGCAGACATCACACGTCATCAGTGCGTTGTAGACAGTCAACGAGCGCCGTAAACAAACAGCAGTCATCTTTTACAGTTCCTCCTGAACCAAAACAACGAGCCTATGCTGCATTCATGCCATGTCGTAACCATAATTACGAGATGGCAACCCGTGACGTTCTACCCGGAGCTGTTCTCATCCTCAAACTCGAATTTGTGTGTTTCTATGTCAACACTAACAATTCTGAAATGAATCTGCAGTCTGCAATCTGAAGTTGTTTACGTTCATTATTATTGTAATGTTAAGTGCTTTGAGACATAATTTAAATGCCGTCTCATGACACTTTGCAGACTCTGCTGTGTGCGTTCATGTGTTTTGAAGGAGGCGTAGCTTTTGAGACGCTCTGAAGGGAAGAGGGTGGGATCTCGTGCTTTCAAAGCTTGCTAGTGCTATCCACTCCAAAATTACCTACCCTATCTTTAATTGCATACTCATAAGTTATGTTTCCTTCGTAGTTTATGCTTTTTTCTGATTTTCTTTGTCAAATATAGATGATTAGCATATTGTAGATTTAGTCTTGATGTGCGGCTTGTATTACAGCCCATTCACATCAAGAACAATAAATATAACGATAACTATATTAGCATCCACTCCAACGCACAATAATCTTGTGTTTATCAAAAACAGTTTTGTCGTCTCTTTAAAGCTTTTCAAAGACTGGTGGATTCTGACTGGCTGTCAATGTTTTTATTGTTCATCAGCTAAAAAAAGTGATTCCAATGATATTGTTTCTGTCGTTATCATTATAGTTGTGGTGTGGAATTTTTAGAATCATTATGATTATTAAACCTTTATAGTTATCGTTATAGCTAAAGTCCTTTGTGTGAACGGCCCTTTACTGTTATATCTATCATCTTAGTGAGGGGTCTCATCTGCTGAACACACAAGCTCCGAGGCGAAATCCTTATTGCGTCTCATTTATTTCATTATTTTCATGTGTCTCAACAGCATACAGGAGAAATAGACTCATTATATTTAATACAGCCACTGACTCCTACACCCTTAGATGCTCACTTGCCCCGGTCACAACTTCATTATGGCTCTTTTTTGCATTTTTATCTTTCTGCATGAATTCTTTATGAATGCTCTGCACTGGGAGGAAATCTTTGAAAAGACTGTGCCAGCCGAGACCGGTTTTGGATGCGCTGGTTCAAACCAAGGATGCAAAGGCGGCAGACAACTCCTGGTATTCTCATGGCCACTTCCATGCATTTTTATACAAACAAATGCACACCAGCATGGTACATATGTTAGTCTGAGATACATAATGCAAATTTAAATGCACTGCTCTGTAAATGCACTATAATGCTGTAGTCATAGAAGTGGCTAACAGTGTTACAGTCACTATAACACGAGTAGCTTAATAGGCAAACAAGTATGGGCAACGCCATTTAGCATTAGCGACAGGTCTGGGTTCCCTCTACTGCATGCACATATCCCAGCCCCAATGATTGACAATAGGCAAGAGAGTAAATCAATACAACCTCCCTCATGTCCTCATTACAGCACTGCTCTGTGTTACTCAAGGCGACAGGCTACTGAAATTTTAAATAGCCATGAACAAGGAGCAATGCAGGAGCGCTGCCAGATGGAGAGGATGTGTCGATGGTGAAGCCACCTACCCGAACACACACACACACACACACAAACACTGACTTTCTCACGCTCCATTCCACGGAAAGTATGTGTGTGAGGTTGCTAGAGGGGAGCAGAAGGAGCATTCACGTTAACGGTAAGGGAAGCAGTTGAAGTGGTTTTCTGAAGTGAGGATTTAATGGGACTAATATACATTATTAATAGGGGAGATTACGGATGGAAATCTCCAACATTCTTACGAAAGTTGGGCATAAGCCAGGCCAAGACCCTGGAGTATGCTTGCTCTCCACTCACTCTTTTTCTCTCACAATTCAAGTATTTCCTTCTGTGTGACTGCATCTTCATTTGGTAGCTTTTTTTAGTCACATTTACAAATCTCCCACCCTTTCTTTCGTTTTCTCTCCCTTCCTTGACCATGTTTGCTAAGTTCCCACTCAAATGGAAAGTTGTATTGCTCATAGGTTGCTCTTTTATTGCTCAGAATACTTCTCAGTTTTACATTTTCAAGTTTTTCCATTTAAAGGGATATTTCACCCAAATATGAAAATTCTTGCATTATTTACATTATTGGTGTGAATTAGGATATTTCCTTTTAAGTATTATAAACTATATTTAAGCTGCAAAATACAAAAAGACAAAATTATTGCACTGCGTTCAATTTTTAGGATGACACCAGACTTGACACCCTTTTGTAGAACAGTTATATAAAGACTAAGTTAATATTGAATGACTCACATTTTAGGGCACTTTCACACCTACCTTGTTTGGGCAGAATTTTCTGACTTTTCAGTTTGATCCGAATCAAAATTACAGGTGTGAAACCTCCTGACCAAACAGACGAAACTTGGTCAGACGAAAAGAGGTAGTCTCGGTCCGGATCAAACTGAAGTTTGGTTCGTTTCTAATGTGAAAGCATTTTCTGTGTGGTTCGGACTTTCAGAAATTTACAGGAAGTTCCGACGTCATTTGGCGACTTTGAACTAGCCTCGAGTATAGTTGGTGCTGCAGGGAGTAATGCCGTAATAATAACAGTATAGTGGCAACGATATGCATCTGTTCATTCATTCTTGTCAAAGTTACCCGCCGAATTGACAATACGCTGAGGTCAGACGCACGTCCGTTTACAAAACAATCAATGTCAAGATGCAGCCCACATAGATGATGACGACAGGACGCAAGTATGTCATGTAAAGTTCTTTAGTGCGCTCGCATAATTGCGATGTGAAACCAAACCAAAAATTACCGAATATATAAAATGTATCAAAACATGAACTTTGGTTCGGACCTTGGTGTGGACTTTCAGGTGTGAAAACGCCCTTAGTCACAATATTCCCAGTTATTTCAGATGTTTTTGCTTCACCATCGAAAATAGTTCTGAATAAAGCCGCAGTAGAAACCACACAGTAGTGGTATTTAGTTCCTGAATGATTCATGTTGAATGAATGATTCAATTACTCACACTGGAAAATCTGAAAAGCAGAATTCTTCATTTGCTCTTCATTTCATCTCACAGCTGTCCAAGATAAGCAACTTCGATATTAAAGAGATCTCATTTGCGATTTTTATTTCCTATGAGAAGCTTTCCTCTTTTCCCACTCTTTTTCACTCTCTCCTTCTTTTCCACTATCCCCCTTCCACACCTCCCAGTTCTTCTCTTCGTCAGGTGCAGATGGATGTTATCATTTCATTTCCTGCCTGCTTTCCCTTGGGGGCAGCTGAGGGGGAATCCGCTGGAAAAGACCAGGAAAGAGCCAGGGCTCAATTATTCTCAGTAAACAGGGATGAGGAGGCTTGGTGCTCTTTCCCACTGTCATTTGTTGGAGAGGGATAACAAGTCAATGATAAAGATCAGGCCCGGTCCAACAAATAAGGCTGGGACCGAGGTCTGTGCTTAAGAGTCTTGCCAAGAGTGAAACGGACCAAAGTTATCAGTTCACTGTCATGGTGGATCTTTCTCTGGTTAGTGAGCTTGAGGTCTGGCTTAACTGTAGGCAAGATGAGGTCTGGCAGCATATGAAGAGCAAAAGCCTGGGGATGATCTTAAGCAGATGCCAGAGAATGCAGAATGGCAGCATGGGACGCATTGTCTCGAATTTAGATGGACACATAGCCATTGGTTAGAGCCTTCTTTTGTTTATCATGGCATAATGTTCTCTCTCTCTTTGCCCTCTCTGAAGTTTTTCATGAATAATATACTTCAAGTAAATCAGCTGAACAGAAATGCTGTTTAAATGCTTAAATAAAGCGTTTTCCTTTATATTGAAGGTGATGTGTATTTTTTCGGTGCTAAAATATGCAGTGACAACTTCAGGTAAACCATTTGTTGGTTGATTATCCTAGGAAGTGTAAACGCTGCAGCCGTACCAAACACTTTTAACCTTTGACCTTTAATGTCAATGTGAATCACAGTGACAGTCAAAATTTCAGGACTGGATTTTCTTCTGGTTTTCAAAGTATTCTATCTCTAAATATAATAAATAAAAAGGTAATTTCAACTTTATCTTGCAACTACAAAATTTCTCATGTTGCCACTTTATATTTCACATATTGGCTGTATTACTTGTTATTGTGACTTTATTTATCATTATTGCATTTTTTCTAGTATTAGCAGCTTCATAGTAAATCTGTCTATCTATATATTGAAACATTCATATATAAAAGTCAACAACCTCAATTGGTCCTTGGGGTCTATATGACCCCAAGCGACTTTTCTTTAATAAAAAAAAATGGTTCCCTTCATCTCAGTGGAATAAAATTTGGTGACTTTTCCTACATTATCTATCTATACACACAGAAAAAAACTGGGCTTGATTCGGTCGTTCTAAAGGTATGTAAAAAAAAAAGTCACAAATCTGTCCCTTGGGGTCAATATGACCCCACATTGAAATGAATGGGAAAATCGAAGAAAAAATGTTTTTTATTTTTCATTTGTCAAAAAAAATATATAAATCCAGAATAAATCTGAAAATTTCAATACCACAATGAAGTCCTGGTACTAGAGCACAAATGAAATGTGGAACAAACATGACCACTTGCACACACACATGTTCGCGCACACAAACACACACACAGGTCTGACTCCAAAAGAAAGCATTTTTATAGAAATTGACAAATAAAATCAATAATTCCAGCATAAATCTGAAAATTCTCACACATAAATGAAGGCCTGGTACTAGAGCACTAATGTAATGTGGAATGAACATTATCACAGACACATATGCGCCCACACAGACACAGACACAAATACACACATAGACAGAGATAGGGTGTGACTGCAATAGAGAGCATTTTTACTGAAATTGTGAAATAAAATCAATAATTTCTGCATAAATCTAAAAAATTTCACACATAAATGAAGGTATGGTATGAGAGCACAAATGCAACGTGGAAAGAACATGACTACACACAGATCAAATACACACAGAGAGACAAACAATAAAGATATTATTGCAAATTTATATAGCATTATTGCAATAATAAGACACTTCAAAAGACCTCAAACAACAACAAAAACAATTCTAAACTTTTTAAAATACATTAAATCAGTATTTTGTCAATGTTTAAATATGTAATTCATAAAAAAGCTATTATAAGAGCATTAAGTCACATCCAGAAAAATGAATGGATCTCTATGGGGCCTCTGCTGGAAGTATATGGTAATTACACTTTGTGGCTAAAACTATATTAGCTACAAAAAAACATCTAACCAGCAGATGGCAGAATTATGCATCTAACACCTAGATCAATATCCAGAAACAACTCATAGTTAAATTTGATCATCATTAATGTGTTTTTTTCATAAAAAAACTATATTTCATATGTATGCTAATGGTGTAGTTGAGGAATTTTGCAGTAAATAGGTAAAAAAAGTACTTCATATCCCCCAAAACACAGCATTAATGAATAGATGAGAAGTAAACAAAAAAAAAACATATATTATTTGTATAATTAAAAATGTATATTTTTTGTCCAATTTCTCTATCAATTGTTGGGGTCATATAGACCCCAAAGACCAGATTTGTAAACCGGAAACGAAGACCTTATGAGGGTTAACTTATATAGACATTCCATAGAAAAAAAAAAAAAACTTCAAAAAGTTTAACTTAAGTGGAATGCTATTGCTCTTTTACAAAAAAAGAAAAAGAAAAAACTACCGTCATATTGTCAGGGTTACAGCACTTATGACAAATTGAGAGAAATGATGATTGTAAATTAGCCTGCGCCTTGGATATTTATGTTCAATAGAGAGTATTGTGTCGTTTCTATATTGCATGAGTTGAGACGATTCAAATATTCGAATAGCACCTAAGGAGCACTATTTGTATGACGCATAGATTTGATGTATTTTGTATTTCAAATGAACCCTATCTTCTGTAGGCAGTGGTAGCGAGGCAGCTTACTAGGTTTAGTCTTTCCAGATGCATTGAACGTTATTCTCATTCACCCTGCACGGTAAACATCACCGCAGACTTGACATAGACATCACTACATGCTGCCCAGAAGGCATCGCTGGGGTACTGAGCAGAATGCAGAAAGTCACCGAGCGTGAAATACTAATCAATTTGGTATTCTGGCAGGGCTGGTAGGGTTTGGCTGTGGGAGCAGACTGCACACAGGCAACAGGTGTGAACTGACACCTGTTCTGTGTTTATGATGACAAGCCTCTGCAGGAGGGACGGGTGAAATACCTGTATTTTCCCCTCATCCTTCCGTTCCCTCGCTTTCTCACTTTTATCATTTCCCAGAAGGTGTGTGGATGAAAGAGAATGAGACGTGCCATGTTCCAAACAGCATTTTTGCGCACTTGAAAGAGAACCTCAGGAAGTGGACGCCCCACAAATTGCATCTCATTCCCAAATAGCCCTTCAAGGGTGCAACAACACAACAAAATTCACCCTAAAAGTGCTCAAATTGCACATGCGCACATGACTGAATGATGAAAAAACAGGATGGATTTGCATACATCGGCCACATGGCACGTCTCATTCCTTTTCATCCGCACACCTTCTGGGAAATGATAAAAGTCCCAAAAGAAAGTGAACAACTGAATCTCTTCACAAAGGGCTCTTACACAATTCTGTTAAGAGTGCATGCGATCATCACTTCAAGGAAGTAATTGTATCATTTATGGTCATGTGATCCAGGCTGGCGAGTTCTTGGGATTCATTTCTAAGCTAGATGGGGGGATTGATTGAGTCAATGTATAAACAGAGTTTAAATAAGTTTCATAGGTAATAAATGTGTTTAATTATATATACTGTACATTAGGGAAATTACTACCTGCAGGGTCCTAAGAAGAGACGGAAAGTTTTAATGTTGAGAGCAGAGAGGGAATACACACATATGAAGCATATTTTTAAAAGTTCATTATACAATGGCTATTTTATCTATATTTGTCTATTTGCAACAATTATATAAACAGCAATTTTAAGAAATTCCTGTTCTAAATGGGTGATGGACACCATGCTGCATTGTCATGAAAACAGGTGAAGCTAATGAGAAAATTACATTCGCTGCATCCAAAATCGCATACTGTATAGTCGGGACTACATTTGGCTTGAAACTTGCTTCGCAAACGTTAAAAACATATGTTCTTTATAGTATGAATGTGTGTAGTATGAATGAAATTTGGACGTTCTACTGTATATCTGCCACTTTGTCACTGTCATGAGACCTTTGCATCAGTTGCTTTGCTTCACTGCCATTCACAAATCCTCTCCCATGGCCTCTTGGGATAGTAAAGCGTTCAGAGTTCACACTTCAGAATCTCGACAGAAGTAAAAGGTCATCCGGGTACTTTTTGCGTACGGTTTAATGAATACAATGAATTCGGACAAACTCACATGCTGTTTTTCGCCTACTATATAGTATGGAAGTATGCATATTAGGACGCAGCTGTTGTCTTTCATGTTGTCTCCCTTCGCCAAGAGCGTGCCAAATGGCCACATTATGACATACTAGTGCCCTGCTGCCTCCAAATCCCTACTTCAAGGACTCTGCCTTTCGGAGTGAGTAGGGCAGGGATGCTCGCTTACAATTGGAATTTGCCCGGAGCCATTTCTAAAAAAGCATTTGGTGAAAACGGCTTGATGCTATTTACAATGGGCTTTATGCAAACAGCAGCGCGGCGGCTCCAGTCGTGTTGTTGCGAGCGCAGCACTAGTCGTCTCACTGAGCAGAACTGCAGTGGGGTAATAGATGCAGGTGTCACGCAGACCGTTCTGGCACTTCCCTCCTGTGCTCGTTCTAGCTGGAGGAGACTTAGCTGAGGGGGGAGGAGACTTAGCTGAGGGGGGAGGAGGGGGAGGCTGAAAAATGGGGATAATTGTCCTCATGCTGCGTAGGTTCTGAATTGCGGCCATTTCTCTCCGCACAACGATATTCTTCTTTTTTTTCTATGCTTTTTTCACTCTCTTTTTGTGTCACACAGCCAGTGGCAATCGGTGTTGACCTGTCAGTCTGCAGAACTCTCACAATGAGCGGTAATGTGAGTGAGGGGTAATGTGATTTGAGTCGTGTTGGCGTGTTGTGTAAGGATTGGGGGAGTTGGCAGCGTGGGTCAGTGGCCCTCTTACGGTCGACATTTGCACAGGACCCCTCTCTGCCCCTCTATAAGGCATTGGGCTTTATGCATAAAACTATGCATATTTGTTATCTACTGTAAGGTTGTATTCACAAATTTTGTATTAATACAGTTTATAAATAGTAGATACTAGAAATTTTGTATGCCATTACTTGTGGCCATTAAAAACTTGCTCTCTGTATAATCTCATAGGAAGGTCTTTCAAAAGCATCAGGACATCCATTACCAATCTTTTATAGCTCATGTTGTAATGCATTTTCAATTAGTTATGAAAAGTATGATGTACAGGCAGCTTATGCTACAAAATGAACTCAGGAGCCCAATGTGAAGCAGCTTTTGGTTTATTTTGTGATAGTGACCGACTGACTGAAAATGATTCTGCTTATTACATAGCTACTTACCAAATAAATAAATACATGGACATGAATGTCATTGGTTTTGATTTGATCATATACTTGTTGACAGAGCCGTCGCATAGACTGTGCGAACTGTGCAACCGCACAGGGCCTCGCGCCACTAGGGGGCCTCGCAATCCTGCTGTTTTTTTTTTTTTTTTACATTTTTTTTTTTTTTTTGTCCCCACCACTTTTTAAAACATCTCGCGGCACGAATATAACAATTCTACAAATAAAACATCTCCAGTTAAAGGAATAGTTCACTTTGAAATTAAATGTTGGTATGTTTTAGCTTACCTCAAGGGCATCCAAGATGTAGGTGTCTTTTTTTCCGCAGTAGTTTCAATTTTGATATTTTTAGGTCAAACCGTTCTTGTCTGTCAGTCCTATAATGCAGGTCTGTGGTCACTGTCTCAAAGAGCATGCACAGAGTCCAAATTAAAACAGTTCCCCATCGTCCAAATTAAACAATTCCCCATCGTAAGTACACATTGATGGCCTAAGACACGAAACGAGCGGTTTGTGTGAGAAAACGAACAGTATTTATATCGTTTTTTAACTCTTGTACACAGCCACGTCTAATGCTGCGTTCCAGGCAGGTTTTTGAGCACGTAAATCACGACTTAAAACCACGACTCACGACTTTGTAGCGTTCCAGGCAACCTCTAACCCGTGTTTTTCCAACCTTATACCCGTGAAAGTGCACTGGAACGGCAGTAAAACCGGTAACTTCCCACCCGTGAACTCGTACTAGATCGATGCACTCCCAGTTACGAGTTGGAAAAACACGGGTTACAGGTTGCCTGGAACGCAGCATAAGTGATCTGAGGGCGCTCGCGCATCCTGCTGTGTGACGTGTGCGCAGACTGGTGCATAGATATATATACACTAGAATAGATGCCGCCTTGCCTACGGCATTCGTTCCAATGAACTGCCGTAGCCAAGGCGACATCTAGTGTGTATGTATCTATGCACTAGTCTGCGAGTCACTAGTCTGCCAGTCTCCAGACCTAAACCCAATAGAGAATCTTTGGAGGGAGCTCAAAATCCGTGTTTCTCAGCGACAGCCCAGAAACCTGATTGATCTAGAGAAGATCTGTGAGGAGGAGTGGGCCAAAATCCCTCCTGCAGTGTGTGCAAACCTGGTGAAAAACTACAGGAAACGTTTGACCTCTGTAATTGCAAACAAAGGCTACTGTACCAAATATTAACATTGATTTGCAGGTGTTCAAATACTTATTTGCAGCTGTATCATACAAATAAATAGGTTTTTTTTAGATTATGTCTCTCACAGTGGACATGCACCTACGATGACAATTTCAGACCCCTCCATGATTTCTAAGTGGGAGAACTTGCAAAATAGCAGGGTGTTCAAATACTTATTTTCCTCACTGTATATATATATATATATATATATATATATATATATATATATATATATATATATATATATATATACTGTATCAGTGCAAGAGGAGGCTTATATAGGCTTACAGTATAATATGGAGCATATTTACCTCTGTTCCACAACAGTTTTTTCAGCATCTCTCCTCCAGCCCAACTCCTCACTCTCGATTATTCCTATCCCAGCCAGTACTCTGGGTTCGGGCCAAATTCTGAGCTCGGAGGCATCTCCTCAGACAGCACGCCTAATACGCATATTTTATACTTCTATGTAAGAGTGAACTCATGAATTAATGTAGGTCTGCACTCTGTGTTTATTTGCTGCTATTCACCTCTGCACAGCAGTTAATCAGGTAGGCAGGTCTAGCAAGTGTAGTTTTGTTCAGAATGTTTATTTGGGCTTAGATGTAATTTAAATAAAGCTGATTGGGTTGGCAGCATCAGTTCCATGAGGACAGAGCGTTCCCTTTCTGTGACCTCACCATTAGACTCTATAAACACTGCGTGTTACTTGAGAACACATACATTTCATAACAGTATAACGCCTTTCGAACTGAGCTAATCAAGAGGTGAAAAGTTACTTGAAAACGTAGGCTGTTATAACTTTAATCACCATATAGGCCTAGAGATTCAAAGATTGCACAGAGCAAGATTGTCTACCATTGGCTGGCGTCCAGTTTCAAACTGTTATTCACTAGATCTTGATGTCTTCACTGTGAGTCAAGTATTGCAATACTACAACTAGTCACATATCACAGGGCGTTTCTAACTTTCAGTGCGCTTTATGCAAATACGTACCAATATATCTTTTAAGTGACAGTGACCCCTACTTTGCTGTCACCCTGCTTGACACGCAGTGCAGAGAGTAGAAGTCATTTGGTGAAATGGCTTTAAATGCCATACATTAAGCTGTCAGAACAGCATTGCGCTGCACCAGGGTGTTGGAAAAGAAATTCTTTCCATTTTCCGATGTCACTGAACCAGCCGATGCGAGAGTCAGTTTGAAATATCAGAGCACCGGACACATTGATATGAACGTGCAGTGAGTAAAATAAAAAACAAAGGCTTCTTCACTCATTTCGTTCATGAAAGAGAATAAAACACGCTCAAGTGCAAATAAAAGCGCATAGGGTCATGACAACCGACAACCCCACAGCCTGCATAAGAATCTTTATATTGTCATTGGTGTAATCAATGGTGATGAATTGGAATTTAAAAGGCGTCGTTCCTGGATATGAAACGGCTGTTAAGTTTGGTCCATTCTAATAGGTAGTTGCTTATCATTAGAAAGTGCCACTGGTAAATTGGATCCACTGGAGCCAATTAACCACTTCAAGACATTGAACGCTGCACATCCTCATGTATTTATTGATCAGACACAATTGCTTTAAAGTAGGGTTATCAGCATTGTAAGGCACGCTTCTCGCTCTTCAACAATACATGTACTAAATATGTTATATGGCTAATTATACCAAGTTTGTACTTCCATTGAAAAAAAAAACAAGCTCATATTTGCATATGGGAAGCAGTTTATTATTCCAGATAGATATTTGCCATTTTAGCAGATGCTTTCATCTAAAGTGGCTTACGGTGCACTAATTGTGAGCACATTACCCGTGGGATAACCTGGGGTCAAGTGTTTTGCTCAAGGGAACAAATATGATTGAGCAGGACTGTAAACTCAGTACCTCAACTGCTCTCTGCTGAATGGGATTTAACATGCAACCTTTATATTAGCTTCAAGCCTATGGCTACTTCCACTATAGAACTAGTGTGATGGGGCCAGATGGGGCCAGTCACAATGTCATCTTAACATATATATTTTTGAAACTTGATTATTCTGTTTGTTTTTCTCCATGGCTTGGGTTATAAAAATTAAAGAAAAATGCTATATATTTACAAGCATCTGGATGACAGCATGTCATTTTATACTGTATATATCTACATATCAGTTTCTATATATATACTGCTTTCATTGTAGTCAGTGTCCGATGGGGACGGTCTTTTGCAGTTTACATCTGAAACAACCAATATTTGAAATATCTGTTTTCAGAGCTTCAACATTAGACTTAGTGTCAAGTCTGTTTCAAATGAATTGTGGGTGTGAAACATAACTTGGCATGAGGCTCATGATCTCCACCTAAAATAAGCATGCTGTGCTCTTATTTAGTGAGTAAGGGAGCACTGAGCACATTTTGGTTATTTGAGTTGATTTTTTTCCCCATTAATAATTTGAGACATACCATTGAATACATCAAGTCGATTTCTGTGCAACAATACGAGTTTTTTTTTATTATACATATAATAATAAAAAAATTAAAAAAAAATCTGAAGCTTTTGACTCTCTCATCAATGATGCACACCATGACTCCAACAACGCAGTGGTTTTGTAGAGTTTCCCTATTGAGGAGAAACAGTGCCCCCTGGTGTTCAACAAACTATCTTACACAACAAGGAACTAGGCCATATAGAGTCAGTGCTCAGCAAAGCTTTCATCTTTTTCAGCATTTCAGCAAAGAGCTCATCTCACACCAGACTCCTAAATCTGGAATAAGTGCATCAGTGTGTACTGTATGCACTGCTTTATTCAGTTGCACCGCTCCAGTAGCAGACTCACGCCACATCCTGCCTAGTCGACTGTCCTCTGCAGTCTGATAGCGGAAAATAGCTTTAAATTGACATCTGAACTAATTACAATGATATGCTGTGTGCATTTAAAATGTACAGTCAAATACATAAAACAAATCACTTCACATGTGACACACTTCATATATCTGGAGTGCTCTGAAACAAGGAACAGAAACTGAATTGAAAAAAAGCTGTAAAGTGTTTTCAGACTTTTAAAAGTCTCCAGACAGAGTGAGACTCATGAACCGTGACAAGCAGGGAGCCCAGCAGCATCCTAACAGTGCCCCAGTTTTCCTCCGCAAGTCAAGTTATTATTATTCATGTGCTCCTCAAAATAGGAAGCCTGTGAGAGGGAAAGTCAGAGTCTGGCCTGAATAAAACCATGACACTCGGCGGAACTCCCTTGTCCATCATTAGAGAGCAGAGGATTAAGTAATGGGAGTCATTTTGGAAGAGATCTGCAGAACTTTAATTACCTGTGTGAGCTCTCATCACAGTCCCGTTGAAATGAGAACAAAACAAGGAAAGAGAAGCAGGACTATTAGAGCCGCGTGTTCAATCGAAGCTAAATTACCCTTTGATTTACAACCGGATAAAATCAACTACTCCTTTGTAGATAGTGAAGGTCACAGTAGATGTGATTGCTACTTGGACACTTAGTGAGAAATTCACAAGGAATGCACGAGGAATGCACTGCGCCCTTGTGCAGTTGTGGTTATGCAAATTAGTTAATAGTGCAAACACGCCCACAGAATTTGTGCTGAATGCAAATGCTTAGCATAAATCCCCATCTTGCTGGTTGTTTCTAAGTGCTAGGTTGTGGAGGATACATCAGACTATCACAATCTGCTATACTTTTTTGTACGGATTCAAACACCTGAGTTGGCTCTTTAAAATGCGAAAGTTGTGTGAATAATACGTTATCTATGAGCCTAATTAAACTGGATTGCGGGTGCTCATCTGAATAGACCTACATGTACAGTATACATACATACACACACATACATATATATACATACATACCGGTACA
Source organism: Squalius cephalus (assembly GCF_949319135.1). Lineage (NCBI taxonomy): Eukaryota > Metazoa > Chordata > Actinopteri > Cypriniformes > Leuciscidae > Squalius > Squalius cephalus. Next base: position 20,357,633 of record NC_137137.1, on the reverse strand, counting down.
TACATACATATATGTATACACACACACACACATATATGTTTATATGTGCGAGACCTTTAAAAAAAAAAAATATTCACCTATTCATCATTATTTTAGCAACTGGTTGAACTGGATTGCAGTTGCTCTTTAAAGAGCCAAATGTGGGGTTGTCTAAATTAATCAAATTTGACAAATAAAATGTTCACATATAACACAACGATTTCACAAATGACAAATAGTGATGCGTGTTGTGAATAAGAGTTTACAATGAACCTAATTGACATAAAAAAGGAGTGTTTGTGCTTAAATAAGAATATTCATCGCTACTTTAGTGCATTTCGCGTCTAGATAAACTACATTATGGGTGCTCTTTAAAAATCCAAAAGTGTGCTCATCTGAATAAATAATTTTTTTTTACAAATAACTGTCCTGATCAACATAATGCAACCTCAATTGCTCCGGCAAATAGTGATGTGTGTTGTGACTAAGGTGCAGTCTATAATGAACCTAATTTACATAAAAAAGAGGTGTGTTTGCACTCAAAAAAAAGGGATATTCATTGTGCAACCCTATTTTGACTAATTTTGCTTCTGGTTAATCTGAATTATGGGTGTTCTTTATAAATCCAAAAGTGGGCTCATCCGAATAGATGTCTGGTTATTTCACACTTCATGAACACTTCATTCACACATGATTAATACAGTGCAACGTTAATCGCACTGACAAATGCCATTTGTGAATAATGTGCTATAACGAGCCTAATTTACATAAAAAGAAGTGTGTCTGTGATTAAAAGAATGACAGTTTAAACATTCCTGAGACAGCTCCATTTTAGCGCAGTTATTTGTTAAACTGGTTTGTGGGTGATTAGCGCACAAGATTCAGGGTTTTGCTCTGGAGGTAATTGCGACTTTTTGTCACACAATTCTGACTTTTTTCTCAGAGTTGAAAAATATATAAACTTGCAATTAATTTATAAACTTGAGAGTTATAAAGTATGGATTGTGAGATATCAATTCACAATTCTGACAATTGCAAATTTCTATCTCGCAATTCTGACTTCATAACTTCATCTCACAGTTGACTTTTTTTTTTTTTTCGCAATTCCGAGTTTATATCACATAATTCAGAAAAAAAAAGCAGAATTGTGTGTTATAAGCTTGGAATTTCATAACGTAATTAAGTCAAAATTGCGAGTTTATATCTCACAATTCTCAGAAAAAAAAGTCAGAATTGTGAGTTATAAAACCTAAGTTCGATAAATAGTCAAAATTGCAAATTTATATCTTAGATCTAAACACACAATTGCGAGTTATGAAGTCAATATTGTGAGATATTAACTTGCAATTCCAAAAAAATTACTTTTTTTATTTTTCCCCCTGTGGAAACAAGCTTCCATGGATCAAAGCTTTTTGGAGAACAGTAAAGCACTCTGATAACTATTATCCATTTAGCATATTAATTGATTAAATATTTCATTCATTCATTTATTCATTCGCACACTTCATTGTCCTCTGTAGTGGTGATGCCACATAACTGAGCATCACCAATCATTATGGTTCAAATATATAAGATTCTGAAGCAGTTCTTAGTTATTTTTTTGCGTTACTTTCACCATGATGTTATCATATGGTGAACCATCTTCTTCCTCACTGTCCTTCTGCTTTGACAGCAAGGCTCTTCTGGGAGGTTTAGGAACCGCGTAGTCATCGGCAGAAGCGTTGTACGGGTACTCGTGACCACTCGGGTCCATTACTGTCCCCAACATCTTCCAAGCGTGACCTTTGACCTCCTCCGGTTCATCATAGAGAGATGGAGGCACACTTGGGGCCACACCGCAACCTTCCGGTTCATCATAGATGTGCTCCATTTTGTAAGATTTTGTTTTTTTGTTTGTGAAACGGGTTCTGATAGCAGTTTCATCTATAATGTCATAAAGCGGTTCTGTGTTCTCTACATTGCCTTTCTTGTCATTTTCACAACTGGGTTCTACTAAAGCGGGTGGAGGGTTTGATGCGGACAAAATGTCTACCATAACATTCTTGGCAATGATGTCAAAGGGCAGCGAGTAGTCTGAGTCCTCGGGGTTGGAGCATGTGGAACGTCTGTCTTTTGGTTCTCTCTTCTCCCCTGGACTTCCCCGATCTGGATCCGGCGCCATGGCCCGGGAATACATCTCATCCTCTGTGTTGGCCAAGGGACAGCTGCGGAAGTTCTTGACTTGGTTCTTACGTGGCGGAGGCCTGGTGTCCAGGTTCAGACTCTTGACCCCTGTCAGAAGCTTGTCTGTAGGGGCTTCAAGTCTGGAAAGCTGAGGGTTCTGGGGTTGTTTGAGACCATCTCTGATTGCTCCCTCAGTCACCATACTGTAGACAGACGACTCTTCAGCTCTCATTCGAGGTGAAGAGGGCATGGGATCTCGCTCCACACTTGCTATCTGCTTCACAGGTAAATGGACTCTGTGTAGATTGATGGCGGCCTCTACGGATTGGAAGATGGCGTTGCCTTGTTTTGTGTCGAACTCAAAGTTGCCTTCCCCAGAGTCGCATCTTCGCCCAGCCTCAAAGGAGAATGTTGCCTGTTTATTGAGAAATTATAGGTGTAATTACAAGTCAAATTAGTAGTAAATACATACGTCATGACAATAACTTCAACTCATCAAAATAAGTTAAGCCATTTTAAACATTTTTTTTTTAAGTTATTCGAGATTCAACTCATTTTTTTAAGTCAGTTTAATGTAATTTAAGTTGAAATGACTTAATGTTTTTTTAGAATTTAATTCTCAAATGCAATGCATGATTTTTTATACATATTTTTGAAAGGTCTCTTATGATCACTAAAGCTACTTTTATTTTATCAAAAATACTATAAAACTGTCAAATATTTTGAAATATTTATCCTTAAGAAATCTTTCTAATATGCTGATTTGCGGCTGCAACATTTATTATTATTATCAATGTTAAAAAACAAAATTATTTGATAAAAGGAAAGTTTAAAAGATCAGCATTTATTAGAAATATAAATATTTTGTAACATTATAAATGTCTTTACTGTCACTTTTGATAAATTCACACAGAGATCACCCTCCCTGCTTGCCTCACTATCATTAAATGACTGACCGCAGGTCACTGTGAAAGCCATACCTTGTCTCGTCCGAACCTGCGGAGGAAACGGTAGGGCCAGGCGTAGAGAACCTCTCCTGTCTTAGGTTCTTTCAGAAGAAGGCTATCAGAATCAGTCCGTAGCAGCACTACTCCTTTCAGGCTGCATCTCTCAGAAGCCTCCGTGCGCCGCACTGTCACCTTAAAATCTTTCATTGCTGAAGACAACAGGGAGGAGAAGCTTTATATTAACAATGTGCCAAAAGAACACAATATAAACAGTAATAGCCGCTTTACACTCAAAGATACTCTCAGATGAAAAACAGTGGATTCAGCACACATGTGGCCTCCTGAAGGCTTATGAGTCTCGTTGCCATATATCTTCCAAATAAAAGATTGGATTTCATTTTATTTTGATGGTCCCTTTAACACATTCTGTTAACTATAAGTAACGTTGCACCTACTAACTCTAAATACAGTAGTTGAGTATTTGTCGACTGGTAGCGAAATGGGTTTTTTACCCATTTCCAACTCTTTTTGCAAGCAGATTGTATGTATCAGAGGTTACATTCTCACATATGTACAATAATCCAAAGCAGATTTCTTTTGATGAAACAATATACCCAATATAATTGTTTTTTTTTCCGCACAAGTGTACAGATTTAGCACATGGCTGCTGAGAAACAAGCACCTTATTAGGTGTTCTCTGCTGAGAAAGGTCAACACCCCATTCGTTACTGCTGAACTAGGGTGAACTCTGTGGCGCGCAGGATTCTGCTGCTTCTCCAGAGGGATTGTCTAATAGAGGGCTCGCCATGCAGATGTTTTTCTACACGGGAGCCGAGATGGGTGATGAGACTCCATTAATTTCCTGAGGTGAGGTGTCAAAAGGAGATTTTCTGCTTATGCTATTCAGTCCAAAAATAGTCAGGCCAAAAGTGTGGACTATTAATTAATAGGCTCTGCATTCATTTATTGTAAATGTGGATGTTTCTCAAAGTCTGCTTTAATAGTATTGGTAACACTTTACAATAAGGTTTCACTTGTTAACATTAGTTAACATAGTTAACAATTAAAATGACTTAAGCATTTATTAATTTTAGTTAATGTTTTAAATTAAACATTTAATAATACATTATTATTATCAAAAGTTGTATCTGTTCATATTATTTAATGGACCTGAGCTAACATGAACTAACAATGGACAATTGTATTTTATTAACTAATGTAAACAAAGCTTATAAATACTGTAACAAATGCATTGCTCGTTGTTAGTTCATGTTAGTTCATGCATTAACTAATATTGACTAATGGGACCTGTTACTATAGTGTTTCATATCAGTAGTTAAAGGATTAATTCACTTCAGAATTAAAATTTCCTGATAATTTACTCACCCCCCATGTCATCCAAGATATTCATGTCTTTCTTTCTTCAGTCGAAAAGAAATATAGTGGACATTGATAACTGTTGAAGTCCACTTTATGGAGAAAAATCCTGGAATGTTTTCCTCAAAAAACGTAATTTCTTTTCGACTGAAGAAAGAAAGACATGAATATCTTGGATGAAGTGGGGATGAGTAAATTATTAGGAAATTTTTATTCTGAAGTGAACTAATCCTTTAAATCTACCCTAACATTGTTATTTAATTATCACTTAAATTAAAATAAAATAAAAATATCTAAATAAAATAAAAAATTTGGGGTTTCATTCTTGTCTGCTACATCCACCAGCTGGAGTGTCCTTGATTTCCACCAGAGAGCACTACTCCGTAGTCCTTTGCCATTCTATCATGAACTATATTTCCCATAAACCTTTGCCCAGACTCATTATGTTCTGATTATTACCACCTGTTTCCCATTACCCTTGTTAACTCTGCCTATACAAGCCTTGTTTATTCAGTCTTTCATTGCAAAGTCTTGTTTAACGTTGCACTGCAACTCTGAGCCTTATCCTGGTTAAAGTTTTTCCTGTTCACTTCACAGATCTGCAAAAATGACTAAAAATGCTGTATTATGCATGCCAGATAAGTAGTTGGCAATGTCACGTTGTAAAGAAACATAATGCACCTTTAGACTAAACACTTAATACGCATGTGCATGCTGTCATCAATTTCACAAATTTGCGTTTGTGTAGTTTAAACGGAGACGATAATAGGATTGTTTTCAAAAACTTTTTCTTTTGACTTTTTTTTATTTTTTTATTTTTTAAATATGCTTTTTCATTGTTAGTTGAAATAGAATTGTGTAAACGATCCCTTAGAATGAGGTTAAGAACAAATCCATGTTAAGAAAAATACACACGTGTTGTGAATTAGGCGAAAATGTTCGTGAGAAGGTCTCCTGTGTGTATAAATACAAATAATCCATGCAATTATTAGTGAATGAGACAGTGACCTTAATATAATAAAATAAAACTTTAACAACCACCCAATCGCATGCTACAGTATTTTGTCAATAAATGTATTCATGTAACTGTATGTCCCAGGACATTTGTCACAATTCACCATAACATGGCAAGATTTTTTTGTGCCCTGCTTTTAAGTAACTTTAAAGTACTAAATTCTTTGGCGTTTATTGGATAGGACATTATAGACGAGAGAGGTAACAACAGGAGGGAACTCCAGCTGTGATTCGACCTCCGGTCGCCTGAGATACAGCTACAAGTATTACTTTATGCCATAGTTACAAAGGACTAAAACTGCATAACTCTGTTGATAAAGATACTAGAAAGGGGAAGAAGGAGAGAAAGACAAAGAGTGTGATGTGGTTTGGAGGTATCTTTTTCCGTTTGAAAATTGTGGCTACTCCAGCCACAGTCAAACTTCATTGAGAGGAAGTGTGCCTTTGCAAAGACAATGCTAGCTTCTGTTTGCAGCTGTCAGAACAGAAGCGAACATTCCACACTTCTCAACAAATGAAAAAATGAGACTTCCTGCAAAAGAACAAAAAAAAAAAAGCCACAGTGTACACAGACTAGTGTAAAAATGTAACGAGATGCATTTCCACATTTACATCCTGTTGTCATGAGCAACAAGTGGTAAGATTCATATGCAAGATTCTCTCTTTCTATTGCTCTACACTTGGCATTGCACCAAATTTATGACAACTGTTTTGTGGTTGAACCACCCCCCATTTCCACCTCACTTTCCACATGACCTCATTTGCATAACATTCTTTATCTCATTCTCCCTCCAGGTGTGAGTTATGTTCAGGAAGTTCTATGTTATATTCAACAACACACATTTCATGTAAGTATTTAGAGTGGGGTCTAAATGTCACTTTCAATGTAAAGCGGCATAAACAGGGAACTTTATCAGCTGAGATGTAGGATTCCCTGTGGCATCCTTTGCTAGTAGAGGGTCACTAGCCAGTGGCTACTAGTCAAGCATAAGGTTTCAACCAGCCACAGAAACCCCTTCCTAATCTAAGGCCTCGTTTACACTGCAGGTCTTGATGCCCAATTCTGATTTGTTGCCTATATCCGATTTTTCCGACTGTCCGTTTACACGTTCTTTCAGTTGTGACCCATTTCCAATTCATGTGTTTACACTTGCCATACTATCTGAAACATCGTGCATGCTTAAAGGGGGTTCTTGCACAGATGGACAAACGCAAAATATGCTTGATGCTAGCTTTGCGATATAGCCTATGCGAAGTTTGCCAAACATCATCATGATTTTGAGGCGGAGGAGGACGAAAATGGCCATCATCATTGCGCATATACTTCAGTTATTGTGTGCGAGAGAGTTCTCAGGAATGGTGGGAGCACATTGTGGCAGGCTTTAACGAGGAGCAGTGTGTCTGAAATTTTAGGATGAGCAAGCCAACCTTTGATATGTTGTGTCAACGTTTGTCCACATTCCTCTCCTACAACGACACAACGTTTCGTTGGGCCATCCGTCCCTTTGCAGATGCACGTTGAGATTGTGCTCGTCATTAACCGCGGAGACGTTGCCTAATGCCTCAGAAAATCCGCCTGTTTACATGACAGTCGCATTGGCACATATCTGATTTGTATCTGATTCATTTCTAATATGAAACCGATCTCGAAATATCCGAATGCATGCGTTTTTTTCCTGTATACACCGTCATAGAACACATCCGATCTGTGTCACATATGAGCAAAAAATCAGAATTGGGTCACTGACAGTGTAAACGAGGCCTTTAAATAGAATATTTTGCGACTCAAGAGCTATTTTTTATGGAGCCCCTATAGGTTCACTTGCAAACTTTTCCATTGCCCTGCAAAAACGATTGCATTCCCCCAAGAAACGTTGCGTTCGCTTGCAAACAACTCAAAGGTTTCTCAGGGGACAAATATGATAGTCTTGGGGTCGGTGAGATTTTTTTTTTTTTTTTTTTTCTTTAATAGATTAACTTTTATTTAACTCACATTTAACATTTATAATGTTATCAACAACAAAAAAAATAAAAAAAGAATGCTCTTCTTGTGAACTTTTGAGTTGAAATCCTGAAAAAATAATCACGTTTTCCACAACAACAAAAATATTAAGCAGGACAACTGTTTTCAACATTGGAAATAATAAGAAATGTTTCTTGAGCAGCAAATCCGCATATTAGAATGATATCTGAAGGATCGTGTGACACTGTGATGCTGTCAATCTATGATGCTGAAAATTTAGCTTTGTGATTACATGAATAAATTTGTTTCAAAATACAAAAATAGAAACCGTTATTTTAAATTGTAATATTTCACAATATTACTGGGTTTTTTTTTACTGTATTTTTTTATCAAATAAATGCAGCTTTGATGAGCACAACAGACTTCTTTCAACAACAACAACAAAAATATTGGTAACACTTTACAATGGTGCACTAATATGCATTAATTCACGCTTACCTAATGCACAGATAATCTTGAGTTATTGCATGACTCATGAAGAACTAAACACTTCATTAATGATTGCTGCATCAGGAACTAATAAATCTGAGTTTAAGTCATATGTGACCCTGGATGACAAAACCAGTCACATGGGTAAATTTTTTTAAATTGAGATTTATACATCTGAAAGCTGAATAAATAAGCTTTCCATTGATGTATGGTTTGTTAGGATAGGACAATATTTGGCCGAGATACAACTATTTGAAAATCTGAAATCTGAGGGTGCAAAAAAATCGAAACATTGAGAAAATCTCCTTTAAAATTGTCCATTTATGTTCGCGATTGTGCTGCATTCACTCACAAAAATAAATGTTTTATACGGTAGGAAATTTACTAAATATCTTCATGGAACATGATCTTTACTTAATATCCTAATGATTTTACTTAATATCCTAATGATTTCTTAATATCCTATACACTGGAAAAAAAATATTCATTGAATTTAATCAATTTTTTTATGGTAAGTGGTTGCACACAATTGATTCAAGCTACATTTAAATAAATGCATTAAGTTGAACTAAAATTGAATAAGTTCAACTTAATGCAATTGTTTAAATGTAGCTAAAATCAATTGTGTGCAACCACTTACCATAAAAAAAAATTGATTAAATTCAACAAATCATTTTTTTCGACCCATACAATGTATTGTTGGCCATTGCCACAAATAAACCTGTGCGACTTATGACTGGTTTTGTGATCCAGGGTCACATATATGAATTGCTACACTGTAAAAAAATTCTAACCTCGTTAACTCAAAATTTTCTAGTGACTGGTCACATCTAAATTTTTCAATTGGCCCAAGTGAAAATCTGTAAATTTAATTTTATAATTTACAGAATTTCACTTGGGACAACTGAAAAATTTAGATGTGACCAGTCACTAGAAAATTTTGAGTTAGGGAGGTTAGAATTTTTTTACAGTGTATTATTAAATACGTCACAGTGGATTAATTCCCAATAAACATCTAGTATTAACTAATAGTGTAAATGAATGTGCCAATGTGTTGAATCTGAGATCAGAAATAAATTAGCGTAGTCAAGTTGTGATAGTAAACCTCATTCTTTTCTGAGCTCCAATTACTGTTTTCGAATGGCATGTGGTTTCAGATACTATGAGATTTGCTACTATTTGATGTGGTTAACAGTTTTTTTTAGTCTCACTTATAATTTATTTTTAATTGATTCATTAATAGATCAATTGTGTTTGTTGTAAAAATGGTGAATCCTGACATAAACATTTGTGTGTACTGTACAAAAAGCTGTAGTTTTATAGTTCCCTTCTGATCATCTAATTCCTTGTGCACCCCTTTACCCTGCTGTCGCTTGACAGAACAATCTGAATCTGAAACTCCCCCAAGCCTGATATATTCCTAAAGAGGAAAAAGCAACAGAACGCTGAAGCTCAGACAGACATAGGGATCATTAAATAATTTAAGCACTATTTGAGGCCACATATAGCAACATAATCAACCAAGCTTAAACAGTCTTTAAATGCCGATGAAATTCGACTGGCTGGGTCAGATTGCCTGGCACCTGCACTGCATTAGTGATGCGTGTTTTTGCTCTTCCACTTCCCCTCTTGACTGTCATCTTGCTGAGAGCCACAATATGAAACATGTCCACTGAGGACTTTTATCTGTCTTTTCTGTCTTAAGGGATGTGTTTTGGTTATTTTGTTTTTATGCATTTGTCTGTTGGCCTCTTTTTCAATTTGCTCAATTTAATTGAACAGATGGAAGAAGAAACAAGTAGCACGACAAAAGAAAACGCAGAGAGTTTAATGGAGAGTTCAAGTTCAGCCTCATGCTAACTTAAGCTGGGGCATTTTATAATAATAATTTTTTTTTTTTTTAATTAGGCAGCTACCGTTTTCAACTTTGGTAATAATAAGAAAAGTTTCTTGAGCAGCAAATCAGAATATTAGTATGATTTCTGAAGGATCATGTGACACTGAAGACCGGAGTATTAATGCTAAAAAATCAGCTTTGCCATCACAGGAATAAGTCACATTTTAAAATATATTCAAATAAGAAGCCAGTTATTTTAAATTGTTATAATATTCCACAATATTACTGTTTTTCTGTATTTTTGGATCAAATAAGAAGCCTTAGTACATAGTACTAAGTACAAACTTTTGAACAGTAGTTTATATAAACATAAATTTGTATAACTTTGGACCTCGCTGTATTTACTGTACATGGTTACACCCTTAAAGATTGTAACAATTTAAAATAAGGATTATAATTTGATTGAGGACATCAGCTGATTCTGAATCAGACACAGCTTTGACGAATTAAGGAGAAAATATGCACTGTCACAATGAGACACACACAATGAGAAAAAGTGCTGTTGTTTTGTGCAATTGCAATAGAGCCAAAATAATGTTCCAAATGACACAGAAGACTAAATTAACCATAAAAACAGCACTTACCCATCATTAATGAAGAAATAAAAATAAAAACGGATGTAAAGGAAGTCAAATAGGGTACTGAACCATCTTTGAGAACAGCAGGATATTGCACATTTACAAAGATAGGTGGTCAATCTGCAAAACAAGGCGGACACTTGTGTTTCTTTCCACCACAAGTGAACAAAAATGAGCCACAACTTTCCACTACGTAATAGAGGAATGAAGAAGTTAGCTCTTGGTTCACGATGTTCACAGCACAAAATAAACTAGAGGTGTCAGACTAGAGAACAAGCCAATCTCATAAGCATGTCAGATGTGTACAAAAGGTGCACCTAATCGGTTAGAAATGACCTCTGTTCCTGCTATGAGATTGACTTTCTGCTTGTCTTTTTTCACAGAAACTAGCAGATGAGCTTGGCTGTGTGACCTTTTAAGGTACTTTACCAGCTCCTCCATCAGAGCAGTGCCACAAGCAACTCCTTTGATGACTTTAGTAGTGTGTTCGTTCATAAAATTACTAAACAAAATAATTCCAAAAGAACTATTGTGTTTGTGTACATTCTGTACACTTTCTTACCAGTTTCTCTGCTGCAGTAGAGGGTGTTGTCCGCCATTGTTACATCATCAAATTCACCATGTAAACTGTTTCCTCTCACTGCTCCTCTCTCTGTCCAGCTCATCTACAATGAACCCAAATAGACGGCAGTTTATAACAGGCATCACAAAGAAATTATAAGTCTATATCAATTTATAGTTTGATTGGTCTCATCAGATTTGGTAGGAAATTTTCCCTTGTTTCACAGACAAGGCTTAAGTCTAATCCCAGACTAAAATGCATGTGTGTTTTAACTGAAAGCAACTCGCACTGACATAAAATATGTCACTGCCATTGTTTTATCTCAATATGCACACCAGTAATGTTTTGTTCTAAGGCAGGTTTATAAAAGCTATACTTAAATGTCCTAATTGAACTAAGACCTAATCCTGGCTTAGTCTAAGCCCTGTCTGTGAAACCAGCCCTAAATGTTTGCATCATTTGTACCTGGATTTTAGTGTTATGTCCAAAAACACAGAAAAGAAGAATCGGCTACTATGGTGATTTTACTTGCTTGTTCAGACAAATATATTTTGCATATACAGTATGTCTTTTTGTCTAGGGGATTTTGGTGTAGAATGACAGATCTGCTCCAGTGTTATCAGTCACTAAAAATAAATCTATTGAAAGCATTTTTGTTAAAGGCACAGTATGTAAGTTTCGCCGCTAGAGGTCACTTATTCAAAACAATAACAAAGACGTAGCTTGATGATGCTGTCATCTTTACCTCCACAGCCGATGGAAAGCAACACCGAGCAAGCTTAGTACGTCAGTAAAACCGAAACATATGGAGCTGGTTAAGTGATTCAAACTCCAAAATATATTTGTTTACAAATCATGCACTATGGTAAAAAGTGTTTTGATGTTATAACATTATATTGTGCAAGGTGCCGCATGAAAACAAGTCTTTATTAATCCATAATCTGCCCTGTGATCGTTATTGTGTGTGAAAACAATTAAAAGTTCTTGCTGTTTTACTGCCTCTAGAGTTAATTTCTGTTGGAAACTGCAGTGATATGTACATATAGGTCGTTTTTGGCGTTCTGCAAAAAGGTGCGTTTTTCCAATGAGCCTGTGTTGAATAATGTTCTAATTCTAATGTTATGAAGTTTTATTAATGTCACTGTGGTATGAAGCAGGGTGGGGCCGAGAGCCGTGGTCCGCTGGAGCGAATGCTTCTTCTTTCCAGAACTTAAACTTTGTTACAGTTATGTTTGATCACTTAAATTCACGTTATTTTAATGTCATTCTAATGAAACAGCCGTAAGTTCTGAATCACTACTCATACAGGCCACTTTATCTGATGAATTAAAATTGTGGGGAAATGCAGAGCTGTTTTACTTGGTCAAAACAATCATACTACAATACGTGCAGATATTAGATAGAGGTGGGATAAAATATTGATAGGGCAATATATCGTTGTCCTAGATACGAGAATCAATATGCTGGCGGCAAATATTGATATTTTATTTAATAAAATGTGACCCTGGATAACAAAACCAGTCTTATGTTGCACGGGTATATTTGTGGCAATAGCCAACAAAACATTGTATGGGTCAAAATGATAGATTTTTCTTTTATGCCAAAAATCATTAGCATATTAAGTAAAGATCATGTTCCATGAAGATATTTTGTAAATTTCCCACCTGAAATATATAAAACATTTATTTTTGTGCATGGATGGAGCACTATCGCCAATAGAAATGGACAACTTTAAAGGCGATTTTCTCAGTGTTTCGATTTTTCTGTACCCTCAGATTCCAGATTTTCAAATAGCTGTATCTCGGCCAAATATTGTCCTATCCTAACAAACCATACATCAATGGAACGATTATGTATTCAGCTTTCAGATGATGTAAAAATCTCAATTTAAAAAAAAATACACATAAGACTGGTTTTGTGGTCCAGGGTCACAAATAAGGCACTCTAAATAGATTTCCCTGCTCCCAGCGTTGCTATTTCTTGGCTCCTCGAGGTGGCGCTCAACATATGAATGAGGGTAACAAGAACATAAGTTAACTAGCCTAAGAAAAATAGTTTTTTAACGGGATGGCGGACAGCAGTGTGAGTAAAATAATAGATGCCCCAGCCACTTTAAGTCCAAAGTCTGGACTCACTTCGGCTTTTATACCATTGATGGGACAAACAAAAGCGACAAAGAGTACACGATATACAAGAATTGCCTGATAACAGTAAAATCCATGGGTAATACCACGAACATGCAAAGCCACTTGCAACGCTGGATGACTTGTGTTGCTAAATGGAATGCAATTGATTTTAAAATATATTGTATGGTGGAGAAAATTGCTGTTACTACAAATAAAGCACTTTCTGATTATGTTAGCCACTTGACAAAATGGCATTGTCTCTGAGGTAGAGTACACTCTCATGGGACACAAACATATTACTTACGGTAAATCAAGAAAATACTAGATTCAAACAATAAGACTAACCGTGTTGAGCTATGTAACAATGATTAATGTTACATGGTAGATTATAAGGTATCCAAACAGTTGCTCACCTGTCTAGTTAAACACATAATATATTAAAGCGTATTTGGTGTTTCCATGGTTTCTATGGAAGTACGGAGAACACAGATATGATGTCATTGACAGGTGGCGCAATGACGTGGGCCTTTACACTGGTTAAAATTGCTGTTTTCTCTGGATTTAAACATTGTTGGAAACATTTGGGTGTACACAAGTCAACACAATATATAACATTGTTCCAGTGTTTTTTGAATATTTTAAACCAAAAAACGTACATATTGTGCCTTTCATTAAAATAAAGCTGAAATAAAATAGAATAGAAATAATAGATCAACTTAAAGTTTTCAAAATGTTTAAGTATTAAAATTGCTAACTGAAATAAAACTAAAACAAAAAATGAATTGACTAATTAGACTATCAAAATAATCATATAGATGTTTCATATGCATTTAGTTTATACACTTTTATTGTGTATATTTATCATGTTCTAAATATAAATATTAAGACAATGCCACAAACCTTGATAACTACAAGGTTCCCTGCAAATGCCCTTCTTATTAAAACACTCATAGTGAAAGCCTGCTATCGGTAATATATGAAACTAAAATTAATATAAAAACAAAAGTGAAAATATGCTTATAAAAACTACTTCACAATATCAATAAAAAATATAATAGCATATTAACTATATTGAAATATTACTGATCAGCTCTGATGGGGTGATCACATGCAACCATAGGAATTACCTCAAACCATCAGACAGCAGTGCTGAAGCACAACTTAAATAAAAAACTAAATGCAGGTTACAACTTTATTGTCCAGTATAAAATCTTGGTCCTGAATAAAAAAAGTTGAGAACCATTATAGCTACAACAATTATAGCTCAGCAAAATATGCTCTTTTTTTTTCACACCGTTAGCCCTCTAACTGCAAGTGTCATATCAGTGGTATGTGCTATGGAAATTCTCTTTACACTTTTATTTTTGCATTTGCTGAAATGCACTTTAACTTCACCACATGAGGTTTGGACAAATGGCCTTTGTTGAGGAACCACATTATGAGCCAAGAAACACTCTCCAAAACTGTGCCAATGTGATCATTTTATGTTGCACAACAGAAACCTTCATAGCATAAAGCCGTATTCATTTCCCCAAATGCATTACATCAAGCGCTTCTATTCCACACAGTGTTCCTCATTCAATAGGCACAGCACAGCTTTTACTGTTGGCTTTCTGTAGCACCTCTTCAGATTCAAATTCTGAAAGACAGCAGCCTTTTTTAGGAAAAGCTAAAAAGCTGGAGGAAACTGAGACATCATACATAATCTCAACATTCCCATTAGTTTATTTCAATATGGGTCAAAACATAATACAGGGCTGAATCCGAAATCGCCCCCTGCACCCTCATATAGGGCAATATTCGAGGGGACATCCATTTGTAGTGGTGTCCGAAACCATAGTGGACGTTATTGAGTGCACTCATTCAATCCCACATTGCACCGCAATGACATCCATTTGTAGTGGTGTCCGAAACCATAGTGGACGTTATTGAGTGCACTCATTCAATCCCACATTGCACCGCAATATCGACTGTACAGCCAATATACACTCAACGACCATCCGAATTCACTCCCTCGTTTTCATTCACTGCTGTATTAGTGGACTAATGTAGGGAATAGGGATTGAGGGTTTAGAAGAATCCGATTTCGGATTCAGCCATTGTCTCGGCTTGTTGGTGACATAGATATTTAATCAGTATCACAGACAAAACAACTAATTAATTATAGAATTAATATGACAATTCTTAAAAAAAAAAAAAAAAAGGTTAACTTGCAGATACTGGTGTTCTGTCTGTTAATACTGATTAATTGTCCATTTTACCAACAAGCCACGACCAGTATTGTGATTTGACCCATATATTGAAATTCGTATCTGACTGATCTGTCTGACAAGCATCACTATTATTGTTTCCCAGGCTAAGGATTTGAACAAACCTCTAAGGGTGATTTCACACTTGCGATTTAGTTTGAAAAGTGAACATCCTTGTTCAGGAAGTAAAGTGTAAAAATATTCAAGGCTCTGGGAAGAAGGAGACGGGAACCGGCGAACGATCAACATAAAGTTTAATCATAAAATAAACAAAACGAAAGTAAAGCGGCAGCCCCTCATGGACGACTGCTGCATAAACAAAAACAAAAACACTAGCATAAATGTCCCAGGCCTGGTCCTCTCTCATCCTTCACTGTCATCACTCCTCCTTTTATCCTTCCGGAGCTCCTCCGTGTGACTCGAGTCCGGTGTGGGGCTCATTAGCACTCGCGCAGCCGGCCTTGCTCCATTCCCATGGCTATCAGCTTGCCACATAAAGTAAGCAATTCTGCATCCTGTTTTCTACCTCAATTCAAACGCAGGAAGTGAATTTGAGTTTTAAAGGCATTCTCAGTTCAATTCTGAATGGTGCACAATTCTTGCTGGACAACTATCTGAAAAATGTTTCCATAGTCTACAGGAGGAAACCCAGCATATCTAGGGACCAAAACATCATTGCAACCACTCAGAACCTCTTAAGCAACCACTCTAGCATCTCTCACATTTACATCAGGTGTCCATTAAAGGTGTTTACTACACGTCTCTGTGGAATACTTGATTCTGATTGGTCAAAAATGCCATCCAGCAGAAAGTTATTCCCAGATAACAACCGCTCAAAGCAGATAACGCAGGCTCTTCCAGGTTACTGAAGTCAGCAGTGCAATACGCCTGCTAGGAAGTTTTGCATTTGGTGAGCTAATAGAATATTAAAAGTCAGTCAAATCAATATTTTGTATACAGTTATTTAATTATGCCATCCAGTATCGTGGACTCACTCTCTCTCTTGTTTCATACAAACGCAGCTGCTGCCATTTTGTGACTATTGTTTTGTACACTGTAAGATACAAACAGGTACGATTTTAAAACAGTTTAATCTGAAATCAATATCTCTTATCTCCATATCTAATTATGTGGTGAAATGCTGTGTAATAAGTGGTATGACTGTAAACCGTATCTCTTGAATGTCCATCTAGTTTGAACTTGCCGCGCTGCAACTGCTCTCTCCACGTTTAAAGAGCTAATAAAATATTTAAACTCAAATATTTGTCAATATTTGATCAATATTTGGTGTCTAATTATTTACTTATGTGGCAAGTAGCCATGTAATAAGTGGGATAATATACATCCAGCCGGTTGTTCTCTCAAAATAAACCCCCATTCAGGCTGATCAAGACCCCTCATCACCCTGTTATTTTGAGAGAACAACCAGCTGGATGTAAATGTAGTTTAATTAATCCCTCATTAAATGTAGTTTAAGTGGATATGGAACTAAAGAGAGGAATTTAATAAAAGCATTTTAGCTCAATCGAAAGAGTGTGAGGTCAGACAATCGGGTGGGTCACACTGCAGTACTGCTGTGAGTGATAAAATGAGAAGTTATAAGTAGAGAACCTTTCGTAACGGTTAACTCTTTGAGTACAGGCCAAACTTTAGTGCTCCAAATTTACTTCTTAGTTCATGTAATGACATGACTCATTTACTCTGACTCATGGCTAGAGCAAGGTTCTGCATGTTGCAACTATCCGATTAAAGCTTATGTACCTCTAGAATCCATTCAATGTCAATGTTACTTGGCATGCACTTCCTTCATTTGAACTAAAACCGTCAGCCACAGCACAAATATGTGGTACAATGAGATATGAAAACAACTTCCCTTCTTTAAATATAGAAAAAACAAAATTCATGGGAAACAGTTGTTCTTCTTAGCACAAGCATTAACTAGCAGCACGAGGAGCACTGTGAGTCACAAGCAAGTTTCTGATCAGCTTTGAAGAGCTTTTACATTTGCTGACGTGACAAAAAATCCCTAGCAAGTGGCAAGCCACTGTAATTTGAATCCTTGCGTCTGCAGAAATTTTAGCGTAAGGAGCTGACAAGCTTTTAGCAATAACAATCTCTTTAGCCTTGGCTGAAGGCAGAAGTTAGACATACAATGTCTATGATTAAACTGCCATGCAACAAGAGTTTGAGTACAACTGTGGTTACAAAGCCAGGAACAAAAGCGAGGACAAAACCTGGAAACTTTGATGTAACCGCTCAACACATTTGTAATCAGGTGTTAAGTGAGCCGTTACACCAATATTCTATGACAGGAAAAAATACTGGAAAGAGACAATCGCACAATTTAAATTCAGTGATAAATACCGGAAAGGCGATTTCACACAGTTTCTGGATCCAATCCTCCAGTTCAGCTGTCTCAACGGCGAAAACAAATGTCTTTTCAGTTGTCTCCACCAAAAAGGGTCCACAATCCCGTGGATAGCCTTCGACATCAGCCTCCGAAACACGAATGCAGTCGGTCATTT
Organism: Squalius cephalus; assembly: GCF_949319135.1. Taxonomy (NCBI): domain Eukaryota; kingdom Metazoa; phylum Chordata; class Actinopteri; order Cypriniformes; family Leuciscidae; genus Squalius; species Squalius cephalus. The sequence continues at coordinate 20,339,764 of NC_137137.1, read as the reverse complement.
TTATCACCTGTAAAAAACAACAAGAAACTCTGGAATTGAGTTTAAAAAAATTTTTGAAATGTTTTCCAGCAAGTGTGGGGAGGGGGGTGCTTTAGTTCAAACTTTTGGACAGCCTATATACTCAATATGCCTTCTAACTGCTTACAAAAACTTGACAAGGCGAATCTGTTTCATACACATCAGAACAATTTAAATAAGCTCCAGATTTGCTGTTTGGGTGGGTGGTTTGATGTGTGAGCATTTTCTTTTACATTTTTTATTTTTTCAGAAATAAACATCATCCAAATGCTTTCATTTCAGAAGACAGCATTTTTTTGACAACCCTTTTTTGGGAGATGGTATTTTCGGGTATTTTTTATTTGTCATATTTCATAGCAGAAATGGGAACATATGTAACTAACGATTGAAATCCACTGAAAGCAAGTAGTAGTGAGAACCCAAATGCAAGTCATTCCAAAACATGATCAAACATAAAACAATGGCATGATGAGGCATGGAACTCAAAACAAGAACATAAACTTACACCAGAAACATTCAATACTAGACAAAGACACAGCGCAAACATGAGGGCTTAAATACACAAGATTAACGACTAGACAAGGGACACCTGTGAACAATGAAACAATGAACCAATGACAACATGACACATCAGACAAGGGAACACATGGCAGGATCACATGACTTGAACAAGGGATCACATGACATACATGAAACAGGAACAAGGAACGACATTATTTCGAGAATGAGATTTGGGCATACTGGATTAAATAGTACGCATAAAAAGAATAGGGAAACATGAACCTGGGTTGTGTAAGCAGTGTAATAGAAGTGAAACATTAGAACATGTAATTATTAATTGTCGTAGGTATAAGCAGGAAAGGATGATTCTGAAAGATAATCTAAGTAAAGAAAAAATTGGATTTGAAATGAAGGAAATATTAAAAATGAATTCAGGGCATGTGGGGTATAGAGCAATATTTAGTTTTTTGGAAAAAACTGGGCTCACAAGAAGGATATGAGTTTAGTTGTAATTAAAATTGTATTAATAATGATGTGATTGATAATGTATTAATATTAATAATTTTATTAGATATTTATGTATTTATTTATTTAATTAGTAGTGAGTAAAGTAGGCTATTTTGATCCACACTCCATTTCAGAAGGTGGCAGTAATGCACATTAAAAAGTTGTTTGCCAACCGCCATTAAAAATCAGAAGAAGAAGAAGGAACAAGGAACAAAACGTGACAGTAATGGTACTTCCTGCAAATTGTTTGTACATGTCCACCCACACACAAGGCATGTGTATGACCCCTCACAGAGTTTGATTGTTTGTGTTCTGGAATTGCATCACTCTCAGATTCACCACAGCTTATTTATGTACGCAGTAGAGGGAAAATCTAAGTTTGTTGTTCACCTTTTTGTTTTCCTGTTTGCGATTGGCTTTCTCCAGCGTGCTGCCAGTTCCATCTTTGCACTCAAAGAACTCAAGGCGAGAGATAGAGCAGGAGCTCTCGCGGTACAACACGGACCAAACCTTTCGCCATTTCTGAAAGAGAAAGAAGATGAATGGAAAGTGATGTTAAACTGTGACACTTTTACTTACATTGTCCTGTAGGCATGAAGAAATAAGATATAAAACTAATGGACCTTATTATATTTCAGGATGTCTACTATCAACCAGTATTAGAAGAAAGCCTCTAACATATTACAGACATAAAAATATGACTTGTAGAAAAATGGTCTTATGACAACTTAAGCTGAGTAATTTAAATGAGTAAGCTCTTGACATAATCCACAGCTAGGGTGACACATCTTACCCACTGACACACAGTATCCCATGCTTCCCCGTAGTAAACCGAATATAGTTTTTATAATGTCGGCGTTCCAAAGTATAACCAATATTTTTGCAATTTAGCTTGTTTTTGACCTTTGGAAGTGAAACTGGAAGTGGTTCAAGGCACATAAAAATACCCAAAGTGCTTCCTACAATAAAGACAGCATTTTCTTTATTGGAAAAGATTTTTTAACTTAAAAGCAAACAGTCAAACTAAGTCCAAAGGTAAAATATGAAAACATGTCAATGTAGAATACTGAAAAAGATGAGAATTTGTTACTGCATAACATTGGTTCGAGTGCCTAAGCACGGTTGTATCACAAGTGATTCATTTGATAGCATTTAAAGTGTGAGATTCCTCATTCAGGAAATGAACAAGACGAATTGTACAGAGAATCTCTGTGGTACAGACATTACCAACCATTTCAGAGAAATTCATGGCCTCAAACAACACTTAATCTATTACAGATGCAACATTCTCCTTATGGTTTCCTAAAGAGACGGCCCTGATCCTATTGCTAACATTAGCTCACTTTAATGGACTCCAGCAGGCCATAATTCTCTATTGTAGTCCCATATGGCGGAACTAACAATATTATCAGTGGCATCAATCAAAATGAAGTGAAAATGGTTTTAGATGAGAATGTGAACTTTTTAAAGTGGATCATGTTCACAGTTCATGAAGTTGTTCATGACACTGCCAGTGAGCTTAATATGATTCATGAATTTCTCTCTTATTGTAATTGCCTTAAAGATATGGCGTATTTGCCGACAAACGTGTGGTTCAAATTAGGCGAAGTGAAAGCAGCTAATTGAAATTTATAGACCAAGCCCATCAAGCTCAATACAAATGTATAATACAGAAGCACTGTTTTGATGACATATTTATCTTTTTCATTTGATTGACTTTGGAATTTGAATAGAATTTCTGGCACACTAAACACTACTAACACGCATATTGTAAGAACACATACGTTTGTACCCTTATGAAGACGTGCATGTCTGATCTCCAAATCTCCATCAGTCCTTGACAAGTCTTCAGTATTGGATATTAATGAAAATAACAACCAATTCAATATGTTCCCCAGGGTTTAAAAAAGAAAAGCAATTGAAAATAGCCTTGTGAACTGATCTACATGCTTTCATTGCACTACTACTCAACATCAAGAGTACATTACTGGTTTCTTTCCATGAGACCTTGATGTTTGGGTAGGTAACCAAATTTGCACACGTATCAACAACGTTTTGTCACTATTATTATTTTATATTTTATTCTTTCATCTACTGGTTTGCAATATGAACAGCAGCTCTGCAATTTTACAAACAATCGCATACAAAATTGTGGGTGTTACACGGGAAATAAAGAACGGGTAACTGTCCAGTAGTATTTTGCAACAGAAAGCTCTTCGATTTGGATATAATTTAAAAGTATAGACAAGCATCCAACTAAAGGGTTTATACAATATTCATTGGTTTCATTATTTTGTGGTACTTTATGATATGGAGCGGCTACATCCTGCACTCAGGCCTGTTGATTTAAGTCTTTTTAGTACAGCCTTCATTTTGTGCTATATGCCAATAGTAACAGACAGACCATTACTGTTCTCAAAAACATCCATGCTGAAAGAACACGTTCTTTGATTTTGTCTCTAAACATTCCCCCAACTCGAAACCCCTGGTAAGTAAAGCATGTTCTGTCTTACCTTCCCAAACCGCTGCTGTTGTAGATACAGCATCCCCTTCTTTCTAATGTCCTCCTCCATTTCTCTCGGTCTTGTCTCCGACCCAGCTCCTAGAGACTGTCTCATCTAGTGTATCATACTTCTTTTGCTGAACTTGCTTGTGACGCAAACAGCATCTCCAAGTTCCGCCATATGTACTTCCTGTATAGCCCAAAGAGTTTACACTTCTTTGCAGAGCTGTGCAAGAGCCTCAGTGTGTGTCGAAGCCACAATGATTACTCAAGATCACAAGTTTCCTCATGTTGTACCTAAATGAAAGGAAACAATAACGTATTTGACATTTGAAAACATTTTAAATGTTTATTTATTTTTGATGTTTATTGCAAATTCAAAAATTTTTTGGTTGATTACACGAAGCCCGAGGATTCCCGTATTATTGTCTCTTTTTTTTTTTAGAGAGAGAGAGAGAGAGAGAGAGAGAGAGAGAGAGAGAATTTAATCACTAAATTTGTATGCATTTATAAAGTATTCACCAGCAGGTATAAGTACTGTCACTGATTTATATTTGTCACATAAGAGCTATTTTAAGATCTGAGGTCTTTATTTTTTCAGGGTCTGAGGTCAACTGCAAAACTTCCTGTTCTATGATGTGTCAAGTTTCCATCACACACACACACACACACACACGTACATGCGCGCACACACACGCAAACCAACTTACCAGCCAGAGGGGTGCTGACCACTGTGTGCTGCTCTCCAATTTTAATCATCATAAATAATTTATTTTATTTAATGAACACAATACCAGTAGGCTTACTGTGTAACTAGATAATATTTAGCATGTGTGTATTTATTGTAGTGTGAGTTCTGAGTTTCTGTAAAGCTGCTTTAAAAGAAAATAAATTGTGAAAAACACTTTTATGTGCATTTGTAGGTTACACAATAAAGCCCTTTGATATAAAACGTATTTAATTAAATGCTTTTAATCATCATGTAATGACCCAATGCCAGTGCTATCCATTAGGCCTCTGCCTTTTGGCCTGCAACATTAATGAAACACAGCTGTCAGACCTATTATTAACAACCCCCTTTTCTCAAGGGACGTTTGTATTTAGTTGATCAAAAATCAAACAGATTTTTATAAAGAAAAAAGATAATCAGAAATAGTGTAAAGAAAATTAGATGCTTGCCTGTGCAAAAGTTGGCACAATGATGACGATGATGAGAGAAAACAACGACAGTTGTTTTCCGGCGAACTAGACCTTATTCACAGCAGCACCATCTTTGATTTTTAAGGGAATGAAAGAGAGACTGTGAGGGACATACATCCCTTCAGTGGGTTGTACTATTATTCAATGTGTTTTTGGATTGTTCTGCTGACGAAATACTGCAAAATATCTTTCCAAGAAACTTCAGTAGACATAACACTCCAGACAACATGGAGAGACAAATTATAAGAGATCTAGGGATTTCACACCTAGCTTTTTACCGCGGTAAGTCTATCCCTTTGTGTTTAATTACTATTAACTACCCAGCAAACATTTACGTTGTGGCAATGTCTGTGGCACGTTGCATTTCTACTAAGGCAACTTCGCTGTCTACGTGCTCACAACATTATAACAAAGTAGTAAGAAGTGACAGGGCTGTAGCAACGTTGTTGTGCGACATTCAGCATGTGAGAGACGTTCTGACAATTAAAAAAAAAAAAAAATGTATGCTAGATATATCCCCCATTTAACATGTTATGTTTTGAGGTTAATTTTTAATTAGTCAGATGTTAGATAACTATATACTTTTTAAATATTGTTTATCCTTAATATTATTTAATGGGCCTAACAGTAAATTAATTATAATCAACACCTGAAAGTGTACACTTTGAAGAGTAAAAATGACAGAAGGTTACGTTTTTCACGTTTACGTTTACGTGAATTCAGCTTTATTAAAACTGCATATGGTAATCAAATTGTACTTCCAAAAGTCATACATTTGTGAAAAAAGAAAAAAATGAATATACAAATTTCTTTTTAAGTATAATAAACAAAACATAATAAGTAAAGGCAGATCAGAACATTTCATGAACAAACCCGGGTTCTGTATGCTACGTGGCAGACAGGGGAGCATCGAAAGCCGGGCGATAAAGGTCGGTAACCGGAATCAGTCCAGGAAACATCAACAAATCCAGAGGAGCAAAGAAAGGAATGAGACTAAATAGCAGACAAATCAAAGGAAAAACTAAACAGGTGTGCGAGCGGTTACAATTGATTTATTTTTCTCTGTGCGTTTCCAAAAAGGGGGGAAAAAAACATTACTGTTCAAGGAGTGCTGAAGTGCAGTGATGGGAATAACGTCGTTACTTTTTTCAGTAACGAGTAATCTAATTAATTACTCTTCCCATCTTAATAACGGCATTACCGTTACTGCCAAAAAATACAACTAGATCTCTGACGCCGGTTTCACACTGCACGCGTTAGCGTTTGGTCTATTTATGATCTTGGAGGCAAAAATAGACTCGGCACCGAAACGATTGCGGCACTGCTGCTTCTGCATTGCTCCTGCTATGCGCTGCCGCGCCGCCTCTGCCCCAGCAAATACAGCCAACGTTCTAACAACGTTTTAACAACATGGCCAAAAGGTTGCTAACTACGTTGTGTGGTGAAGGTTGTTACAGCGTTGTCACAATGTTGACATTAAACCACCGTTCAGGGCCATTGCTTAAGGTTGTGCCTAGGGTGTCTGGACAACCACTGGACGATATATGTACTCGTCACTGCCCTGAAGTGCGAAAATCAGCCTTTAAAATTTCAACTGATCGTTGGGCCGTCTCATTTTTCATCAAGCAAGGATACGTGAGAATTTACCTCAGCTAAATAATTATTCAAACACAACCCACAACTTCCTTATCTGATGTGACATTTTTTTTTAACATCTTCTGGTCAGGTATGACAAATATTTAACTTTATGCCAAAAGTATGAAGCCAAAATGACTTTAATGATGAGTGACGTTAATTGATTTCAGCACTCATTGAACAGGCATTAAACCTAAGCCTACTTGTTGCACGTTAATGTTTTTTACTTTTTTTTTTTTTTTTTTTTGGAAACGCACAGAGAAAAAAAAAATTGTAACTGCTCCTCCTGTTTATTTTTTCCTTTGATTTGTCGTCTCATTCGTTTCTTTGCCAGATTTTCGCATGTTTGCTCATGCAAGTTAACGTTAGTCCACTCCCTGTTTAAAATAAAGTTCAATTAGCTAACCTTCTATGTCATTTTTACTCTTCAAAGTGTACACTTAGGTGTTGATTATAATGAATTTACTGTTAGGCCCATAAATAATAATAAGGATAAGCAATATTTAAAAAGTATATAATTATATAACATATGACTAATTAAAAATTAATAACATGCTAAATGGGGGATAGGCTATAGACCTATCTAGCATAAAAAAATTCATTGTCAGAACGTCATCTCTCAGTTGCTGAATGTCGCGTAGCAATGGTGTGATGGAAACCCTGTCATGTCTTACAATTCTACGTTGTTACAATGTACGTAGACAGCGACGTTGCCATAGCAGAAATGCAACGTGCCACAGACGTTGCCACAACGTAAATGTGTTTGCTGGGGCGTGGGTGTGAATGTTCTAATCTGTTAAACGTACAATATGTCATTTTTTCGCCGCTAGGGGTCGCTAACCTCTTACAATAACAAAGGCATAGTTTGATGACGCAACATTTGCTAAGAATTATGGATCTTGTAGTCAACGTCAAACCGTCCGATCTAATAATGTTTATGGATGAGTAAATACATCGATGTTTTTATCATGACTGTGATATGAAGCAGTTCGGGATTGCTAAGAGACAGCTATCAGCTCCAAACGTGACGCGAGTCGCGCAGATATAAAAGGAATATGGACATTTCATTCTACCGAACTACCCGCAAGTGCAGAATTACTACTCACAGGTCAGTTTATCAAACAAATTAAAATTGTGAGGTAACGCAGCGCTGTTTCACTTGGTCTAACATTACACTATCACACTAAACTGCATTTGAATGTGTTGAAATTTATGTTGTTCTATGTGTTAGTTTGTATGTATGAGACTAACTTAGCAGTAAGCTAGATCAACATTAGAATAACATACATATCATATTCTAACATTTTATAATTGTTGAACTATATATAACTATCTTTGGAGACACTGGTATGACTGTCTTCTGAAAGGATAGAATCATCATATTTTTTTATTTATTTTTTTTGTATTTAATGTGATGTGTTTTTAATTGTGTGCTGTCTGTTGTTTTTTTATGAATTATGGACCATGAGTCTGCAATAAAGTCTATCTATCTATCTATCTATATAACATAGATTAGTTTTATGTAAATGTGCTCACCTGTTTAATAAAGTAGCCTACATGTAGGAGCGGTCGAAGTCTCGGACGTGGAGCTCTCGGCATCTCGAAAACACCGCTCTGATATTGATTCTCGTTTTAGTTCTCCTTTTTTATGCAAAGTCTGCTTGCCATGGTCCATAATGTTTGAATGAAACAACAACAGCGTGCAGATAGACATTATGAACTACACAGTTGTCCACGTCTGTCGCCTTGGTTACTATCAGAGGGCTCTGGTTACTAAGGCAGTACAAGCCGAAACCAGGGAGATATGACGCCATTGACAGCGACAAAACGGAAATAAAGAAACGGTCCGTGTCTTCGAATTAAATTACAAATTTCTCCTGGTTTGAAAGTTGTTGGAAACAGTCGGGATAATGTAAGTACAGTAGTACACAACTAAAAAAAATATATAACATATAGAGATTTTTGCTATTTTTAAAGCAAAAAAACTACATTGTACCTTTTACATGGGCGCCTAATGTTATTCTGTCCTTTCAGTTAAACTGAACAAATAAATGTCACATTAGACAAGGAAGTTGTAGGTTGTATTTGAATAATTACATCGCCTCGATGAAGTATGAGACGACACAATGAGCCCATGGTCGGTTAAAATTTAAAAGGCTGATTTTCGACCTTTAGGGGAGTGAGTAGCCTACATATGTAGTCCAGTGGTTGTCCAAACACCCTCGGCACAGCCTTAAGCAATGTCAACGCTGTAACAACCTTAACAACACAACGTAGTTATAGCAACCTTGTTGTTAAAACTTTGTTAGAAGGTTGGGTACGTTGTGCCAACGTTCTGTGTTTGCTGTGTAGTGGCCTAGTAAAGAGATCGCTTCACGTGCCGGCCGCTTGAACTGAGGCGCTACAGCGATCTGTCACGTGTCACATTACAAGCGCCAAAACGGTAGGCTATTTATTGTTTGAATTTCATAGTAAAATTGACAGCATCTGAGAGCTGAGAATTTGTTTCATATCAGTAACCTGCTCTGTCATGTCTGCATCTCTGTGTCCTCTTTGCTTCGTGATTTTTCTCTGCCTGCGGAAATGGAGGTGTGGTGTGAGAGCGTGTGAAAAGTGTCAAATGCGTCAGTCTCATGTTGAATGCGTTAGAGTTGGCAGCCCTCGAGCCCTGTTATATTCATTTGGGTGGTTGCTTTCTAGTACAAATGAAATTAGCAGAAATAAGTCTCTATGATATTCAAATTCATCCGTCAATGCAAGATTAAGTTGCTTAGTTTATCATTAGAGCAGATCGCTTTGAAAAGAAATAGCTCACCTTTTGAGGTGTAGTAGCCTAATTCTTGTCTGTATTATGATTTATAAACAGTGCAGAGTTAAATATATGCCGATTTTTAATGTTTAAGATTTCGTTTAAAACTCTAATCATAAATACGATCAGACTTCATAAGTATTGAAAGACTTCTGGCTGCTAGCATTGACTGTAAGCAGTATCTTCTCACTGCCCTCTAGGGCCTTAAATCAGTATTGCACATGATCTGTCACGAACCGGGCCCGCACATGCTTCTGCTGTCACACAAAAACACATGATTGACGGTATCATCACAAATTTCTTACAGATATAATTTGACAACACTAACATGCTTAAATGGTAAAAGATAATAAACCACTGACAAAACAAAGTTCTAAGATACAAACCCTAATGACTTAAGCAACTGCCAGCTTTATGTTTTTGCTTCATAAGTTCATCTGACTGCATGGTTATTTTTTTATAAGTTTTACTGCCTATGCTGTACCTCATTTGTCTGTTATTCTTCCGCAGTAGTGAACATGAAGTCTTCCTGTTGTCTTCGACTCTCACGGTATTGATTACTATAAATCCACTTAGAAGATTAATGATATTTTACACAGCACATGGATCTAATTTTCCTCAAAACTGGAAAGAAAACAAAAGCATGGAAATGACTTGTTTAAGAGTCTGGAACTACTTTGCTTTATTTAAATCAGACAGAGGCAGCTATTTTGGAAAGCAGAGAGGCATTTCTAAGTGGCTATCATGGTTTAGCATTAGGCATGCAGTGAATTCTGCAAGGGGATTTGAGTGCCTGTGGTGATTGTAATTGATGGAAACCAAAAAGAAAAAAATGAACGACAATTTTTGTTCTTTGCATCAGAAACAATGCTTTTCCAACCATCACTGGTAATTCATATGCATTCTTCTGCACATCTTTTTAGTTGTCTACTGCTTTTCTCAAAGCTGTTTGTTTGAATTTCATGCTTTTACCTCAGTCTGTTTTTGGTATCATCTCTGTGCCAGTAATGTCTTTTCAGGACACAGGATATTAGCGGATTCTTGGGCAGAGATGGGAAGCCCCTCGCTTCTGGCTCTGGAGGTTCACACGATCCCCTGAATATTTCTTCAGTTTTTCCATAGAATTTGGGGGAAGAAAAATAACTGATGCCAATGAAACAGGAACCATTGACTCTCCTAAACTGCTTCAAACTTCTGTCTTGAGGAGAAATGCCATTGTGACAAAATCACAAAGCATCAGGAGGTCAAACACTCGCATTGTAACTTTTCTTCAGAGGAAAAAAAGTCTGAATTGCGAGATGTAAACTCAAAAAAAAAAAAATCTAGAAATTTGTGAGAAAATTTTTTTGAGAAAATTCTGTCAACAGAATTCGGAGAAAAAAGTTGTGAGATGTAAACTCAGAATTCAGAGAAAAACACTCAGAATTGCAAGATGTTGTCATGCGATGTTGAACAAGACAAAAGGAGAAGTTGTGGTGAATTCACCTTTATTTGAGTCGGAGAAAATATACAGGAGTACAGATGAAGATGAAGGTGAGTACGGAGAAACAACACTGTCCACAATAACAAAACTCCTTTAGGAGATGAAGAAGATAAATGGATACAATAAGCAATTATGGACCAATTGTTGAATACTCCCTTGATATATGGAAAAAGGTTGAGAAAATTATGGGAGGCCCCTTCTTATACACCCAGACAGCACCATTATGACATATTATACTACAGGGCCGTTGAATGCTTGAATCTGATTGGTTGACGAACGTTCTAAGGTGTGCATTATTTTCAGGGAAACGCACGGCTAAAGTAGTTCCAGGCAGGTCTTGACCGCATTACAGTTCCATATCACTTCGCGTAGTTAACGGTAATAACGGAAAATAGGATACAATTCATAACAAGAAAAAACATTTAGCCGCATGCGCTTGATCTGGAATTTTCAGTGTCTAGCTTCACAATCAATGGAAACATGCAGTTTAATGTGAATAAATAAAGTATATAGTCCTATCTATAATCAATAGAAAATTAAACTGAATATAGGCTAAATAAATGGATAATCCTGCAGCACGGATTATTATTGCAGATAATATAACAAATAAATAATTATTGATAGGCCTACTTGTTAAAAGGGGTTTGTGTTTCATTTATTTGGCTAGTCTGTCAATAATAGAAAAAAAAAAAGAATGAATTCGAATTAATTAAAAGGAATTGAATTAATAAATAAATAATAATATTGACGCACATGCTTTTCTGTCTCATTATTGCAACATCTCTCTCTAATATCTGCATTAATAACTGCATAAAGCCGGGGACACACTTTAAGGCCGGTTATGAATGTAATTTGATACTTATGACTGATCATGTCCAAACGCGTGTTCAGCGCGTTCAGTCTGTGTTCAAAGTCGGTGTTTAAAATCTGCTGCAGTCGATGAAAACAGTCAGAGAATGTGTCAGCTAGTCGTGTGTCCCCAGCATTAGTCTGCTATCAGTGGCTCAACCCTCCGTTACTAACTCTAAAATGACGCATTTTTCTAATAATTCAACGGCCTGTCGTCAATTATTCCTTACATAATTGTTTGTGTACTGGTAACAAACCCTTCATATCCTGAATGACATTTTCTGTGATAAGGGCATCATATCGTTTCAGGACTTAAGTACAGAGTTTTCTTACCTGTATTTTCTTTCCTTTTATATTTAAGACTGAGGTCAGCCCTGAAAGCCTATGGCGTTCCTTGGATTACTAACATACTACCACATCCTCTGTGGGTGTGGCTGGACCCCAATACCCCCTCTAGTGGCTAAGTCTATAATTCAATTATTTTATTGCAGTACTCTTATATTCCAGCTATCTACTTCTGGGAAAGGAAAGGTTTAGTTAAACCTGACTGGGACGTGGTATGAGCCTGATATTTCACTGATATTTAACGCATCTAAGAACCTAGCACACTAGATGATCCATTATAAATGTATTAATAGGGCTTATATTACTTGTGTATTGTATAAGATGAAGGTTGAATCTGATCCGTACTGTCATCTATAAATCTACAGTACGTTCTTATTTGCGCATGTTTTGGGAATGCCCAATGATGGTTCCTTTTTGGACTTTTGTAAGTACTGTTATATTTTGATTTTTAAAAAATCTGAATTGTGAGATGTAAATTCAGAATTCAGAGAAAAAAGTCAGAATTGTGAGGTGTAAACGCAGAATTCTGAACAGAAGTCAGAATTGTGAGATGTGTAAACTCATAATTCTGTGGAAAAAAAAGTCAGAATTGTAACATGTAAATTCAGAATTTCAAGCTTAGAACTTGCAATTGTGAGATATAACCACAATTGTGACTTGTGAGAAATATAAATAAATGAGAAATAAATATTCTGAACTGAGATATAAACCCAATTTTGGGGGAAAGGGTCAGAATTTTGAGATAAAAAAGTTGCAATTGCCTATTTTTATATTTTTCTTTTGAGAAACTCAGAATTCTGAAGAAAAAGGTCAGAATTGTGAGATGTAAAAATAGAATTGCAAGGTATAAAAGTCAGAATTGTGAGATAAAAAGTCACAATTCCCTTTTTTTATATATATTTCTTATGTAGCAGACATAAGCTTCCATAGTGTTCTGGTTTTGCAGAATGTTTGGTTGTTTAAGGCCAGAGGAAACCGGCATTCCCAGGGTGCTCTCCGTTTGAAATGATTTAGACCTTACTGCAGACTAATTGCTTTAACAGTTGACTGTTGGGTAGAAGTCAATGCAAATGGACCCTTTAACCACATGTTGTTACATTTGGTTTATTACACTTACTGTTTTTGAAAAGAAAGAATGGTGTATAACTCTGCATTAGTATTTTTACAGTAAAATTACAGCACATTTATGTAAAACATCATCCAAAGTTTCCTGATCTTCTAAACAGAGGTCTGAAACAACATAGTGTCAAAATAGGAATCTTTTGCACATCAGTTTAAATATTGTAGCATCAAACCCATAACCTAACATTGCATGCATAGCTGTAACCATAATTACTCTGAGTTAAAGGCACCAGAGAACATCATGAGAGGGCAGAAGAGATAACGAGGGTTAAAAAGCTCCGTTATCCACAGCCATTCTGTTAAATGCAGGTCTCTTCACCTCTAAGAGGTGAAATTAGAGGGTTAAGAGATGGTTATATTAATAAGTAGCCTGATGGTGTTTGTTGTATTTTCATCAAAAGAAGTCCCATGAGTGCGACCTGTATGCACATGTACTGAAGAAAATGATCTCTGTGTTTATGTCTTAAGACAGGAGATCATATATATATATATATATTAAAGACAGCTGTGTGCTCAAATGGCTCACCCAGATCTGACACACACACTCAAAGGAAAGGCTAGTAAAAGAGGGATGCCACATGTGGAAACATATAAACTGATGCACATTCTTCTTTGAGTAGAAAGGGATGGTTTGTGAAGAACAGAGTTGGCACAAAAGAGATGGCAAAAGAGACTCCAACAACAGTGCCCTTTCAAAGATAAGACTGTCCATCTGTGCATTTCAGTGGTGGGGATTTATCAGTGACTTTTATTGCATTGTTACACCAGTCTTTAAGAGTTAATCACAGAATCAACAGATTTGTCTTAAGGCACTAATCCATAGCAACAAATCCTGTGGCCGCATCTGAAATTGCATATTCTCTTAGTAGATACTTTTTTTGAATAAGTAATTTGTGACTGTTAAAAAGTATGTTCTATAGCATGAATGTGTGTAGTATGAATGAAATCCGGACGCATTTATGTTGTCATTGTCATGTGACCTACCAGCGACAGTTGTGTCACTTCACTGCAAAACCTCTCCTTTGGCCTCAGGGGATATTAAAGTGTCTATTTGATACGCAGGTCAGCATCTCACAGAAAATTTTGGTCATTTTTGTTGGTTTTAATTATGAATACTATGAATTCTGACATACTATTTTTACTATTCGTCTACTAGGGAAGTATGCCTATCTGGATGCAGCCAGTGATTTTCTTTATGAATGAGTCATTGAATCATTCATGCAACAGATTTGTCAAAAATCACTGATTTATTCAGCAATGTTGCTTGGGGACAGAACAGTTCTTCTGTGGCTTAGTTTGGAACTATTTCTGTTGATAGAGCAAAAACTAGACCGATTAACTGGCACTATTGTGTCTAATATGAGAGTTACTCAATATTAAACTGTTGTATAAATGTATAGTTTTTTTACTAGTCTTGTGGTGAAAAATTAATCCGTGCAAGTTAATACACAGAAAAAAATGGTTTGCCGTCGTAATCTTTAATCAAAGTCTGAAAAGTTACTTCCGGTCTGGAATGGCTGATGATGTAGGTTTGACGGCTTGGGTTGGGAAACGCTTAACCACTCCCCTCAAACCGTTAGTCTGCTATGAGTGAGAGATGGAGAGGAAGAGCGCTAGAGTAAAACCCTGCCCTCTGTTCTATATTCCTTTTCACTGGGAAATACGTCACAACACTGGAGAAAAGTCGTTTGCAACTTCCGGTTCACGCGGACTTTAACTAATTGTGAAAGGGACGGTTACAACATTCCATTTCTGTCTACTCCAGTTGAGTCGTAATGTTGTATTTACAATACGTTCAAAAAGAAATTTTAGAACCAAAGCGAAAACCAAAGCGATTTTACAGTCAATTCTACAGAACTGCACTTATAATATGAAAAGAAAGGAAAGAAAGAAAATCAACAAATATATATTTTTGTCATAATCGTGCAGCTCTCACACATTTCACATTTATTCATGTTGTGTTATTCAACTTGTCACTTTGAAGAAGAGTGTTGGTGAAACAAAAGAGATATTCAGCTCCAGTAGCTACTCTCTGTGCTGAATTTTAGAGATTCTAGCAGCTCCCAAACTGCTCCAATCGCTCCTCCGCTCATCTCATGGTTTGTTTTTCATCCATTTTAGTGGCCTGTGCCATTGGGAATTTATTCAAGCTTCTTCCCCGCCGCCTCCATGTTTGATTATCCAGATGTAGAAAAAGCTCTGGGGGGATGTTTTTTTTTTACTGGCTTATTACTTTTTTTGCAGTCAATGCCTGAGTGTCTTCTTGCCATGTCTCAAATTTAATGTCTATGAGTGAAAAACATTGTTTCCCTTGAGGGTCTTGGAAGTTTAGTAATAATCCCTGTCATAGTCCTGTAATTGGTCATAGCCCATCATTTCATTCGTGTTTTGTTCCACATAGGCAGACATTTCATCTGAGTAAAAAAGAAAAAATAGATTATATATAAAGGTAATTGGACAGGAAGTATTAATGTGAGGGCCATTACAGCTCAGGGTATATCTTTTACCTGGTGGCAGGACTCCTAAAATTGCTGTGGCTGAGATGTGGCCAAGCTCATTTCGAGCAATGCACCTGTATGTGCCAGAGTCCATCTGACTGGCCTCTTCAATCTGTAGCCAACTGGAAAGTTCATACTTTTGAGGGCCACCTCGTGACTACAGGAAAACAGAAATGGAAAAAGAAATGGAAAGGCTGAGGTGGATCCTGAAATATATTCATTTTTTCCTATATCTGCTGAGGAAGGGGGTCCATATATATATATAATTAAGTTCATTAAGGCACATAACTAGGAATGTCCTAAATCTTGAAACCATAAACACCTGCAGTTAGACATGAATAATCCAATCAAATCTGCTGGCTTTAATCACGTTTTCTGCACTCAGCTTATAAAGTTCTGTGGCTGCAGAGGCCCTAGACATAAGTCAAGGCTATAGCTATATTACTTCACAGAGTTTCTGTTTAAAACAACGCTCTTACATATGGAAATACTTTACCTGAACAGATATGTGGGGATCATCGCCCGGTAAAATGACCTCTTTTCCATCTTTCCTCCATTCCACTAGCGCCATGGGAAATGCAAACACCTCGCAGAGAAATGCTATACTGCTTCCCGTTACATTTACCAGATTATGCGGCGGCACTTTGATGACAGGGGCTTACCAGAAATAAACAGATAAAGAGGTAAAGAGGACATATCAGGGATCACATTCAGAAACTACTTCCTATGTCAGCTTGATGTGAAGAGCGGTTTAAAGGTCATAAACCCACTCTTTAAAGTCACTGGGAAAATTATAGGGGCGAGGTCCAAAATTCCCAAGTGCTGGCAGCTTAGAGAGAAAAACACTCTTGATATAACACTTCAGTTCCATGTGTGAAAGAAAATTAAATGAAAGAGAGAGAGAGAGATAAAATAAAATTATAAATAAATACTTCTTGGAAAAAAAATACTTGAGACATTTCTACTCTATTTATTAAAGAAATACATACATACATACATACATGCATGCAAGATAGAAAAACACTTGAAAAATGTCTATTCTATGCATTCAAGAAAGAAAAACAAAAACTTAAATTATACTATATATCGGTTTGAAAAACACTCGAGATACCATGTTTTAAATAAATAAATAAATAAATAAATAAAGTTTGGAAAAAAGAAAGAAAGAAAGAAAGAAAGAAAGAAAAAGAAAAATTAAATATTGTTGGGAAAAAAACTTTTGACATCTTCATTTAAATTAATTAAAAAAAAACTCTTGAAACACATTTAATATCAATTTATTAAAGAAAGCATGGAAAATTAAATTCAATTAAATTAAATAATGGTTGATGGAAAACACTCTTGAGATACAAACAATAAATAAATTAAGGTTGGGAAAAACACTCTTGAAACTGTACCCCATGAAAGAAAGAAAGAAAGAAAGAAAGAAAGTCATGCATTAAAAAGAAAGTAAACAAATATGGTTGTAAAATGCTGTTTTGATTGTTTGTATTGTTCATACGTACCTGTCCTGCACGGCCCGTCGCTCACATTGAGTCCAGGCTTTGAATAAGCCGCTTCTTTGTATTTGCAGAGATTCATGTAGGTCTGTCCGTCTGATCCACACAGAGGTTTTTGAGACGAACACACACACTGAGCTTCTGGCTCCTCGCCGTCCGCTCCATCTGACCTGTCCAGTTGGCACTCCATGTCCTTTCCACACAATCCATAATAGAGATTTCTCTGGCCGAGATCACAGGACTGTCCCTCCAGGTTGGCGCATTGATAGCAACAGCCGCAACTGTCCTGCACCATCCCCGCTCTACAGCCCTGCGCCAGCGGGCACAGCTCCGGCACACACTCCTCACACTCTTGCGTCCTGTTCCCCTCATCAAACTCATCCGTCCCTTTGTAATAGTCGAAGGTGGCCAAGTCCTCGTCCATGTAGTCATCTATGTAATTGGGGAAACCTTCTCCGGGTCTGACGCTCAAAACAGCAAAAATAACTATTTGCATTAACATCATGAGAGCTTATGTCTCGTGCCCCAGCTATGCATCCAATAAATGCAACTTTTCTGCGGCTTCATCCCCGACAGCCGTTCTGCGTGTCAGTCAGTCTCACAGCCCCTGAAACCATCTGTGGCTGTGAAAGAAAATAAACACAGATATCCTCCCCCACTCCCGCGAACTTACAGCTTCAGCTATTGGATGCCAGAGTTGTAGGGGAAAAAAAAAAAAACATTTTTTTGTGGTGTGTTAGAAGTTTACGAAACGATACATTGAGTTTAAAGGAGTAGAGGCTAATTACAGAGGGTGAAAGCTAACGACCACTAGGTGGAGGTATATCTCTAAACTTTAACTTCAAAGTGAATTCTAATGTTTGTTGCCTACTGTAGTCATGAAATCCGGAAGTGAATTGCCAGTTTTGAGCCATGCGTTCTCTCAGGATTTTTAAAATGTATTTTTTCACGACTTTAAAATAGCTTTTTTTTTTTTTTTTTTAAATCCACATTTTAAAACATAGCTGAATTAATTTTGAAACAAGTGAACTTGAAGCAATTTATATTAAATCATTTTAATTTACTTTTTTGATTATTTCTTTTTTGATTTTTTCATTCATAGTTTATATAAAAAAAGTATATATATATAAAAAAACATAACTAAATTATTATAATTAAAATAATTACATTTCAGGATTCCAAAAGTTAGAAGCAAAATGTTCTTCAAGGCTCCCACTCTTTTTAACTGATGAATTTGCATGAAACTTCCAGTAGTTCATGATTTATTTGATATTCAATCAATCAATCAATCAATCAATCAATTCAGTTTACCCGATAAATTATTTTAGAGCTTGCCATTACCTTTAATAATATTCATTATAAAAATGCCCAAGGCATTTTAACATTTTATTAATTTCCATGACTTTCCAGGTCTAGATTCGCGAATTCTCCTGTGAACACGAATAATTCTTATTCTCTGAATGGACTTCTATAGTCATGTTGATGTTTGAACTGTTTTTGCCTTGTTTTCAAGGACTGTGCAACACTTGTTCCTGATGTAAACCTGAGTTATGTTTGAGTTCAACATACTTCTGTGAATGCAGATTTATGTTAGGTTGGATGCCACGCTTAAAAGACTGTGAAAATCCCAACCTATGATAATTTAGTTATGTGTTGTACCCGGTTCCTAACCACTTTGAAAGACCTATCCTGTGAATACTTACCTGAGTGATGTGGAATGTCTGGCTAATGAGACTGTGTTGATTTGTGTTCCTGTGAATAAACTCCCGCATCTGGATTCATATACCTGCTATCCTCTTGTATCATTACAGAATGGCCAGACTGTACGTGACGAATTCAGCTGGAGTTGTCCCTGAACCTGAGGCTTTCCTTTGCACCATATTTTAGGATGGGAGGAGGATTGAAGAATATGTGGAGGAGTTCTTTGGGTATTGGTACCTTATGGCGAGGGATGATCATGTTCTTATTCACTGCTTCCAAAGTGGATTGGATGATGATGTCTGTTAACTGTTGCCAGCAGTAAACTGTGTAGCAAATTATTTCAAGGGAAATATGAATAATTAATTATAACTAGTTATAATTGATTATAAATATTTGGATCAGTTAATTGAATTAATATTACAATCAATTAACCTGTTCGTTCAGCAAACTGAGTGTTAATTGTTTATTAATTCTAAGAAATGCTCATTTCTGGGGTATGGGAAATAACTTTCTTTCTGAACAGTACAGAGCATGTAGCCAAAAATCTGCATGATTAAGGACTCCAGTATATGAGCATGAACCACAAACAACTTTACATGTGACACAAACAAGAATTTATTAAAGGGGTGGTTGATTATGATTTCACTTTTCTAACTTTAGTTAGTGTGTAATGTTGCTGTTTGAGCATAAACAAAATCTGCAAAGTTACAATGCTCAAAGTTCAAAGCAAAGGGAGATTGCTTTTTAAGGACTACAACAAACGGCTGGTAGGGACTACAGGACATTCCTCCCGGCTTAGTGACATCACCAACCCTAGAATTTACATAAACCCCGCCCCCGGGAACGTGATTTATAGATTATCAAGACAGAATATGCTAATCATTGACTAGAAGATAACTACACATCAGCTACATAAATTCATCAACTAACCATTCAGAAATGTCCTGTTGCATTCTACATGTTGTCACTTCTTCTTGAGTCTCTCCATCATTGACTCATACAAGTTTGAACATAAAAGGCTAAAAGTTTTTGAAAATTTCAGTGCATGTCTGTGTAAGGTAAAATGACACAAGCTGTTGAAGCTCCACCAGTCTGTGCCGCGAGCAGCAGCTCATTTGCACAGACACAAAAGTAAACGGTGCTTTTTTGCTCACCCTCAAAAAGTGACAACTTTAACATGCTATATAAAAATATCTGTGGGGTATTTTGAGCTAAAACTTCACATACACACTCTGGGTACATCAAAGACACATTTTGCATCTTGTGAAAAGGGCATTATACCACCCCTTTAACTAGAGTAATCTAACATTGTAACAAGGTCCACTGAGGTCCACTTGGGCCACTTATATCCAAACGTGATCAGAATACAAAACAAAGACTTGACATTAGTGATGTTACATATGACACTGAAGCTTCAAAGCATGTATCGAGTTCGCAGCGCAATTTCTCATGAAGAAACACTTGATCAACGAAAAATGAAGCCTCACTTTCTTTCCAGTCATGTGAATGCTTCACTTTGCGTGTCTGAATGTTTGAACCCATACCACTACTCTAGAGGTTTTTGGAAGTTTAAGTCCATTTACTGAATTTTTTTTTTTATATATAAGCCTCTAGCCTATGTTACATGATCATATATTCTGCCATTTAAACAGCATAGATATCATAAAATAATTAAACCACCATTTGCTTGCATCAAGCAACACTGTTGGTATTTTTATAATTAGTATTAATATAATTGTTACATTTAATTAATTGGCACACTTTAATATGTGAATTATATTATCTGAAAATTGAACATTTAGCATTGTCAGGCTTTTATTTGTGCTTAACAGATAAAACAACGGTGCTGCGCACTCGGGCGTATGGCTGCTATAAATTTAACCAGTCACAAGATTGTTTTCGACACTCTTGATGTTTTGAATCTTTTCCCGGAACAATCAGGGGAAAGCCTCAGTGCTTCATGAGGCTTCATACCCATCCCTACTTGACATAAACGAACACTCACCACACAGTGGTTACACAAACAATACTTGACCAAGACACATGGCAAACATGAGGGCTTAAATACACACATGGACTAATCACTAAACAAAACACACCTGTGATTAGACAATTAACCAATGGCAACATGAGACAAGAGACTAGGGAAGCACATGGCAGGATCACATGAGGGCAAGGGAATCACATGATAAGACAGGAAAAATGACTGACATAAAACATGAACCAAAACCAGATGTGACAAACATACAGACACATACATGCATACAGTTTAGCAATGGAAAGAGAGCTGAAGCAGAATACAGGAGTTCAAGTTATAGCATTGTTGGAAATTCAGCAGATCAACAGCCTTGAGCAAACCATCAGTTCAGTTCTAACACTCCCTTCTTTAAAAGGGGTAGGGATACTTAATGTTTCGAATAATGAGACTAAGTTTGAAACTTGCATGTCAAGTTTGTTGAGGCTCCAGTTGATCTGTGCTGATGTTGTCTTGATGTGAGAGAACCAGTTGGAGTCAGAGAATCTTTGGTGAATGGAAAAACAAGGCCGCAGCCTGGCACAAATTTAGGTCCGTAGTAGATTTCTAGATCAGTATCATCTTCATGTCAGAATTTCTCAGAATCGGGGAAAAAACTTAGCCTGGTCCTACCAGACTCTAGTAAATTTCATTTGTACAGAGAGTCTGGCCACTCTCCATTGACAAGCGTTAACTTCCTTGAAGGCGGGTACTCTGTTGAAGTTTAAAACTATTGGATCTGCCCAGAGCCACTCTGGATCTGCCATAACCAATCGCTAACGTTTGGTCATGACGTAACCCTACAACTCTAGCCCACGACCTCAACGTCATCGTTCTCAGCCACTCCCTCTGTTCGCTGATTGGAGCTCCAAAAATTTGGCAGGAGAAAACCCAAGAATATACCCCAAACCCAGACGACGTACTGAAGGAAAGAGAGAATTTAAGAGAAGAACCTTCAAGATTCTTATAATGCCAATGTGTCACAGAGTTAGCCAAATGTAAAGTAAATTTTGTTAATTTACATTACATTTGGCTAACTCTGTGACACATTAGCATGTGGGAATGAAAACTGGAGTTCATAGATACCAAATACACTACACATGTGATCTTAGTTAACCATAGTATACAATTCTGAAACATTAATCCAAAAGAGTTTGAATTAATACATAGAAATGTTATATCTATTTCCCTATAAAAGGACACTCCTGAGATGGGAAAATTGTATACATGTTTATACATTTCTTAAAGTGGTTATATTTAGAATATATGGGTTTAATCTGTCCTTTTCAACAAGAATTAAGTGAGAGTCCAACCTCTCTCTAAAATTCCTTTGGGTCATAAAACTTATCAGTCTTCATGTGTCCTGTAACCAGAGGCCCGGTGTTAGCTGCATTTCGGATGTTAGTTGCAATTTTTGGGGATGGTTCACAGACCTTTTGTGGGAGAGTGAGTTTGCTGGATTATTACCATGGCATGAGAAAACCAAAGCTACTATCAGAGAAGTAATATTGGTTGGCTTATATCTGTAGTAGTGGCCATGACCTCTGTCTAAAGTAAACGTTACTTTAATTCAAGTGTATACTGACCACAGGGGGCTATACAAAATATCTTAGATTGAGTAAGCATGAATGCAACCGCCTAAGATATTAGCCAGTTACCTCTGTTTAGTGACCAAAAACTCTAGTTTGTGATTGCGGGCCCGCATAATATTAACGACCGGTGCAAGGACCCTAAATAGAATAATCAAATGTGTCGCTAAACTATTATATAAATGATCAATAACCAATTAAATTGTTTAATTGGATTTAAATTACTTTGCCACGATGAAAAGACAAAAACACGCAGTAAACCTTCACCCGCTTATCGGAAACTGTCGTTGGACCGATTGGGCAGGCCTTACAGCGCGTGACTCTCACAGTGCACTATGGGTATTCTCTAGCCGTTGATCATACACCGGTTGTACACTCGTTATTGCGGTGCATTGTGGTATTAAATGAGTGTCCCCACACAACAAATGGCTGTCCCCTCAAATAGTGCCCTATTTGAAGGAATAGGTGGCGATTTTGGACACATCCTTAGTTTTTGTCTGGCCATAGTAAGGGATGCTTACCTTGCTCAGTGAGTATGGACTAATCTTCCTTGTGATCATGAATTGATTATTCTCCAAATGGACTTCTAGTTAAGTTGATGTTTGATTCTGAACTGTGTCAGTGAATACATTCCTGAATTTAATTTTTTGCCTCATATTTAAGGACTGCAAAACACTGGCTAACGAGACTTTGTTGCAAAAGCCTTGTTGATTTGTGTTCCTGAATAAACTCCCACACCTTGATTCATACCTGCTCTCCTCCAGTACCTTTAAACTGAGGCCCATTTAGCAGTTTTCTGAGGTGCCCTAGTAGGCCACCTAGTGCAGTAAAGGCCTGTATAAGCTTCCACTGGGATATCAGATCTGCTAACTCTATCTCTCTTTTTAAGCCCCATTTAAATAGACTTGCATTTATGTTAACAGCAAGGTGGATTCAAACAATACACCATAGATAAAAATATATATGTATAATATTACCTGAAACACATTTAGTGACAAACTAAGATGTTTTCACAGAAATTTCACAGTAATTCTAAATAGCAAAGATCTATCTGCCTCTCTTTCAGTTCCACATCCAGAGTCTGTCACTCTTGGTTGTAGGTCCTCGACTCTTGGCACAGGTTGTGCTGAATCATGGGATATGGAACAAAGCGTGGCTGGGCGAAAACTGACAACTAATGAAATAACTTTGTGGGGTATCAAAAGAAAAGGGAGGGTAGTATGGCGAGGGTTAGGATGTTTGGCTGGCACTTCTTCAGCCCTCCCAGTGCCAGCCGGTCAGCCTATTAGGACCAGACTATGAGCGTGTTCTGGAGAGAGATATGTTTGGCAGTGTTTCCGCCCCTGAGCTTCCGATATATATTGAGCCGCTGATGCCACCACACAGCGACTGACACACCCCGGAGCTGGTAAGACATACACATTATTGCTTGCTTTATTATTGTAATTGTGTTATTTTCATCTCCAACGTTTTATCTACTTAAGTATGGAATATAACTCAGCCATGTCATTCATGCAGACTGTAATGCTTTTGCAATATTCAGTCATCTACACTCTCGACACTAATAATTATTGCTTGCTTCCTACTCTATTCCTAATTTGATTTCTGAACAAAGCTCATCACACCCATCCTGGTTCACTATGGCAACTGATCACCTGAATCCTGCAACCAAGCAAAAACAACCAGTTGCCAGTGCCTTCAAGGTACAAACAAGTCGTCAGACTTATCCGTTACTGTTACTTATCCGTTATTCCTACTTATCTTCCTTTATACTCTCTCTTCCTTCAAAGTTGGTGATCTACGAACAGGAAAACTTTCAAGGACGCTGTCATGAGCTGACTGGGCCCTGTAACAACCTCCAGGAGGCGGATGTGGAGAAAGTGGGCTCAATACTGGTGCTGTGTGGACCGTAAGTTTGTGTGTGAGAAGAAAAACAGCTGAATGCAAATGCAATATTGCATTAATTTCAATTAACAAGAAGTTAATATTGAGTAACTGACGTTTTAAACACAGAAACATAAAAATTCAGTTTGAATGGTTATTTTGTTCCGCTACCAAGGGAAATTAATTCAAACTAAGCAACAGCTTCAAGCTTCACTTGGTACCATGCAACAGTCCTGGTCCTGGCACTAAGTGGTTCTGGAGTTAAGAGAAAACATTGCCGTTTTACCGCGAAATTGGACTTGACATATTACATACACTATATTTGACAGAAATGCTTGTATTGAAAACAACTTATATTCTAACAATGATAAAATTCTTTAGATGATATGCCAGGTGGGTTTTGTGAGGGAGTAGCACTGGTAACAGATTGGCAAATCTGGATTGTTGCTAGTAAACAAAAACAAAAAACAAAACTATTATGTCGTTTATGGAAGAATTTTCAATATCTTGAAATGTTTAGTTTACATTACTGTAAATAGTTTATTTTCGAAAAAGTAAAAAAATAAAGGATTACCAACCCCACCAAAGAATGTCAGTCTTAAAGGTTGGGTAGGTAAGAATTGTCTAAAAAACTTTTTTTCAAATTGGCTTAAACTGTCTTTATATACCAATACATAATTAAAATGTAAGTACTTTGAAAAAGAGAGTATAAAAATTGAGTGACTATAGTGTATTTAATCTTCAAAAAACACAGCTCATTAATTCCTACCGGGACGAAACAAGTGATTGGCTTGCGCGACTGTCACTCTCCGTCGCCATGACTACCGCCGCTATTACTGGCTCTGCCCACGTGCGCGCAGTCGCGCACCCGTTTTTAGGTGGGAGTGAATGGAATTAATGAGCTGTGTTTATTGAAGATTAAATACACTAGAGTCACTCAATTTTTTATACTCTCTATTTCAGAGTACTTGCATTTTAATTATGTATTGGTATATAAAGACAGTTTAAACAAATTTGAATAAAAGTTTTTTTAGACAATTCTGACCGACCCTACCTTTAAGGTAAGACAATTTATTTATGAAAACAGATTGATTATGATTACTACTATACATAGATTTTATAGTAATTTTGACTGTAAAATATATAGTTTAGGTATAAGAGTGGAATATTTTGAGATGTGGTATTTGGATTAGTTTAAACTGTCATTGGAACCATTTTGATTGGCCAATGAGCTGGTTTTGTTACACATATCTGGCAACCCTGTCCAAGACATCACGAAACAACTCATTATCGCTCATTATCGAGTCTTTTCTGAAACGCTACAAACACAGACAAGCGGAGTGATACAAAGGGTACAATTTTAAAATGACTGAGCAAGAAATCATGACAAAGTTGTTCACTTTTTGTTCTAGGTGGGTGGGATATGAGCAGCCCGGCTGTAAGGGGGAACAGTATGTGTTTGAGAAGGGTGAGTATCCTCGCTGGGACGCCTGGACCAACAGCAGACGCAGTGACTGCATCGTCGCCTTCCGCCCCATTAAAGTGGTAACTAAAAATTAGTTATCGCGCACTTATTCTTCATTATAAGATATATATTACACATTTTAGAATAACAATAAGGTCATTGTAAAACCTATAAAATACAAATTGTTGATAAATTATGTGACTAAACATTTTAAACAAGTCAAAGCGAAGTAAAATTTTAGGTTCTACATGTCCTTGAGGTACATCCTAAGAGTTGCTGCCTATATATAAACCTATATATATATATATATATATATATATATATATATATATATATATATATATATACTGTATCTATACATATCTATATCTATCTATCTATCTATCTATCTATATATATATATATATATATATATATATATATATATATATATATATATATATATATATTATTTATTTTTATTTATTTTTTAAAATAGTTTTGGAAAGAATTTACAAGACTAATTTCAAAGTGTTTATGCATTCATCTTTAGATCAAACGATTGTTATGATCACAGTTTCATCATTTCAGTCAAGCATGTCCAAATGTGTATATTGATTTGTCCCAAAGGGGTTCTTTCAATATACTTTTCTGCACTTCTTATGTCCCCTCAGGACAGCCAGGAACACAAGATCGTACTCTACGAGAACCCAAACTTTGCTGGGAAGAAGATTGAGATCGTAGATGATGATGTCCCCAGCTTCCACGCTCATGGATACCATGAGAAAGTCTCTTCAGTTCGTGTGCAGAGTGGCACGTGAGTAAAACCTAAAAATATCGCTGACATGATCTCACATCAAGGACAGTTTCTTATACTTTACATGTCCTCCTGTATAATAACAGTTTTTCTTCACTTCTTGTTTTAACCTCCATTACAGCTGGGTGGGCTATCAGTACCCAGGATACAGAGGCTACCAGTATTTGTTTGAGAAAGGAGAGTTTAAGGAGTGCTCTGAGTTTGGGGCCCTGCTTCCTCAGATCCAGTCTGTGAGGCGCATCCGTGACATGCAATATCACCCAAGAGGGGCATTTCAACCCTCTAACTAAGTTCCCAGCAATCCCCTTAACCCCCCCCAAGCTTCTGAAACACCCCCTCCTGTCCCCACTCTTCACTTCTGAATGCTTATCTTTGACCTTTTCAATTGTGTCAGTGATTCCATTTGCTACTGCTGAGAAATAAATAAGTGATTTTGCGTTATGAATGTTTCTGAGCTTTTATTTGAGCATTCGTATACTGTTTTGTAAGTGGATTGGACTTTTTGATTGATTGGATTTATAATTTATTTATTAAATTCAGTCTCTTTCAAAACAT
This sequence comes from Squalius cephalus, assembly GCF_949319135.1. Taxonomy (NCBI): domain Eukaryota; kingdom Metazoa; phylum Chordata; class Actinopteri; order Cypriniformes; family Leuciscidae; genus Squalius; species Squalius cephalus. The sequence goes on along the minus strand of NC_137137.1, from coordinate 20,312,791 downwards.
ACTAATTCATATTTATTTCTTTATCTATATACAAAACACTAAATATTGTCAAAAGGGGACTCGTTTTGGCATCACTACACAAATACGTACCTGGCCTCATTGTCACAACAGCAACAAAAACGAGCATCTTGAAAACACTTTAGCTTCTGCCTCAGAGAAAATGTTTAAATGGAATATCACATTATGAGAAAATTGTAGACATTTTTTTTTTTAACGTCATACACAGCAGTCATATTGCACGCCTTCAGTTTCTTGTGACCACCAGCGCACATACCTGTATTTACATCCTGTTTTCGGTCGAAGTCCACAGTAGTCGATTGTTGAGTTCACGCGCATAGGTTTAGTACCTATGATCACGCGCGTGAACTCGACAATCGACTACTGTGGACTTCGACCGAAAACAGGATGTAAATACAGGTATGTGCGCTGGCTGAATTAACATCACTTTTATTAATATCTTTCACATCTACTGCAGTCAGATTCACCCGTGTTCACTCTGAAGGAATCACTCACATTGGCTGGGCACTTGTAATGACACATCAAGGATGTTAAGAGGCTAAAAGCAGGTTTAGCACTTGCCCCATTGAAGTCAACAGGGTGCAAATTTTAAAAATAGAATAACTCGGTGTAGGCACCACCGATTTTTGTCGATGTTCTCTGTACTGACAGCACTCCAAATTTACAAAAAAATGAGCTCAATGTTAAAATTGACCGGAGTTCTCCTTTAATATTAAATTAGAAAAATAATATTGTGTATCTGTCTTAGTTTATTTGGAATATTCTGATTATATGATTACAGTAATATTTCAATAACTGTAAAGCATGTCAATGTCTTTTCAGAATAAGCTTTAATCAGAAAATTAGGTAACACTTTAGTTTCGAGTCCAATTCTCACTATTAACAAGTTGCTTATCACTCAGCAGGCATATTACTAGGATATTGGCTGTTTAACTTATACAACAAATATTAATGTCTTATTCTGCATGACCATATTCTATTCCTTAATCCTAATACTTAAACTTGACAACTACCTTACTAACTATTAATAAGTATTTTTACATTGTAAAATTACATTGTTGGTTTAACGGAAAAAAGTAAGTTACCTGGTTGCTTTGCCTTGTTCATTAAAATTAAAAAGTTGGGTTACAATGAAGGAGATTTAATCAACAGAAACTAAAAAAAATAATAATCTGAACCAAATTAAGTTTATTTGACAAAAGAAAAAAAATGTTGTGATAAATCATGGAAATAATTTTTTACAGTGTAGAAATGTATTGAGGCAAAAGTCGTAGTTAATAGTTAGAATTAGACCCTAATCTAAAGTGTGACTGAAAATTAAGTGCATGGAAATTGAACTTTAAAATCACATGAACTTTTGTGATTAAAGTTGTCTGCCAAAAATGGTGTTAATAGATGAGCTCTTCCCAAGTTCTGAAAAGAACAATTTTAAGAAAAAGAAGGGGGGATAAATCAATTTATAGTAAATTTTATTACGAATTTACAGTATTGGACACTGGCATTACAACAGTGTAATGAACATCTTTACAGTCAAATTTAAAATAAAAAGGACAAATTACCCTTAAACAGACTATAACAACTGTAGGCAGACAAATAAAAGAAGCTGATAATATTTAAAAAAAAGAACCGTAGGACACATTACTCACATACCGTCGGCATACCAACATCACAACATAGACATCAACGAAGATTCATGCGTTACAAAAGTGACTATTGGTCAGAAACGCTGTTCATTAACAGGTGGAAAGTGCTTGTTAAGTGGCAAAATGACCCAGCATTTTTTTTTTCTTTTAAAAATACGGTAACAACTAGTGTGCAATGTAATGTGAACAATGTTTACAGTACTTTGACATTTCAAACTTCCCTTAAGCGAACTAGTAAACAAAACAGAAAAACTTAAGATGTGAGTGAGGGACACAAATAAAACATTTTCCCTTTGTATTCATTCATTATTACATTGTAAGGGAAGAAAAAGAGATTTATATGCTGATTGTGCAATTTCCTACCATCATTTTTGGCCCATCATTAAAGCAAGTGAAGTATTGGGATACAAATACCAAAAATAAAGTGAAAGAAAGGGAATGACTGATTGTACATGCGCAATTTTTTTTTCCAATCATGATATTATGGATTCAACTGAAAAGATGATGGAATGGTGAAACTAAACAAATGATCCATTATACGGCAACACACAGACCGTTGCATGTGAAAACGCCCCAAATCTGAACGCAAAATATGGGATATTGGGAGTGAAAACGTGTGCAAACAAATGATGAACTAATTTCATTTGGTGGCCCATCCAATCAGGTTCACACACGCACATCAACACACATACAGGTCAGAGGGCCGCAGTTCTTCTTAAATGAAGAATTTCGACTCCTTTTTTGATCCTTTACCTCTTTCAAACCGACATTAATACAAAATATAACTTTCTGTGATTACATGAATGTGTCATAACTAAATACACTTTCTATACAGCTCATTAATGATTTGTTGACTAATAAAGTTTAGAAATAAAATCATGACGTCTATGGAAATGCATGTGCAACTGATGCCTATAATCATCAAGTGAATGAAAAAAAGCATGAGAACTGTGCTAATATGAACATAAAGGGTAAAAATAAACCAGCATCATACTCCAGTTATATGAAGCACTTCAGGTTACTTGTAGGTGTGTGTGGTCCCACAGTTCCACTATAAACGGTGATCGCTCGCTCACTAGAGGTTAAAGTGGCTCTATGCAAAAATAATTCTCTCTCATGTGACGAAGAACTGCAGAGAAACTCGACAACACATACATGGACACACGCTTCAAACACAGATCTCTGCTTCGTCCTTTATGTCAGCCAGAAATCTTTTAGAAAGGCACCATGCACATGAACACGACTCAGGCTGGAGAGGAAGGCCAGAAAAAACAACAAAACTGAATGATGTCGTAGTCAGCGGCAGCAGCAGAATTCCCGTCAAGTCCAGGTCAAAGGTTAAGGCTTCAGTCACGAGTTTACAGCTACAGATACTGCAGTTATAAGGCATCCTGAGATGGTGGGGGGAAAAAAACACATAATACATATATAAGTAAAATGCATTTAATGAGGGATGTCAAAAGTGCAAATCAAAATGTATTTAAAAAAAAGGATCACTTTTCCTCCAGTGTAAGTAGTTCCACCACTTTATTATGGTCTGACTGCTTTTTGATAGAAACACATCAATAATGCTTATTAACTCACCAATGTGTCATGTAAATACCTTATACTATGTACTTTTATGGGGTCAAAGGTCATAAACTGTTTAAGCAAAACTTGATCATCTTACACGGATTTTTGCTCATTACCTTGATGTGTTTGCCTGTGTTCTGGTGGTTTATTTAATGTGATTAATTTTTTTTTATAGTTATCAATAAAGTTCTGGACCTTGAGTTCTTAAAGAGACAGTACACTCAAATTAATTATGAACATATTTTGAAAAAATGTTGGTGACCAAAAAGTGATTACTGACTTCCATTGTTTGGACACAAAAACAAAGCATGTGCACACGCACACAAAAAGACAAACAAACAGACATTTGATTAAAATATCTTCTTTTTTTGATCCACAGAAGAAAAAGGTCATACATTAGGGTGAGTGATGACAGAATTTTCATTTTTGGCTGAACGATCCCTTTAAGTGAATGTAATAAATGATTGAAAGAAAGAAATTAATAAATATAAAAACAAAAAAGACAGAACTGAATCAGTATGAATGTATGCAGTGAAAACTATCATGCCACTAATGTAAATTATTTCGATTTTTTATTTTTCTACTTGAACACTCAAAGTTGCTGTCAAAAACCTAAAGCACTTAAAGCAATCATTGTTCTGCTGTCTTTATTTGATCTATTGCTTGAATTAAAAAAACTAAGCAAGTTTTTCATAACTGAGAAATACTTTAAGGCACCATGGCATTGTTTTTAATTAAATTGTTAATATTTATACTAATATTTAACATTTTAAATAAATTGTACAAATAGTTTCTATGATTAGAATTTTTATAAAATTTCAAAATTTTTATAATTGTTTTTTTTTTCCTGTGGTATCAAACAAAACAAAAAAACTACCATTGCTATTGCCATTTGTAACAGAAGTTTTAGTATTGTGATTTAGTATAAGTCTAATTATAATGCAATTACTCATACAGACACATAAGACCGTTTACCTGCTTGTTCAGGCTGTACCGTCACCTTCATACTGACTCAAACGTTTTTTAGTCTTTAGTTCTTTCAGCCACTGAGGTGAGGACTCTTCTCTGAGAGGGGACAGAGACAGAAAAACTGGTCAAGACTGCCAGACAAGAGATGATTCTGAAACTTTCTGATGCCCATGAACCTAACAAAGCACTTACCCGTTCTCTTTACCGCCAGCAGGAGGCAGCATACGGGAAGCTCGAGGCAAGAATGGAGATTTCGGTGAGCGTGAGAGCTGAGAGGGCGAGGGGCCGTCTGTCTGATTGTCTGACTCTCCTCTCTTCTTTAGCTGAGCCTGAAATGAACAAATGAACCTCAAGTCACAAGCTGCAAGCGGATTGGCGACGGGTCACACTAAACACTTCAATAGGAAGAATCGCAGAACTAAAAAGTCTGCAGATCCCAAAAGTCTTACCATCAAAGCAGATGGATCCATGCCAGGGAAAAGAGCCACTCTCTGAGGCTGAGACACGGAGGAAGTGCGGGAGTCGGTTCCCTTGGCCTGCTCCTCAGAGTCGGACTCCTCCCCCTGGTTAGGAGAGTCACTCTTCTCCTCTACAGACAGAGAGAAAGATTGAAGTGAGTGTCGAGGACTATAAGCTTTTATAGGCTCCGCTACACTACAGAGACAATTATGACCCAAAGAGGACCCGCAACCTACTTAAAATCCAAACCCATGGGATGAGATGTACAGGTACGCACGTGTCCAGCTGCTAAGATGTGTGTAAGTACCTGTTGAGTCCTTGTAGCGCCATTCATCATCTCCTGCTTCGGTTCCCTCGGGTACTTGTGATAAGAGGGCGCTGTGTCGGGCGGCTCGTGAGGGAGGGGCTCTGCGAGTGCTCTTCTTGTTTAAGTGGACCCTGGCCCGTAGCACACTTGAGTCTAACAGTGTCGTGGGTGCCTACAGAAAAACAAATGCCATGGATAGTTTTGTGTGTTTGCCTTCAAATTAAGGTCTATAAGTGTTTTCTAGGGATAGTAAAAAAATACTACCCCCCAAAAATAAAAACATTTTCATTTATTCACCTTCATGTCATTCCAGACATATGCGATTTCGGTTAATCTTTGTAACACAAATGACAATATTTTTAATGAGACCTGAGAGATTTCTGTCAATCAGAAGTCCATTCTACCAAAACGTTGAGACTTCAAAAAGTTCATAAAGGCATCGTAATAGAAATCCTTATAATTTGAGCTTTTTGATAAGTCTTCTGAAGAGAATCAAGCAAGCATGTTTTAGCTTTGTTTACCACCTATGTTTGTTCCACCTCAATGAACACCTAAATTAAATCTGTTCATTACATAAAGTGATTGTGTCTCTTCAGAAAACTTGGATTAAACAGCTCTATTGACATGCATTACTTATACAATGACTTTTTGAAGCTTTCATTGCTTGGAGTTTTATTGGATTGACAGAAATCTCTTATATTTCATTAAACATATCTTCATTTGTATTTCAGATGGTTTTGGAACAACGCAAGGGTGAGTTCATCATTTTTGGATAAACTATCCCTTTATGGTCTAAGGATGAAGACTGACCTCTGGGAACGGGAGCTCTGTCTGCTTGTGAGGAGATGTGGTCAAGCCATCGGGTATGTCGAAGAGAAGGGATTGTTCGGCCGTGTGAGGTGGGGTTGACTTCCGTGGAGACAGGGTGAGGTTTCCTTCAGATGAAGGTGTAGCTGGAGTGAGGCTGAGGAGGAGAAAAGGGATATTTGATCACAATTACATGTTGTCATGTTTAATTTGTGCAGAAAATGCATAGAGAAAGCAAAAAACATGACTAGTTAATATTCTGCCAGTCTGTTATAGTGGTTGCCAGGGGGTTGCTAGGAGGTTTTTTTTCCACACCAGCCGATGGGAGTATAATTTATAAATAAATCGCATGTACAACTACAGTGTAATTATTTAACCAACCATTTTTACTGATCATGATTACTTTGCATATTTGTAGACATCCTATTTTAATTTGTCATATTCTGTTTTTGTTGGAATAATATAAAGAATATGTCACATTTGACCAAATATAGCTGGGCGAAAAAATCATAAAACACCCTATGGCAAATGTCTCCAAAGTAAAAGTAGTTTGTAGCAACAGTGGTAGCATATTTAAAGTCGGCTTGAAATGAAATTTCACGCTCTATTTTATAAATGCATCTTATTGATCATATTCTGAGCAATTCATTAAATTTTTAATCACAATGTCCTAACTAAATTTTCCGGAAAGACATGCTTCTTGATGGACTTTTCCAATCATTTTGACTGATTAAATCCTGCCCCTTTCTTACAATCGACTGCAAGATTTAATTTCCTTCAAATCTGCCTCTATCCAATCAACAACCGATGGACAGTATCAAGTTCCAACTCTTTTTTTTTTTTACATATGGATGTGTACCACAACATGGAAGACTTCTTCAAAGATTGCTACTTCCGTTACATCACAGTTTTAGTAACAGATGGTTTGTAGCCCATGTATTTAACTTGATTTGCACACATCACTTAAGCCTGAATGATGATCAGACTCCCGTTCGTACAATTTGATTTAATTTAGCAGTTCCTAATAAAGTTACCAGGAAACTATGATGAGTAACTCACTTAAGTTAAATGTGGATACATTGCCTTTGCGACATCCCTGTCAATAGACCAATACAATGTCCACCCATCCAAAGACCATTTCAAAACACAGATCCAACCCAATGATCGACATTCATCAGCTCTCATTTCATCTGAATCCCTCTTGCATTAGTCACTACTGTATCCAAGCCTCTCTGACAAACCCAGTCTGCTCTGTAATGAAGATGTATCTGCCTGTGTGTCTGTCCATGAGATCATTAAAGCATTATAGCTCTGTTACAGATGACCCACTCAATAGATGCAATTGATCCTGGTGTTGAGTTACAAACAGTGGCTTAGGTCAGTTTTTGGGGTCATTCGGGTACAGTGTCTATGTTGGGAAGTTGGGGGGAAAATGGCTCTTTTAGGAATTAATTTGGTTTTGGCGAGGCGTGTGTGTGTTCACCTGTCATCTGTGCGAAGTCCTGTCTCCCATGTGCCGTACTGACTGTCGGTCTCCTGCACCAGATTATCTTTAATGTCCTCCTGTCCACTAGCACTCTGCTTTAACAGCTCCTGTAAAGAGAAGGAAGAAAAGAGGATGTTTTTAACTTAAAAGATACAAAATTCAAATCTAAATTCTACCCAGGGAAGTCATGAACCTGTTTTTTCTTTTTTCCCAGACCTGTGGCTGTCTGGACGAGACAAAAGCAGTTAAAGGGGGGGTGAAATGCTATTTCATGCATACTGAGTTTTTTACACTGGTAAAGAGTTGGATTCCCATGCTAAACATGGACAAAGTTTCAAAAACTAAGTTGTACGTTTGAAGGAGTATTTTTGTTCCAAAAATACTCCTTCCGGTTTGTCACAAGTTTCGGAAAGTTTTTTTCGAGTATGGCTCTGTCTTACGTAAGATAGGGCGGAATTTCCTTATATGGGTCCTAAGGGGACTTCTCCGGTAAGATCGCGGCCGCGCGCGCACTCATAGACTAGAGCAAGAGAGTGAAAGCAGTTCGCCATCAAAGCGCCCTGCCCGGCTTTTGGGAAGTCAATGTCACCAAAGAAGTGTGTTTTTGGTTGCCAGGGCTAGACAACCCTGCACAGATTCCCAAAGAACCCAGCGTTAAGGAACCCGTGGATGGAGTTTGTTTTCCTGAGCATAAACGTTGTGTAGCTGTTTGTTCCCTGCATTTCGACGATGATTGTTTTATAAACAAAGCCCAGATCGTCTAATGCTTAAGGATCGAGCAGTCGCAATGATAAAGTTTCGCGGTCGTGCGTTGGAACCGGGCGGTGAGTAACTGTTGAACAAATATTGTCTCTGTGTGTTGTCACTAGCTCGGCGCGTTAGCACAGCTAAGCTTCGCCCACACGGCCCGCCCCCAGCCGCTCGGTTTTTTCCGGAAAGACTCGGTACACCCTATCTTTCTTTGATTAATATAATAAAACAAAAGACTTTTTGGAGATATGAAGGATGCAATATTACTCTATAGGTACTTAAGATTAACAGGAGATTGAGTGAAAATGAGCATTTCACCCCCCCTTTAATTACCACTAATTTGTTAAAATGGGTTTTTAATAGTTAAAAAGTAAAAAATAAATAAAAATGTATGGTTTCTGATGAGTCAACAAATGAAGTTCAAGCAGTCAATCAGAAACATTCTCTTCCTCCATAGCAATCTGTAGTAGGCTAGGCCAAGTGATTTATTATTTTATTAATTCATTAAGTAAATACGCAACATGAAATACAACGTCTCGAAATCCCCCCAAAAAAGTGCAAAAAAGTTTAAGTGAGTTAATTATCTCCAGACCTTAACTCCCTTTGTCAGATGACAGTCAGAATGACAGTTGATGGATGTGAGCGCAACTTCTTGTTACGAAAAACACAACAGATATATACATGTATTGTATTTTGTGTTGCGTTTTTGTACATCTGGATTTCTCGCCAATTGTGTGTTTTTCTGGGCGAGTCGTTATGAACTGTATCATGACCGTACAGTCGTGCACAGACAACGCTATCTCACGACCAATTCGTATGACCTCACTCGTACGAATTTGTACAATTTGTCTAAACCCGGTCAGGGCTATGTCATTCGTACGAATTGGGCAACTCGTAAATTATGTACGATTTAACAAAAAACGTACGAGTGAGGTCATATGAATTTGTACGAATTAGCCACCTCGTAAAATACGTACGAATTGCAGTGAGATCGGGTTGGCACAGACCATCGGCCAAGGTCAGGATTTTCATAAAAACAAACCCATTAAATTTCATATTGTATACGCCCAGAACACAATATATTACACGCATCACATGGGATAATTCTGTGATCCTTTTTTTGCATCTTTTTGAAAAAGCTTGATACTGCCGCTATTCACTGCCATTATATGGACAAGTGCGAACAGGACATTTTTTAAAATTCTGCTTTTGTGGTCATAAAACAAAAAAGGGCATACAGCATTAGAACAACACCAGGGTGAGTAAATTATGAGTTAATTTTCATTTCAGGGTGAACTATCCCATTAACTATTGTTTAATGGGTTTGTGTTGTTACTCATATTTTAAAATATATTTTAAATAGGCTCCACTAGTTGTGATGTTTTGTTTTAAAAGTTAATATATTTTTATAGGTCTAATAAAAAAAAAACTTGTCATGTTTGGTGCTTGCAGTACTTTATACGGTCAGTTTAGTTAAACGCAAAGTTTTATGTCTGCTATTCTGAACGTTTAGCATAGCCCTAATGTGTGTGACATTTTTCACACAATTTCTACAAGCTGTAACAGAATTGCAGATGCGGGCGGGACTGGAACACACACGTTGCGGGTGCGGGAACAGGAGAAAACAGTCCCGTTCAGGGCTCTAACATGGTCCTTCAGAAATCATTCTAATATGCTGATTTGCTGCTCAGGAAACATTTAGCATTTTTACCAATATTGAAAATGATTGTACAACTAAACATTCTTGTGGAAACCGGATTCTTTTTCTAAATTCTTTGATTATGTATACATGCAATTTTTATTAGGTGATTCTTTACGGTCAACTTTTAAATTAAAGTATTAATTTCTTTCAAAAAAAAAAAAAAATCTTACTCACCCAAAAGTCAGTGTATATAATTACCTTTAATATTGTCATTTTCTTTATTAAGACAAAAGTACTGCAATTGAACTTGAAAGCACCATGTTTTTTTGTTGTTGTTGTTTTATTAATAGGCATGATGCTTCTGATAGTGGAAAAGCATGAATGAAGATGGAGAGGGAATTCAATCCTGCTGCAGCATTGCAAACAACCGCAAGGTGAAGCTAAATCTCATGCTCAACACAACCCAGTCATAAAAAAGCAGCCACTCCCTTTGGGTGTGACATCACAGCACAAGAGCTGGACATTAGCCAATTACTGAGTGAAGAGATGAAATCGGTCCAGCAGGGCATAAAACCATCTTGTACATATCACAGAACAGAGCAGCAGGACTATTAACCCCAACCACATTTCAACTATAAACCCAACCATCACCAGTTCGCCATCCTGTAACAAAGTATTCAGAACCACCATAGTGTCATAGCTGGGCAGCTGCTGATATTTTAAGGGCAGTAATGTGATACCAGGAAATTAACCTGAAGCAGAGTCACAAACACTTAGTGAAAGTGAATGACAAGGAAAAACAGTACATGAAGACACTGGTGAGACTCCCATGAAAGTAGTTCAATGACCTCATAGAAATATACTGGTTGAACTGGTGAGTGTGTCTATTCAACCGTGCCTCTTTTAATGAGGAGACTACAGAGGGTACAGTGTATCTAACACACACACAAACAGTCATCAGCTCCTTGATCACAAGCAGAACTGAGTGTGATCACTGTGTATGTGACAGTAAGGGGTTTGTGCCAATCAGAATTGAATTGAAAATGCCTGGAGAATTTTCATTTTAATTTAGCTTAAGTTTCATTAATTTGATGTGCTTTTGCCATTTTTTTATATTTCTGTTTTACTGTATTTGTATTAGTTTTAGTCATTTTAGTCATTTTAGTAAAAAATGAATGAAAATAAGAAATGTTAACTGATATAAAACACGTTTTTTTTAACCTAATATTTATATTTTATTTCAGCTTTATTTCAATGAACAAAAACAATTTTTAATAGTTTTCATTAACAATAACGAAACTGCAGTATGTAATGTTACTTAATAGATGATATTAATAATTAATTTTTGAAATGCTATCTATAAAATTTGCATTGCCTATTTGCGTATAGATATATTTCATATATATATGCATATCAACCATGGTGAAAGAACAGAATTTCTCATAATGCTATAATTCCTCTTCAAAATGTAGCCAAACACCATGAAGCAGGGTTACATGACAGACACCTTTAACAGGACCAGTGACCTGTCAATTTGTTGTTGTGGTTAAAATAATAAAGTTTCTCTGATGCGTGTATTTCTTTGAATTACAATGGACCTTTGTCACAGACTGTGATGACGTGTTTCCAGAGTTATCAACATTGCAAATCTAGTAATATTTTCATATTTAATTTTGTTTAAAATGTAATACACATTTATAACTTTATCCCCGGGTTTCAAAGACAAGGCTTAAGATAGTCCCAGAATAAATGCATGTTTAAGATGTTCTAACTACAAACAACTGTCTCAAGATGCACATCAGTCTTTTTTCTTTTTTTCTAAGGCACATTTATAAAAGCTACTTAGATGTTCTAATTAAACTAAGGCCTAACAACAACAACATTTTACAAATAATTCAACCTATTTTCTATTGGCCAAATCATTATTTTGATTAATTAAACCCACAAGCGCAGTGTCACCTGAAAACCAAATTGCAAAGGGTCCATTCAATAAATTTGAATTCAACATTTTGTGGGGCATGAGCAAATCACTTCAAATTCACATAAAAATTAAAATAAAAATGGAACTAACTGACACACATTCACCAGAGCAAAATTCAGAAATTAAGACAACAGGTATCGACCTGAGCATCAAGTCATTAGTAATACTGAAAGAGAGAGTATATGTGTAAGTGTCTGAATGAGAGGGAGAGTGTGTGTTGAGGCTGTTTGCATTAGAGAACACAGCACAGGATGTCATTTATCAGTTTTGCCTTTCCTGTCAGGAAGAGTAACAGGCAACAGAGCAGTGAGAATCAGACAGCATCTATCTTTCTCTCTCTCTCTCTCTCTCTCTCTCTCTCTCAATTACTCACGGTTCAGTTTTTATCACGGTTGTAGGGTCACAGTTTCGGTTTGGTATGTGCTATGTTCAGACAAAAAAGGTCTACAGTAAAAAATAAATAAAAATAAAATAAAATACAAGCAACAGAACAAAAAAATAAAAATGGAGCAAAAAACTATTCTTCTCAGATTATTTGGGTATCTAACAGTAGTTTTCAGGTACAGTAATTTAATAAAGTAAAACAACATTGCATATAATATTCACTGTATAAATTAAATAAAGTTATACTACAGGGCCGTTGAATGCTTGAATCTGATTGGTTGACGAACGTTCTAAGGTGTGCATTATTTTCAGGGAAACGCACAGCTAAAGTAGTTCCAGGCAGGTCTTGACCGCATTACAGTTCCATATCACTTCGCGTAGTTAACGGTAATAATGGAAAATAGGATACAATTCATAACAAGAAAAAACATTTAACCCCACGCGCTTGATCTGCAATTTTCAATGTCTAGCTTCACAATCAATGGAAACATGCAGTTTAATTTTAATAAATAAAGTATATTCCTATTCCTAGTCCTGCAGCACGGATTTTTATTGCAGATAATATAACAAATAAATAATTATTGATAGGCCTTACTTGTTAAAAGGCTTTTTTTTCCCATTTATTTGGCTAGTCTACTGTCATCTGTCAATAATAGAAAAAAAAAAGAATGAACGAATTAATTAAAACGAATTGAATTAATAAATAAATAATAATATTGACGCACATGCTTTTCTCTCTCTCTAATAACTGCATAAAGCCGAGCCGAGGACACACTTTAAAGCCGGTTATGAATGTAATTTGATGACTGATCATGCCCAAACGCGTGTTCAGCGCGTTCAGTCTGTGATCAAAGTCGGTGTTTAAAATATGCTGCGATGAAAACAGCCAGAGAATGTGTCAGCTAGTCGTGTGTCCCCAGCATTAGTCTGCTATCAGTGGCTCAAACCTCCGTTACTAACTCTAAAATGACGTTTTGGAATTAGCAACGGAGGCATTGGATTAGATGCGTAAGAAATTAGTCCTACATACAAGAGCGTTTTAATGACAAAAACTTTACAAACGTCTTGAAATACATAATCTGAACAATGTTTCGAGGTGTGGTAACTGTAGTATAAGCGGAATAATTGACTTCAGGCCGTTGAATTATTAGAAAAATAATGCACACCCGAGGTGAACGCCCACTCTAATTTTTCTAATAATTCAACGGCCTGTCGTCAATTATTCCTTACATAAATCATTATTAAAGTTACAAAAGCTAAAGCTCAAGAGCAGTGAGTGATTTACATGTCTTTTGTTGTTTGATTAACATTAAAAGCACATACAGACAGCAGGAATATTTAGGATGCTGTTCCTTTAAGATATAATAAATGGATCCAGTACACTGATACTGTACACATGTGTTCTTTATCGGCTGTTTACGTTCACTTAAGACATAGCCTACAATGTTTGCCAGGATACTCACCAAGAGGGGTATGTTGACAATTTGTGTGAATTTGTCCGTTCTAGACTAGAAAGAGAACTCAACATATAGAAAGCTTCTCACAGCCCGCGCGAGTTCTCTTTCACGTCTTGCACTCAAATGTTTAAATTTGAGTATTCGGCGGTACTTGCATTGAACAAAGTTTAGGGGAAGCCAAAAAGGCGTATCCATCGAGAAATATACATTAGCCTAACTATATATGTCTTGCTTATTTTCAACAAACCATATTTTAGATGCATATGCGTTGTCAGATTTGAGATGAACCGCAGTGCAAGTGCGTGGTGAAGAATGGTACGGTTCGATTTTTTACCGAGAACCATCAAACCCTATATGAATGTTCACTCTATTTTAGGAATTTTGTGTACATCTCATTTGGAAAATTGGCAATGGACCGCTCTGGTCTATAGATGTCAGTACCAGCACTGGCTACTGAAAAATCCATTTCGTTTGACCACTAGTCATAAACACATGCTGGAGCAAACAAAGAAACAAATGACTGTACAATCCGCTCAAAAACAAGAGAACAATGATTCAGACAGCTCTGTGATAGTAAACATATTTTAGAGTCACTAAAATATGAACCTCAAGTCAAGCCAGGGTAACCATAGTTGCTTAAACTTGAACTATGGTATATTTTTGAAAGAGTACCATACTAAGGTAATACAATGGACGCTTCTACTGAAGAAAATACTAGAAACAGAGTATATTTTTACAAAGCTTCTCTTAATCTTTGTGTTAAGTAAAAACAAAAAAATATTTCCTGAAAAACTAATCCAAATCCAAAATACAGGCTGGAATTACACTTTTTATGCTAACCACTTGACCAGAAAAGCCAAGAGGAATGTCTTAAACAGCTGGTGGTTGATTAACCTAAAGCTTTTAGCATGCACTGCATCGCTAATTCCTTAGCATCAGCTATGAAAACAATGTATCAGCAAAATGTCTGTGTGAACTTTTGCACATCTTTGCATAAATCAACCCTCAAAAACTATGGAATGGGTGTGTTCTGTTATAAATGCTTTAATTTTTGGCTATCCAAACAATTTGAGTTTATTCACGTCATGTAGATCTTCCAAGTCTCATAAACAAAGCTCGCTAATAACAGCTATGCACTTCTAATGATGACACGCCTATGAACTGCTTGATCACCTTGGAAACTGATATTCTGTGCCAGCCGATCACTCATGAATAAACACACACACACACACACACACACACACACACGCTGAGAGGGAGTGGTACTTAGGACTAACATTAGTTGTAACGGCCTAAAGGACCACATTGACAATACAAGGGTGTAGGCTCTAGATAGAACAATATCTTATTTTAAAGGGCAAAGCCCTGGATAAGAACACTCTTATCTGAACCTTTCAGTGTGAAAATAAATACACAGCAGAAAGGGAGAGAGAACTCGAAAACCTCTCACCATCTCATACATGAACAGGAAGTGTGAGTCAGGGGAAGCAAAGAAACAATGAACGGATGGAAAGAAAAGATGAGAGAAAGGGTAGTCGTCACTTTACCATCCAACACGCTGATGTTTGGCCTGTTATAGGGAGTAAAAAAAAGATGCGTTCGGTTTGTGTTTCTATTTACACTGGAGTTTCATCTCCAAATCTGAATCTCCTGAAGTCTTTTCATACTCAAGGCAAGCAATTTTTAAACCTCTCTTCATTTCTAGTAGTGCATGGACGCGTTTATAGGTGTGTGTATTTGCTAACAGCCTCTCATTTTCATCTCCTGGCATTCTCACAAAACATTCCCACCAAAGGTGTGGCGACATTTACCTCAGGGAACATCAAACATTAACAGCTGAGTTTCTTATGTTATGAAGGAGCAGTGTAAGATGATTTTAAGACTGGACTGAATTTAAAATGTGTCAACCCAGCAAGACCAGGTCTTACTCTGGAATATGTAGCCTAAAAACATGTATCACTCTGAATCCCCTTCCAGAATGGACCTAAGTCAAAATAAAAACCATTTTTAATTTACAAGATCAGTCAATATGCTCATATAGTACTGTGGAATATGCACTGTTATGCACCCAGAGACCAATCACTCAGCAGATGAAACGTTCAAAACACATCTTTCTACCAATTTTTTGGTTTTTAAAAATAAAGTTAATTTATTAGTCCATTAAAAATGCACATCATGAATGGTTGTATTTATATCTCTCACAGAGATAATAATAATTCTGAGCCTGTAACCCTGAGCCATTGTTATGAAGTTCAAACTATTTCAGGCAAAGTGTTCATATCTCAGCTTGTTCATGTGTGATAATATATAGTAAGCCTGAAGTGGAAATGGAGCACTCTGCCTGTGTGTCACAGAGAGAGTGCTGATGACTGAAGGACACAGGAAACACCTCATTATGGTTAGTTAATTTTGTTACAATGATTATGTACCTGTTTTGCCTGTTTCCTGTGACACTGAATGCAAAGATCAATGTACGGTGCAGTTCTTCCTTTTGTTCACTCTTTCAGAGTGATGGAGGAAAAGCCCTTGACTGACAGAGTAGAATGAATGAGCATTATGAGATGTGACATGACTGAAACACAGCTATCGGGGGGTATTATAATCTAGTTGAAAACCTGACCACCAGCATTGCCTAATTCACTTCACCTCACTGTCTAAGACAAACAGCAGTTTATTGCTTTTGAGATCACTCACTGTTTTGTTTGGCACGCATGGGCAACAACCCTTGAACCCAACTTATACATACCTAAACATCAACAGCCATTGATTATGAGGCACAACTCAAACAGCACAAATACTTAAAAAATGTATGTGATCTTTTGTTAAAAGAAAATATCTGCTCAGAACATGCATGTAAACATCCAGGAAGTGTATATGCAAACTGCCATTGCAGTGTACTGCGAGTTTATCTCTTATGTACAAGGCTTCGGTATGCATGAAACCGTATCTATGCAGGCGTTGCTTACATTTTGTGTCTATCAAGGTGACCTAACATCCCCAGAATGCCCTTCAAAGCTTCTCTCATACCACTGCAAAGGTCAATCCACCAACACATGTAAACAAATAGACATTGGGAGATGGAGAGGTTCCAAGCACAAAAGAAAGAAAAATGTATACAACATATAGAAACGGATCATATAAAAATCAGCAGTTGTTGGAGCTCTAAAGGTTATCCAGACAGAATGACATACAGGAGGTCTCTAAATTCATCTCCAATAAAACTCCATTGCTATAGCCCAATGTTCCCCAACCCTGTTCCAGTATGCACATCAACAATACATATTTTGGATGTCTCCCTTATTTGACCCATCCATTTCAGGTTTTACCCTGCGTCCAAATATGCCTACTTCCCTATTAAATAGTATGTGAAAAGAGAAGTATGCCTGAATTCATAGTACTCATATGACTGGCAAAAAGTCCCCAGATGATCTGATATTTCTGCCAAAAATCTAATTTGTACATTCAACGTCCACTTTATTATCCTATGAAGACACGGATAATGATTTGTTAAAGGAGGGGAAGTGACACAACTGACGGCTAAGTCACATGACAATGACAACAAAACTTTGCATGAAGGTAGATATCCAGGAACAGGATTGAGCAACCCTGCTTTGGGAGCTTTGTGCAGCAGGGATGGGGAACTTCGGTTCTAGAGGGCCACTGTCCTGCAAAGTTGAGTTCCATCCCTAATCTATCACTTGCCAGCCATTTTAAAGCAATCCTGAAGACTTAAGTTAGATTTTTCAGGTGTGTTTGATTAGGAATGTAGCTAAAATCTGTAGGACAGTGGCCCTTCAGGACTGGAGTTGCCCGTCTCTGCCATACAACTTGAGACAAAAGTTCAGTTTCAGACAATGACAAAAGCAATTAACCAATTTTCTTTAAATGGAAAGTGACCACCTACACAAAGATTGAGGGTTACATGGTGCCAGTGGGAAATCAGCATGTTCACTACACTATATTTGTGCTGGGTGATGGATGGTTTGAGAGATAATGATGTTGAGAAATGCAGTGATAGAAATTGCAAATAGTTTTTCTTACAGAAGAGTGAGTGCTCGGTGAAGCCAGTGAGGTGGTTCGTCTGCGCAGGGACAAGCGATGTTGGCTGCGCAGGCTGAATCTGCGGAAGGAATCACGGCTGCGACTGGCTAGGCTACGTAGAGACGCGGCCCTCTTAAAGCCACCTCCGTCCTCTCCATCTCCTCCTCCAGATCTTCTCTCCATGTTGCTGGAGACCAAATTGAGAGCGCCTTGAAGGGAACGGCGTACATTTCCCATCCAGCCCGACACTTGCGAATGGGCCACTGACAACTTGTCACCCAGGTACTCCATCTCTATCCACTGTTTCAGAGTGAGTCCCAAGAGGTTTGTGCCCTTATGGAGCTAAATGTCAAGATAAGCTTTTTCAGTGAGGTTCTAAGGTCTGTTGATGGCAGTCCAATCTCACCTTCAGGTAAGTAGCTTTAATTTACATGGGAATCCAGTTCAGTCAGGTTCAGTTGAAAGTGCATCTGTTTTTAAAGTCCATGGTGGATACCATTTTTTGACAGAGGACCTTTCTCTTTAGCCCAGTTGATCAACTCAAGCGTTGTTCTGGTACACAGTGTCTCCAGAGCGAGGCCAGGACAGATTATGCTCCACTCTGCACTGCAGTACGAAACAAACTGCAAACTGCCACTAGGCCGTCGACTGCGATCTTAACTTCCCACCATGCTTGACCGAAGTTTGCGGACCATTTTCAGTAGCCTACGTCTTCAACAGCGAGACAAAGACATATAGTAACATTAAGTCACTCAGGTACTCCCAAATTAAGATGTTCTATGATATTATTCCAAATTAGATGGACCAATTAGGCTCATACGAGTCCTTGTCCTACAATGCAATTTTCTGTGACCTGAGACATTATAGAAAGAGCTGGAATACAGTACACCGGATTGTCCCAGATCACAACAGTTCTGCAATGCCTCATGCTCAGCGACAAAACAAAGTTACAGTTATTATGTAACCACAAAGGCACCTGCAATTACGTTCATAAACATAGAATAGGTTAAAGTGATGTAATGGAAGCTGATTCAACACGCCATTCTTACCTACTGACATGAATGACACTTCTTAAATAGGCCTAGTTACATTTCAATCAATCAATGCATCAATGAATGAACAACAATGACATTCAAATTTCATAGAAAAATGTCATGTTGCTTTGAGCTGCGTCACAAGAGAACGTCTGAAATGAGCAGTGCATCACTCCTACATGAATGTTTGAAAGTCTTTTGAGTAAATCTGTCAGCAGAGTCACATACTCAAACAAATGCAAGTGAACTCATGAATCAGAGCTGTCAAACACACACACATACACTTTCCCAGTCAAGTCTCAAACCTATCAGGCAGTGTGCGCTGCTTCATCACAACTTCTTCTCCTAAAAGGCATCAAAACTGTCCACCTGTCCATTCAGAGAACGTCCACAACTCTCAATGTATGGTCAAACGGAAAGCTGGAGACCAAGATGAGTGTTTCCTTGTTTCTTTGTTGCTAGAAAGCTCAGTACACAAAAAAGGTCCAAGATGAAAGTCTGTCCATAAAACATGGAAGTTACAAGCCAGAAGTATCCAGGTGGTTTCACCGGTGTTGACAGGAAAATACATATACTGTTTCGAGGTGGTCTCTTCCTTTGGCGTCCTTAAATGTGTCCCTGCAGGTACTGGCAGGTAGAACAGAAATGCGTCAGCTTTCCTGCCTCTGTCCCCCTGTGTTACAGGACTTGTGCTCAAGGAGAAAACAGAGGGAGGAGGAAAACGAGAGCAGAGACAGAGAGGGAGGGGTAAGGGAAGCCAGCAATATGAGCATATGAGAGAGAGAGAGAGAGAGAGAGAGAGAGAGAGAGAGAGAGAGAGAGAGAGAGAGAGAGAGAGAGAGGAGGAAGGAAGATATATGCACTGCAGTATTCCCTGCTCCTGTCCCAGCTTAGAGAGAGAACGAGAGAAAGAGAGAGAGACAGCTGGAGAAAGGTGCATTGGTTATGCAATAATGTCAGCAGCTCATTTTGCTGAGAGAAGAATGCCTGATGTAAAGTAACAAAAAAATTAAGAAATGGTCAATGGAAAAAAAAAAATTTGTTTTGACAGCAAATACCTGTGCATGTTATACAGAGTAAATCACTATGGCTTATAAGGAGTAAAGATAAGCACATGGTACATTGAGTTAGTTTGCTTTGCAAATTGACACATCCGTCATGCAAACATCACTGAAGACCAACCCAACCTTGCTGTCCATTTTTTACCTATTTATTTCCATATCCGCTTACTGACCTTGCCTTTGAAATCATCACATTACAAGCAAAACTGAAATTAACATTAAAATGTACATCTTCCTGTACATCATAATAGATCATTGGATTCATTTATTTGGGGGGGGCAGTGAAATGTTGCGGTGCACATTAGCGCCTACTCGTGGGCAGAGAGTGAGTTGCACTATAATATTAATGGAGAACATCATACATTTTGATTAAACTAATCTGACATTAGATCTACATCTAAATACTACTACTATAATAATAATAAAACCACACCACTGAACTATTACAGCTTTCTAAAGCACTTTGTCAAATTCTTTTTATTTTAAGACAGTTGTTTTTTTCCACACATACAGTTGGGGTCCATAAGTTTTACATACTGTGAGGTAAAATTAATATGAAATATGTTAAATTATGCACTATTTAGATCACTAATCTGATAAGCAAACTAGCATGTGAACTCCTTCAATCACAAAGATATTAAAACATTATTGCTGTTTAAATGGCAAAACTACAGACTCCAGTTCCAAAGGTACAGCTGGCACAAAAGATACACATATCACTAAGATTAGATTAATAACCAGCCAGACAAGAGAGTCTTATACATGGCAAAAGCTAATCAATGGCAATGAGTTTTGGTTCCTTTTATAGAGACAACAATGGTTATGTATGTAGACAAAATCTGCTTTCCTTCCTTTAAAACAATCGGTACACAGCCACATATCTTATTACAAGATAAACAGGATAGAGGTAAAGATTTCAAATACAGCTACAATATTAAATGACATTAGGAGGATCTGGCTAATATCCAAATATTGATTAAGTGCATACATTAGCCACAGTGCGGAGTGGTAAATTGCTGACCATAGTTTTATTAATGTATCATCACAACAAAAGTCATCCTGGTATTCGAATGAGTCACAGAGTCACTGCTCATGATTCAGTCATCTGTCTGATGGTAAAACCACCTAGAGAACAAGAATATCCTGTTTTCTGGAAATACTATTTTGATACAGTATATTAATTGAGATTGCAATTTTCGATTTAGTTTAGGACAACTGAAAGAAAGGCAAACCTTCAAAATCCTGTCAAGCTTCAGATAGAAGTACGTTTTAAATGTTTCTAACTGATGTAGTGTAACTTAAGTCATCAAATAATTATATCCCCAATAGTGTGTATGCGTGTACACTTTGTGTAGGTATATTTCATATGAAATGACATGACCCCATTTTCGGTTCCATCAGTCGGAGTCGCCTGTTCCAATATCCCAGTAACATTTTAAAGGGTCAGAAAACAATATACCATCAAGGTTGATGTGATCTGCAGTTATAGGTATAACTAGGCATGTCACATCCTATTATCTTACCCAGATCAAGATAACAGAGTAATTCTAAAGTCCAAAAGGAACAAGTGGTCTAAATAGTGTAATGTTCCTCTTTAAACCACATATGGCCACATACAGGAAGGCTAATTCTGACTGATGCTACTTCCTTTGTCAACACTTAACACATCAATGCTACAAGTTACAGTATACACAGTTAGTTGGCTTTTCATATTTCAAACCATGCACATTTAACAAAATCTGTGAGAAAGACGATGACCAAAAATGACATAGTGACAGTCATTTTATTTGAGCCCAGTATTATGACTCAGTACAAGTGAACCGGTCCTCTGACACAGCAAAGAACAGCTTTTAAGAGTTGAAGCAAAATATTTCCTTGCTCAAAATGTATTTTTATAATGTATAAAATAAAAATTTAGAATAAATGTATTCTAAATAAGAAGCTCAGTTGGTTTCGGGAAGTAGACAATCTTAAAAAAAAAATAAAAAAAAAATAAAATAAATAAATCACTAAAAGCAGCTAACTAATTAAATACTATGTTGATACCAATTACGACAGTCTGAGAGATCTTGGCCCAAAGCAATCACTTCTTTCATAAACACAACTGTAAAGTAACTAAAAATGCATATTTAGAGGTCCATGGTGCAGGTGCATTGACTTTTATAATGAGGCAGCTTCTTTATATTAATCTGCTCCTATCATGTGACTTTTTAAAGAGACACAGTTGATGCAATGAAAATACAGAAGGGAACTGGACCTGGTTGCTTGAATAAGTTTATTGTGCACTGTTTAAGATAGGCTTGGGCATTTACATTGAAATAACTGGTTTGTACATGTGCTATGCATACTAAAATGATTCATAAGCGACAAGACTAATGCTACAGAGATGTTTTAGGCTAGCTGGAGGATGCACATAGCCAGTCGATTTAAAATGTAAAATCTATAGCTTTATAATCCCTAATTTATGATATATATGTTTATGATACTGAGCATGGGTTCAAGGCTTGTATTTACACAATACAGCAGAAACTGTACTACCTGAGCCCAAAACCATATATTTTTCATTCAAAAAATTCTGGGGAGAGAGAAACTGAAGCACAGTCCTTCTTATGGAGGCTAGGTTAATTAAAAATTAACTAAACACTTGAATAATTTCCAAGAAAATGAAAAGAAAAGAGTGAAAAGAATGTCTATTTAATTAGTCAGACAACAGGAAGCATCTACAGAGGCCTCACCTTAGTCACATGAAGATAATATTATTGAAAAGAATGATACAAATCACAGGGGAAGAAACAACTTCAGCAAACAATGTGTAATAAAGATTGTGAATGTACAGTATCTACTCTAGAAAAAACAAGTGAGCAAAAATCAGCAAGAACATCAGGACTAATTCCAAATATAACTAATTCCAACAATCAAACATCAGTCAACCTGTGTGTTGTCTAATATTATCAGACCTCCACCTAGATTTGTCTACTTGTCTCAGGTAGCATGAATTGTTTTGATATATGTTGTATATATTGACATATATATTGTTGATATATGTTGTATGGTATTACCATCTTGACAGTAAAAAAAGAAAAGAAAAAAGTAAGCTTACCCATAGCCACCAACAGCAGGAAGAACAGAAGTGATAAGCCATCTTTCTATGTAGCAAATCCTTCTATTTAGGTCAAAATAATGTTCTACAGTCTTTACTTTTGCGAAGTTTATTTGAATGTTCATTACTTCTGTACCTCTCTGTCTTTGTAACTCGCCTGTGGTCGTGAGAAAATGGTGATGTAAAAATTACTCTTCCTATGATGACCAGAGAAAAGATGAGAGAGAGCAACAGAGAGAGAGAGAGAGAGAGAGAGCTTCCTCTTTAAGGCCATGAGCAGACACCCACATAACAGGTTCACAACAAAAAACCAAAACATTAATATAATAAACACACTATCGGTCCTGGAAAGGTTTCCATTTCGAATGAAATTAAAGGTTAAGAGGATATTCTTGGCTGTCAGATAAGCCAAAATGTATAGCCACTGTGAATCATAAAAATCAACACTGTAATAACTTGATTCATACAGCAGATGGCAATATTTATACACTCAGACGACCTCTGCAAAAAAAAAAGACAAAAGTCTCTCAGTAAAAAAACAACAAAAAACTTTACTCTTAAGAAATTAAGAAATTTCAATGAACCTGTCAATCAAAAACAAGGCGGCGATCTTAAGCTCTTTAACGCGTTTTAACTTAATGTTGTCCATAAATGCGTTCACACTTTTCCACACATTTGTTACGTGATCATTATTAAATCAGTTTTACCTTGATTTACACAATCTTACTCGCTACTAGCAGTGTATCTTTGTTAGAAAATGCTCTAACTTTACACACTAAACTTTAAGGCACAACTCCTTTCTGTCATCAGACTGCATTCCTGCACCACCCACACTAACACACACACACACACACACATAAACACAAGCTTGAGTTAGCCTCCATACCTGACAAACATGCATATAAATATAAACATTCAGCTTTAATGACCCCCAGCCAAAATAACTATTTTAATCTGCACTTTAACAAGTCTATAAGTCCATCAGATATGGAAAAACATCATTAGCCAAGCACTGCATGCCAGAAAGGGTCATATGACAGCTGTTATTCAGATTGTTGGGGAACTACTCCAACATCTGGTCTCTAAAATTTGGTGACATCATCAGAAGCCAACAAGCAATTTCTCCATCTTTGGTTTTTGAACACTTTCCATTAGAACATGGTGAGGAAATCGACTCTTATGTAAGATGCATGCTTATCCATGTGCAATGTAGGGCTGGGCAATTACATCTCAATATGTTTCAGCCTTTTGACAGTATCTGAAATATATCTCAATATCGATATAATCATTTTGCAATGGCTTATGTGCACCCAAAAATGAAAATTCGTTCATCATTTACTTGCTTCAAACAATTTGTGTGCTACATTACAAGTCTCCTGAAGCCATACAATGTTTAGGTTAGGAACTGACCAAAAAGTCATTGTTCCTTTACATATATGTAACAAACTATATGATGGAGTGAGAGAATTGATGACTTTGATGAAAAATGAACAGAAGAAAAATATCTTGCAGAAGCTTGCACCTTAATTGGCAAGGTAACAAGTTTACATTATAAAAAGTTAAGTAGTTTAAAATCACAATTGGTAACAAAAAAAAAAAAAAAAAAGTGGTGCATTACTGTTTAGAAATGCAAATATAAAAATAAAAGCATGACAATCTGCTATGAAAAGTTGTCATATTAGAATATCTACTTTTTTTCACATATTATAATGCACTGTAGACTAGTTTCAGATTCATCCATTTAACATATGTAATTCAGTATCGTTTAACCAAAATGTCTGAAAGTACCTAGAACATCAGAAAATAAAAATGGTGTAACTGATTTACAGAGAAAATGCAATCCAAGTACAGAACTGCAATCCGATCGCAAAAGTTAAAATCAGCAGCGACAAAACATGGTAAATTCAGTATTAGACAAAACTTGATATTGACACATCCCTGAGTAAATATTAAAGGGATAGTTCACTTTGAAATAAAATTTTGGTATGTTTTAGCTTACCTCAAGGGCATCCAAGATGTAGGTGTCTTTTTTTCCGCAGTAGTTTCAATTTTGATATTTTTAGGTCAAACCGTTCTTGTCTGTCAGTTATGCATGAAATGACTGACAGACAAGAACGGTTTGACCTAAAAATATCAAAATTGAAACTACTGCGGAAAAAAAGACACCTACATCTTGGATGCCCTTGAGGTAAGCTAAAACATACCAAAATTTAATTTCAAAGTGAACTATCCCTTTAAATAGATTACCTAGCCCTAGTGAAAATTGATTCTTAATGGGTTTATGTATGTGGCATGTGTATGGGAAAATGAGTGGCAAGGAATAATACACAAAACAAAATTCTCAGCATACTTTTACTTACCGATCTTTCTCCAAATTTTTCTTTGTGCGCACTGCGACTTCTGCGAGTTCTCACGTGGACAAGCGGACCATCAGCAGAGCTTTCCGTTGGGGCAGATCTTCGACACATACTCCTTGAACGTTTCTACACAAACATAGAAGGGCCTACAGTCAAGCTTATTTAGTCCATTCAAGGAAAATTCAATGTAACACAATTAGGGATACGCTGACACTGATATTTGATCACTCTAAAGTACATTTGCCAATACCGATAGTTGGGTGGTTATGCAATTAAAGTGACCAATTTAAGATGGTGCACATAATTACTGTTTACATTTGTGCATTGCTAAACACACACAAAAAAACTATATGGTGGGAATGGGTATATGTGAGAGTGAGTTCTTCCTCACCTGTTGTACTTGGTCCCTGTGCGAGGCACGGTTCTCTCTCAGCCCCTGGGATGCCAGCTCCCAGTTTGGACTTGATAAAGGATCAGTGACAGAGATGGTTGCAACCTGACCAGTGGGTACCGATGTCTCTTTCCTAGCTAATGGTGTTGCGAGAGAAGGAACCAAAGCTCCACTTGACCCCACATTCAAAGGTACTGAAGTCCAGCATCTTTCTGGGGTCAGTATAGGGGCTACAGAGGGATCAGCACTTGTTTGTGTAGTCCACTTAGGAGTTTGAATTTGAACCATGGGTGGTGCAAGAGAGGGATGCTGTACCGGAGTAAAGACAGGAATCATGGAAGAGGTCGAACTGGGTGTCACAATGATACTTAAACCTCTATCCTCTTGGTGCAAGTTTTGCTGCTCAAGACCACCAGGTCTAGTGCTAATTGGTCTTCTTGATCCCTCCATGGCTGATACCCAAAGAGGCTCATCTACAGTCAACTCTGCTTGATTATGTCCCCAAACATTAGTGTATGCAGATGGCAAAGTTGAGATGGGCTGTTGAGTGCCAAAGGCCCAATCTGAGGTCTCAGTCAATGAGTGAGGTTGTGGCCTAGGTCTTTCTGTATCAAATGGCTGTGAATGAGGTTGGACTTGGTGCATAATTTGAGGTTGCAAAGGTGGCGGGAGTTGAGTTCTCATACGTTCTGCTGGGGAGGGCTGGAAGAAAGCCTGGGACTGAGGGTGGAACTGAGGATGAGAAGGAGACTGAAATTGAGATGCTGTTTGGGGCTGGAGAATATTTGATTGTGTGGCCTGTGGACGAGCTTGAGTCATTGAACTAACACCTCCTGATTCTAAACCTCCAAATCCAGGTAAAGGGAAGGCATCAGGTTGGGTTTGGTTCCTGAACGAGTCAATGTCTAAGATGGCTGGTTTGTAAACCTCATCAGGACGAAGTGAGGGCTGCTTCCATCGAGCTGTGGGACTATTCTCGTGACTATCTCTACCAGTCCTAACACCCAGAGACACTGCGTCCAGATCTAGAACTTTAGGCCGAAGTGGAGATGTAGGTGTAGGTGTTGCCTTCTCTTGCTCTGTCTCTGTCCAATGTCGTTCTGTTCCTCTCTGCCATTCAGGCTGTTGTTTTCTCTCTTCTCGTTCTTTTTTTGATCTCCGTGTAGCTTTCTCTTGCTGGAGTGGCCTTTCCCGCTGTCTCTGCAACTCAAAATCAAGAAGCTGTTGTCTCTCAAGCTCCTTGATCCTCTCAAGTTCCTCCAGCTCTCTCTTGGTCTCTCTCTCCTCTGCTTTCTGCCGCTTCCATCTCTCAATCTCTATCTCTCTCTGCTTTTGTCGTTCAAGTTCTTTCTGCCTTTCAATCTCCTTCTGTCTTTCAATTTCCTGTTGTCTCTCTAACTCTCGTTGTCTCTCAAGTTCCCTTTGCCTGTCCAGTTCTCTCTGCCTTTCCAACTGTCTCTGTCTTTCCCTGTCCTGCTCTTTCTGTTTCTCCAGCTCTCGTTGCCTCTCCAATTCTCGCTGCCTTTCTAACTCTTTTAGCCTCTCCATCTCTCTTTGTTTTTCAAGTTCTCTCTGCTTCTGTCTTTCAATTTCCCTCTGTCTCTCCAACTCCAGCTGTCTCTCTCTTTCTCTCTCTATCTCCTTATGTTTTTCAAATTCTCTCAACCTAAGCCTCTCTTGGTCGAGCATTCTTTCTTTCTCTCGCTCAAACTCTTTTTGTCGTTGCCTCTCAAACTCTCTCTGCTGCTCGAGTTCTTTTTCTGCAGCCTTCATTCGCTCATATTCAATTTGTTTCTGTCGCTCCTTCTCTCGTTTCTGCCATTCCATTTCCCTTTGTTTCTCCAACTCCCTTTGTCTCTCCAACTCCCTTTGTCTCTCCCTCTCTAGCTCTCTCTGTTTTTCTAGCTCTTTTTGTCTCTCTTTTTCTTTCTGTATCTCAGCTTCTCTCCTTTTCTCCCTTTCAATTTTGTTTTGTTTCTCAACCTCCAATTCTCTCTGTTTCTTCATTTCTCGCTGCCTTTCCAATTCCTTCATCTTTTCAAACTCTGCAAGTCTTTGTCTCTCTATTTCCTCCCTGGATGTTTTTTGTAGTTCCCTTTCTTGTAATCTAGGATCTGTTCTCAGTCCAGTGTCATTTTTATGCAAATCTCTCTGGAGGGCAGCTTCCAATGAAGGATTTCTTCTAAATTGAGCAGTTGGATTCTGAGGATTCCACTTCCCTGATCTAAGAGTGAAATCCTCAAATGGAACATCCTTCATCCCCCTGTCCTCTCCACTCACCATACTTTGTTTACCTCTTCCAAAAATTACTTCATCATCCACTCTCTGACCCTGATGCACAGGCTCTTGAATCTGACCAGTCAGAGCAAAGTAAGTGGCTCTGGGTTTGTTCATTTGCTCTTCATCATCTAGCATCTTAGGACGTTTGGGTGCAGCAACTTCCTCTCGTTCCCTTTCCCTGTCCCTTTGTGCTTCTAACAGTTTCATCCTTTCTGCTTCACTCTCTTCCTCATCTTCCTCCAATGCTGCTGCTGCAGCCATGTGCAATTCTGTTTGCCTCTGTATCTCTTCTTCCATCTTTCTCACCATCTCTTTCTGTCGTTCCCTCTCGGTTTCAATCTCTCGGTCTGCCTCTGTGGCAGTCCATTTCTGTAGTGCCCCTACCCTGAGATAACGTGGAATGGCTGCTTCATCCTTTTGCAGGTCACTTATCTCATGGGTAGGTCTGTCGTCTTCCCATTGAGGAGCAGATCGCCGTGAACGTAGCGTGAGAGCTCTGTCCTCAAGCTGAGCGGTTGGCAAAGCCTCACTAACAGCACGGCTCTCTCCAAACAAAGCTACAGTATCAAAGACATGCTCCACGCGTACAGGGCTGGAAGGAGAAACTTGCTCCCTATAGGTTGCTTTGACCAAACTTCCAGGATCATCATCTTCAAGAGTTTTAAAGATGTTGTCCTGAATTCGTAAAGAGTGGCTCCGTCTGGGCATCGGTTTAATTGTGCTTTCCCGCTGTGCTCTTGGGCCTTGTGAAATGCTATCTTCCATCACTTGAACACTATGCCTCTCCACCACGTTTTCAAACATAGACGCTCGTACTGTTTGCACTCCATCACTATTAAAAGCAGAGTGTGTAGGCAAGTCATGAACACCAAGTGATGATACTTTCCTGTCCTCCTGTTTGTTGAACTGTCCTTCAATCGTGGAGTAATCAAACTAAAAAATAAAATAAAGATGAAATTAAGTATATTTTTACATTTCATTTGCCATTGGTTTTGTTAAGCAAAACTTTTCTGGTGATTTATTTGCAGATGCTTTGCCTCTTTTTCTGAAAAGTAAGCAAAAACCTGGAACTTGGTTTGACTTTCAGATTTTCTACAACTGTGATCCCTAAAGAAGCAGTCTTTGTCGACCCCCCTCCCCCCTCACCTACCTGACAGGTGTGCCATTTACAGGTAACATTTTCTTTGCTTAGATATAAGCTATCATTACTGTGGCGGCTCTGTACAGTATGTGTATGTATTACATGACTGATTTAGAGTCAAACTTTGGGAGGGAAATGAATATGTTTCTACTCCAAAGAGCAAATCAGCAACAGAACGAATGCAATGAAGAAGTCTCATTTGAATATACAACAGATTATCAAATCTTGCAAATTGTTTATCTAAGTTATTCTTTCACAGAGGTTATAAAAAAAGATAACAAGAAGGAGGAAGTACAAGATAACGAAACAGCTGGAAACAACTAATGTGGATTGTATTGACACAGAAAGCCCTGAAAAGAGGGGATTGAGAAAGAAGCAAACATGAGAGCACATGAAAAGGAAGAGGAGCTTGACGCGTGTGACTGAGAACAGTGAAATGGGATCCGTATGCTCTTTGTCAAAGCTCATAAAGCAGGGTGGGGCATGAAGGGGCCATAATCAAAGAATCCTCTTCTCTCACAAACTGACCTTTCCCACCCCCCTCCCTTCGAAGCGTGCATGTTTCATAATCACAATATGACTAACGCTACAACTCAGGTTACACGTCTTTGGAGTGCCGCACCTTCTGTGACATCAGAAGTGCCTTTCTCAACCTCATTTGTTATTCCTCTCTCTATCAATGTGAAATTTATTTTTCTTTTTATAAAGAGTGAGCAATGTTAATTTTGAGACTGTGACCGCAATTAGGCAGTTACTGTCCCAAATGTCAAAAGATTTTTCTATTCATTTTAAAAAATATATCGTTTTAATTTATCAAGCACATGTGACTGTTATACATAGAATGCTCTCTCTTGTTGTATAAAGACCTACATGTACTCGTGAAAAATGCAGAAAATGTAAAATATTAATACACATATATATTATAAATCATTAGTAACTATCAATTAGTTAGTTCAGCCAAATTATGATTGACTTTTATGTAAGAGTCAACCGAGTATGCTGTGGTGTCATTGGTAAAAAAGAAAAGGTTTAATAAAATGTCGAATTTTCTTATGTACTTTAAAAAACAAAAACAAGGTGTGCCTTACTGCACCTTGTAAAGATACTTGATTTGTGGAGTATGACTAATGGCAGTGGTTCATATTCCCATACCTTTGTGTTGAGATCTTCCTCAAACAGCTGGGGGCCTTTGGAATCATTGGAACTGAGGCTGTCAAGCTCTGATTCAAATCTGTAAGCAAATCAAAAATCAAAAAAAGATCGGAATGATCTTAAGAACCTAATGAATGAATGCCACCACATTATTACCAGTGTGAAACTGTATTTTCTTTGAGGCTTGATTTTCAGAGTAGAGAATGTAAATCATGATGAAAGCAAACTGGTATTAATTGTGCTGGTTTATGAGGCAACATGTTTTGAGACATCATTTCACTTTTTAGAATTCTCTGTGCCAGCACAAACACACAAAAAAATACTTATGCACATAATGCAGATCCTTTAATACTAATTTTGCAGCGGTCGTGTAATTGCGACTTATGAAACTTATTCATAAAACTTTTCAGGAGGACCCGAAGGCAGTAAAACTACAGCAACACTGATAGCTGATAAACTGATGAACATAAAATTGATAACAGATTAACATGTACAACTGCAATTTTCTGAATTACAGCACTAACATTGTAGACTTCTATAATGAATGCTGAAAACCACTGGATCTTACCTTTTAGTACGGTCAGATACTATGTTTCGTGGCTTATATTGTGGCTTCTGGAGGTCAGTTCTCACTTCTTCGGTCAGTTCCTTGATGCGCTGTTTTACCCCCACCGCTCCATCAGTATCAGAGATGGACAGCCCCGGTGACCGAGGCTCCGTCCCTGGAGAATCCACACGTGCCACTGAGAAGGATGTGGAAGAAGAGTCCAAAAGCAGGCTGATGCGTCTCTTTATACTGCTACCTCCAGTATCCTCAGGTTTTGAGTCTTTCTTGGAGTCCTCATCTTTCAATTCCTTCTTTTGAGTACTTTTCTCAAGCACAGGGGCCTTATTCAGCCCTTCTGCCCTTTCAGCACCATGTTCTTTCTCTTGAGTTACAGCCCCAACACCCTCTGGTGTTTCAGGAGTGTTTTCTTTGCTGTCCTCCTTGGGAGGTCGCCAGTTTAGGGAAAGCCCAATTGACTCAAACTTTGAGGTAAGGTCAGAAGAAAGGGGTCGTCCTTTTCCCCAACGAGGGGCAGGTGTAGGGGATACAACCTGAGGCTCAGACTGATTGGGGTTTTGGAGGAACACAGCTGACACCGGCCTGGGCCTTGAACCTTTAGATTGGGGCCTAAGAACAGTAGGAGAAAACTCTTCCTTGGTACCAGAATCTTTTTTACTGTCCTCATAATTTAGTCCTATCTCTGATAGGAAGCCCATTGATTTAGCACGAGTGATCGAAGGGCTGGGCTGTTTCTTCCGAGAAGCAAAAGGCCATTCAACACCAGGAGTGGAGGCCTGACCATCGCGTCGGTGTGGTTCCGGTGTAGCTCCAAAGCTTGTTCTTCTCAGCACGTCCCCAGTTTGGGATGTTCTTAATTTGTTGGAATCATAAGAGGCAATAGTAGGTGCTGGTTTAAAGGGTTGTGCCACAGGTTTGTTTGTCTGTCCGCTGGACTTCGGGCCCGTATTAAAGGCAGATGGTAGACTGAGTTTATTGGCTGGCTGTGGTTTAGGTGTACTGGACAGGTCTGTATTGTAGGAAACTGGTTTACTGGATTCAGGTCTAGGTTTTGGTTGTGGTTTGGGAGCAAGAATGGGGCGTATAGTAGGATTTTTGTTCACAGTGAAAGGTTTTGGAGTGAGTCTGGGCTTGGGGCCTGGGACAGGTTTTCTAGACTCTGATGAAATAGTAAGTGTCCCCTGGGGGCCACCTGAACTCTCCATCAAACTCTTGTTGCTAGAGTCTATGAGAGGATTAAGGTGCAGACGACTCCCAACCACACATGGCCGCCCAGCATCAACCTCAACCTGGGCAGCCATCACACCACCTGAAACAAGAAATAAAAATAAATAAATAAATAACAGATATTGAGTTAGCTAACAATCATGTAAATTAATCATATTACATTTCAAGCTGTATTCACACTAACAGTGATTAAATCACTGGAGATAGCACAGTCCCTAGGCTGTCAGTTTGTAGAGGGCGGTCCTAAACTGTCGTGGTATTCAACTGTATCTGGCCACAGATCACATTCTCCACTCCCTTTGGTCATTTCCAAATCTTTTCACTGCTCATTTGCATAAAGTTAAGCTCTGCTCAACACTGTCTCACTGCCAACTGTCACTCGTGTCACCAGAAATCACAGGCTCTCATTGAAAATGAGAATGGTATCCGGTCGCATTATCGCAGGTAATCGCTGTCAGTGTAGAACTTCCTTTAGGTTGGCTGGAAAAAGTCTGGAGTCAGTTGAAGCCACTGGCCAGTTTCAGCACTGCTTGACATCCAACATGCCGAGCAGAATCCCTGCACTATAATTTTATAGCACAAAACAAATACAGTGTTCTATAAAATGCTGTTGTAGTGGGGTGTCTATGAACCTTAAGAAAAATGCTATCTAACCCTCTTCTTCTCCACCACTGTGGACTTGGGAGATAAAGAGCACAATGCACGTTTTACTGACACATCATTAATCACGCTGTGAGAGAGTGTGTGTGTGCGGGTGTATTAAATCAGCATGATTGGACATTGCCCAGGAGGGAGGGATCAATTTGCTGAATTAAGAGTCCAGACTGAGACAGTTCTGTGCATAAAAATCCTGCTACTACAGGCAAATACACATCAAACAAAAGGAATTCACAAAATAACCCAGAGAGCCATTTTTGCTAATGCAATACACATGTCGCTCTTGGAAGCTGTGCGCTAATACAAACACGTGTTCACACTTAAATTGCCATGCAGACTTTTACAACACACAGACACTCACATTTTACACAGAACGAAACCGTGATTCATAACACATTCACATACCTGTGTAAATGCACATGCAATTGCCATGTTTCCCCGTGCAGTTATCAAATTGTGCTTTGTCTGCAGTTTTCCAACATCACAATAATAACTCACCTGCCTGGCTGTCAACCGTCTGCAGTGGAGCCCTGGTTTCTGTGGTAACCGCAGAGTGATGTCATATCATATGGAGAAGAGGCGGAGCCAGACTCTGTTGCAGGGAATACAGCATGGTCAGACACGGTTACTTCAGCTCAATTAGGGTATCAGTGTCTGTTGTAATTGTGAAGTCTCTACACATGCACGCACATGTACACTTGTTATCAATGGCACAGCTTGTTGAAATCGTTGAATATCATAATTGAAAAGTCAAACGAGAATGTTGGCAAAGACTTTTGAGACACAGCACAGACTCAAACAAACAAACATGTATACGAAATCTACATATTTTTGAAACATGAAAATTAAACTTCATCAGTCTCTCTTTTACAAACAAATAAATACACATAAATCACACACATAGATCGAAGCAAGATATTTACCAGCACGATTGACCTACATCTACAGATTAACAAACAAACCAACACATTTGATATGTCTCCGGTAGTGAAATCTTAGCTGTGTGGTTACGCAAGGGACATGGAAGCAGGGGGACGGCCAACGATGACCAGAAAGAGGGAGAATGACTGCGAAGGAAGGAAAGGAGGAGGATCCTGGTCAGAGTGCATGGACTGGCATTCGCTTGTTGACAGGAAACGCCTCTGCAGCTGGAATGTTTAATATCTAGGCTACAGCTTCAAAACCAGAGTGTTTAGGGAAGTCATTTCTGGCATCCCGTAGAGACACATTTACACACAAACATGATCTAGCTACTGACCTCGAAACATTAAAGCTGATCTTTACACCTCTGTATTAAAGTTATAGCAGCACTTATCTCACTTAAGTTACACTGCAAATCTTAATCTTGGCAGACTTGGAAGGCTAAATGTCACACAGTTAAAATGCTAATGTCACACCTTTAAATTTTTTTATTATACAGACAATTACAGTAAATATAACTAATAATCTTAAATGGTTGAATTGTAGGGTGGTGATGAGATCTAAGTGCAACAAGATATTATCGGTAAAACGTGACGTTATTTCTCATCAAGGTGAAAACTGTCTTAGTTTGTGGCAAAAACTTTTACAGTGCTTGCATTATGTTGTTCTGTCTCAAACTTCGTTACAAGATAGGACTGTCATGATTCCTCTATTAAATTCAAAAGCTTGGTTGAAAATAATCCTTGATTCCAATTTACCCATGTCGTTAAACAAGCAAAAGACCTGAATTGGCACATTCTACGGACGAGAATCAATGGACCGCATTACCAGACCATTTTTAAGGCTGCAGGCGCTGCACGATATATTAAAACCACTTCATAGGGTTATTGTGAAATCACAAAAACTGCAATTTAATTAAATAAATATATGTCCTGCAGGTTTCAGAGTGATTTGTTTTACACAAACCATTATGAATGCCTGTGCGGCCTGTGCGTATTTTAGTTTCGCTTTTAAATCAGCGCCAAATCGGGGGGTGAATTGCTTGAATGGTGAGTTCATTAGCCCATTATTCTTAATGAAAAACACAACAGTAATACAGTACAAATACAAATGTGCTTAAATAGGCACTTTTACATTTCGCTTTGACACTAAATATTCCTCCATCTTGTCAGTCAGTTCCTCGCTCTCGTGATAAATAAAATCTGACTCCTGTTGCTGATCTGTGCTGCCACACTCGTTCAGCTCACAATTTATTAAGCAGACATATTAAGTTTTTAATTGTAGTGTCTGTTCTCTAACTGAACTAAATTATTGTATTACAAAAAAAAAAAAAAAAAAAAGATGGCAGTGGCGCAGAGCAGAGCGAGAGTTTTCAGGTGATTCCTATGGAAGCTCAACTTCGATAGGAATGAACTGAAAACGCTCGCTCTGCTCCACTCTCTCCACGTCAGTGGACAAGCACCATTATGATTAGCGGCAATTCAGAGGTGGCAATTACTTGAAAAGTGGGTTCATTATTATTCTTAATGAAAAACACAACAACAACAACTCGCTTAAATAGGCGCTTTTACATTTCTCTTTGACCAAATCTTCCGCCGTCGTCTTGTCAGTCAAGAGTGAGGCTAAATGGGCTAAATGAGGTTAAATCTGACTCTTGCTGCTGATCTGTGCTGCGACTCTCGTTCAGCTCACTGAATTGAGCAGGCGCGTTCAGTTTTTAACTGTAGTGTCTGTTCTCTAATTGAACTAAATGCATTTTATTACAATAAAATAATATAAATGATGGTGCCGCGGTGGTCAAGTGATGTAACCGGTGTTGTGGCTGAACACTGGTAACACCGACTATCGCAGCAAGCCTAAAACCTGCACACATTCAAGTGTTAATAAAAGAAAGCATGCATTAAGCTAGAATAAACAGGTATTTGTTTAAAAGCAGAGGCACTATTCTTTCTTTTGATATATTGCATGTTCATATATTCATACAACACAATATTCCAGGGGGCATGACATTTTTGTGAAAATTATCAAAAATGCTGGTGGTGTCTGGCAACTTAAAAAAAAAAAAAAAAAGCTGCAGAGGAAAAAGTTAAACAAGGATTTGATCATGCTGTAAAGTGTAACTACAACAATCAGCTGGCCGTTGGCACCCTCTACAGGCATTTGTTATAAAAACACATACGTAAAATACGTAATGTACAGAAGTTGTTTATTGTTTATAGTACATTACACAGGGTTCCCACACCTTGGTTAACTTCAAATTCAAGGACTTTTCAAGGACTTTCCAGGTCCACTACCCTCAAATTCAAGGACTTAATGTGGGGACAGATTTCGAGTGAGAGCAAGGTTACATTGTGTACCGTGTAAGATAACTTTAACAATGTTTCATGTGTCAAACAAAACTATGCAAAAAAGCTTTTCATTTTGCGTTTATTTTTGGCCATTCTTGGACATATTCTATTTGTCGTATTTCTGTTTTGCATAAAACTGAAGAATATTTGGTACATACTGTATTCTAAAATGATCTGATATTAACTTTTGCATGGATTTTATTGAAAAGAGCTTAGGCTCATGTAACCAGAAGTTAAGATATGAATAGGCCTATATTGTGTGTAGATCCAGCTGCATGACTTAAAAGAGCCGCTTCTCCCAAGCTATCCACTTAGATAGATTGACAACAGACTGCACTGGCCAAGCGATGGTCCTTTGGATCTCTGGCAAGTAGGGTTGCCACCTTCAGTGAGGCAAAATAAGGGAAACCCATACACGACTCCCTATAACTTAAATAATCTGTCTAATAACATCTACAAATATAATAGTTACCTGTCTACCAAGCTCAAAAAAATTTATGGAATATTATATTAAGAGATTATCCAAATTTAAAAGAAAAACAAAAAAAAACAATAGGCCTATACCTTTAAAAGCACGGATTTGTCTGTCACTGCATAGGCCTACTAGCCTGACTTCGTCATACTCATATTCTAGTCAGAATGTGAGTCTGAGACTGCTCCATAGAGATTTGATTATGGGGCGTGTCTCAACCGAACCAGGAAAAAAAAAAAACCTCTGCACTCAATTGGATAGACCTACAACCAATCAGAGCAACGGAGTAAATGACGCATGTTCTTCATTCATATTTTCAACCAACAAAATGTCGCGGCTCTCTGTTCCTCTTTTAAAATGAATGCGCTGTGGATATCTTCTATAACAGACGCGATGGCGGAATCTACACATGATGTTTCATAAACAAAGTTCGGGAGAAGCACGTACAAATAATCAATCCAATATCAACTTGTCATCAAACAATACCATGTCTAACGTTACCCTATATCAGCATGAGGAAGCATATATTCACTCTGTCAACTTACCTAACACTCCTTGACAGTTTTTCAGCATCCCTCCACCACCCCGAATCCTCACTCTTGTCTTGTTCTCTCACAACCAGGAACACGGGGGAGTATGGCTACCGAGCCCACAGCCCTCGGACAGCACGTCATATACGCATTTAATCTATCTGACTTATTTGTGTGAACTCGTGAAATCTTATATATGCATTTATTCTATCTGACTTATTTGTAAATGTGAACTCGTGAAATCTCAATTCTCCAGCTGCAATCGTCTTTGTTGTAAACTAATTCAAATCAAGCACTCTTTGGTGACGTAGGCTAGGTGATTACGTTACCGTTGCTCATCTGTCCATCATCGTATAAAGCCCGCCCTGACAATTTGATTGGTCCGAACAATTTTTGTTCGGGCATAATAGCTCCTCAACGGAGCGAGTCCAGACCGAACTTCCCGACCAAAAAATATTGTGGGCGGGGTTCGGGCTGGCACCCAGGCTATAGGCCTACTGCTTTAAGTCAGAAGTCCACCGCACAGCGTGAGCAAATGAAACTGCAGTTCGCCTTACGTAGGGATGGCTGACGCGAAAC
This sequence comes from Squalius cephalus, assembly GCF_949319135.1. Taxonomy (NCBI): domain Eukaryota; kingdom Metazoa; phylum Chordata; class Actinopteri; order Cypriniformes; family Leuciscidae; genus Squalius; species Squalius cephalus. Next base: position 20,275,460 of record NC_137137.1, on the reverse strand, counting down.
AGTCGTTCCGAAGCTTTGCGAGATCCCGAAGCGCAGATGCTTCGAAACACTGATCCGAAGCGTGATTCAAAACACCCATGTCACATGACTATGGCCAAACGAAGCCACTAAGTGTTTCACTAAGTGTTTCATCAGGTGTGGTCCGCCGAATCAGCGTTTGATTGACACAGTCGGGAACAGACCACACAATCGCACATCTGTATAAAAGTGAAATCAACGCATATTGACCTCGTGGGTTTTTGTGAGAGGAGTTTGATTTTGAGATAGCGGATTTTTGGTGATATAGTGACAGCTAAGTCCTTCCACAGCAGAGAAATTAATATTTTTGAAATAAAAATCTCTAAAAAAGTGAGACATTGTTGCTTGATATCTTTTATTAATATTCATTTTGCAGGACCAAAATAACATTATGCACAGTGAGGAGCCTATAGGTTACAAGCTTCACATATTAGAAAAATACAACAATAAAAAAACAACCTCGTCAAGGTTGTTTCAGATCAACACCTGCAAGTGACCACTAGGTGTCACCGTTGAGACGGGTGTCGAATTGATTCGAAGCCTCGAAACAATATGGCCCATTTGGTTCAACTGTTTCATTGCTTCACGAAGCCTCGATCTGCCCACCACTAGCCTTACGTTCATCATTAGTTACTGGACAGACCCATTGATACCTTTTTTCATATCTGGAGAGGACGTGAGCTCGACATGGTTTTAAAAAAAACGCGCATTACGCCCGCTTATAGCGCATGTTCTCTAGACTCCGTCGGTATGGAAACAAATGCTGCGTTCCAGTCCACTTTTAGACACGCACTTGCGAACTTCCCTAAGCACTTCCCCTCGGGGGAATCCCCGCCGCCATTTTGAAGTGCGTTCCACTTCGTGAAGTGGACGAGGGAAGTTTAGATGGACAGACCCTCGTTCCCTCGATTTTGACCGAGGGAGCGAGTCTACTTCATATGTACACTTCAGGCACCTATATGTCCCACAATGCAGTACGATTGTGACGTCACCACAAATCTTGTCTAATCACCACCACAACAAACAACTCTATGATATATTGATTATATATTTTTTTTAATTTAAAACAACGCACACACACCTATATACATTTGGATGCTACATTAAACAAATTCTTAAAGGGAAAAAATTTAAATAATTAATCAACTCTTTAGCTGATTCCAAGTGATCAAGGGCTTAGGACGTTCCAGTTCAGCCCATTGCAGTTTCCGCCAGTAGTGGGCACTCGTGCATCGTAAGCAATGACGTACATCCGAGTGAACGAGACGGAGGGAAGTTAGCGAGTGAAGGGCATGACAATTTTGGACTGGAACGCAGTGAAAGATGCTAACATGCAATCACCTGCAAATGCAAAGTGACATCACAAAACTTCTCTACTACTTCTTGTGAAATATATATCATTATCCATACTGCAAAATCCTTATTTGTTTATTCAACTATTTGTGGGTCTATGTAAAATACGGGACAAATCGCGTCCTGTATTGAATGATGCGTACCTTTAAATTTAAATGTACCTTTAAATTTAAAAACGATTCCGTATTTTACAGGACGGGTGGCAACCCTACCAAGCCATTTTTGTAATCTTCTTTGGTGAGCCAAATATCTTGAAACGTGCATTTTCCAATTTCCAGGCATCACGTTTCAGCGGTTTCAGCTTATTTTTGCAATGTTTCAAGGTGTCTGTGAAACGTTAAAGTACCATCGTAGTTTTGTGTGCGCGTGAATGTCATGGCAATGTACAACACTAAGTAGGCTACCTCACGTGGGAAACACTTAACGTAATGAGTAAATGCGCGTAACTAACGTAAATCAAGCAAGCTAGTATGCATAGGCCACGAAGTGTTGGCGAAATAACATTAGCGGACTGGAGGGAATAATATGGATTTTTTTCCAGGAAACTTCTTGCACAAAATAAATTCAAGCACTTTCAAGGACCTGTATCTATGTATGTTTATTTTCAAAAAGTTTCCAGGGCCTTGAATTTTTTTTTTTTTTCAGATTCACAAACTTTCAAGGATTTCAAGGACCCGTGGGAACCCTGATTAGCCTACATTATGTGTTGTTCAATAAAACCATATTATTACATGCTTTTGATTTTTGAAAAAAATATTATACATAAATAAACTTTTTCAGGTGGGTCTAACAGTAGGTTATTATTCAGGTAAGACATACTACAGAAATTAAAGTAATCAAATGTAAAATAACACTGAATAGTCTTCATTGCAAACATAAAATACAGATTAATAAAATTAAAGTTATAAAACTTATTCAGTTAAGAGCAGAGAGCTATTTTCTTTGTCTTTTGTTCTTTATTAACATGACAGACAGCAGCAGGAATATTAGGCTGCTGTCACTTTAATAGTTTATGTGATCCAATATACTGTTACACAACATGCATTATCTTTATCAACTAGGCCTATATTTACATTCCAAAACTGACTGTGTTTAACTAAATACTCGCTAAGACATGCATTTTGACATCATTTTGTATTTGACAGTTTAAGCGCAGTAAGCCAATCATTTTTGTACTTGCGACTCACAATCTGTTTGAGACTGAGAGGCGGCTTGTGCGCTCCACTTATATGGGGTGAATTCAGGTTGATTGGGACACTTTTTCCCAGTCATCTCAATGGCAAAAAGTGTCCCACTCAACCTGAATTCACCCCTACATCAGTGATGCACACATTTTGTGTGAACGCGAAACCTGCGGGAATGACTACAATTATGCGCAAAACAAGCACTATTTAACCTGTGCGAATGAGACAAATGAGTGAGAGGAGGCGGGTGTGTGTCACTTCGCCGTCAGAAAGAAGAGAGCAAGAACTCACAGCTGATGTTATTTCATGTGTCGCTGACAACAAATCCGGCTCAGAATCGGAAAGACGTGAGACTGACCAGTCGGTCACTGGCCTGGGCCGATCATGCTGAAAATTGGCCGATTCCGGTCCCTGACTGGGCGATCGGTACATCGTATACTAGCAAATAATTTTCATGCAGAACTTAACTTACAATCTAAGTGCCAAACTTTACCAGGATGTACCTGTTCTCAAAATTCACCATCAAATCAATTATTAAAAAAATAATAATAATAAAAATGTCATCACCTTAACTAGCTCACAGTAGGTACATAAACCAAGGCTGTAAAAAGCACTCGATCAACTCAGATTCCAGTGGAAAGTTAAACAGGAAAACAATCCTCAGGCAATGCATTATAGTTGTAAATCAAAGAGCATAAATAAACATTTTTCGATTAACAAAAAGCTTCCAGAGTTCCTGTGAAGACACACACATAATCATTGTGTAGTACTGTAGTTATCAATTCAAACCCATAAAGATTTAATGGCTTTGGGAACTCTATACAGAGAGATAATGAGAAAAAATGATCAGGAATCATACTTGCAGGTTATTTAAAATTACCAAGCCTGTTTCTTAAATGCATACCATGGGCATAAAGTAGCTACTTCATTACAATACTTCATTACATTATTTTGGGGAATCAAGGAGGAATTTACATCCATTGTAACTACAAGAACATCAAAGTGTAGGAAAGTAGAGGAAAGAGAGTGGGGTAGTCTCATCTCATAGGTCAGACTCAAAACTCGACTTTTTACCCCCTTTCAGTTTCATTTAAATACTGAAAGTTCAAGCCACATGTCATCATGGCGTAATGTTGTTTTCAAAAAAAAAAAAAATACTCTTAATGAGCACACACTACAGTGAATGCTACCATTTATGTGAAATGTACACAACAGAGTATTTAACCTAAAGCAATGCATTGTGTAACTGTGTTAAATGGAGTTAACTAGTTAAATCAGATTCGGGAGCGGGGCCACAACTCAACCAGTCACCTGACCTCTCAAAACCTTCTTATATCAGGCCGCCCCATGCAGTGCTGTTTGGCTCGTGTGTGAACACACTATTTCATATCTTATATTCAAGTGACAAAAAAGATAAATATCAGCTGCAGAATTTTACTTTAATAATATCAGGTAACAAATTTCTAGAAATCGGTTTCAGTTTAATGTCCATTGTGATTAAACTAGCTGCTTTGTACAGTTGCTGTATCAATGTATTTTAATAGGAAATTTCAATCAATTTTAAAAGCTCAAAAAATTATTTACTTTTAAACAATTGAGTGTAATAAAAAGTGGAAACCTAGGGTGTGTTCACACTTGTAGTTCGGGTCTCTTGGTTATTTGGGTCCGGACCAACACAGGGCTCCAGACTGCGACCAAAATTTGAGAGTGTGCGACTGAATTTTACATCCAGTCGCACATGTGCGACCAGTAAATTTCATCTCGTATAGTGTGTCAAAGTGGGCGACAACCGACGTCGCGTCTGCGATGCTTTACGACATCATGACAAAAAGACTAGCATGTTTAATTTTTTAACGGTCCTCCATGACGGGTTCCGTCAAGAGTGAATGAGTGTATGTGTGCGCGAGTGAGTGAGTGAGAGAGTTATGAGTGAGCGAGCGAGCGAGAGTGAGTGAGAGAGTGTGTGCGCGAGTGTGTGAGTGAGTGTGTGTGTGTGTGTGCGTGCGCAAGCGAGAGTGAGTGAGTAAGTGAGTGAGTGAGAGCGTGGTGAGTGTGTGTGTGTGTGAGTGCGTGTATGTGAGTGAGTGCGTGTGGACATATATGTGCGAGTGAATGTGTGTGTGAGACGGCTCGCGATGACTGGTCGTAAAGCAACGTGTAGTCTGACATGTTTCTTGTCCACGACATGACAAGATTTTTAGGAGTCAAAATCGTGTAATCTGACACAGTGACTACCGTAACATACAAAACAATTGTGTAATCTGAACCAGGCATAACTATAACTATGGTATACTATGGTTATAAAAGTAGTGTACATCTTTTTCCAGCACTTCAAAACTATATCATATTTAAATGTTATTTTTAATGTGTTGACCAAAACATTTTTGTTCATCCTTTAAAGATTGTCTCTATTTATAAAACTGAAAGTTTCAAGAAGTAGGAAAACTCACACTTATTTAAAATTACCATAAAATTTAATTACCATTGTAAACATAGCTGCTGAGGGCGCTTATTGGCTATTTTCACTCCCTAATATCTATTTTGTCACTGATGAATGATAAAAATTAAAGTTAACTTTATCTATACACCTCAAATTAAGCTCAGTGCTTTGTCATCCCACAGTGCTACCAAACACTTTCTGTAGAACTTAGTGCCGCTGCCCTCAGATGTTAGTCTGGAGCCCTGTGATCTTAAAATAAAACTGCAGCATCATTTATGTATGTTAAGTCTATTTATTATCAAAGCATTTGTCTGTAATAGTTATTTAGGGGGAAAATGTGAAGGTGTGCCCCTAAATTTTCTGCTTGCGCTCCTAAAATTTTAAGTCAGGGGCTACAGTGCTCCTAATAAAAAAAGTTAGTCTGGAGCCCTGTTACATTTAGTCCTGGTTCACTTAACATTCACACTGTCATCACAGAACCTAAAGATACAAAAAAAAAAACATCCAAAAACTTTTATGACATATTGCGATGGAACTTGTCAAACATCTGAAACAATGCTGTGTGCTGGGCTAAATGTGCATACATATGATGTATATGATGGAGCTGACAACTCGTGAAGAGCTTATAAAATCTATAAAGTTGGTGGTTCTGGAGTCTGTGCCGAACTGTGATGGGCAACATCGCGACTATGACAAAAAAGAAAAAAGGCATGCTTGAGCATTCTGTCCTTTTTAGGGTCACATCTTGTGACATCATGTCCTGTTTTTGGTTTGTTTACATGTCTTTGGTCCGTGTAGCATTCAAATCCCATTCATCCGCAACCAGAGTTCGTTTGGAAGCGGACCGAGACCCAATTTTTTTCAGGACAAGGGTTCGGATGGCAGCGCTCACACGTATTTAAATGAACCGCACTAACGGAGCAATCGCACAAAGGTTCGTTTTAATAAAACTGAACATGCCAAGTGTGATTTTACTTTCACTCAAGTATGTTTTGGGTTAGATACTTTGACTTTTTATTGAGTACAATTCTGACAGAGTATCCATTCTTTAACTTGAGGTTCTAGGACAACAATAACCCATTATAACCTCAACCTTTTTCAAGCTAACTTTGCAAAGAGAATCTCTAAGCCAAAATAATGATTAAAAAACAAGCCAAACTACTTATAAAAATACTTTTGTCCACACTCTTAAAAAAAAAAAAAAAAAGGTAGCCAAGCCCAGGTGATTGGCGCTCTTAAGAAGGAATGTAACTCTTTTCTTCAGTATAGTTTTACTATCTTTCAACTAATCTGGTAAAAACCCAGTTCAGCAAGAACCAACTGATTCCCTTGAAGCCTTTTTACGCCATTGTGTTTCCTGTCTTTTTTTCATGGTGTGTGTGTGTGTGTGTGTGTGTGTGTGTGTGTGTGTGTGTGTGTGTGTGTGTGTGTGTGTGTGTGTGCACAACTGACACTCTGGTTCAGCCAGTTTGGCAGAAGTAAAATACTTTCCATGCTCTACCTGAGCAACAACACCAATGAATGAGCATGGCAGGGCTTCAGTACACACACATGATGAAGCCCATCACCTGTACACAAACTACAGCTGACGCCATTCAGCATATATCTGGGCGGAAATCACCTGACAAGTGGAATCGCAAAACAAAATCTGAATTCTAAAACGTGAAAGGATATATAAATATGCCTGTATTTGGTTGACTTATTAAGATTCAACTGAACTATGTTTATCAACAGCTTTTAGATGCATACACTACAGTTCAAAAGTTGTAATGTTTTTAAAAGAAGTATCTTATGCTCATTAAGGCTGCATTTATTTGGGAAAAAAAATACAGTAAAAACAGTAATATTGTGAAATGTTATTGCAATTTAAAATAACTTTTCTATTTGGATATATTTTAAAATATTTTAATTTATTAATTTATTTCTGTAGTGGCAAAGCTGAATTTTCAGCATCATAACTCCAGTCTTCAGAGTCACATCTAATATTCTGATTTATATTACACTAACAGTCACAGGGATGCATTAAATTTATCATTAATATTAAAAACAGTTGTGCTGCTTAATATTTTTTATGGAAAACATGACACTTTTCTCAGGATTCTTTGATGAATACAAAGTTTTAAACAACAGTATTTAGAAATCTTTTGTAACATTTATCATTATATTGATCAGTAAATGATACGAATCCTTGTTGAACAAAAGTGTAAATATGACTGACCTCAAACATTTAAAAAGCAGTGTAGCTGATACCGCCCCCTTTAAAGACAAACTCATGAACTGTATGCAAATATTTCAAGACAAACTAAGAAACTTGTAAGGCATGCATAAAGTGCTACAATACCAAGCAGAGAATCACAGGTCATAATAACTGGAGATCCACAGCTTGACTGAATGGAGAAAAACTTGATTAACATCTACCAGAAATAAACCACAACTAATGTTTATCCTGGCAACAAAAAAATGTAAATTATTACTGAGAAAAACTAAACAAATCAGAGCAAGCATGACTTAACTAGGCTACATCGTACACTGTACAATAAAGCATACAAGAAGCAGAAATGTAAAGTCCACCACAGTTCAAGCTTATTGGAAATGTCCAACCATATAATGGTGACATTAAACCACAAAGACACTTAAAATACCACAGTACCAAAACAGAATACCATAGTAACGACTGAAAATCAGTTATGGGATCATGGTCCCTTTCAAACAGCTTTCATAATATTTGTAATTTTGTTTAATTTCTATTGTGTTGACATTGTTAGCTAATACGACAATACCTAGAAGTTCCCTATGAAAACGTAAAAGTTTTGTTGCATTAGCAATACATAAAGTAAACATATTGTTTTGCCGCAAACAATGGTTACAGTGGTATTTTTGTAATGGTCAGAAATGTAAATAGCTCGCGTGTGAGTTTCTTTGTTAGCTGATTTGACTAGCCTGCTTTATTATTCTCATTTGTCTGAAGATCAACAGAAGCAGCATGACATAAAGCAGGTAAAACACACGCAGAGTGATAAAAGCACAACGTTTCACTTTACACACCTTTTCGTCAAGTTCAAAATAGCCGTCTGTCTGTCTGTCCCACCTGTGTGTGAGCAGTTTGGGATCTGAGCTCAACCAAACTTCGCTGCTGTCTGTCGGGATAGACCCGAGCGAGCGTCGTCCTGTTGATCGCTGGTTAATGTTCCTCGGTATTTAACGTTAGTAGCTTTATCCCGCATGAATCGCACCGGGACACCATTCCTCACACCTGTACCGCTGTATAAACGGCCGTCTGTCTATGAACACTATCACAGGCTCACTGGTTCACACAAACTTGCTGAGGGAGCCGGAAGGCGGTATGGGATCGCATTGCACGGAAGGATGGAGGATTTGTTTTGGTACGCCAGACTGGGACAGTGTGGAGGGGGAGAGTGAGTCCGTGCGCCCCCTTGTGGGTGATTATAAAATAGGCCAAGATGTCCTCGATTGACGCTTGGCTTGGCGCAAAAACGGATTTTTATTTCCTTCAAGCCTGTTGCGTGGGTGAAGTACGACCGTGACAACTCCCATATTTAGTCAGTTAGGCAGACTGCAATCATTTACTTCACAAAAGCAAAACACATATTTATATGCACGCTTGATGTTGTAGGCCTAATGATAACAATTAGTTGTATTATATTGACCAATACCTATAAACATAGGCCTGCATGCCTATAACGTCTATATACCTTTATTATTTAGTGAGTAGGCCTACTTGCACTTCTTTTTCACAAAGGCCTACATTGACAAACATATTTGCACATGTGAAAAGAATTGGTTTTTCCTCAGTTTTGAAGGCTGTGTGTACATACTGTATGTGTAGTGGTTTGTAGACTAATAAAAGTAGATAAAAGACACAAAGTGTTTTCCACAAGCATGCCATTGCCTGATAAGTATTACAACGACTGACCTCCTCAGGTTGGAATGCAGCCTCTCAACACCAGCATATTGTCTATAACCAGTTCAACTCTCATAAACTCATAATCACCCTCATAATCACCTACAAATTGGTTATATAATATCTGCATTCTGTGGAGATATGTCTAAGACATATCTAAATAAAATAAACAACATGCTTCACACACAAACTAGCCGATAACTTTAAATAAAAAATACTACTAATAATAAAATGTGTTCCATAAAGTGAATGTATCGTTTTGCAATGTCTTATATTTATGTATTTATTTGTAATTTGTTGTTCTGTTTTATAAATTAATGCTGTGGAAGTAGCCTACAGATGGTGGCCTCAATGGGTGTTTATCTAGTTGTGAATGGAGGTGTTTCCTGTAGCCAGCAGAGGGCGCCATTACACTTTTAAATAAAGACTTTCCCTGCGTCCCAATGTCCATATCCATCCTAAATGTGAGATTAGAATAAGAGTGTCCCAAAGCATTGTATGTTGAAAAGAGTAGGTCTATGTCAAAAGTCCCCGTTTGGTCTACTATTTCCAGTAGATTTACAACTACATTTACAAGAAGTACTACAAACACGAGTAAAAGGTGTAAAAAAGAAACTACAAAACATGGCGGATGTGCGCGACCGACGGTGAGAGGTTTAGATAAAAGTTTGAGTGACTAATCAAAGTTAACCTGATTAAAATATATATATATATTTATTTATTGTTATACGTGTTATATTTAATCTCCAATAACAATGTGGACTTTTATAAATATCCGTATGGCCATTAACTTTTAAATGCATCATGCATTAAAGGTCCCGTTCTTCGTGATCCCATGTTTCAAACTTTAGTTAGTGTGTAATGTTGTTGTTAGAGTATAAATAATATCTGTAAAATTATAAAGCTCAAAGTTCAATGCCAAGCGAGATATTTTATTTAACAGAAGTTGACTACAACGAACGGCTCGATTGGACTACACCCCTCTACTTCCTTCTTTAATGATGTCACTAGAACCATAACCTCCGCCCACAGGAATACAGGCGTATTGATATATACCTATACTGACGCTTTTGACATTTCGTCCACATGGAACACACATGGGCCATGGCACCCTTTAGCGTCAATACGAGACGCAGATAGATATGGGCCAGAAGGCGCCTCCTAGCGGTCTAACCCTACCCCTACCCCAGACCTAAACCTACCCATAACCTGTGCGTCTCATATTGACGCTAAAGGGTGCCATGTGCGTTGCATGTGGACGAAATGTCAAAAGCGTCAGTATATGACGCCCTAGGATGAGAACGCGTTTATAGCTCACTGAAAAATAGTGCTCGACTTGGCGACCCATACAAAATCTCCCGCGACCCACTTGTTTACAAACAAAAGTTGTATGTCTGAATCCACAGTAGGTTAGGCCTACTCAAAAGAATAGACAAAAAAGTACCCGGATAGCATAGATTTTGAAGTGTAATGGACTGGAGAGGATTTGTGAATGGAGGTGAAGCAACGCAACTGAATCTGGTAGGTCACATGACAACATGGCGGATGTACAGCATCCATATTACATTCATACTACACACACTCATACCATATAGAACATACTTTTTTAGCAGTTGTGAAGTAATTACTTATTCAGATTGAGTTCCTACTCAAGAAGAGATAGACTATGCGATTTCAGACACCGCCAAGTTTTGCATTCAGAAGGAAGTAATTAATATAAAGCTATTGTATTGTAAAACTTTTTTTTTTTTTTTACCAAAAAGGAGGACCACCATGGATTTGAAAATGAAGTCACAAAAGGAGGATGAAAACAAATGTCGTGACCCCTCTGACATTGAGGAAGCCAGTCAGGCCACAGAGCTGGAGAAAATGGAAATGACAAAAGCATGGGGTTGCTGAAAAAAATATTAACTAACATGATCATACAAACAGCATGGAATTTTCTACATTTTGTGAGTCAAAAGCTAACAGCAATTAATATTCATAAAAGCTCAAAGCTATTAATTTCTCCATTCCAGTAGGTGATGAGATTGTGCCAATGATAGTATCAAAAGCCAGTATCACACCTCACCATCTCATTTCTGACAGAAAACAGAAATACAGAGTTGGATGGGATGAGGGAATATCTCGTCAAACAACGGAAGAGAACAGACAGGTAATAGAATACACGAAGTTTATTAAAGGGGACATATCATGCTAAATCCACTTTTTTAGCCCTTAAATGCATTTTGTTGTATATTTAGAGTGTTTAGAAGTACAGAAAAGTTGAAATTATTCTCTTCAGGTGCTTCGTTGATATCTTTATATTCTGTTTTGGCCTTATTTTTCAACCTGTTCTGATTTTTCTGTTATCTATGACGTTTTGTGAACTATTACATCACAGTATTTGCAGCGGAACTGCCAAATAAGGACATTGACTTCCAGCCCAACACTTCGAGCAATCCGCCATTTTTATTTCTCGCTGCAATTTTGTAGTCCAAGCTAAAAGATGCAGAAGTTACGAGAGGGTAAGTTAAAATGTTCGGTTGTTGGATGTAGTAACCCACACGCTTCATTACACCGTCTAATGTAGATGAACTGCCGCGTTTGTGACAGGGAGCATGTTTAACTGAAAGAACGAGCAGAGAGACAGAGACCCGGTCGCGCGCACGCACTCTCTCTCTCTTCGGAGCCAGGCGAAAATGTAAACAAGACACCGTCTCCAAACTAGACGCTGTCTTGCTCTCTCTCCCTCGCACATATTAATCAAAATAAATCGACACGGTGGTAAAAGGTCGGAAGACCAAAGTTTCACGTGTAAATACAGTAACACACCATTGCGATACATCCATATGAAGACGTTGTTCTGCAGGTTCGTCGTCTTCATTTTCATCTCGCTCCGGCTCCGACTCTGGCTCGAACATGTAAGGCTGGCTGGACAAGTCTTCCGTTGTTGACATTTTGTTAATAACGTGTGAATAAAAAGTTTCTGTGCAGCTAGATAATCGTATCTCTGCTATCAAACTACAAAAATGGCCGAACGGGGTGGAGTTGAACCGAGTGTCACCGCTGCAACCTGGAGAGGGGGGCGGGGTATGAAGTGTCTCTGTTTTACTTAAAGAGACCGCACCAAAACGAGTTGCTCTCAGACGCACATCAGAAAAGGGGTAGAAAAGGGGCCTGTGGAGCTATAATAATGAGGAATTCAGACCCAAGCACTGCAGTTCCGCTTTATATAGACTACAAATGTATGATTTATATGTAAAAAGGAACGATTTAAAAGCATGATATGTCTCCTTTAAATGAATGCAGGGAACTATGTTACATTTGACACTGAAGCTTCAAAGCGCGTATCGAGTATGCAGCGCAATCTCTCATGAAGCTCCGTGCCGGAGCGATATTGTTTTCAGAGAAACATGTGATCAACGAAAAACGAAGCCTCACTTTTTTTCCAGTCGAATGTTTGAACCCAGACCACTACTCAGGTTTTTGGACGTTTAAGTCCATTTACTAATTATTTTTTTTTCTTAATATATATAATTAAGCCTACAGCCTATGTTACATGATCATATATTCTGACACATAAACAGCATAGAAAGCATAAAATAATTAGACCAACATTTACTTGCATCAAGCAACTCTTTTTATTTCTGTATAGTATTAATAAATTGTTATATTTATTTTATTGCCACACTTTAATATGTGAATTATATTATCAGAAAACTGAACATTTAGCGTTGTCAGGGTTTTATTCGTGCTTAATGGATAAAACAACAGCGCTGCGCACTCAGCTGCTCATAAACATAGCTGCTATAAATTTGACCTGCCACAAGATGGCGCTGTTTTCGACACTCTTGATGCTTCGAATCTTTTCCTGAAACATTCAGGGGAAAGCCTCAGGGCTTCATTTGCCCATCCCTAGGGAACAAACACTGGTTGAAGGAAGGGTGAATGTGAAGTTCAAGCAGTTGCACGGTGACTTAGCTGGGTGGAATATGATGATCTCAGGTGCAGGTGGTTGAAGGATGGTACAGGCTGAAAACACACAACGGCTCGGGGTCGGTAGTCAGGTAGACGAGACCAGACAAGGGAGTGCAGGAGAAGTGTGTCTTTAGTGCTGATGATGAGGTGATGGCTGATGGTGTGCAGGTGGGAAGCATGAGGGATGCTGGGAAGTGAAGTGCAGTATAGGTGACAGAGCTGGTGACCGTGACACATCTAGTGATACGTGTAAGGACTCAACTGACCAAAAAAACAAATCAAACAAGTGAACTGACCACAAAATAACTAATGGAGTGTAAGTAAAAAAAATTACAAGTTCACATTTCATTTCATTCCTCAATTATTTTTATGAATACTTATCTGAGCACCTTTGAATGTGTCTCCCTTCACACGCAGTGAGGCAGGAGAAAACCTCAGACGCCTGTAACTTTCTGTGTACAAGTTCAGGATATGGTTCATTTGAATCAAGAGACCGCAAGGACAGCTTAGTTTTCCGGGATAATGTTGAGCAGCCCTTTGAGGATGAGAATGAAGCTTCAGCTCAGAATAAGAGCAGTGAGGTGGACAGAGAAAACTGATTATGATCTTAAATACACAGACGAGGACCTTATAATCAATGATTAGAATTACACTCAGGGTTCTCAAGTCTCACGCATTGGCCGTGAGACACACGCAATTCAACCAGTTCACACGCTCACACGCCACACCGTGTATTTCTCACGCTGAAAAGGCAATGCCAACCGAGTTGTCCTACAAGCTTTATGTATAACGTTGTATACGAGGCGCAGGCACACAAAGTGAAGTTTCCTGCCGCCAGCACGTATCTCGGCCAGATTGCGTTCGTTAATAGGCAACATAGATGCGCGAACACACGGAACTTGACAGAACATTCTCGGCCACCGTACGTTCGTTACTAGGTAACCAACAACATCGCGCGAACACACGTCGTGATGATGGAGAACGTAAGTTGTAAGATAGCTCGTCTAACATTTTAAGGCTAGAACATTTAATATATAGATCGTATACATTATTATTGATGCAGTCAAAAACTCTACAACTACTTTGCAACCAGGCCAGAAGCTTTGGCTTAGTTTGGCTAGCTTACGTTATCTGAAACTAAGGGAAATGTTAGTGGGTATGGGAAGGAATGAAGATGTATTTCTTCATTTTATTTTAAATACATTTAAATGTATTTATTTTATTTTAAATTATATTGTATATTATACTGTATTAATAGTATTTCTAGTTACATTAAGGCTACATACGTATTAAAGCAGAGTGCTCTGGGTAATATTTTATATCCTGTCAAAACATAACGTTACATTAATCATTGATTGCCATTGCATTTGTATTTTTCAAACACTTGCAACACAAAACACATTTCATAAGATGGAGTGTGTACTCTTGTGTACACACACACACACACAAACACACACACATACCTTAATAATACTCTAATATGTCATTTGTTCTCAATGTCCCACCACACAATAAATCATTATACCATTTCGACTAGACACATTCAAAATGCAAAAATATTTGTTTTTCCAAACTGTTTGGAGCAATTTGTTAATTTTTTGTAACTTAATTTTTGAAATATAACATTAAAGAGTATATTTGATGTGATTAATTGCTCTGTCATTTATCAGATTTACCAATTGTTATAATTTCAGTTTGTGCTGGTTAATTATGAACAATGGGTAAAATTGGGGGGCGGGGCCAGGTGGGGGCGGGGCTCCATTAGGGCTCCTCCCCCAACCGCATGTGATCTCACTCCAAGATTTTGATAAAACTTGAGAACCCTGATTACACTTAAATTAAACACAAATTACTTTTACACGGATAAAAGATCTGAACTGAACAGAATACAAGATGTAATTTGTCATCTTTTAAAAGGCAAAGTTTTGCCTTTCTTGTAATGTTCTTCCATTCCCTCATTTCATGTCAGAATTCCTTTAACATCCATTTCAGGATAGTATTTGCCTGGGAATGTGTAGTGTTGTGTGTTGAGAACAAACTAATCCACATGTTCAGTGAAAACACAAAACACAGATTTTCCCTTGTTTTCTTTGAGTAATGTCTAAACATTGGAATTTTCAGATCGAACTGAGATTTTGTAGTGTCTGGTGGGTTGTCATCATATTTTTTGGTTGTGTCTAAAGGAGATTCAGTAATTCTCTAATTCTACTGACTACACAAGACACTACTGTAATATACTGTACCTGGAAGTTCATGTAGGCCTACTTGTTTGATGTATCAAGTAAAATGCCTGAAATACACGAAAAAGCATGAATGTTGATCATATGTTTTTGAGCTGCTAAATATTTATTCTAAAGCATTATGACTTTCAGGCTTTCAAAACATGACTGTAAGTACACTTAAAAGTAAATGTGGGTAGTTGTTATTTTAATGAACTATTTCTTGATCTGACCTTTGTTGGTGGAAGCTAATGCAGCCAGGTTGAGTTGGTCATGTTAAATCATATTTTTGACTTCTAATTAGATGAAGCATGTTTTGATTTTACATTTGGACAGTGTACTTGGTCTTTACTTTATATTAAGTGTCTTTACTAACATTTAAATACATATGATACAATGTACTTATTATATACATATTTTTCAATACTTATATATGATATAAATACCTGCATGAAATTACAGTGTAATGCATTAATTTCTATCTAGAATTACACTGTCGACCCATCCCTTCCACATTAACCCACTTTTAAACCTGACCTTATCATCAATAGCAGTAAAAGTGTTTTTCAATACAACATGAACGAAATAACATTGTACCTAATAATCATTTTTTTATGTAACTTTGTGGTTAAAACATAAGTATATTCTTATTTAGATATTTTTGTTTTCATGTTCATGTGTTCATGTGTGTCATGCATTCCTGCTTAACCAGAAGGTCTACTATGTCACTTGAGAAGAAACTTTGTTTTTTTCTGTTTGCATTTCCGTCTACTCAGAAGAGTGATGGGAATTGTGCCATTAATGTCAGGTAAGACATTTTATATTAACAAATGCAAAATTTCTTATGTAAAATACATATTTTGCTAAATATGAGCATTGGTATCCTTCCGTCTATGAGTACCTGTTTATCTATAGTAATAGCTATAGTTTTTATGTCTGCGTTAACACTGTTATATATGAAAATGTAATGTGGAAGTGATTTAGTTGCACTGTGTTAGTTAACAGGCTGTTGCTGTAGTACATTAATGAAAGAAACAGACTTCAAAGAGCTAAAGAGTTTGTTGTATGAAATTAATCCTCAGTTTTGAGTTATGACACAGTATAGTATGTGTCATGTTAGGAGCATTTTGGCAGTTACTATTAGTTTCATGTTTTCTATGAAATGATATGTTTTCATTATTCAGGCTGAACAACTTTGTATGTTGGAGTCCTAAACCTTCGCTTAGTCATTCTTAACTGTTTATGGTTGTTCCTGGTTACGATTCCTAGTTTGTTAAGTTCAATAATGCCTGTGTATTGTCTTTATTTATTTCTGGTCTTAAACCGGTTCATGTGTAGAGATTTAATCCTGCATACCAACATTTAAAGTTTTCATTTCAGCGGTTCTTAGTATTATATGCCTATTGCATTGTAAAGAACTGTAACACTTTATAATGTGTTACAATTAATATTGTGATCAATCTTTTTATGTACAGTCATACTGTAATAATTTTACGGACTGTACATAATTTTCTCAAGGTCTTACTCTGTATCTTTTGATATGAAAAAGTAAAAGTCAAATATATGTTTAATTATATATATATATATATATATATATATATATATCCCCATGAAATGTTTGTAAACAGTTAAACTAAGAGTTGTAATATTTATTATTAATGTTAAATTAGATATTTCATATAATATTTACATATAGTCAAAGCATAACAGATCACAGTAGACAATTATTTGATGTGTATTCTATATTATAGATTAATGGAGAGGTTAAATAAGTTGACGTCAAACATCCAGGGCTGCATTTCCGATACCACTTTTTCCAGAACGAGCCCGATGTTGATTCTTTCATTTTTGGTATCTGTCGATACCAATACCTATATTTTCATTTTATTTGTAATTTTAAAATATATTAGATAGAGAAACCAAAATAATATGATTAATAATGTGCGATCAGCAATCAAGAGCATGCAACAGAAGTGCGTGCGCTCTCTTTTTATACCGTCAGTTAACGTTAGTAATATGTGCCTCGTTTTACATTATTTGCTAGTGGACTGTATGACTATTGGTGCCAATTATGATTTGCTTAGGCTTACCATGTCCTGGAAAACACAGCCTAGGTCAATCTGGTGTGTTGTGGAAGATGTATTTACACAAGCCAGAAGATGGGACAGTAGATTTATGTTAACATTATATATTTGCATAAACAATTTAGAAACACAGAATGAAATTCAATATGCGTAGTAATCAACTTAGAAAATAGCAAATCAGATTTAGAGAATACCATGCACTTTATCTTTATTTTGTTATATATATACTTTCATGCGCTACTTGGATGAGAAATCAGTGATAAGCACAAAAATCACAAAAAAAGCCAACTTTATTTGTATCTTTCACAATACACATTGTTTCAAAACAGAAATAATCAAAGGAGCTGGATCCGAAGAGGTCACAGAGCTGGAGAATGTGGACATGATGGCAGAGAACACTGATGATGATGTGCCACAAAACAATATCAGACAGCAGAGCATGGACTATCCTCCTAATTGTGAGTCATACAATAAATGAAAGTTCATAACATATTGACTTATTCCCTAGTTATTTTGTAGTCTCCTTTTTTTCAGTGCAAATAAGAGAAGCCAGTATCTTTAACACTTTAATAAAAGCCAATAGACAGTATAAATAGTTTACATGTTTCTGAACAAACCTTTTTCTTATGTAATGGACATTATACAGCCAGTGCAGAAGTTTATACAAGAGTGAAATATTCTCTTTCATCGGTCCTGTGTCTCTTCTTCTTCTCTATGGTCCTTCAGTGCAAATAACAGGTGCCAGTATGTCAGATGACTTAAAGATTTTACATCCTGCATGTTCAAGAACTGAATCTGGTGCGTATGACATTGTAAATGGCATTATGTAATTAACAGTAATTATACTCAAAGTGTTGTGTTCTATGTGGTGAGTGAATGTATAATCCTTCATCTGACAGGCATATTTTAAAAACATAATTGACACATGCAATAAATACTTTCACAATTTGCATTCAGTAAAATGTTTGTAATCAACAATTTCCACAGAGAACAAAAATGAAAACCAAAAACAGAAGACATTCAGTGCAGATGCGAGGATGTGTGAGTATTCAACTGAAAATGAAAAAACATCACTTAAAGGACAAGTTCGGTATTTTACACTTAAAGCCCTGTTTACAGATCGTTTCTGGCGAAATAGAACGGTTAAGATTAAAATTTGGACAAATGCTGCTCTCCCGAGAATTTTAGGTTTCTTTCGCTTTCCCCAAAACCTCTAGAATGGGTGTATAGGTGCACTGGAACAGTCCTTCCTAAAACGCATTAAACTTTCGTTTACAAAGACGTGAAACTCACCGAGTGGTCAGGGGTGCTCACTGATATGCTCACACAAAAATCGCTGCAAAAGATGCTTTCCAACAGGTGTTTTACCATTCGTTGTAAAACTGTGGACCTATTTTCCCAAACGCCTCACACCCGTACATTCTTCCGTTGAGAGCTTGAATAATAGACACTCCAGCCCAGTTGGTGGCGGCGGAGTAATACCGTACCTCACAGCACATCAAATACAAGTAAATGGAGTTGGACAAAAACTACGATAAAACCTGTTGGAAAGCATCTTTTGCAGCGATTTTTGTGTGAGCATATCAGTGAACAACCCTGACCACTCGGTGAGTTTCACGTCTTTGTAAACGAAAGTTTAATGCGTTTTAGGAAGGACTGTTCCAGTGCACCTATACACCCATTCTAGAGGTTTTGGGGAAAGCGAAAGAAACCTAAAATTCTCGGGACAGCAGCATGAGTCCAAATTTTAATCTTAACCATTCTATTTCATCAGAAACGATCTGTAAACAGGGCTTTAAGTGTAAAATACCGAACTTGTCCTTTAAGTAAACTGAGTATAAAGTGTATCATGCATTAGATTTATTACTCATAATGAAGACAAAAATGCTAATCTGAACGTGTTTTTCCTTCACAGTACATAGAAGTGACTCTATCAGCTCTATCCGTACTTGTGACTCAGGATATGTTTCAAGAAGATGCACAGGCAGTTCAATTTTCGAAAATTATGAAAATTATGATTATGTGCCACAAGACAATGTCAAAAATAGCAAGGACTATGCTCTTAATTGTGAGTCATACAATACATGAAAGTTCATAACATATAGGGCCCTATCTTGCACCCAGCGCAATTGACTTTGTACACCGACGCATGTATCATTTCTATTTTGCACCCGCGCACAGCGGACTTTTCCATCCACAGACGCACGTCGGTTAACTAAGAAATACACTTAGAAATCCACTTCCGGCGCAAACGTTCCCTGATGCTATTTTGCAGGTTTAGAAAACAATTCCGCCACTGACCGAAAAAACCTAGTCTAAAGTCAGTGGCGCGTTGCGCATGTTATTCATATGCGATTTTAAGGGCGCATGCTTGGCCATAAACAATGTAGAGTGCACAACGCGCATATATTTTGATTCTCTCATCTACACAGAAGCAGCAGTTTTCATTTTTGCAAATCATACATTATTACGATAGATAGATAAGTTTTGAATTTTTAAATTTTTTTGCTTCGTCGGAGGGGGATGAAACTTGGTGACTTTTGTTATATTACCTATGTGAACACACACAAAAATCAAGGAGATGATTCAGATATGTTAAAGGGTCGTAAAAAAAAAAGTCACACTTAGCTTCCTTCGTGCAAAAATGCACGACCATAGGAAATGAATGGGAAATACAAAAAAATAGGAAAACTCAGAGAAACTTTTGGTGGTACAAACTACAAATCAGCCACTGTGCAGAAAAAAAGTGCACAGCAATGAAGGGGTGACACTCTAAAACATCAAGAGTGCAAATATGACACACACACACACACAACAAATTTTGCTCCAAACTAAAAACTATATAATCATAACTCCAAAACTTTAGCAAGGAGAGTCAAAAGGTAGGTATCATTTGAAAGAACTCTTTTTACATTTTTTGAAAATATAAATTAGATTACATTTGGACATTGTCCTGCCGAGAAACTGCTGATAAAAGACAATATATATATATATATAATTTTTATTATGATTTTGCATATCTTTCTTATTTGTCATGGAATAACTCAGGAAGGAAATAAGGTAGGAGGAAAATTCTTTTTTCACTGTAAAGTTCAGACTCTAAGCTTTCAAATGACATCAACTTTGTGTTAATCAAGGCAAAAAAATTAAAAAATATGGTAATGAATATTTTCGAAGCTAGGTGGCGCCTGCTGGTGGTACACTCAGTTTTAGAGGGATTACTCATCACTCGTTAGGAGTTAATAAATGTGATCAGATGCATTAGAAAGCTGAGATCCTAAGCTTTAAAATGATATATATTTTGTGTTTGTCCATTCAGTGGTTGCTTAGTAATTTGATTCCGAATGGGAATCAAATAAATAAAATTAAATAAATAAATAAATAAATAAAAAAGCTATAAGCGGTTACAGGACATTACAAACATTTATATATTTTTAAAGCCATTAGATGGCGCTAATTAAGATACAATTAATATATATATATATATATATTAATTCTAATGGAAAAAAATAGCTCATAAAAATTATATAATTAATGCAAAGTATCATAAAAATCTTTAAAAATTCTAAATAATAATAAAAAAATATTATTGAACAAAAATATATTTCATTGGTTTTCCTGGGGGAAAAAAAAGTTAAATTTTAAGGCTTCGTACGTTTTTGCACAAAAGGAAGCCAAGTGTAACACATTAATGAAGAAGCCCAGAGGGTTAACCGAAGTTAATTTGGGTGTGTTTCTCCATCCCCAACGTCACTTCTCTGTGTTTTACGTCACTGACGAGAACGTCGGTCTCCTCGGCTGTGAACCGTTCCTGGCGTGCGCCCAGGGACGTGGGAACTATATTGTGAGAGGGGGGGCGGGATTCTTGAGGGGGAGGGGGGGGGGGTTAGTGTAGGCCTATAGTAGGCAGTGTTATGTATCATGATTGACTTTATGATTAGTTAAATCTGTTTTGCACATGCATCGCCACAGAGTTAACCATTTCAGACAGTACCGGACAGCCTCTGTCTTGTTCACTTCACGTCTGTGGGCATTACGCACAGCTCAGTGTGACATATTTACTTCTTATTTATTAAATCCAGGCAATTGATGAATTGATGAAACATTGATTAAAATTAAGATACAATTAATACAAAACGAAATTCACTTTAAAGAAAGGCTTTGTGCTTTTTGTTTGAGGTCTCTGTGAGTTTAAAGTAGTCTTTTAGTGTCGCTTTCAGAGCGCTCATGTCTGTAACTGAGAAATGACTAGTCCATAACATTGTTTTTTCCTCATTATGCGAACACGAAAAATAAGATAAAATTATATATTATGTTCTGTGGAGAGCCAACCCTTCTTCATCCAGTGGGTAGTACTTTTGGTATGCTTAACCTTAGTGTAATTGACAGAATTACTAAAAAATATTTTGCTACCTAAAAGTTAAAGATTTTTTGTGTCACGCATGCATGCATGTCTATTTCCCTCATATTAAATATAAAACGCATGTGGACTGATATTTTTCCAATGTCTGGACTCCTTTATTAATGGAGTATATAAACAGACGTTTCAATATATTGGTATAAAATGCATTTTCTGAGAATTTATATTTCAAGTTTGTACTGCAAATGTCGAAATGCGCGCTCTTTGGTCCATCAGTGCTTGAGTCACTGATCACATTAGAATAAAATATCTCATAATAAAATACAAAATTGACTGATTTATGAATGTAGCCTATATGCATAGTTCTCATCAGTCGGAAATACAGATAAACGCTTTCATTTGTTGTATTTTTGATCCTGAAAGAAAACAGAATCGGATCTGTTGGATTTACAACACGTGAATTCATCCACTTCTCCCGAAAATACTTAAGAGTAAGTGGATGGTGAACTGGGAGAAGAATAGAGTAAACATTAAAGTTACTTACACAATGTGTATCTGATATGAATAAAACGTGTCGAATTATAATGGAAGGATTATTATTACCTCTTCCATAGACATCAGTGTGTATTTTACAAACTCTAAATGTATTGTTTTTTTAGTAGGCCTACTTATGTGAATTTATATGTCTGAAACCTAAAATAAACAGTATGTGGTTGAAAACACTGAAAAGTTGTGATATATAGCTCTGAGCACACCTGTCTCTGGCTAAATTCAACATTTGAATTTAGCAGTTGATCATGTGATGCACTGACCGTCAATGCGTGCGCCTGGCAAATCCGCCGTTATAGGCTAATAGGAATCCGCTAAAGAACAAGCACTCCTGCTCTTAAAGGGAATATGAGATGACGCTCTGATTGGTTTATTTCACGTTACGCCCAAACCACACCTATGAATAATGAAGCTACTTCAGACCAACCCATTTTAGATTTGGCGCAAGAGTCATTATCCCGCCGATATAATAACAACAGCGCCCAAGACCCGCCCACAAAGTTACTTGCGTTTTGCGCTTGATACTTGCGTTTCAGATCGTTAAAATAGGGCCCACTGACTTATTCTCTTATTCTCTAGTTATTTTGTGGTCTCCTTTTTTTTCAGTGCAAATAAGAGAAGCCAGTATCTTTAACACTTTAATAAAAGCCAATAGACAGTATAAATAGTTTACATGTTTCTGAACAAACCTTTTTGTTGTGTAATGGGCATTATACAGCTAGTGCAGAAGTTTATACAAGAGTGAAACATTCTCTTTCATCGGTCCTGTGTCTCTTCTTCTTTTCTATAGTTTCTGATGAAACATCAGTGGAAATAACAGGTGCCAGTGTGTCAGATGACTTAAAGATTTTACATCCTGCATGTTCAAGAACTGAATCTGGTGCGTATGACATTGTAAATGGCATTATGTAATTAACAGTAATTATACTCAAAGTGTTGTGTTCTATGTGGTGAGTGAATGTATAATCCTTCATCTGAGTTACTCAAAGAATATGTTAAAAGACATATTTTAAAAGCATAATTGACACAAGCAATAAATACTTTAATAATTTGCATTCAGTAAAATGTTTGTAATCAACAATTTTCACAGAGAACAAAAATGAAAACCAAAAACAGAAGACATTCAGTGCAAGATGGGATGTGGGCATTTCTGACGATATGTGTGAGTATTCAACTGAAAATGAAAAAACATCACTTAAGTAAACTGAGTATAAAGTGTATCATGCATTCGATTTATTACTCATAATTAGTAATGAAGACAAAAAATGCTAATCTGAACGTGTTTTTCCTTCACAGTACATAGAAGTGACTCTATCAGCTCTATCAGCTCATGTGACTCAGGATATGCTTCAAGACATTGCTCAGATGTCAACTTCAATTAAGACCAGCAGCACAGACAGACTTGGTCATTTGAAACTTTATTATTTGAATGAGTTACTGATGATTGTTTTGGCTTTGTTTTCTTTTTTGTTTTTTTTCTTGTGTTTTATTTTTCTCTTGTGAGTGTCTGAAAAATTGCTGCTGTGATCCTGAATCCTGCCCTGGCTGTGGATTCTTATCCCTGATTTGGACTGGCGAGCCATCCCATCATTACATACCTGGAAACAGAGTAAAAAGAGTTGTGAGAAAAATAGTTTTCTGATTGGGTAGGACAGAACTGCATACATTGCGGTTTTCAAGTCTTACCTGGATTTCCCTGAAGACAGGGAATGGGATTTTTTTTTCCCCTTTTTTCCCTTTTCTCTTAATGGACTGAACTGCATTCATTTTTGATGAACATTCCTACTCAGTCATTTTTTGGAATGTGAAAACAAGACATGATTGAACTTGAAATTGAGAAACTGAGGTTGAATTTCAGAAATTAGTGGTTAATTGTTTTTATTCTTTCTTACTATAATCTTTGCTAATTTTCACTTCAGTGAGTTGATCCAAATCTTCTGATTCTGGTCCATAGTTTTGCTTTTATAGCGACAGTAACTGAGACGAGTGCTACCCACCGTGTGCTACATATGTGATATTCATCCATTAGGCCTAACTTATTTGTGAAAAGGAATATATTGCAATGACTAAAGTCAAGGCTTAGCTCATGAAAATGATTCTGTGGTATGTGTTATGTGCTTGTAGTTAGCTTATAGTTACCATATACAGGCAACTGAAATTAAACATTGCTAGAGAGTGCAATGTGGATCATGCTGGATAACACCTATGCACGAGAGTGGAAGAGTGAAGGCCGACTTGTTGTAACTTCCTTGTGATATAATACTGTAAGTTTTTGTCCACTGAATAAAACTGTCCAAGTAAATGTCCAAGTTTGAAGATTTCAAAAAAAAAATCAATGTTCTTGAACAGCTTTTGTGTTTTATACAGTATACTTTATAAAACTTAATGCATTTTGTAATGTTAAAATTTAACTTTAAGGTAATAAATTATTTTCTGTGTAAAACTCATTATATTGACTATTTAATATATAGATACTATTTAACATAAAAACACTACTGCAGTGGGTAAGTGCAGGAGTAAAGCCAGAAGGAAAAAGAATGTTCAAGTTCAAGATTGTCCTCTTTTAGAAACAATCTTCTTTTTAAATAATAGTATTTTGCAACATTTACACCTTTCACTGAGATATGCATTATACATTTAAAGGGAAAGACACCAGAAATAGTCTGCATGTTTCTGAACAAACCTCTTTCTTATGTAACATAATAATGACAATGTACAGTCAGACAACCATGATCATAAAATGACCTGAATTGCATATAATCAATTATTGCAAATTGTTTAAAATGTCCACTGAGAAAAATATTGCAACCTAGAAGCATGATAAAGACAAATCTAAAAAAAAAAAAAAACACTGCAACAATATTAAAATATTATTTTATACATTTATATTATTAATCTGCAGTACACATTACTTGTCTTTAAAGAGGCGCAGGTGTGTAGGAGATCGGTTGGAGTGCTCGAGTGGAGATGTAGATTTTTACCTTATCCTCTCATAGAGCGAAGATTAACCCATGCATGTTTTTAACTTCGCTGGGAATTGACGGGGTTTAAGGCCGTGAGATCCAGTTTGGTTCAGAAAACCCATTAATAATGAAAACAAATGTGTATTTATGCTGTATATGTGTCCCATAGCCTATGCAGGACCTTTTAAACAAGGCAATTGAACTATGAGGGCTCCCTGTAACTTCTGTTACTGTTGGGCCATATGTGAATATGAAGGCCCCAAAACCTCTTATTGACCCGTCCTGTTTAAAATTATATTTATTTGAACCACTCTTTGAGCTTCTTTCTTTGCGTGAAAGGTACTGGAAAAATAACTATTTATTATTACAGCATAACTTAAGTTGAAGTGAGACAAAAAAAAAATTTCCACCAAGGCAGTGCTGGTGCCGGTTCGGAGCCGGTGCCTACTCGTGAACCAGTTCTTTGTGTTTCAACAGCCAAAGAACCAGTTCTCGGCCAGGAAAATTGGTTCCAAAGCGGCACCAACTCTTTTCTGGACTAGAACCGTTCTTTTACCACGTCATGCTTACGTCGGGGGCTGGGGGCGGGGTTATTGTGGAACTTCTTCTCGAACATAACCTCCGTCTAATCCAGACGAGTAGCACAAATGTGTTCTAAACGTCTTCTTCTAACCCCAATATAGGATCGCAAAGCCAGGAGAAACATTTGCAGAAAGACGATGTAATTGTTATGCTTGAAGTTGGCGCAAGCGTTTCTGGGAAAGCTAAGACGTATGGCAACGTACACAGTGACGTAACGACGTCGTTTGCTGGGCTCTCTACAGGTTCTGAGAAGGTTCGCAAGTTGAACCAACTTTTAACTGCACCAGTTCCGAACCAGTTCTTTTTTGATGGAAAAGGGGTATAATAGTATCAAAAGCCAGTATCACACCTCACCATCTCATTTCTGACAGAAAACAGAAATACAGAGTTGGATGGGATGAGGGAACATCTTGTCAAACAACAGAAGAGAACAGACAGGTAATAGTATACACGAAGTTTATTAAATGAATGCAGGGAACAAACACTGGTTGAAGGAAGGGTGAATGTGAAGTTCAAGCAGTTGCACGGTGACTTAGCTGGGTGGAATATGATGATCTCAGGTGCAGGTGGTTGAAGGATGGTACAGGCTGAAAACACACAACGGCTCGGGGTCGGTAGTCAGGTAGACGAGACCAGACAAGGGAGTGCAGGAGAAGTGTGTCTTTAGTGCTGATGATGAGGTGATGGCTGATGGTGTGCAGGTGGGAAACATGAGGGATGCGGGGAAGTGAAGTGCGGTATAGGTGACAGAGCTGGTGACCGTGACACATCTAGTGATATGTGTAAGGACTCAACTGACCAAAAAACAAATCAAACAAGTGAACTGACCACAAAATAACTAATGGAGTGTAAGTAAAAAAATTTACAAGTTCACATTTCATTTCATTCCTCAATTATTTTTATGAATACTTATCTGAGCACCTTTGAATGTATCTCCCTTCACACGCAGTGAGGCAGGAGAAAACTTCAGACGCCTGTAACTTTCTGTGTACAAGTTCAGGATATGGTTCATTTGAATCAAGAGACCGCAAGGACAGCTTAGTTTTCCGGGATAATGTTGAGCAGCCCTTTGAGGATGAGAATGAAGCTTCAGCTCAGAGTAAGAGCAGAGGTGGACAGAGAAAACTCTGATTATGATCTTAAATACACAGACGAGGACCTTATAATCACACTTAAATTAAACACAAATTACTTTTACACGGATAAAAGATCTGAACTGAACAGAATACAAGATGTAATTTGTCATCTTTTAAAAGGCAAAGTTTTGCCTTTCTTGTAATGTTCTTCCATTCCCTCATTTCATTTCAGAATTCCTTTAACAACCATTTCAGGATAGTATTTGGGAATGTGCAGTGTTGTGTGTTCAGAACAAACTAATCCACATGTTCAGTGAAAACACAAAACACAGATTTTCCCTTGTTTTCTTTGAGTAATGTCTAAACATTGGAATTTTCAGATCAAACTGAGATTTTGTAGTGTCTGGTGGGTTGTCATCATATTTTTTGGTTGTATCTAAAGGAGATTCAGTAATTCTCTAATTCTACTGACTACACAAGACACTACTGTAATATACTGTACCTGGAAGTTCATGTACTTGTTTGATGTATCAAGTAAAATGCCTGAAATACACGAAAGAGCATGAATGTTGATCATATGTTTTTGAGCTGCTAAAAATGTATTCTAAAGCATTATGACTTTCAGGCTTTCAAAACATGACTGTAAGTACACTTAAAAGTAAATGTGGGTAGTTTTTTTTTTTAATGAACTATTGCTTGATCTGACCTTTGTTGGTGGAAGCTAATGCAGCCAGGTTGAGTTGGTCATGTTAAATCATATTTCTGACTTCTAATTAGATGAAGCATGTTTTAGGTTTGATTTTACATTTGGACAGTGTACTTGGTCTTTATATTAAGTGTATTTACTAA
The DNA here is from genome assembly GCF_949319135.1 of Squalius cephalus. NCBI lineage: Eukaryota > Metazoa > Chordata > Actinopteri > Cypriniformes > Leuciscidae > Squalius > Squalius cephalus. The sequence continues at coordinate 20,247,901 of NC_137137.1, read as the reverse complement.
CATTTAAATACATATGATACAATGCACTTATTGTGTACATATACATGTTTTACAATATTATATATGATATAAATACCTGCATGAAATTACAGTGTATGCTTTAATTTCTATCTATAATTACACTGTTGACCTAGCCTGGCAATCATTCTTTGTTTTCAAGTGGCAGGTAACCGTCGCAACTCTGTCATCATCATGTTAAGCCCACCCCGCCTACTCTATACACGACGTGATTGGCCTGACCCAATTTAGGTTTTTGCAGCTTGAAAGTCAATGGAGAGTTGCTAGACTGCCCTGGCTGCAAAATACATTTTGCTGCCGCTAGGGTGCGTCTAGATTTCTAGGCTACTGTTAACCCATCCCTTCCACATTAACCCACTTTTAAACCTAACCAAATCATCAATAGCAGTAAAAGTGTTTTGCAATACAACATGAACGAAATAACATTGTACCTAATAATCAATTTTTATGTAACTTTGTGGTTAAAACATAAGTATATTCTTATTTAGATATTTTTGTTTTCATGTTCATGTGTTCATGTGTGTCATGCATTCCTGCTTAACCAGAAGGTCTACTATGTCACTTGAGAAGAAACTTTGTTTTTTTCTGTTTGCATTTCCTTCTACTCAGAAGAGTGATGGGAATTGTGCCATTAATGTCAGGTAAGACATTTTATATTAACAAATACAAAATTTCATATGTGAAATACGTATTTTGCAAAATATGAGCATTGGTATCCTTCCGTCTATGAGTACCTGTTTATCTATAGTAATAGCTATAGTTTTTATGTCTGCGTTAACACTGTTATATATGAAAATGTAATGTGGAAGTGATTTAGTTGCACTGTGTTAGTTAACAGGCTGTTGCTGTAGTACATTAATGAAAGAAACAGACTTCAAAGAGCTAAAGAGTTTGTTGTATGAAATTAATCCTCAGTTTTGAGTTATGACACAGTATAGTATGTGTCATGTTAGGTGCATTTTGGCAGTTACTGTTTATGTTTTCTATGAAATAATATGTTTTCATTATTCAGGCTGAACAACTTTGTATGTTGGAGTCCTAAACCTTCGCTTAGTCATTCTTAACTGTTTATGGTTGTTCCTGGTTACGATTCCTAGTTTGTTAAGTTCAATAATGCCTGTGTATTGTCTTTATTCATTTCTGGTCTTAAACCGGTTCATGTGTAGTGATTTAATACAAACATTTAAAGTTTTCATTTCAGCGGTTCTTAGTATTATATGCCTATTGCATTGTAAAGAACTGTAACACTTTATAATGTGTTACAATTAATATTGTGATCAATCTTTTTCTGTACAGTCATACTGTACATAATTTTCTCAAGGTCTTACTCTGTATCTTTTGATATGAAAAAGTAAAAGTCAAATATATGTTTAATTATATATATATATATATATATGTGTGTGTGTGTGTGTGTGTGTGTGTGTGTGTGTGTGTGTGTGTGTGTGTGTGTGTGTGTGTATGTATATATATATATCCCCATGAAATGTTTGTAAACAGTTAAACTAAGAGTTGTAATATTTATTATTAATGTTAAATTAGATATTTCATATAATATTTACATAGTCAAAGCATAACAGATCACAGTAGACAATTATTTGATGTGTATTCTATATTATAGATTAATGGAGAGGTTAAATAAGTTGACGTCAAACATCCGTCATACACCGATACCACTTTTTCCAGAACGAGCACGATGTTGATTCTTTCATTTTTGGTCTGTCAATACCAATACCTATATTTTCATTGTATTTGTAATTTTTAAATATATTAGATAGAGAAACCAAAAGAATATGATTAATAATGTGCAATCAGCAATCAAGAGCAATGAGCATGCAACAGAAGTGTGTCAGTTAATGTTAGTAATATGTGCCTCGTTTTACAGTACATTCTTTAGTTGATTGTATGACTATTGGTGCCAATTATGATTTGCCTAGGCTTACCATGTCCTGGAAAACACAGCCCAGAGGGTTGTTCCATAAAACAAGATTAGAATACAAGCCAGGCTTATTTTGGTTAGTCAGACTTATTGTCGGTGGATTCTGTTTCATAAAGCAAACTTAAAATAGTTCAAACTCAGTTACCCTGGCAACTTATGCTGGGAAACTAGCCTGGTCCAGGGCAGGCTAACTGTCAGGCTAAGCCTCAGCTGTTACATCCTCTAACACTGACCGACAAGAACACAATGATATTACCACTGACACTCTCTCATACCATTATTGGACTTTATTAACCACTATTAGTCCAAAAATAAATACACAGTATACAGAAAATAAACTTAAATAAGGCTACAATGATAAATTAGACAATATATCTTTATATATATATATATATATATATATATATATATAGAGAGAGAGAGAGAGAGAGAGAGAGAGAGAGAGAGAGAGAGAGAGAAATACAATATATATACTACAGGTTTTCTTTTTTTACTGGCTGAATGTTTTGTGCCCAAGATTTAATTAGATTGTTTTAAAGATTTATGAATACATTTCTCTCTGGTTTTGTTTGGCAGCTGTAGTACATGTTTGTGATTATTAGAAGAACATTAGAACACAATCTAAAAAAAAAAGCTTTTTAAAGCAGAAGTTAAAATCACAAAATTAAAAATAAATAATTACAAAAGCACAGAATAAATTTTAACTGTTAAGATGAATCTGAGCTTAGTAATTGACAGTATATTAGCCTACATTTGATTTACCCCATTACAATAGTCCCTTTACAGTTATTGCTATCATAAAAATACACTTGTAGGTTTAAAATTCTAAATAAGGCACATCTAATGTCCAAATAACAAATATTTTAGCATATACATATTATGTACTTTATTGTGGCTTTCAATTCAAACACATTTAACACAATTATACAAATGGACAGTTCCTTTAAAGACATCATATTTTCCCCCCAATTAATATTCATTAATTATTTATTTTTCCTTCTACTTTTTTTTTCTTTTGTGATAATACCCACCAACACACAGCCTAAAAAACACATGATTAGAACAATAACCAAAAAGTACATAGTTAGACACTTTTACATATGATTTAAGGGGGAAAAGACAAAAAACAATTAATAAATATTAATAAAAATTTAACATTCACATATTTATATCAAACTCTTATAATGACACATAATTCCTAATAGTTATTCAAGTAATATTATTTGAATATCAAATATTCAATATTAAATAAGTCAATAAATAAAATAACAAATAACTAGAAATAAAAGGGAGGGAGGGTTATATAAAAATGTAGTTAATGTAGGCTAATATATATTCCTTTATTTTATGGAATATTCTTTGATTTTAGAGTTGCACATATCTTTTCAAAATGTATACATTTGCTCTTAATTTCCTGTTATCCTCTCCATAATGTACTTTAGAAACTAAAACTACTCATTTAAAACTGGGGATTCTTGCTTTCTCCAAAAAAGTATTGCATTAAAAGCTGTAATTCTCAGCATTCTAAAGTATACATCATCTTTATTAAGTAGCATAGGTCCTATACCCAAAACTATATTTTTTTATCTTTATATATTTAGTTTCTTAAAATAAACTTCCCTGAATTAGGCTAGTTCTGTTCACTGAAGTACTTCTGTTCGCTAGAAGTTCACTGCAACTTATCCAACATCCTAAAGATAAATTATTATAATTAGAAGATATTTCTAGTGTTATAAAATATCGCGTATTAATTTTCCAAGCAAAATGTATATTTTAGTCAGAATTATTGCGCTCCTATTTGGCGCGCATGCGCGCAGCAGCGCTCGTTCAATATGAAGATTAGCAGCAAAATGGAAACATTTGCATGACTTTCTAACATTTACAGATGGAAAATATAACTGTAAAATGTAAGTTTGGCACTGAGGGGGAAAAAAACACATCACAAACGCATAAAACAGCACAAAATATACGCTGTTTGATGGTGGATCGATTTGATCCACCATCGACCTCTAGGGCTGCTTCAAAAACGCGTGCACACGCAATTATATAGACTAGATAAACCTGGATCAAATTAGAGAGGTTGCGTGAACTTCAATAACCTTTTATGGAACCACTTTAGCCCCAACTTATTTGTTAGGCTCATTCAGGGCCGGCCCTGACCAATTTGCTGCCCTAGGCAAGATTTTACCTGGTGCCCCATGCATCACAGCCCATTTCACCCCGTCATTGTGTTTATGATTATTTAGCCTATATACAGTATATATATACACACATTACAGCCTAAACACAAATACCAAGAGCATTACATCTAATATTCAAGTCCCCATTATCTTTTATAGCACGTTTTACAATACAGATTTAATGTGAAGTTGTGAACTTTGCTATTTTGAATAAACCTGTAAATAAATATCATTACTAATTTTGGCAAATAAATTTTAAAAATGCCATATACAGTACAGGCCAAAAGTTTGGAAACATTACTATTTTTAATGTTTTTGAAAGAAGTTTCTTTTGCTCATCAAGCGTGCATTTATTTGATAAAAAATACAGGTTTTTTTTATATATATATATTGTGATATATTATTACAATTTTAAATAATTGGTTTTCAGTTTATTATACTTTAAATGATCATTTATTTCTGTGATGCAAAGCTAAATTTTCAGGATCATTACTCCAGTCTATAGAAATTATTCTAATATGATGATTAATTATCAAAGTTGGAAACAGTTCTGTTGCTTAATATTTTTTCATAACCTGTGATAGTTTTATTTAGGATACTTTGATGAATAAAAAAAAAAAAAAAAAAAAAAAAAGAAAATGTTTTAAAAATAGAAATCTTTTGTAACAACAATATACTCTACTGGTCAGTAATTTGGGGTCAGTAATTTTTTTCTTTCTTTTTTTGAAATAAATCAATACCTTTATTCAGCAAGGATGTATTAAATTGATAAAAAAGTGATCGTAAAGAAGATTTATATAATTAGAAAATATTTTTATTTTTAATAAATGCAGTTCTTTTTTAACATTGTATTAATCAAATAGGCTATATTAGGCAGCAGAACTGTTTCCAACACTCATAATAAATCAGAATATTAGAATGATTTCTAAAGGATCATGTGACACTGAAGACTGGAGTAATGATGCTGAAAATTCAGCTTTGCACCATATAAATAAATGATAAAGTATAATAAACTGAAAACCAACTATTTTAAATTGTAATAATATATCACAATATTATTATTTTTTTCTGTTTTTTGATCAAATAAATGCAGGCTTGATGAGCAGAAGAAACTTCTTTCAAAAACATTAAAAATAGTAATGTTTCCAAACTTTTGGCCTGTACTGTATCCCCCCCAAAACTGCAGAGTAAAACATGAATAAAAAATGCGTCTTAAAACTGACATGATTGTTACAAAATCACACAGTCTGGAGAACTCAGAACAACTGCTAACATTAAGTTTAAGGTAAAAATAACTGCCATGAAATTATAGTATCTTACTCCTATGCAATTAGATAAACTGTTCATTCACTACATCACTTTACCTCTGTCTTTATCCCCTTTTATTCTCTTCTCTTCTTTTTGGCACTGTATCTATCGCAGACTGCTCATTTATAATGTGTGTCATGTAAATTCGGCCATCCGTCACAATCAGGAAACTTTCACCGTGTCTAGAACTGGCGCGAGCTGCCAGGCCCGTTTCTACGAGCTGTGTGTTAACAAAAGCAGTGCTGTCTACATTGGATGCGGCGTCGCGCACGCTACACAACAAATTACCAACAACTGATCGCGCGCGAGCTCTGTTTCTGACGCACTTCAAGCACTCGATGGGCGGGGGGAGATTGATGAGCCGGACTTTTTTTTTTTTTTTTTGCTTTATTTAGTAGTATTTCGAATTAATGGTTTTAAAATATTATATTTCAAAAAAAAAAAAAATTGACTCGTTCACTCATTCTGGCGCCCCTATGGATGAGTGGCGCCCCTAGCATTTGCCTATTCCGCCTATGCAGCGGGCCGGCCCTGGGCTCATTCAAGTCCGGTTTTGGAGTTTAATCCCCGCTTTTCTAAGCGTCTTTTATGGAACAACCCTCTGGTCAATCTGGTGTGTTGTGGAAGATGTATTTACACAAGCCAGAGGAGGGGACAGCTAGATTTATTATTATTATTGTCACGTTTTGATGTGTTGAGTTCTGGGGCTCGTTCTTCGTACGTCGCTAACTCAGTTAGCTGGATTTGATTGTTGACGATTTGGCATGATCTTGGATTGTTTGGTTCTTCAAAGCTCATCCTGGGGCCTGTACCATGAAGCCGGATTAGGTGGCTAGCCAGCTATGTTTCAGCTTAGTTTCCGCCAACCCTGGGTTTTAGGTACTATGAAAGTAGCTAGGCTTTAATCTGTGTTCGTTGCCATGGTATCTTACGCTGCACGGCTAACCTGCTCCGGGGCAGGCTATGTTCTGGATTCAAGATCTCAGACTGAAGTTTGACCAATCAGCTGAGAGCAAAGAAACATATAGGTGACGTAACTTATTCCAAGTGTCTGTTGCAATGACTTCACCTTTTCTTCCAAATCCGGTGGACATCTCAGCGCAAATTGTTTGACGAGCACTTCGTAGAGAAAGAATTTTTAGCCAGACAAAATCCCCTTGCCTTTCCTAAAAGTTACTTGTATGAAAGATACAGATTTTCCGCGGAAGGAATGTCTTATCTTTGAGAACCTCTTGAGCCGCACATAAAGAATTTAACACGTCGAATTCATGCACTTACTGTTCCGCAAATATTGCGTTGCGTTTTTTTTTTTTCTTTTCAAGTGGTACATTCTTGCACGTGGGTGACGCACAGAAGCTATGGGAAAACACGGTTTGTCAAACCATTCGTAAGGTGGTCCTCGCTCTGCAGGAGTACATGAAAAGTTTCATTAATAGTGCTCCCCGGACATTTATTGACATGCATGTCCATAAAAGAGGGCTTTTATAAAATTGCCAGTAAGATATATTGATATATATATATATATTTTTTTTAAGCAAATTTCACAAGTGTATACAATATAATACATGTTAAGAATTATTTTGAAAAATTTTTTTTATTCTTCTTCTGTTAATCTTTTGATAGGATTCCCAAGTCATTGCATGTATGCAGTCTATTGCTCCAATCTCCACTGCTCTAGGGGAACATGAGGCAGATTATGTTAATAGGAAGTCCTATCACAGCCATAATGTTCAGGTAGAGATGATGTGAATATGTGAGATGATTATTTTCTGTGAGATGAATCTTTAAATTAATAGTAACATTAACAGATATAACAATGATTTACTAAACATTTCGTCTGCAGATGACTTGTGGTCATGAACATATATGATCAAGTTTGGATGCCAAATGGCCTGGCTCCAGTGCTTGTCTCACGAATTTTCCGTGAGTCTGTGTTGTGTCAGCACTTTGAGGAAAGCAAGTTAAATTTGGTACAATACAAAACACTGTTAATTTGAACTGAGCTAGAAAAACGCCTCGGTTACGACTGTAACCTCGGTTCCCTGAAGAGGGAACGAGCGTTGCGTCGAAAATGACGCTATGGGGAACGCTTTGCGTGATGACGTCTTGAAGCACATGTAAAATCAGTCCAATGGTGTGGCGGAACGTCAGAGGCGGGTGACGTCACGTACCAGGAAGCTATAAAAGCCGGCCCGAAACAGAAAACGAAAGCTTCGTAAAAGTCTGAAGTCGAGCTGACAGGCATGAAGGAGATATGGCAAGGCGACGCAACGCTCGTTCCCTCTTCAGGGAACCGAGGTTACAGTCGTAACCGAGGCGTTCCCTTTCAAGGGAACTCCCGTTGCGTCGAAAATGACGCTATGGGGAATGTCTATACCAACGCCTCCATAGCTACGAATGTCTGTCCTGTGTGAAATCTGATGAGCAGCACTAGGAAGACAAAACATGAGACCCTGGAGCAGAGTCTAGATCCAGAGAGTAAAACCTGACGAAAGTGTGCGGTGAGGACCAGCCTGCCGCATCACAGACGTCCTGTAAAGAAACTCCTGAAATAAGGGCCTTAGAGGCCGCCATACTCCTCGTCGAGTGCGACCGGACAGCCAAAGGAGAAGGCTGCCCAGCCGCCTCATAAGCAAGTGAGATAGCCTCGACCACCCACTTACTCATCCTTTGCTTAGACACTGGACCTCCTTTGTTAGGGGACCCAAAGCACACAAATAATTGATCACTTTTTCGCCACAGGGCAGCTCTGTGGACATATGCGTCTAACGCCCGCACAGGGCAAAGCAAATTATTAGCCTCCTGGTCAGCATTTTGAAAGGGAGGAGGACAGAAGGCCTGCAGAACAATAGGTCTGACCACATTAGTGGGGACCTTGGGGATATAGCCCGGTCTCGGATGAAGAAACGCTTTGACCATACCCGGAGCAAACTCCAAGCAGGACGGAGCAACCGACAATGCTTGAAGATCCCCTATTCTCTTGAGAGAGGAAATCGCAAGAAGGAAAAGAGCTTTCAGCGTTAAAAACTTCTCAGGAACCTCCTCAATTGGCTCAAAGGGGGCCAGGGACAAGCCTTGTAATGCAATGGACAGGTCCCATGGCGGCACCCTAGAGCGAACTGCAGGCCTCAGCCTCCAAGTGCCACGAAGGAAACGAGATATCAAAGGGTCTTTCCCCACAGACATTCCACCCAAAGGAATGTGGTAAGCACCTATGGCCGCCACATAAACCTTTAAAGTGGACGGGGTCAGACCTGCTGTGAACCGGTCCTGCAGGAACTCCAGCACTGTACCGATTGGGCAGTTAACTGGGTCCAACCGACGGTCACTACACCAAGAAGTGAAGACTCTCCACTTCAGGGCATAAAGTTTCCTCGTGGAGGGAGCTCTGGACTGTAGAATGGTCTCAACAACCTCAGTTGAGAGACCTGACTCTATGAGCTGGGCCCCCTCAGAGGCCAAGCCCACAGGTTCCACAGTTCTGGGCGGGGGTGAAATATTGAACCCCCTGCCTGGGACAGAAGGTCTCTCCTGACGGGTAACTCCAGAGGATGCCCGTCGAGGAGGGATACCAGATCCGGAAACCATACTCTGCCCGGCCAACGCGGGGCTATAAGAAGTAGGCGAACCCGGTCCCTGCGAACTCTTTCCAGAACTCCCGGGAGCAGAGCCACTGGGGGAAAAGCGTACAGACGTAGCCTCGGCCACGTCTGAACCATAGCATCCAGTCCCAGAGGAGCTGGATGCGTGAGGGAGAACCAAAGTGGACAGTGAGACGTCTCTCGAGACGCAAACAGATCCACTTGTGCTTGGCCGAACTCCCTCCATATCAGCTCCACCACCTCGGGGTGGAGCCTCCATTCCCCGGGCCTCGGCCCCTGCCTCGACAGAGTGTCTGCTCCTATATTCTGGACCCCGGGGATGTAAGCTGCCCTGAGTGACAGTAACTTCCCCTGGGACCACAAGAGGATATGGCGTGCCAAGTTGGATAACGGGCGCGAGCGCAAACCAAGCGTGCCGCACAAGCCATGAAAAGTGAAGCCAAAACGTCTCGATCGCCCCCCGGTGACTGGTCCTAGTATAGGTCATAAGTCCCGCCTCCCCGTGTTATTCAACGGGACGTGAGACAACTAAACAATTAAATTACACTTCAAATATCTTTTTTCCAAAGGTGGTTTCTTTCATTTGCTGTCGTTTTTATCACGCTGATGTAAGTTCAAGTGTCTGTTTCAAAAATAAGTTGGTTTTTAGTTAGTTACGTGATGCGGTGGTGTAACGTCATGATTGACAGCTGTGATTGACAGGTTCTCGAGCGAAGTAGTCACTGAAGCACCAACGGACATTTTTTTCGGTATCTTCGGAGGACTGAGGAGATTGTATTTACTTTATTTCAACAAGCCTCTTGTCGTACTGCAATCAATTTTTAAAAAAGTGTGCAGAATCCACTCTCCCTGAGTGCATCCTGCGAGAGTGAGGGCGGAGCGTTGATTTCGCGGCTTTACTTCCTGCTCACGACTGCGCAGGTCTGGTCCCGAGATCGCTACTGCGCAGACTCAAATTCCAATATGTCAGCGCCATATCGAGACGCTGGCGGCTTCAGTTTTCATCAATGGAAGAGAGCGGAGGGGCGTCGTCCATCTTTTTTTACAGTCTATGGCGCAAACCCCCTTGGTGGTTGATATAGGCGACTACCGACGTGTTGTCCGTATGTACTAGCACATGGTGTCCCCTGAGATCTGTGATAAAGCTCCTCAGAGCCCGGAAGACAGCTAACATCTCTAGGCGATTGATATGCCAGGAACGATGATGGTCTTCCCACAGACCTTGAGATGAGCGACCCTCCAGGATCGCTCCCCAACCCGTGAGGGAAGCATCCGTCGTTAGCAGTTTGCGACGACAAGGAGCTCCCAACACTGGGCCCTGGGACAGGAACCAAGGTTTCTTCCACATAACCAGGGCACGTAAGCATCGCCGCGTGACCCTGATTGTGCGAAATGGGTTGCCCCTCGGGGAAAACCCCCTGGTCCTGAGCCACCACTGCAGGGGCCTCATGTGCAGCAGTCCAAAAGGTATCACGTTGGAAGCTGCTGCCATGAGACCCAACAGTCTCTGGAACTGTTTGACAGTGAGTAGCTGGCCTAGCTTTACACTTTTCACAGCTGCAAGGATGGACTCTATACGTGGCGGTGATAGGCGCGCCTGCATCGACACTGAATCCCAAACCACGCCTAAGAAAGTGGTCCTCTGGAGTGGAGAAAGCACACTCTTCTTGGCGTTCAGCCGTAACCCCAACTCTTTCATATGGGCGAGAACAACATCTCGATGTTGAACCGCCATCTGATGCGACTGAGCTAAAATCAACCAATCGTCGATGTAGTTCAGGATGCGAATACCCTGGAGGCGCAGCGGCGCCAGAGCTGCATCCATGCATTTGGTGAAAGTGCGGGGTGATAAAGCTAGGCCGAATGGAAGAACTCGATATTGGTATGCTTTGCCCCCGAAAGCAAACCTCAGGAACTTCCAATGACACGGACGGATGGAAATATGGAAATACGCGTCCTTGAGATCTATCGTGACAAACCAGTCCTCGGATCTGATCTGTGGCACGATTTGTCTCAATGTTAACATTTTGAACTTGAGCTGCATGACTGACTCGTTCAGAACTCGAAGATCTAAAATGGGACGCAATCCTCCGTCCTTTTTTGGAACAATGAAATACCGACTGTAAAACCCGGTTTCCCTGTTGGAGGGAGGTACATATTCTATGGCCCCTTTCTCTAACAGAGTGTTTACTTCCTGTTCCATAACCAGAACCTGCTCGGGGGCCACCACTGTGGGTAGGACCCCCATAAACCGCGGTGGGCGTTTCTTGAATTGTATCTGATACCCTTTTTCCACGGTCTGCAGGACCCAACGAGAAACATTCGACAGTAGCTTCCACGCTGTCAAAGATTCTACTAGAGGTACCAGCCTCTCGAGACTGGTTTCTGGATTTTGTTGTTGTTGTTGAGTAGTCAATTCGTCGCCCTGTAACGGCGCACCGGCAGGGAACGACCGAACAGACTGCTCTAACACCCTCCTCAGAGGGGGCGGGCATCCCGAGGCCACTACGTTTCCGGGTGGTCCTTGAGATATGTGCTCGCCGGAGACCGCTGCGCCCTGTAACACCGGAGGCGGCAGGGTTGGCAGAACGGTCCCCTGAGGGTACCGAAGAGAGGCGGGCACCGTAAAAAGAGGTGTTGACCGCTCTGCTTCGGGGGGGACTACCCTCATTTGTCCTGAGCCCTCGGACGTCAGGACTTTTTCCCAGCAGCCTTCTTGGCGGTAATAACGGTCCGCAGATCCGTTCTACCCCTCGAGGGCTGCTGGGTTTGAGAGCGCCCTCCGTGTCCCCGAGATTTTTGTGGGGGAGCACGAGAGGACACACTCTGTTTTTGAGTGGCACGATGGTCAGCGCTCTTTTTAGAGGAGTGAGGCTGCTCCCTCTCAGCAGCCTCATAGAATGAACGGCGGGGGAGAAGTTTCTGGAGTGCAACTGCCTGTTTAGAGGCCTCTTGTGATTTAGCTATCGCACTGTTCACAACATCACCAAATAGACCAACAGTGGAGACCGGAGCATCTAAGAGAACATGTTTTTCTTTTTCTTTTATGTCGCTCAGATTGAGCCACAGATGCCTCTCAGTGGCCACCAGGGCTGCCATAGACCGCCCGATTGATTTAGCGGTCTCCTTGGTGGCCCTGAGAGACAGATCCGTGGCTCTGCGTAGTTCAGCCACTGTGTCTGGACCAATACCCCCGCCCTCCTCTAAATCCCCCAATAATTCAGCCTGATAGGCCTGCATAATAGACATCGTATGCAGACACGCTGCAGCTTGACCAGCGGCTGCATATGATTTATGAACCAGCGATGATGTAAATCTTACTGGTTTAGAGGGAAGAGAGGGAGCCTTCAAGGAAGATGCCGTCGCTGGAGAGAGATAGCTCGCGAGCGTCTCTTCCACCTTCGGCATCTCCCCATAACCATACTCTTTATAATTGTGAATGGAAGAGTAGTGAGAAGTTTGTGTTGTGTAAACTCTGTATGACATAGGTTTCCCCCACGATCTCGACACCTCGGTGTGGAGATCGGGGAAAAACGGAAGGCTTCTTCTCTGAGGCTGAGCACGAGATGGCAGGAAGCGTTCGTCGAGCTTACTTTTCGAGCGAACGTCCTGCCTATCCTCTGGCCACTCAATAGATAATCTTTCCACTGCTCTAGTAACAACATCGAGAAGCTCTTCAAACGCATGAGACTGAGGTGGCGAATCCTCAGACCCAGCGTCAATACTAACAACATCCAACTCCTCGGAGCTGGATAATTGTAGTACTGGTGCCTCTCTCGGGGGGGAAGAAACCGCAGCGCGTGCTTCCACACCCTGATGAGAGGCACTGGATCTATCAGAAGGTTGCTGAGATAAGGCAGAGCCCGTCTCAACATCCACTGATAGATCCATTTGCGAACCCCAGGTCTGAGATCGACGCTGTGCCTCGGCAGCAGCGGGACCAGAGCCCTGGGGAACGTGATCGGGATTGAACCGTGCCAACCGGGATCGGAGCGTACGCAATGGAAGCGCACAGCAATGCACACAGTCACCACCCTCGAGTGCTGACTGGGCATGCTCCTCTCCCAAACAAACAACACAAAGAGTGTGTGTGTCACCTCCCGTTATATAACGCGGGCAGGGATGGACACACACTCTAAACTGCTGCTTGCTCGCCATACTGAATAATATATATAAATATATAGACAGACAACACCAAATAACACGGACAGATTCAACACAGAGCGCAACTGAAGACTCAGAAAGCTTTCGTTTTCTGTTTCGGGCCGGCTTTTATAGCTTCCTGGTACGTGACGTCACCCGCCTCTGACGTTCCGCCACACCATTGGACTGATTTTACATGTGCTTCAAGACGTCATCACGCAAAGCGTTCCCCATAGCGTCATTTTCGACGCAACGGGAGTTCCCTTGAAAGGGAACCTACACAATAACCCCCTATCATGACCCTCAGACAGGGCCACAGCATCAATGTGGCCGTCAGTAAAACCAGAGTGAAGATAGAGATGACCTTTGGCATCCTAAATGCACGTTTCAATGGTGTTCGGCCCTTAAGAGTCACCAGAGCGGGCATCACAGATAGTGGCTGCATGTGCCATTCTGCACAATATAGCCACCAGTAGAAAGGAGCGAGAAACACCACAAAACCAGCTTCTCCCCGATGACACTGACCCGATCACACTTGACCACCCAGCTGGTGCAGACGTAGATGCAATCACCATACAATATTACACTTAATAAAAGTTTTATTGGTTTTGTGGGATGGGAGGGAGAAAGAGAGCAAGAGAAAGTTGCATTAATAAATATTCATACTAAAGTGTTACTTGGTTAAATAAGTTATACTAATATATATATATACATACTGAGATCAGTTTTATCCAGCTGTTTGATTTTGTTTGGAGCCTCCTCAGCTCACAGTCAGCTCCTTTAGTGTGCAGTCTAGTTCGAGTCTCCTTTTGTACAGGGCCCTGACTGAGTCTGTTTCCACCTGAAACATAATTCCACCACAAACATGATCATTACAAGTTTTCTGGAGGCTCATCAAAATCACAAAAAGTTCCTTGACTTCCTACAAACACAGGACTGACTGTAATTTATGTCAAGGGTTTTAAATCCTTACACATTTCTTCTGAAGCCCATTGAGGTAGAGGCTTCAGTTTCTGGGGCAGGTTGTGAAAAATCCTACAATAAAAGAGATGTGTAAGGGCCAGTCCCTTTATGCCACACATTCAAATGTTTTCCATAATAAAAAGCCCAGTGCATTCACATCAGCAAATGTCTGAGAACACACAGACAGAGTGTCTTCTCTTCATCATTTCCTCCACCCTAATAAATAAAAATAGGCCAATGTAAAGCATAACTGTTGTAAAGCAGGTTATGTTTGGTGTTCTGTCTGCTGCATACTGACCTCTGTGGGAGACTGTGTGTGTGCTGGCTTCAACAGGGACACTGTATTTCCCTCTACTGCAGAACATACAGTCAGCCATATTTAAAACTTAAAAAAGTAGTAATGTATTGCACACGTACCCAGTGTTACTTGCTTAGAGGAGCCAGCACCAGGGTCAGATTGTAGCACCTGTAATCCCATCCATAATCGTCCGTCCCTTATTGCCTACTCAGAGCCAACTACTCTGCCACAGTGTATTCTGGTTTTCTGAATTTAATTCTTTATTTCTGTTTTCTGCAAACAAGTGTTTGTGATAAAATGTTCACAAAAATAATAAAAGGTTGTGGTAAATACTCACCACTTTGAATTATATTTTTTATATTTTGTCTTTATCTGCTGCCAAGAACATTTGGAGTTGGGGTTGCATCTAAAAATCAATGAATATTAATTTTTCTTAGTACCGGTAGGCTACATGCACATTTTTATATATTATGAAAATAGGCTATAGGCTATATTACACGTATAGGCTACACATACATACATAATTTTACATAAATATAGAACGTATTTGTTTAACTTACACATTAACAATCAGCAATCTTTCTCCAACAGTCTTCTCTTGCTTTGGCAGCAGAGACCGTATTGTTTCGAGCTTGAAATACATATTTAAATTCATCGTAATTATGAATGATTATCTCTTGCTCATCCGCGGAAAAATCGCGACCCGCGATTGGTTGTTCAGTGTCGACGTCACTCTTTTATGTGCACGCGCGCGTGGAGTAATCATAGCTTGAGGATCAAAGCCTGAGTTGACAGAGAAAGTTGATGAGCTGCATCATGGTACCAATAAAGCCTGATTGCATCGGTTTAGTTTTGTCAACTCAAAACTTATCCTGTAACCCCGAGTTTGTTCAGCTACCTTCATGGTACAGGCCCCTGGACTTGCTGCCATAGCAACATGTGCGCAAGCTTAAACCTGCTCGGGAGCAGGCTTATTTCATGTAAACAGGATTAGACTGCGGCTTCAAGCGGAGCTGATACGGGAAGTCCAGCGCAGCGCGATAGTGCACTTTCTGAGATATATATTTTTTCTCGTGACTCGTGAGATTGTCATTTACATTATTAATTTGTTGGAAACGCACATTTATTTTTGACTTGTCGGAGTCGGCTTTAACTACAGCACAAAGTGTTTGCATTGCCCTAAGAGTATTTGCAAGTGGCTCTTTCCTTTACACTATTGGAGATGCGGAGAACTTGATGGAAAGTGCTGTGTCTCGTGTCATTCAGAGTTTACCTGGCACTTTTAGGTTTAAAAAACAGTTTTAGGTTTTTTTGTGGCATTTCTAAGCCACTTAAGAACCAATGATGTAAAGCATTTTTTTTAAAGCATTTTTTTCTATCATAATTTTTTATGAAGATCATGCAATCATGACCATGCCCATTACAGTATGTCACTCAGGCTTCACTAACGTGATTGGTACCATAGACTATAGGCTTAGATCATAGACTGCCATCAAGGCCTCAATGAAGCGGATTATGTGAACAGAAAGGGGGTTCACAGTGTAAATGTGCAGCCCAGTTACTATTGGGATTCTTAATATTCCAGATTAGTAATATTATATCAAAAAAAAAAAAAAAGGCAGTTGACTAAAATCTTCCATATCACAAATGTGAAAGCAAAATGGCCAGGATCTGTGCACATTTATGCACATTATTTGAAAGTGGTAAGGAAAGTTCCACAATTAAATATCAAGCTCACTGTATTACATACACTTATGCTGATCCTAACAGAACTGCATTTTTTCATAGGTGATTATGACATGTTCCTGCCTGCAGACATTCAGGCAGGGGCTCGTTCTTCGTATGTTGCTTAAAACATCCGAGATCAAATGAGACATCCAAGATGATATCATCGTGCTACTCATGATCTGGCTAATTGGGTTCTTCGAACACACTTGCTGGATATGATTAGTATAGCTGGATTGAGTTATCTGAGATAATTGCGCGTTCATGCGCTGGTTTAAAAGGGGATATGTATCGATAGCAGAAACATTGATCAGCAACGCTGCTATTGGCTGCTCAGCGTGGCCAAAGAGCGCGCTCAGTTTTTCTCCTCAGCAGAGCAAGAACTAATAGTCAAAATTTATTCGGAATTTTAATGTTTAATCAAAACGCCAGGGAACACCTCAAAGTCTGCAAAAGCCAGGAGAGAGGGCTGGTAAAAAGTAGCAGACAATTTAAATCCGTTAGAAGTGGCCATGTTAGATGTTTTTTGATCACTTATTAGCCTATATATTTGTATTTTAATAATTGCATAATTACTTTGTTCATTGTAATGTCAGAGTCACCACACTAGAACATGGGAACTAATAAAAGTGAAGTACAAAAATATTCTACATAATGGTAATTTTTTGTTATATTATAGTCTCTTTTATAAAAGGCACTGTTAAATAAATGGTTGTCTGTTTATAAAAGCAACCAAGAAAAAGGCTGAGAAAAAGAAAGAAAAGATCTTAGTAGCCTACACTGTAAAATAATTTTTGCTGCATTAAATTAAGGCCGTATAGTCATTTCAACTGTTAAATCTTGAGTAATGATGAATTGCTTTGACTTGTGAAAGTGAAAACTGATCAAATATGTTAATGTAAACATATTTTGCCATGAGTTATTGATCACATTTTTCCCCAGTGTAGTTCATTGTAATGACATTGTGTTTTCCTCTTTTGTGCACTTTTACATAATACACACTTGTATCTGTTCCCAAGAAAGTGGTGGCTGAAATATGTGCAGTAAGTGGACATTTTCTAACTTTCCAAAGGAAAGAAAGTATAAGACTTTGTAATGTCCATTTGTTTCCATTGCACTGGCCAGTGAATAAACCCTCTCAGATAACTGTCATATGGAGGAACTAGCCTACCTGCAAGTGCATAAATAACTTTACTTAATTTATACTTGTATGCTTTATGGCTGCAATATAAGTTGCAGGATTCCACATCTACAGAAAGGCCTACAGAAGAGTCTGCACAGACAGAGGAGACATAGGCCTACAGGTGGGCAGTGGATAGCCAACTTTTCCTTTTTATTTGTTGCATGAGGCATGTGTCTAATCTCTTGTTGCAGGCACTTGACCACTGGCTTTTCTTTACAAAGAACAACTGAAATAAAACTCTAGGAACTAAGCATATTTGTCTTTTATTAAACATTTAATGAAAATTGTTTTATTTTATTTTTGTGGCAATGTTGTGTAATATGGCACATGCAACAATGTCACAGGCCCTGTCAGGTGTGCAACCCTCAGACTTTTCAGACACTGACATCTTCCCTTTAGTTAGCCAAAGTTCATTTCATTGTGTGCCCTTGTCCTGGTGCTGCATTGTAACTGGTTTGGGTCAGGGAATGGGGTCATAAAACACCTGTCTGCAGGAACATGTCAATCACCTATGAAAAAAATGCAGTTCTGTTAGGATCAGCATAAGTGTATGTAATACAGTGAGCTTGATATTTAATTGTGGAACTTTCCTTACCACTTTCAAATAATGTGCATAAATGTGAATGTCTGAAAATGCTTAAGTCATGCACAGATCCTGGCCATTTTGCTTTCACATTTGTGATATGGAAGATTTTAGTCAACTGCCTTTTTTTATTTGATATAATATTACTAATCTGGAATATTAAGAATCACAATAGTAACTGGGCTGCACATTTACATTGTGAATCCCCTTTCTGTTCACATAATCCCCTTCATTGAGGCCTTGATGGCAGACGTAGCCTATAGACTAGTCTATATGGTACCAATCACGTTAGTGAAGCCTGAGTGACATATACTGTAATCGGCATGGTCATGATTGTATGATCTTCATAAAAAATTATGATAGCCTAAAAAAAAAAAATAATAAAAAAAAACTGCTTTACAACATTGGGTCTTAAGTGGCTTGGAAATGCCACAAAAAAACCTAAAACTGTTTTTTAAACCTAAAAGCGACAAAAAACGACAATCTCACAAATCACGAGAAAAAATATATATCTCAGAAAGTGCACTATCGCGCTGCGCTGGACTTCCCGTATCAGCTCCGCTTATGAAGCCGGGATCTCCTGTTAACATGAAATAAGCCTGCTCCCGAGCAGGTTTAAGTTTGCGCACATGTTGCTATGACAGCAAGTCCAGGATGAGCTTCGAAGAACCAAACAATCCAAGATCATGCCAAATCGCCAACAATCAAATCCAGCTAACTGAGTTAGCGACGTACGAAGAACGGGCCCCGAGCCCCTGTTCTGTGATCTTGTTTTCCCCTGTCTTTGTGATTTTGGTTTAATCCTGTTTGTTTTTCCCTGTCTGTTTAATTAGATATTCTCATCACATGTGTCTTGTTAATTGTCCCGTTAGCCCCAGTACATTTAAACCCTGTGTTTTCCCTCAGTGTTTGTTGGTCGTCATCCATGTATGGTTGTGTGTACTGAATTCCTGGAGTTTTTCCTTTGTTCCTGTATGTTTCTGGAAGCTTAGTTTGTAAATAAATCAACTACATTGAAGTTCCTGTGTCCTCGTCTTCAGCATCCTGCAACAACCCTGACAATTATACATTGGCATAAATCATTTAGAAACACAGAATGAAATTTAACATGCGTAGTAATCAACTTAGAAAATAGCAAATCAGATTTAAGAGATTACCATGCATGCACTTTATCTATATTTTGATATATATATGCACTACTTGGATGAGAATCAGTGATAAGCTCAAAAATCGCAAAAAAAAAAAAAAAAAAAAAAGCCAAATTTATTTGTATCTTTCACAATACACATTGTTTCAAAACAGAAATAATTAAAGGAGCTGGATCCGAAGAGGTCACAGAGCTGGAGAATGTGGACATGATGGCAGAGAACACTGATGATGATGTGCCACAAAACAATATCAGACAGCAGAGCATGGACTATCCTCCTGATTGTGAGTCATACAATGAAGTTCATAAAATATTGACTTATTCCCTTTCACCTGTACTTTTTTTTTTTTCAGTGCAAATAAGAGAAGCCAGTATTTTTAACACTTTAATAAAAGCCAATAGACAGTATAAATAGTTTACATGTTTCTGAACAAACCTTTTTCTTATGTAATGGGCATTATACAGCTAGTGCAGAAGTTTATTCAAGAGTGAAATATTCTCTTTCATTGGTCCTGTGTCTCTTCTTCTTCTCTATAGTCCTTCCTGATGAAACATCAGTGCAAATAACAGGTGCTAGTATGTCAGATGACTTAAAGATTTTACATCCTGCATGTTCAAGAACTGAATCTGGTGCGAATGACATTGTAAATGGCATTAAGTAATTAACAGTAATTATACTGTTAAGTGTTGTGTTCTATGTGGTGAGTGAATCCTTCATCTGAGTTACTCAATGAATATGTTGAAAGACATATTTTAAAAACATAATTGACACAAGCAATAAATACTTTCACAATTTGCATTCAGTAAAATGTTTGTAATCAACAATTTCCACAGAGAACAAAAATGAAAACCAAAAACAGAAGAAATGCAGTGCAGGAGGGGATGTGAGGATTTCTGACGATATGTGTGAGTATTCAACTGAAAATGAAAAAACATCACTTAAGTAAACTGAGTATAAAGTGTATCATGCATTCGATTTATTACTCATAATTAGTAATGAAGACAAAAATGCTAATATGAACGTGTTTTTCCTTCACAGTACATAGAAATGACTCTATCAGCTCTATCCGTTCATGTGACTCAGGATATGTTTCAACAAGATGAGTTCAATTTTCTATGAAAATGATGAGGAGAACAAGTAAAAAAAATGTCAACTTCAATTAAGACCAGCAGCACAGACAGACTTTATTACGTGAATGAGTTACTGATGATTGGTTTGGCTTTGTTTTTGCAAGGCCAGGGTTTTTCTTTCTTTTCTTTTTTTTTTCTTGTGTTTTATTTTTCTCTTGTGAGTGTCTGAAAAATTGCTGCTGTGATCCTGAATCCTGCCCTGGCTGTGGATTCTTATCCCTGGTTTGGACTGGCGAGCCATCCCATCGTTTCGTACCTGGAAACAGAGTAAAAAGAGTTTTTTGGTTGGGTAGGACAGAACTGCATGCATACATTGTGTTTTTCAAGTTTTCCTGGATTTCCCTGAAGACAGGGAATGGGATTTTTTTTCCCTTTTTTCCCTTTTCTCTTAATGGACTGAACTGCATTCATTTTTGATGAACATTCCTACTCAGTCATTTTTTCAAATGTAAAAACAAGACATTGAACTTGAAATTGATTTGTTGTAACTTCCTAGTTGTGATATAATACTGTAAGTTTTTGTCCACTGAATAAAACTGTCCAAGCAAATGTCCAAATTTGAAGATTTCAAAAAAAAAAAAAAGTTCTTGAACAGCTTTTGTGTTTTATACAGTACTTTATCAAATATAATGCATTTTGCAATGTTAAAATTTAACTTTACGGTCATAAAATAATGTTCTGTGTAAAAGTCATTATATTGACTATTATTTACAGTTTTTACCAATTGCTTACACACGTTTTCAAAACTAAGTCTCCTTTTTTCAAAACTCTACACACAATTCTCAAAACTGCACACACAAAATGCAAAATGCCTCACATCTCCTTCAAAATGCAACACTGCATTCAAAATGCCATAAACACATGTCAGAATGAAGCATTTGCATCAAATGGCAAACACTTCTTTCATAATAGTACATTTTTGGATATACCATGTAAACACTGCTGTTCTAAATCTAAAGCTCTTTGGTCTTTCATAGGCTTATATCTACATTTCAATACAATGTATACAGTGAAAGTAATCTGATGTAACAAGTACACTGTAAACACCAATGCAATGTAGAAACAGTTTTTCTCAATTGTTTACACACAAATACTGGTACTTGAGACACAATGACCACAACGTGTAACTCATTCACCAACCCCCTGAACCAATTCTGCTAAACTACAAGCACAATTCCTGCTTTACACTCAAATTGCAGTTCTAAAACACACTTTTTTCAAAACACTACACACAATTCTCTGCTTTTGGCACACTTTTCATGCAGAAAATCTCTTGTTTTCACAAGGAACACACTGCCATTCATATATGCACACTGACTCATCACATGGGCAAACACCCGTCACACAGTTTTACAATTAGCAATCAGAGCTTTAGCATAAAAGGGCAACAGGTCAGCTCTTCAGTGGAGCAATGGATGCCAACATTGGATTTTTTTTTATTTATTTTTTTACTGTAACTGTATACAGTCAATTCTTCTGTTGTTTTGTATGTAGACCACTGTGTGTACAACATTGTGTTTGTTGGGATGTACACTGTGTTCATTGTTTTTGTGGGGAAAATAAAATATATCTGTTACCGTGTTTTTGTGTGTTCTGAGTATAAAAACAATATTCTCAAATATTTTACAACACACTTATGTATGTACTGTCTGTAGTAAGTGTAACACTGAACCAAAAAAAGGCCTAAGTCATTATGATGAATGGAGAAGAAGTGTTTTCCATTCATCATAGTGTTTTACACTGAGCACATCAGTGTTCAACTGGTTCTTCATATGATGGTTTGTATGTGTCATTTGAAAACAAAATACCATTTTGAGAAGAAATAACATTGTTTTGAATGTAAAGTTTAATTCCCGGGGGGTCCCAGGAATCCATTGTTCAAAACAGATCATCTGACCTTTGACCTATGTAGGCCTATACTACAGTAAAGCAGTGATTGGTTAGTGATCAGTTACAGTTTTTACCAACTGCTTACACACACAATCTTTTCATGTCACACAATTTTTGAAACCTCTCACTCAAAGTGCAAAACTACATGCCAAATCTTCAAAACCATAAGCTATTTCTCAGCCTTTGACTCAGTTTTCAATTGCATAAAACACTTTTTTTCAAAACACTACACACAATTCTCTACCTAAAACACAAAAATCTATCAGGAAGTGACTTGCTTTCCTTTTCCAAACATAACCAATCAAAATGCTACACTTATTCACCAGGTCACACAGACACACTCCTCACATGTGCAAACACTAATTGCTTAACTGATCACTAACCAATCACTGCTTTACTGTAATATAAAGAATATACTTTTGGTTTACAGTACCTATGTTTATGGTTTTGTTGTATGCTACTGTAAACAACAATAATGTTAGACCTAATAAATATTTTCTGCTTCTACATTGCATTGGTGTTTACAGTGTACTTGTTACATCAGATTACTTTCGTATGAAGGTAAATAGTATGAAGGTAAAACAGTAGCAAAACTCGAGAGCATGTAAATGTGAATTTGAGAACTTGTACAATAAATATTCGTACTTGTACATGAACATTTACACTCACAGCTCCAATGTGAAAACCTGTAAAATAAAAATCTGAAGTTGAATGTTGAAATTTGCACTCGCAGACAATAGTCACAAACCTGTATTCTGAATCTGAAGCTGCAGACAAGTAGACACAAATGTGTAAAATGCCATTCACAGAAATACAACGACAGACACAAACTTGTAATATATATTTTGCGTTTAATCTTATGTTCACATTCGCGGTACTTCCTCAATTAGGCACTTGCAGCTTCTCAAATCTGTCACTGCAATTTCAAATTTCGCGCCTTGACTTTTGCTACTCTTTTCGCGATACATCAGGTGTAAAACTATAGCCTGACTTCGTCATACTCATATTCTAGTCAGAATGTGAGTCTGATACTGCTCCATAGAGATTTGATTATGGGGCGTGTCTCAACCGAACTAGGAAAAAAAAAACCTCTGCACTCAATGGTCAAAGGAGCCGTTTTATTGGTTGGCACCTAGCCAATGAAATGGGAGTTCGATGATGTCACGAAACCCGCGTGCACTGAAACACTAACATGGCTTAATGCATTAGACTGATATTAAAATAAATAAACGAAATTATCAAACTCAGTAGACACAATGCTAATGCATACTACAGAAAAGCAGATGAGCACAGAATATGACGTAAAACATATGACGTATGCCATATATATATATGCCCTATATATATATGGTATACCATAGACTGTAAAAGACACACACACACACACACACGTACGTATATATAATTTATTTATGTTTTGTTTGTTTTTGTGTGTCCAACAGTTAGGCTAGGGTGAATATTTAAAACATTTACATTTTTCCAAAGCGACTTACATTGCATATTAAGGTATACATTTTACATTCTTATCAGATAATTTAGGTGCATTTTCATATTGCAATGGAATTGGCACATATATATATATATATATATATATATATATATATATATATATATATATATATATATATATAAGCAAATGTGTGTTCAGTGCAAATAAACTTGCTGCCTAGTGTTTTATTAATAAAGTAACAAATTATGTGTTTTTTTTATTGTTTTTAATTTTTATTTTATAACTGTTGGTCCATTAAGCCTCATTAAGCGTTTTCTTGGGTTTCGAGGAAAACGTACAATTAAACGCGTTGCGTTCATATTCTGTGCTCAATTTTTTTTCTGTATAGGCTATGCTTTATGGTGTTTCCTGTTTGGTCTTTTAATACCACTGTCTCAATTAAACGCGTTGCGTTCATATTCTGTAAAACTATTCCAGTAAAACTAATGATATTTCATAAAAATATTTTCCAAGCGTTTTAAAAAATAGCTGATACATATGCATACAAATGTTTGCATTGTGGCTGGCGTTGTTCATTGGTGAGGCATCGACCAATAAAATGACTTCATTCCGACCCCAGCCCCGCCCCCGACTCTGCTCTCTCAAGTCTGCATTTACAAGTGCACGAGTGAGTTTTGCTACAGGCATATCGCAAAAAGAGTAGCAAAAGTCAAAGCGCTAGGATTTGAAGTTGTACTGCCAGATATGAGAGGTTGTGAGTGCCGACTTGTGGTTGTACAACGAAACTGAACTAAAGCACAAAGATAAATGTGTAGTACACAATTGTGCCTGTCATTTTGTTTATGTAAATGACACTTTACACATTTGTAACTATTAATCTGCAACTTCGAATTCAAAACACAGGTGTTCTGAGTATTGTCTGTGTGTGCAAATCGATAGATGCAGCTTTTCACATCAGAGCTGCAAGTATAAATTTCAACTTACAAATACAAAGATTAATTTTACAAGTTCTCACATTCAAATTAGCAAGCTCTCGAGTTTTGCCACCTTCATAGTATGCGATATATATGAGTTTCTGAAAGATACATGATGAATATTGCCAGCATAAAAATCCTGTATTGTGTAATCCTATAACACCCCCCCCCCCCCCCCCCTTCACAAAACATATAGTATACATAGAATAGTACATAGCAATAAAAAAAAGAAAGTACATTTATTTGAAACCACACAGTCTGTGATTTGCATGTCAGTTAATATACAGTACATGTCTGAGTCATCAGTGTCTATTTTTATTAAGATATATCCCCAAGTGTGCCATAAATTACTTATAAGCCTGGGGATGGTTTTTGGGTGGAAGTGGGATGACGGTCACAGCTGAACATACAACATTATGTATTCTATTACATATTTTAAGCAATCTAATCCACCACTGGATCAATTAAAGCGAACATAGCCTCTCTGATTTCAAATTAATTCACAGTTTCATATGTCCTTTGAGCTAATTGTGTGTATTGTTGATTAAATCAGTCTCGCTCGCTTGTTCTCTCTCTTCCTCACACATTCACACACTCTGCCATAATTAATGCTCCCATTCTCCAGGGGTCTCTCACTGCTTGAGGTGGGCTAAAAATAATTCTGGTCATTCAAGTCTAGACTTAACTCCCACCCTCATGAGTGCACACGAGCTACGCATTTCCTTAAAAGTGTGAAACCACTCCTGCCATGTTACAATTCTTAAATGTATTGCACATTTTTAAAATCATAATCTCAAAAAAGTGTCTCTCCCTTTTAGCTCACACTGTAACTATGCTTCCCTGATACTGATACTTAGCAACAGTCTCCAAGACAACAAATTCAGCCCTCTCCTCCTCGTCTTGTTTTACTTTGCCTCTCTTTTTCTTCATTATTATAAGACTTTGTTTAGCTATAAGGGTTTATCAAACCCTCAACCATCTCATTGTGTCAGGAAGTAAAAAGTTTAAGGTGGTTTACAGTGTTGGTTTGCAAACTGATGAAGTCGTATCCAATGAATGAGATCTATTTTCTTTGGATTATGTCTGCCGAGAGAAAGCAAATCAGCCATCAAGTGTGAGGAATGCAAATCGTGGCTGTGAAAAGTCTGCTATTTTTAAATGCATCTAAAATTAGATGTGCAGCTCTTCCTAAAAACAAATTATATAAATGCAGCACCTGTGCTTCATACATTGAATTGAGTGGTAGTTTGACTGAATTATGTTAGTTATATCATCATAATAGTGACAAACATCACTGCATTTACCATATTACAGCAACAAGAGAGCTGTTCTTCTGATTCTCATTTAATTTTTATTCACAACACAATATTGTACTGAATACTCAAGGACATAACCTTCTTAATACATACTGTAACACAGGCTAGATGAACAATATAATATTTTGCCCCAGATTATTGTCCCCAGATGGACATGGGCATACTAAAGCTCCTATAATAATGAGAGACAGAGAGAGAGAGAGAGAGAGAGAGAGAGAGAGAGAGAGAGAGGCATCAGCCACAACAATGTTCATTACAATCTCCTCGTCAATAAAGCTTGCATCTGCTAATGACCAATGGAACGCAACTAGCAAATGAAGAGAACAAACTTATGATCATATTGCTCTTCCTAAACACTTTCTTATACTGTCGTGTTTTTCACAACAACAACAAAAATCTAAACATACTTAAAACAAGATCAATTTAGTAAGATCTATTAAGATTTTTTGCGAATACACCACAGTTCAAAACTTGTATTCAGCAAAGATGCATTAAAGGGGCTCTATGTAGAATTCAGAAACCCTTGTTCTTAGCGACACCGGTGGCCGTTAAGTGAACTGCAGCCAACAACTTATTGCTTGTGCTCGCACTCTGTACACATAACATACAAGAGAGTGAATATGCTTAAGGTACAGATATATTCACGCTGAAGTTCTTTTTTGTTTTTTTCTCTTTTTTGCTTAGAAGTAAACAGAAGTTGGAAATACCTTTGCAAAAATATACTGTTTATGAACATCCAGGCGCCAATTATCAGAGCCGCTCAGAGTTCGTCCATGCCATTGTGGCACCCTGACTGGACGCTGGAATATTACATCAATTAAAACATCATGCTAAAGTCTTCAGTCAACATGGACGCCACACCAGAGTCTCCGGCCATCATGGACACCACGGCAAAATCGTCAGCCGTCACGGACACCACGCCAAAATCTTCAGCCGTCACGGACGCCACTACAGTATTTACGGCCTTGATTATAATTTACAGCGTGATTATAAAGTATATTTAAGACTATTGACTATAAAGATCTGGCTATGCGAGACTATAGTTTGAATTAATCCCTTTTCTTTGCATGACACATCTACATTACAGTACAGAATAGGTCTTTCGGCATTATGCTGAACATTGTATAAGCATACTGAATGCATTAATTTCCTGTATCAAAACGGAAGAGAGGCTCTCGGCAAGAGCGCGTTTAAACGTCACATCCCTTTGATTTTCCTGCCAAAATTTTAGTCTTTCACATAAAAATCTGTCGACAGGCTTTCACTGACAACCTAGTTAGTTGGGGAAGGTCTCATTTTTAAGTTTGTTACAAGCTGTTCACACATTGGCAATAAAAAAGCAATTCATATATAAAAATTCTTACATATACCCCCTTTAAAATGATCAAAGGTGACAGTAAAGACAGTTATAATGTTACAAAAGATATCTATTTCAAATGCTGTTCTTTTGAACTTTCTATTCCTGAAAAAAGTTTACATAAAAATATTAAGCAGCACAATGTTTTTAACATTGATAATAATAAGAAATGTTCCTTGAGCAGAAAATGAGCATATTATACAATTTCTGAAAAATCATGTGACACTGAAAGGGTTAGTTCACCCAAAACTGAAAATTCGGTCAGTAATTACTCACCCTCATGTTGTTCCAACCCAGTAAGACTTTCGTTCATCTTCAGAACGTAGTGTAACAGCGCAGCGCTTCTGTGTTGTACGTCACCACGTACGCTCACGCATCACACACATGACCAGCATCGACCAATAGTGAGCCTACGTGGTGACGTACAACACAGAAGCGCTGCACTGTTACACTACGTGAAGTCACTCAGGCCCACACAGAAGAAAATCAATAGTTGAATAAAGTCATTCTTTTTGTTTGTTTTTTGCGCACAAAATGTATTCTCGTCACTTGATAAATTTATGGGTGAACCACTGTAGTCACTTGGACTATTTTAACAATGCTTTTACTTTTCTGGGCTGGCAAGTTTCGATCCCATTGAAGCCTATGGAGGAGTGAGACAGCTCTCAGATTTCATCAAAAAATATATTAATTTGTGTTCTGAAGATGAACGAAAGTCTTACGGGGTTGAAACAACATGAGGGTGAGTAATTACTGACAGAATTTTCATTTTTGGGTGAACTAACCCTTGAATCCTGGAGTAATGATGCTGAAAATTCAGCTTTGAGTGGTAGTGCATTTTGAACGCATTTTTAAATATGTTTTTTAACAGGATATTCTTAGAAATGATGGTTTCAACTTGTTACCATGAGAATTGTGCTCCCAGCGCATAAGATAGTGAGGCTGTCCTGAGAAAGTTTAATTGGCCATGTTCATTCAGACAGTAGAAAGAGAGCAGAGTGAGGGAGAAAACTAATGCTCATTCAGTCGGTCCAGCGGACTCATTAAACGCAGCGTAAAGGGCAGTGAGATGTCATGGTGTAGGACAGACAAAGCTGCAGACTAGCACTCTGTTAACACCGTACAGTACCTCATAGCTAAATGGATCATTGTCAATAAGCATCATGAATCCTGTCAATAAGATGTTGCATGTGCTGGTGCAAGAATGACATTGGATTGGCTGAACATTTTCAGAGCTTTATGATGATTGTATAACAAGAAAGGGGAAAAGATTATATTATATTCTAAGATGTTTTTTTTAAATAATTAGATTGAAATGTTTACTGACTGACTGAGTAATGAACTGTCCACTAAAGGCAATTTTGTTGAGAACCCAATTGCAGTTTATTTACAAAAACGTGATCAAACAGAAAACAAAGGCATGGCATGGCACAAGAACATAGACATGACATGGAGCTTACCAACAGTGGTACACGAAACAAAGACACATGGCAAACATGAGGGCTTAAATACACAAGGACTAATGACTAGACAAGAGACACCTGTGAACAATGAAACATTGAACCAATGACAACATGACACATTAGACAAGGGAACACATGGCAGGATCACATGACTATAACAGGGAATCACATGACATCAAGAAACATGACCAAAACTAGACGTGACAGACTGACTGAATGAATGAATATTCGGGTAATTGAAAATGGTGGAAAAAATTACTGTATAAATGTCACGTTCCATTTGCAATAAAGGTGAGAAGGATCTTTTCGCAGCAATGTGGATCTTTATTTAACAAAACTCAAAACACTAAGAACAATATGAAACAAAACAACTGATATAATGACTATGAACGGAACGAAACCCAGGGCTTAAATGCACAGACAAACCAATCAACAAAATGGACAACGGGTGCAAACGATAATCAAACAATGAGAAACCATAGAAACAAACAAACAAAGTTTTGGTCACTGTCGAGCAGACATCTCCGCCTTGGCTCCTCCCTTACATTACATTACGGACCCGGGAGTCCGTGGTGCAGGCAGAGCGACGACTGACCAAGGTGTAGCCGTAGGGACGACGGTCCCAGGTGGAGCTGATGGAGGGAGGAGCCAAGGCGGAGATGTCTGCTCGACAGTCCCAGTTGGCGTTACGGGCCTGGAGGTTCGAGGTGGAGCTCAGGAATCATGATCCCATGGCTGAGCTGGTGAGCTAACATTTCGAGGCTGATCCACAATGTGATGGACAGGTTGCATGGAAGGAGACACAGGGCTGATGTGAGACAGAGAGAGGGTTGAAGGACTGGGAAGAGCAGTTAGGGGTTTACAAAATGGCCTCCCTGGCCGATCCTAGACACATGAACACTCTAAATCTGGCCTCCTTGGCAGATACAGGACAATTTTTTCATTTGTTTTATAGATTTAGTTTGGCCCCTTTTGATTGAATAGCCAAAAGATTACTGCAACACTCTACACACTCCTGTACAGTAGGTGGCGGTATGCAACAAATGAATGATGCAATCTGCCAAGAAACTAAAAGAAGAAGATACAGGACAAGCAGGATTTTCTGGAACAATTCACTAGATTTACTCAGAACAGGCAGAGGAGGTACCTCTTCATTGTGCCTTTTCAGTATAATTAACCATTTAGAACTATTAACAAATGGAAATATACTATAATATCTGTTGAGAGGACATTTAAATGTTGGAAATGGATCTGCAGTTTCTGTCAAAGAAATGTATTAATTGAACAGTCTATGCAGTTGGTTTAGAACTATAAAACCATCAGTCTATACTTAGAAGTCTAACCCAGAACTAGACAAGAACAGTTTGTCAAGACAAACCTTGATGTTTTCTGACAAAGTCCGGAAACAGTTTTTCCCCCTTCAAAGAGTTTTTAAAGCCTTGAAGGTAAACATTAGGAGTTGGATAAGACAGATGGACATAGCTTGAGAAATTACAGTCAGAAATCATCAATAGAAGTCTATAGGATGTTTGATCTTCCACTACAAAAACTGTAAGTCTGATCTGCTAGAAAAGATCAAATAACCCGTGTGAGAACAGAATGAAGCTCTGTGCTGAGTTTGATGGATGTAGCTTAAAAGTTAAAAAGGAGTTTGTCAAGCCGATGTAAAAAATCTACACTAATCCAATGCATTTATTTCACTGGTTTCTGGAGGCAGATTTTTTAGCTAGGGCATACATTTTTGCTCAAAGTGCTACTGCACAATTTTTGGGCCATGGCTCTAACAGGAAGTAATATTTGTCTGTTTTTACTCACTAATATAAATGGCTTATTATCAAAAGAAACTACACTAATGGCAAGAATAGTCTCTCTTTAACCTGAGGTTAATTGGCTGACTCAAGGTAACAATGGTGACAGAGTTTTCTTCGGTTCACAGGTCAGCAGTATCTGACATTCTGCATGAATTTTATCGCTTGAATTCTCATTAAGGTACCAACACCTCTGCTACCACTGTAATTTCCTTTATCTATAACAACACTATATAATCCATCAAGACTCACCAAAACCACATTATGTAGCTGCAATCTCCTTTTTGCTCAATCTTCTTTATGAGCACGATGTGGATTTCTTTTACACTGTAAACCATAATAAGTTGAATATAAGGTATAACAGAGGTAAAATCCCATCTTGAGGAAAATGTAATTTATATGTTAATGGAAATTTACAGTATATGATAATTGGAAAATATATATATTTATTAAATATTGAAGTATTGAATATTTAATGCACAGGTCTTGAACCTTGTGAGATGCAGGAGGAGCCCGGCCATGAGGCAACCCACAGAGCGCAGTCCCTCCACGTACCAGAGCCTCCCAATCCCAGCAGAGTAGTTCCGCAGCAGCGGATTAAGTGGCCCCCAGCCAGCAAACAGAGAGAGTGGCTGCAGTTTGACGAGGATGTGTCCAACATCATCAAGCCACAGCCAAAGGAGATGCTGACAGCCGACTCCAAACGATGACTACCATCATCGTCAGCTATGGATCAGAAAGATTCGGCAGGAAAGAGAAAGGAAAAACCAAGCCTGCCTCCTACACCATGAACCGCAGGGCTAACTAGATACATCACCTGCGTCAGGAGCTTCACACCCTCAAGAAACAGTATAAGAAAGCTACGGATGAGGAGAAGCGACCATTAGCAGAGCTGCAAAACATCCTGTGGAAGAAGCTGATGATCCTATGCAGAGCAAGAGCTGGAGCCCAACAGAGCTCCCAACCATCATGGAGCAACCTGTCAAGAGTTTGGGGAAGCTCTTTTACTCCAGCCTGAAAGACTCTGCCGCCAGTCAGAAGTCCAATAAAGAACTTGGAGCTTGGCTCACTAAGGTTGACAAGTCCGGTCTACCTGGTAGATTTAAAGCCTGGATCTACCAGCATTCCATCCTGCTCCGAGTCCTGTGGCCAGTACTGGTCTATGCAGTCCCAATGACAACTGTTGAGTCCCAAGAAAGGGACTCACCGTGGCAACAGGCAGAGCGGACTTGGGCTGCTTCCCAAAGACTCTGGTTAGCCAGGCCCGCGGCAAGGAAAGGCACCATCTACTCCAGGAAGAGGTCCGAGCAGGCGTGGAGGAAGAGCGAGTGAGAAGGGCGGTGGGACTCCGGCAGCAGGGAGCATGGACTAGGTGGGAGAGTACACTGCAGCGCAGGATCACCTGGGCAAACATCTTGCAGGCAGATGTTCATCAGGTCTGTTTCCTGGTACAAGCTGTCTACGATGCCCTGCCAAGCGTGCCCACAATTAACAACAGGCCTCCTCCATAAAGCCTTGGACTGGCAGCTGCAGGTCGACCTGGGAAAACAGCTGAGGTTCCCTCAGAACATTGTAACAACAAGGCTCCGCCCAGACATGATAGTTACCTCCGAGGTTTCAAAACATTTGATCATGCTCGAACTCACGGTGCCCTGGGAAGAGCGTATTGAGGAAACCAATGAGAGGAAACGTGCTAAGTAGCAGGAGCTGGTGGAGGAGTGCAGGAAGAGAGGCTGGAAAACCTTCTATAAGCCTATAGAGGTCAGCTGCAGGGGCTTTGCAGGACGTTCACTTTGCAAAGTCCTCAGTCATTTGGGCATTACAGGGGCAGCCAAGAAAAGGGCCATTCAATCCACGAGCGAAGCGGCAGAGAAGGCCACAGGGTGGCTTTGGATTAAAAGGGCTGATCCGTGGACTGCTACTGGGACGCAAGTCGGGGTTTGATCAACCCCGGCTGGGTTACCTGGGTGAGGGTGCATGATGTTACGAGACCCGAAACACTCAGTGATCCCAGGATACACCACTGAGGATGCGTCCCAGTGCATCCATGAGATGTTTCTGCATAGAAGTAGGAACCATTTTTTCATTTACTTTCAAAAAAAAAAGTGTAATTATAAAGACATTTTATACACAAGGGCTAACAAGACAAACAAACACACCTGGGAACAATCAGGGAACTAATCAATATGAAAAACTACAAAAGAACTACAAAGATGACAGACAGAACAGGAAACAGGAAGTATAACAAAACTACAGGGACAATCATTCGGTCTCATGGACTTAAATTGCGCGTGCTCGCTGAGTCTACGAGTCCGTAGGCCGTCCCATTCAGCTTTTTAATGCTCTGAAGTGTACTCAGCAGCGCCCCCTTTGTACCCTTGAAGCGGTCTTCCGCGAAGCCCGCATAGATGCAGGCTCCACACACTTTAACTACCCAGGAATCCTTGTGAAAGGTCAATCAGACAACGGGTGGGAGGAGATTTCGCTCACGGACAATTGTTGACATGGCTGAGAAGAAAATATTACGCTTTTTATGTCCTAGATGTACATTTTACCAGTTGTAACCTACAGTTTATACAAACATTATGGTCATCGAGCAGTGGTTGATGTCTCAAACATAATAATAGCGCGTTGAATAATACGATCACATTATGATTCATTAAATAAATAGAACTGAATGTCAGGGCTTTACTGAGTCATATGTAAACGTAGTATGAATATTGAAACCTGTAAATTCATCTGAAACTCATGCACATTTTCATTATGTGTTAAAATTGTAATCTTAGTTCAAATGGAACATTATGTATTATTATGTACAAATACATCATTTAAATAAGCCCAGGTGGCATGCATAATATCAAAATATAGAACTGTAAAATTAGGCTGTGTAGTTGACATGGAGATAAGACGTCAGAGCGCAAAAAATGTGATTTCTCCTGTCCAACAACAACCAGACCGTTATTTCCGGCTTGACGATCGAGTCTGTCCCAAAAATACCTCTCAATGAACCCCAGTGGACTCGCGCCAAGGGCCCTAATAGGTCTGCACTACATGACGTCACCAAAGTGTGGACTCTGAGGAAGTCCACAAGTCCGGAGTGTGCCATTTGGGACAGGGCCCATACTGAAGACTGGAGTAATGGCTGATGAAAATTCAGCTTTTCCATTACAGGAATAAATTATTTTCAGTTATAAATACTGCCTTTGTGAACATAACATCTGTCTGTTCATCACACAATACTGTTGTATGACTTCAGAAAACTTGAAATATAGTGAACAACATTTTCCATATCAATTTGACTTTGCACATGCTGATCTCATAGAACAGGAGAATTTTACAGTTTAGGTACAAACAGCTAGAAAAGTTGTTGCTGCGTACTATTTAATAAAAAAACTGTCAGGATTGGTCAGATTCAACTTGAATATATTCTCTACATATCAAACCACAGAACACACTACTGCTGTATACGTAGTTAGAACTATTCATGAAAATGTAAGTAAATATAACCACTAGTGCAGCACATTATGGGTTCACAGTGATTAACTCATCTCCAGGCGTTAACTGCATATCAAGCTCAACAGTAACAGGAATTTACATATAAATGTGCCAGTTTAGTGCCGAAAAGGCTTCACACTTTAGGGCATTATGTACTTCCTTGATATTTTCACATTTTTTATATTGTTTTTACCTTGAAGTGCACAGTTTGCATGAAAAGTCCCCTTGAAGCTATAGTGCCTTGTGTAACTCAGAATTATGTTCAGCAACATTTTTGTTTGCAGGCCAAATCTTTTAATATAATCTACTAAAACCTGGTTCTTCCTTACACTCTTCCGTTTGCCTTATTTGTCAGTTTTTTTTTATGTTTGTTTGTGTGTGATTGTGTGTGAGAGAGAAAGTGATTAATTGGTCCAGAAGCCAATTAATTCAGATTAATTGGTCCCAAAGTATCTGCTTATTTGCCAAATTATAATAACAATGTTCTGGTAATAGAAGTCTATTTACATGTTTCCAGTTGTCCTAGAAATATGCTGAAGGTGTTATACAGCTTCCATCTTATGTAACATCAAAATATGACACTGGCTTGTTAGACTATGACAGAGATTACTGGGTTGTGACATTTTTGCATTAGTCATGCATTTCAGCTCAAAACATTGCTGAAAATGTGATGCTGATGATTGGATGGATAACTAAAGAACCCATTAAACATATTTCTCTAGCCAAAATTGAATTCATGAACAAAATGAAATTAAATGTGTATATAATTCTATCTAAAATACTGTATATATCTGCTATTCCATCATATACTGCCTTTTCACCTGCAAACAAGAACTGACTGCAATGTTCTTCTTGTTCCTTGGCAGAGAGTGCAAGTGATGTCACAGGGGCTGACAGTGCATCTGATGTCCTATACAGGACAGAGAGTGCATGTAACATCACAGAGTGTGTGTGAGACAGACTGCAGATCCACAGCCATGTCTAAGCATCCAGACATTTTATTAGTGGAGGCAGTGCAAATTGATTAACTGACTCATTACTGCACAGAGGAATCTCCTCAAGACTTTAAATTACATTTTGAGAAATGTCTCTGGTCTTGCCACTTGTAGTTTTGGTCAATATAGTGACAAAGGAAACACTGAATAGCACCTATACATATTGCTGGATTATATTATGCACAATTTTGTTATGCATAGAATATCTTGATGGCCAAAAATGAGCAGTATATAACTAACCCCATCCCGTGAGATGGTCCTCACTGCAGAACATGAAATCCAGGGGGAGGAGTTGGATCCAGATCCAACTCCTCCCACCTTACATATACCTAAACCTACCCATCTCCACCCCCTGATCCCTAAACCCACCCCTAAACCTAAAAAAAAACCTTAAATCTGGATCCAACTCCGCCCCCTGGATCTTGTGTATAGTGAGGTGCTACTGCATCCCACAATGCACTCTTCCATTTCTAGTGTTATGAATGAACACACTGCAAAATGGACTTGATCTTCCATTTTCAGTGTGATAAATAAACTTGAAGTATTGTTATTCTTAGACGATTTATGTGAACACTAGACTGCTGTTTGAAGTTTATTGAAGATTATGGCATACTGTTTTCTTTGTTATAGAGTACACTGTGCAGTATTCAGTGAGTAGGAAGCTCTATTTAAAATCAACATGACAAGGAAGTTGCCATCGTTTTTTCTTCCCTATTGTGAGGTATAGCCTATCCTTGTGAAACTTTAGAAAAAAGATAGGGCGGGACTTGATTTTGAACATCAGGAATTGATTGGACTATTGTATCTTTGTGGTTTGCTATAATTGCTGTGATCTTATGTGATGGACAGGTTGTCCCGCCCTCACGCCAGTAAACACGTCATCAGAGAAAAACAGATGTCGCTGCAAGAGAGAGCAAGTTATTTTGATTTAAGAATCAAGATTACGAAGGCACATGAATAAAATAAAAATAAAAACGATGTGCATGGATATCTCGTTTTAAATAGTGCAATGTTCCATAAAAAACAAGAGTTGTCAATTTTGATTTCATGGTGCATGGCTTTAACCAAGCAACTGCATAAGATAAAAAATAGTTTCAGTTCCTTCTGAGAATCGAAACCATGACATTGGCGTTGCTAATACCATGCTGATTAATCTACAGGAAACCTAATGGAGTTTTTCCCATAATGCAGAAAGTGGGAAAATCAGCTCTTTTAACTTTAGAGGTCGTTTTATTGCCACTTTACGGTCTCGACATAGCAGCTTCTCTATTATCCTAATCTGCCAGCGGAGGTTTATGTGAGGTTTTTAATCTGCCAAGATAATAACCCAGATAGCAAACTGACATTGAACCAACATGGAAACGACGTCTCTCCTGACATTGAAACAACATCACTTTGCTCATCGAATTAACGTTGAATCAACGTCAGACACGCCATTCAACCGCATTTCAACATTGAATCAATGTTTTATTTTCAACGTAATAAATAGTAAAGATTGATCCAACGTTGAAATTTGATTGATGATTGATACTAACCTTTACAACTAAGAATCAACGTTGAATCGACGTCTGCCTGCTATCTGGGAAATGACTTAAAATGGATAAAGCCACAGACACACATTTGATCCAATATGTCTGGGCGCCCACTCTCTTTGACACACACACACACACACACACACACACACACAGGAGAGGAGAGAAGAGAAGAGGAGAGGAGAGAGGCTGGCTTGGGCATTCCCTCACATTCCACTTGACAGATCTGCACGCTGAAGCTGCTGCTCCTGTAGTGAGTGCAAGACAGACATTTCTCCTCAGCGCTTGAGGAGGATTCATCACAAGAACACAATGCAGGTGAGGAATTGATCATATCACTTTTATTCTTAACGGATGCCTTTAAAAAATTGAAAAATAAACGCTGTGGCATCAAGGAGCCACAAGTAAGAATAACAAAACAACGTTTAATACGATACAATGGAATAAATAATAAATGTGAAAAATTATATTCCAAATATGCTTGCATGCATAACTGTGGCTTCTACACGACCATCGCTGTGTAGGAGACTGAGTTGATGATAGTTACATAATTTCACTCGAACTGTAGATCGTGCGTCCTTAGAGCGCGAGAGGTCGCGGTGTCAATCATCTGGTCCTCGTTGTTGTGACTTAATGTGCCATATATGATGCGTATTATTACATATAATAAATATATCATTACCAGGTCGGGCAGTGACAATGACGGACTCTCCGCCGCACTTAGAGACCTTTACAGAATAGATGTTTCTCGCGCGCGCTTCAAACCCGCCGAGTGCAATTTAGACTTATGTAATAGCCTACTCATGGGTGAAAAACCTCTTCAAATGAAATGACATGCTCTTTTAGTGAAGTGGAAAAACACGGGGAGTAAGAAGGGATGAAAAGTTGTGCAGAAACAACCGCACGACTGGGTCGAGTGAGGTCGCGTAAATTTAGAGAGCATTGCGCGCGAGCCTCTGGAGATAAGAGGCTTATTCTCAGTTTATTTATTTTCCCCTTTT
Source organism: Squalius cephalus (assembly GCF_949319135.1). Lineage (NCBI taxonomy): Eukaryota > Metazoa > Chordata > Actinopteri > Cypriniformes > Leuciscidae > Squalius > Squalius cephalus. Next base: position 20,210,403 of record NC_137137.1, on the reverse strand, counting down.
TCTTGTTTTCATCTTCTCTTGGTTTGGGGAATCTGAGCACACCTAATGCTTTGAACGTTTTACGAGACTAAAATCAAATTTGTTCATCTTTCAACTACTGGGGTGATTGCAGATTTAGCTTGGGGGCAATATCTAATATGATGAACGGGTAGCTTCATGCTGTTGACTCATGTTTATGAGTCAGATGGTGAGTTTTGAACCTTGTGGTGTATGATGGCTTCAAGCTGTGAGAATCCTTCTCTCTCACTGCATGAAATGTTTGGCATTTAAATGGTTCATGTATTAGTTTATGTCAGCTTTGAAATAATTACATGGATTGAATCCTGTCCTCACTTTGACAAATGAGTGGTTGTACTCTGGGGGGCAGTCCGGTGCACTTCCACAGAGCTTTGATCTAACGTGTTTGATCTGAATGTAAAAACTAGATTTGCTCATTGTTCTCTGCATGATGATAATAAGTGTTATGCTTTCCTGACTTTTTTAAACATCTGTATTGTTTCTGAAGGGTGCATAAATGACAAAATGTTCATATTAAACCAAGTGTGAGTCATTAAGTATGGCCATTTTCTAAATAATAGCATTACTCCTTTATCATGTGTTTCTGTCTTGTCTGATTTCGTAAATACTTCACTGACTGGATTTGAGATCAAAATTCAAAAATTAAAATCTGTCATCATCTACTCATCCTCATGACTTCTTTGAAACACCAGATTAGATGCTTTGAAGAATATCCATGCTGCAGTTTTACAGAATCAAATAACGCCCAAAAAGGGTAAGGAATACAAAAAAAGAGTGAGTGCTTGGGAGTTTGTGAAAAAATATGTCAAAATATATTGGTTCACGACACCAATTATGAATATTTCATTTTATGTGAACTATTTCTTTAAGAGTTAAACCATATCCAGCTATTGGTTAAATATATAACTCAGTGTCTTTCGTGAGTGAATCTTTAGATTTTGTTTTTGTCTTTTCTCCATCACGGCTATGTTAGCAATATCGATAATCATAACCTCTTTAGTTTGTGTCCATTAAATTTAAAAGTGGATGTCAGGGCCGTGGTGCCCTCAGTTATATGGAAACCAAACACCGTTCTTCAGCTATTCGCACCAAATCAATTGGTATAGATTAGGTTCTTTCATTAAGGGTAATTCAATGTCCCCTCACACACACAACAGCACAGTGGGTCCAGGTGAGTGAAAGCTGAATAATAAATAATTTGGAGTGGTGTGTAATCCACACTACTGCTACAGTGAAAGGGAAAGGAAATGCCTGGAAAAGGGGAACAAAATAACACAGTGCTGCAGTAAACCAGAGCTGGTGCTACCGACACCGGCAGGGCTCATTTATCCTCTGATGAGCGTGATTGAAAGTGTTCAGTGCGAGGTCAGTGCCTTTCCTTCTGTTTACAAGCAAGAGCATGTGGTCATGAGGTAGCAGCAGCAAAAAAAGAGTCACGAAGTAGGAGAGCAATATTGTAGTCCTTTGATTAAACTGAAAGAGAACTTTCTTTTGGCCTGCTTCACCCGTAACTGAGTTGGCTGGCTGCAGTGTACTGTTTGGCATCGCTTCTCTGAGTTTTAATCAGGCTGTGGTTCTGAATTTTAAGTCAGTGTAAGCCTAGAACCTGGAACAGCGATACACACCGTCCTGAATTAAACAAGCAACATAAATTGGAAGAATGTAGACGGAATACTAAAAGTAGTATCAGCTTGTGCAGTGTAGTCCGGAGGGCCTCATGAATTAATGCTGATTTATTCAACTGTAGAGTAACTCAGTGAAGATGCAACACACCGTTAATTGACAGTAATGATGACAATGTGCTTATTGCACAGCCAGAGCATGCATATGGCAAATATATGCACAAGTTAATATTACAACTACATTATCAAATACTCCTTCCCTATCCAGATGGTCTGACAGAGATCTGTGAGTGAAGCTTTATGAGCCATGTGTCACTAATGATGAAAAATTGCTACTGTACTTGGATCAAACAAATCAAATGTCTCATATTTTCAAGTTACATAAAAATCTCCATAGTCTGTAGTCTTTTAATGTGGGAGCACCGACCTGCCGGCTGTTAGCAGCAGAGGAGAAATGGTGCTCGTTCTCCATTGATTTTAACCTGTCCCCGTAGACCCATTATCAACAGACCTGCGCGTACAGCTAGCCAGAGACTGCAAGCCAAAAGCATTATTAAAACAGGTTTTTTTTGTACTGTTATTCAATAAAAAGCATTCCTCAGAGATGCACCGTTTGCTTTGCATCAAACATGCATCGAGTTCAAATTGATGTGCACATTTTGTATTCAAATGTGTGCTCTGACTTATTTGTGATCAAATATGACTGACGATCAGGATGCACTAATATTAAAATTCTGCCTTGTATATTAATACCTTAAGCCAATAAGCAAAATAAGTGAATGTTAGTTGATGGTATCTATCTATCTATCTATCTATCTATCTATCTATCTATCTATCTATCTATCTATCTATCTATCTATCTATCTATCTATCTATCTATCTATCTATCTATCTATCTATTTATCTATCTATCTATCTATCTATCAATCAATTTCTCACACACACACGCACACACACACCACTTCTGTGGGACCCGACTTAGAAATATTCCAATGCAAAATAGAAATAATTAGAACTAAAATATATAAAAACAAATACATTGATATTCATCTATTGAACAAAATCAATAAGAATAACTCAAATTTTTAAAAAAAACGATTTACATGTGCAAGCATAGTCGGAGCATGTGTAAGGCTGGGAAAGGCTTAAGCCCAAAGTAAACTCAAAGTATACTCCATTTGATAGATTTGATAGATGTGAAGAAAGTCTCATCTTTGTCTAGTGTTTGTGCTATTTTTCTCCAGAAGTTATGATGATAAATATGTCTTTGTTTTCTGTATTATTCCGTGTCTTTAGTTTGCTACTGTGAAACAACGGCCCGGGGCAGTGTTGCCACCTTGAGGAACTGTTGATTAGTGGAAAACAAATTCAATGCGCATGTGTGACCTGCGCGTACAAAATTCGGGTGACGCACGTACAGTACGCTCATACTATTCAAAGCATCCTTTGGGCTTTAGCCATCCCCTGACTTCTGCTGCTTCTAATTTTAGAGAGAAAAGCTAACCATAACTGCTGGTTTAGGATCAGTTTTCTCTGCAATATATTAGCATATTGGTGAAACAGATTTGGCAAGCGATCCAGTGCGTACTGTATCTGTGTTTGCGCTCTGGAGAGCGTCAAATGTTTCTATTTACAAAATGTTTTTTTGCAGCATTGAGTAATGTAGACAATCCCAAACATATCTGTTGATTTCCTTTAACGCAAAGGCCAATTAGAGGTGTTTAACCACGGTCCGTCTGAATTCTCGATTCTATAAATAGACTAATGTTTAGGTAAGTATCAGTTTTTAGATAATAATAATCTGAGTAATAAAATTACAACATTAAAACAAATAGTGTTAAAACCAACAATTAGTGTTACTACAGGGTAATTTTAAGTGAGTGTTATGGCAAAGGTAATCTAAATGTAAAATATAAAACCGACACAATTAATGAAAAACAGTCCAATATCAACCGATAACCCATTGCTACTGTACATGCGCCTCCCGATTTTTGTACGCGCAGGTCACACATGCGCATTGAATTTGTTTTGCACTTTATTGTCGATCTCTAAAAGACATAAATGAGAAGCTGAAACATGTTGGAGGATTACATGCATTCACGAATGGATGAAATTGCTCAGAGCCATTTGTGCATACAAACAAGATACACTGCCCAGAACAATTGCTTTCACTGCCCCCCACTGTTCCCTGAAGCGACACAGTCAGTCACACACTCACACACACACACTGTATTAAATAGATGTGCTCCCCTAGCAGACCTGCCAGCCTACCCAGACATGCATATGGAGCCGCCATACACCCACTCACAGTTGAACCAGCTCCATAAAGAGAAGCATGCGCTCTCTCCTTTCCCTCACAGAGACACACAGCCACAAATAGCATCTCCGGCACCTTAACGCACCAGGACAACACAACGCCCTGCCTGCTGACTATCAAGGGTTACTGTAGACACACCAGTCCATTATTACAAGAGCGGAGGAACGTCAAGATGGATCCTCTCTGAAAAGGTCATTACTCCCTTTGTGTGGAATCATGAACGAGGCATTTCTCCAGAGGCAGGGGCACGCCGAGGCATCCGAATGTTTGAATTTCCTGAAAGAGGAGAGGAAGCTTTGAAATCAATCCTCTTTTCTAGCCTTTGTCCCTTTGTCCCCATCTGTGTGCCTCTGAATCTTCACCTTGTGATCAGCAGAGCCTGTTTTCTCTGGTTTCTGTCCAACTTTTCAATCAGTCTCTCCTTTAGGCTTGTGAAACAATGCCAGACATCTCTCAGTCCAATCTATCAGTGATCAGTTAAGATCAGTAAAGTCCACCACCAGGATTTAGAGGCTTTCCATGTCGATTAATTTGGTCTAATCCTGAAGGACAGAGGCAGGGTGAAATAGACTTGCGCTGTATAACAGAGCGAATGTTTCGTAAGGGGATTTTACAGGTTGCAAAAGCCATGATGAAAATGCTCAGATCAGTCTTTTTTTTTTCCCCCTAATTAGTTTGGGGAATTCTGGGAAACTGATTCTAGTGCATTTCTCTTGAAGATCTCACTATTTCATTTTTAATCTCAGAAAGGAGCTTTTTTGCTTTATTTTGATATATATGTTACTGGTTGGGCAGTCCTGAGCCGGGATGATTGACAGGGCAGCGTGCTTGTGGCAGATCATAGGGATTATATAAGAGACGGGATGTAACAAGTCAACACACATTCTGCTTTTGATATTTCAAGAAACACTGTGTTGCTCTCATTTCGTAACAAGGGAAAGGAGACAGGGAGGTTGTTGTTTTTTTGTAACAAAGGAAAGGAGAAGGTTTTTAGGAAAGGCAATACAAAGGGAAACTACTGGAGAGGGATGAAGAGGGGAAGATGGAGAGATATGGTATCTGACATCAGGCGTGGGAGGACGTATGGGAAGGGAGAGACTGACAGCAAAAGATATTGAGCGGGAAAGGCAGATGGAGTTGGAGCAGGTATCAGGAGGAATAAAGGAGAGAGAAATAGATAGAGGAAGATTATGCGTTACTTTCAGCTATATTTTTGTATGTGAGTGTTTGTCTCTGCGGAAAGAAGATGAGAGTAGTGTATCATTTACAGTACGGAGACTGACGGAGGGATGGAGGAGCAGCAGGTGTGTGAGCTGATTGCAGGGCCTTTCTTTCGTCTCTCCGTCTCAGGGGAGAATGTGCACAGGGTGGTGTCAGCTAAAAATAAACTCCTCCATGTCTTTGGGACTCGTTCTGGAGCTCAAAGGCCTCTCACTGAAAGCTGCAACAAGTCAGGACCAGATGCCAGTCAGAGCTAGTAGTGATAGACTGATTTATCAGCAAGGCCTGTTTTTAGCTAATTTAAGGGGAAAAAATTGGCTGATACTCACGCCAGCTTTCCAATAGCATGCGATAGCATTGTGTCAGCTTTAGTTTAACAGCATTTGGGACTTTGGGGCTTTTTAGAGGTGGAGATTTTTCAATGAATCTTTCTGCAGGTTACATTGTTACGCCAAAATGTGGAGACAAGTGACAGTGTTACAGTAATGAGTGAGTCAGTAAAGGGATTCATTCAAGCTATGAATTAAAAAAAAAAAAAAAAAGCTAAATCATTCAGGAATTAAAGTGTTTTAAAAGTGGGTCATTGAATAATTCACCCAAGCGATTCGTTCAAAAACACAGAATCATTCGGAACGAAATGTCACTGGTTTCTTGAAAACGAGCTGTTAAAGTTTGGAGCTATTTCCGTTGATGAAACAAAGGCAACTGGCAATATTATGTCTGAAATATAAGCTACTCAATTATATTATTACCTTATTAACAATATTAACTTATTGTTTTTATAAATGATTGACATTAATATCTCACTGGCAGTTGTGCTGTTGGTCTGAATGTTAGCGCAGCTTGCTTGTGTGATGTTGCGTAGTTACAGGCATTAACCAGTCAAAACTATTGGTTTACTAATAACCTAACAAATTAGTCTGTATGTCATTTAATCACTTGATCACCTTTAAAGTCACCATGAAATCAAAATTGACCATTCTTTAATTTTTAATGGACTATTACAGGATTGATTATAAATGATTTATCCATGCACATCATTATTTTTAAACATTTATGTGCCCTCTTAATCTTTAATCAAAATAATCTTTAATCTTCCCCACCCTCATGCAGCAACATCTTTCATATTCTCTGATAGTGTGCTCACCCCACTTTAAATGCAAATAAGTTGGCAAGTTAAGAAATACAAAGTTTAAGCAGATTTTTATGTTTTACTATACATGTAAATTACTCTTAACTTAAAGTATTTGAGTAAGCTCATACATAACTTGATCATGTAATCTCAACTTAAATATTTTTAGTAGTGGAAACATAACTAGCTATAACTAGCTTAGTCTCGCTGACGGCAGAAGGTCTGGACTCCAACACTGCTTTCATTGGCCAAGGACCGCCCTAGAAGACGTCTGAGTGACATGTAATTCAACAAATCACAGTTTGTTTTGTTCAGCATCATGTTTAGGGGCGTGAACATATAACGCCTGTGTCCCTATAACAGACCGGTGTGTAAAACTCTTGGACATATTTTAAAAAGTATATGATGAGAACTTCACACAATTCACATACTTTTGAAAATACAGCATTTAGTTTCTTCTTCCATGAGGGGGTTTTGGCATGATCGTTCAAGAACGCGACACACATCTTCCGGAAATCCTATACAATTCAACCAATCAGATGACGACTTCGAAACTCCTGAAGTGTTTCCTATTTTGTGTGCCTTATGCATCAGACCTTCAGCCAGCGGTCTGTGTGCGTGCCGTCTGAGGCAATAACTAATTCCGTAAATGCTACTAATTGGTAACACAATGCTTTAATTTGGCATGCACAGCTTTTGATTTTGCATTGCAATTGCTGAATGAGTAAGACAATATAGAACATTTAGCGTTTGCCTGTTTTCAAATTAAGTTCATGCTCCACTTGTCACCATGATGGAAACCCCCCAAAAACCCAACATAACAGAAAATTCTGATTACTTATAATGTGTCAGTTTCGTGAACTCAAAATCAAAAGAAAGTTCTAAATACTCATAAAAGTTAATTTGTTTGAACTGTTTTGTTTAATCTAAGTTTGCTCAACTCAAACCAATTAATTATTTTGAGCGTTAGGGTTTACAGTGCGGCGTGAGGGCGGGACAACCTGTCACTCACATGAGATCGCAGCAATAGCAAAACCTCAATGATCCAACAATCCAATCAATTCCCGGTGGACAAAATCAAGTCACGCTCTCCATTTTTTATTGTTTGAGAAGCTGTTTCACTCTGATATACTTCACAATTGAGAAGAAAAGTATATCGCAACTTCTGCTTCATGCCAACTTTAAAAAAGGTTAGCTCTTATAGTGCAGTATGAGGAACAGGGCCGGAGTGGGGCCACTTTTCAGCCCGGGAGTTTCAAGCCCAAGACCGGCCCACTTTTTCCATGGTGGAATTCCAAATTAGCACTTTTTCCAAACTGGATAAATGAAGCAACAATTCAGCTCTTACTATTGTGTAGCCTAGTTTGTATTAATACCATGGTTCAACAAATAATGTAAAGGTTAAATAATAATTCACTTAGACTTTATAAGAAGCAATTGCGACTTTATTTCACACAATTCTGACTTTATATCTCGCAATTCTGACTTTATAACACGCAATTGCGACTTTATATCACACAATTCTGACTCTATATCTCACAATTCTGACTTTATAAGAAGCAATTGTGACTTTATTTCACGCAGTTCTGACTTTATATCTTGCAATTCTGACTTTATAAGAAGCAATTGCGACTTTATTTCACACAATTCTGACTTTATAACACGCAATTGCGACTTTATATCACACAATTCTGACTCTATCTCTCGCAATTCTGACTTTATATCTCACAATTCTGACTTTATAACACGCAATTGCGACTTTATTTCACGCAATTCTGACTTTATATCTCGCAATTCTGACTTTATAACACGCAATTGCGACTTTATTAGGATGGGAGGAAGAGGCCAGGAGGTATGGAAGCTTGTTTCCGTCACAGAATAAAACATTTTAAAAGATAATTGCGACTTTTATATCTCGCAATTCTGAGAAATAAAGTCAGAATTGTGAGATAAAAAGTCGCAATTATCTTTTAAAATGTTTTATTCTGTGACGGAAACAAGCTTCCATACCTCCTGGCCTCTTCCTCCCATCTTTCCTGACACGTACCGTTACGGTAGGGCCGGCCCAGCTATCGGTAGGCGCCGGCAGTGCCGCGGTAGCCTACCTGAGAAAATGTTTTGGAAAAGACGGGCTATGGACCCAACCAACTCTATTGGAGGGGAGGGGAGAACTCCCTCACATGGTACAACCCATGCAGAGGCTGCGCGCTGCGGTGTCAGAATGCGGGACCCCTTGCTCTGCACATTTTGTATGTCTCTCTTATCTGACACACTCAGTTCAGTTCATGGAGTCTCTCCTAATGAGCTGATGATCTGGTTCAGGTGTGTTAAATAAGGGAGACATACCAAATGTGCAGAGCAGTGGGTCCCGAGGACTGGAATTGAGAACTAACGTGACAAATGTGAAAAAAAAAATCCTCGACCGGCCCAAAAGTGAAGCGGCCCACCGGGAATTCTCCCGATTACCCACCCCGGGCCTGATGAGGAATAGTGTGTTGTTGTATGGTTGCGCTGTTTATGTGGGGGGTGGTGAATATCTCATGCATTATCTGAAGAAGCACTTACTGTATATCACAGATCCCTTGACTTGTACTGAATAATTGATTCATCTAGCAACATTCCTTCCTCACTTTTTCTCTCTCTCTCCTCCTCAGTAGTTAATAGGTAAAAGTCATAGCATTTCTTTGAAGACTGAAGCCTTTAGGCTTGTCTTGAGTCAAGGGGCTGTGGTGTGTTAAGACAGAACATAAAAGCCAACCTCTTCTTACGAGCTACATTGACTGATAACGCCTGGCAGAGTAGAGCTATCTCTTTATTTCCCTCACCACTGTATTATTTACCCTCCTCTGCCCATCTTTATTTTATTTTTATTTTTTGCTGTACAAATATAAACAAACTGACAAGTGGTTACATAAGGGCTAGTCTTTCCTCTCAAGGACATGGTTCGCCATGCATGATTACATTTGATCCACATCTTACAGTAATGTCTTCTGAAGGTCTCCATTATTTTTTTCATGTTCTACAGTGTACAGTATATGAATCGCTTTTAACACACACACAGGCACACACACACACACACACACACACACACACAGACTATTCACTTTTTTCATGTTTGTTTCAGGAGTGAAAACTGAATTTAAATATGGGAGTGACTCGCCTAAATTTGTGTTTTGTGTGTATGGAACTTGACTCACTCCTGAAATGAAAAGACAATGATTACTGACACTGTGGCACTAATATACTGTATACTGTAAAGCAACGTTCTGGCATCTCGCGCATTTACTATTTTTGACCAAAGTAGTATTACAGCGACCAAAGACTCCATTGACCACCAAAACGACCATTGACAGAAGTGTTGTGTTTTGTTCATGACTGGAAGGCTGCTTCACAGAGCGTCCTCTTAAAAATTTGCTATGTCTATTTATTATAAGCATCTTTGGGATTGTTGTTTGCTTGGCTAATAATGCAATCCAGTTTATGGAGTTAATAAAGTGGGGAGGTGCAGGTCGCGATATATTGGTCTTATTTCCAATATAAATCTTTTGGATTTATTTTTATTAAGGACTTGTTCTTGTTTGCTGTTTTTTTCTAGGGGTGGTTGATTATGATTTCACTTTTCTAACTTTAGTTAGTGTGTAATGTTGCTGTTTGAGCATAAACAAAATCTGCAAAGTTACAATGCTCAAAGTTCAAAGCAAAGGGAGATATTTGCTTTTAAAGAAATCGCTTTTTAAGGACTACAACAAACGGCTGGTAGGGACTACAGGACATTCCTCCCGGGTTAGTGACATCACCAACCCTAAAATTTACATAAACCCCGCCCCTGGAACACGATTTATAGATTATCAAGACAGAATATGTTAATCAATGACTAGAAGATAACCACACATAAGCTACATAAATTCATCAACTAACCATTCAGAAATGTTCACTTCTTCTTGAGTCTCTCCATCATTTTCTGAATCTGGTTTGAACATAAAAGGCTAAAAGTTTTAGAACATTTCAGTGCATGTCTGTGTCAGTGCAAGCTGTTGAAGCTCTGCCCTCTGTGCCTAGAGCAGCAGCTCATTTGCATTTAAAGGAGCAGACACAAAACAGTGCATCTTTGCTCACCTTCAAAAATTGACAATTTTAATATAAAAATATATTTGGGGTATTTTGAGCTTATACTTCACATACACACTCTACAGACATCAGATACTCATTTTACATCTTGTCAAAAGGGCATTATACCACCCCTTTAACAACTAGTTGATCAGTTTGGTTCTGTAACACACTGCATAGAACTTTGTTAATGCTGTTGTAAATACCTGAATTTTTCTAAATGCTGCTGTCACTCCTGTAAATTTCTGAACTGTGTGTGTACAGAACAGGATTAAGCACTAAAGGATGAATTGACAACTGAATTTAGCTGCAGTGTGCCAGTGACCTCAGTCATTTATGGAGCTTCGTGGAAGTGGGTGGACGTTTCCATGGTAACAGTGGCTGCGTCCGAAATCGCATACTCTCTTGAGTAGGTACTTATTTTGAATAAGTAATAACTTTACAATCACTAAAAAAGTATATTATATAGTATGACTGTGTTTAGTATGAATGTAATCCGGACGTACTACATCTGCCATGTTGTCATTATAACGTGACCTACCAACCACAGTTACGTCGCTTCACTGCCATTCATAAATCCTCTGGGATTGTAAAGTGTCCATCATATGCACTTCAGAATCCCGGCGGAAGTAATAGGTCATCCGGGTACATTTGGCTTCCTCTTTTATGAGTACTGTGAATTCAGACTTTTGTCACATACAGTTTTCCGCCTACTATATTATTAGGGAAGTATGCGATTTTGGATGCAGACAACAAGAAGTCTGATTGATGGAGGTCTTTTTAGAATTATGGGTAATATAGTTTTACCACCTGGAAATTGAATATTAAATCTGAACTAAAAAAAAAAAATATATATATATATAGTTTACACTATAGGTTATCTATCTTTGCAGAAAATGTGTGAATTGCTTCCTTAAAGCTAATATTTCCTTCTATACACAATGTTGGGCCAAGGAACACTGATTATAACAATATTATATTTGATTATATCATAAGAGAAAGGAAAAGGAAACCTCTCACATGCTCTTAACGTTACTGTCGTTCTGCTCATGGAAGCAGCAAGGGCAGAGAGCGTTATACATGTTTGATGGTGTTTTAATGGAGAACACGGTCTTATCTAGCATTCTGGTCCTCCTCCCCAGAACACGTGTGGCTCCACTCTTATTAATTATGCAGCTTTCACCGCATTTAATCTATCTGTGATCAATACTAAGCACTGGTTACAACACGAGGTTAAACAGCAGTGTCTTGGGGTTTTGTTTAGAGTAGCATACTACCACGCTAATATTGTTAATATTCTGTATGCTTAGAATACCAAATGTGCAGTAAACCACAGACTCTGACAATGTCATGAGCTCGACTTCACCTTTCATTTTCAATTAGAAGTGAATTAGAAATATTAACCATTTTTATTGCACAATACATTCTGTTTCACAAATTAGTGTTAACAATAGTTGGCTGCACTGTATATACTGCACAGTATATTCAGTATCCTATTCTGAACACAACATGCAGTAGTCTCTATGTGTTTGGTGGATTGCGTCTTTTCCATTTCCATTATGCATTTGTCAAAAGATTTAATATTTTTAAATTAACTTACATTCCTTTGGAATCAAACCCATGACCTTGGTGTTTCTAGAGCCATGCTTTACTCTTTGAGCTACATCAGAAACATTGTTTTTAAATGTGTCTTTGTGTGTGGGATCGTGAGCGGATTTAGTTTGTTCAGTTCATGTTTTATAATTGTGACTCTGTACCTGATTTAACACATGGATCTTCCCTTCCATCTGAAAATAAATAATTTCCCTCAGGCTTTAATTATACAGCTCTGTCTGCTTCTCTGGCATTAAATGCTAAACAAGGACATGTTTTGTATATTCGTAAAATTACTGAATGGAAGAGTGGCTGGAATTAGTGTGTATTTGTTGAGTGAAAGTATAAAGGATAAATTTAAGTTTTCTGAAGAAATTGAGATGAGGTGTTGTCGGTGCGGTGGTTTCCAGCACAGTGCTATTAGTGTAGTTTTGTTTATGAATGAATCAGAGCTTTTGAGTGAACCTTTTAGTGAACAACCTGTTAATTAAGTGAACAATGTTCAATGTGTGAGCAAATAGCATTTGAGTGCAGGCTGTGAAAGAGCATTTCATTAGTGAATGAATATGGCATCATAATAACTGACTGCTGATCATGAACCAGTTGAATTTTTCCATGCCATGTCCTGCCTTTGATCAAAACGGAAGAAAAAATAGATATGCATATTATTAAAAATAAAGGGTCTTAAAGTTTTTGCCGTGAAGTCATAGAAGAACCACTTTGGGTTCCCAAAAAAACATTTCGGTGAACAGTTCTTGCCTTTTGCCCTGCCATTGACAAGATTTCCCGTCATTTATGACACAACGCTTCCTTGCCATTGTCGAGTTTTTCCAGCAATACATTAGCCTGGGAAAACCCAGACAACTTCCAGCAAATTTAGATTTGCTCTGCAAGTAGTCTGGCAAAGAGCTCATTCAAGCCCATTTCTAATCCGTCGAAATTGAGGCACCAATCAGAAACATTGAGGCGGGCTTTACACGATGATGATCGCTCTGATTGGTTTTGGGTCTATCCAAGAGGCATTTGAGCGACGTCCGTTCAACTTTTAAATGCATTATTATTATATTCAAATTGCAAACACATGAGGACGGTCTCCATGAAAGACCCACTGGCAGATGAATGTGCTACTACATTTCTCTCCGAAACGGTAGGAAATTAAATTAGATTTAATAGAGGATTTTAACTGTGACAAGATGATTGACAGGGCAGTTAAAGTGACAGGATGCACGCGACAGATCCGTCCGATAAAGATGACGAAGTAGTATGTCCCAAAGCTTGCCTACTTTTTTGCTACACATTCAAAAGTAAATACCTTTTTTTCACAAAAAGAGTACATACTTTTAAGGCGTAGTGTAACTTAGGCGAATTGGGACGCAGCATATGGCTTTACACGATGACGATCGCTCTGATTGGTTTAGGTCTATCCAATTGCGCCCAGAGGCATTTGAGCGACGTCCGTTGGTGACTCCCCTTTGGAAATGAGTTATTAATGAAGCTTTGCCAGACCATAACTCAGTTACTACTGAGAATGGTCTGGTTTTAACCAGGCTAGCAATACATGTTTTCAGTCTTATATGGTAGGGGGCGCTGTTACAGAACTTCTAAAATAGTACAACTTTGCAAAATTCAAAAACAAGCGAAGAAACAAATCTCTGAAAACCACAAGGGGTGGATGGTAGCTATTTATGCACAAGTAAGCTAACGTGAAAACCAAACATTCAACAGCATATAAATCAAAATTGCCTAATGTTACCGAATGAAATGTCAAACCCACAAAGAGGTTAACGACTGTGCAAACTTTGTGGGTGTTGATGGACTTTTTTTTTGTCAAAACATTTTAATAAAGGATAAAAAAGACTTGTTTAGGTTGTGACCAACAACGTATTTTAACAATCTATTTAATTAAATAATGCAGTCTCTCTAACTTATAACGCACAAAAGAGTTCCTTGGTTGACACCTATTACTGCAATTATGTAACCTTGAGAAAGACAAACATATTAAAACACATTAAATGGCTGTTACTTTTTATAGCGAAAAAAGGACGAATGTTCTCAAATAAAGGCATAATAGAAGAGTAAAGTACATTGTGAACTTCACACCTTTCCTTTCTGTTTGCTTTTGTTTGCATTAAATTAACTTTATTTATTTAATTTGAATTAAAACTTGATTTATTTATCCCTCAGTGAATCCATTGCTCTTTCTTTCTCATTCCTCTCTCCTTTTCTTTCCCTGCTCTCTATTTGTCTCTGTCTCTTTCTTTCTCTCCCTCCCCAATGAAATGCACAGAAATAGCTATGCAGATTTTCCCCTTTCCAAAATGATTTCATATCATCTCTATATCTTCCAATAACCCTCCATTCTTGCCTTCATTTCCCCTCTTATCTGTTTTCTTCACTCCTCCGCTCTGTCTTCCCTTTCTTTTATTGTATTTCTGTGCTCATTAATGCTAATTGGCGTCAGTGTATCTAAGAACAAAATCCAGTGTTTTTTTTTTCTTTATTTTACTCTATATCTGTTATGTTGCTTCTCTCTCTCTCTCTCTCTCTCTCTCTCTCTCTCTCTCTCTCTCTCTCTCTCCTTTTCTATTTATATCTCAGCGTGGTGGGAGTGTTTGGTTAGAACGTTTACACTACTCTATTTGCCTCCTCTCTTTCTCTGTATTTCTCATCCTTCGTTCCTGTCCATTATAAAAAACAAACCTGGATTGCTCTTTCATTTTGTCCTCTCGTTTACACGAGTGTATTCCGCATTCCATCCGTTTCCGGTGGTCGCCGGAGCTGTCAAATGCTGATTAATAATCTGAGTGGAATTAAAGCGTACGTGTGTGTGTGTGTTTGTTTGCAAACGTGCCCATATGCATGTCTATGCTTGACAGCACTGTAAAAATCCCCAAGTCAAAAATTTCTAGTGACTGGTCTCATCAAAATTTTTCAATTAGTCTGACGTATTATTTCTCATTGAGCCAATGTTAACAGACTATTGCAACAAGAATTGCACTTGGGCCAATTGAAAAAATTAGATGTGACCAGTCACTAGAAAATTTTACTTGGAGAGGTTAGAATTTTTTTACAGTGAGCATGACTCCATGTGTATGAACTGAATATGTGTGGGTGTGTGTGTGTGGGGCGGGGGGGGGGGAGCGAGTCAGACAGTGCTGGGTCAATTAGAGGGATCGAGAGAGATTATCATTGGCAAGTAGTTCTGTGATTATTCCATGACTGAGGCATCATGGGAAGGTTTGGGAAATAAATAACTGAGTGGATGGAGCTACAATAAGCTCTGAATGGCCCACACATTTTTCATGGGTTCACCTCTCTTGACGATTTGTCTCATATCAAATACAAATGAGCTTTTTTGGCATGACTGTTTGGTTGCAATGCCAGGGTAAATAAAGAACTGGCTGTTTGAATATGCACAACATTTTCTTTACTCAACAAACACTATACAATATATATATTATATGTAATATATATAATATATATATATATATATATATATATATATATATATATATATATATATATATATATATATATATATATATATATATATATATATAAGCTAATGTTTTATATATTTGAGGAGCAGAAATGAGTGTCTTGTCAATTACCAATACTGTCCTAAATTGCCTGTGTGAAGCACTTCATCTTTTATAACATGAGATTTTGGCCAAATAAGATTTAATAAGACTCAAAGAGAAATTGATTCCCCACATAGCTACAGTAAACTTTATTACATGTAAGTTGATGAAAACGTAATGTGATGCATTTGCCTCAGATGTGGCCATTCTAATGACGAACAAAACACATATCCCACATTTGCTGGTCAAAAACCTTGTAACTCCATTTGAGCTTGATTTTGGTAAAATGTTAATAATAATGACACATGCAAGTGTCAAGTCAGTTTTCAACAATATTATTGATCCGACTGTACTGACACTGTTGTATGAGAACTGAGCTGGGCGATGATTTTTTATTTTTTTGCATAACTGCTTTATAAATTAAATAATTTAATATTTGACGTGCAACACAGACGCGCAGCGCAAAAACACTACGAGGCCCAGAGAGAAGGAAATGAATAGTGGAATAAAGTCGTTATTTTTGTGCACAAAAAGTATTCTCGTCGCTTGATATACTTAAGATTAAGCCACTGGAGTCACTTGGACTATATTAACGATCTCTTTAATAACTTTTCTGGGCCAGCAAGTTTCAGTCACCTAGCAGCCTATGGAGGAGTGAGAAAGCTCTCAGATTTAATCAAAAATATCTTAATTTGTGTTCCGAAGATGAACGAAGGTCTTACGCGGTTGGAACAACATGAGGGTGAGTAATTACTGACAGAATTTTCATTTTTGGGTGAACTAACCCTTTAAGTAAACTAAGATAAGTAAAAACGTTGACATGCTGTCTCACCAGATGGGAAATGTCTGAATCATAAAATGTGTTAATTCAGCAGAACAAATATGATGCAAATGTGTCTCTTTATCCTAATTCAAAGTCGTTCTAATACCTAATTTGCCATTTTTATCACACACCCAGTCATTAATCCCAACCATACTTTTAATTCAGTCTCCTTAGACTTTATGCGGCAAGAGCAGCGGCTCTTCCATTTTTAATTCAGCCGATTACACTCACTGTCAGGATTGAGCCCCCCCTCTGATGTGCCATATTCTTTGACAGTCCCTCTCTCACCTGGCATTTAGCTCCGTTTCTAGAGATTGTGTTTCGACCCGGCTCATGCTGCCCAGCATTTACAGCTTGGCCTAAACCAACCTCTCCCTGAGAGTCTAATCAATGTCTGTGTTTATCTCTATAAAAGCCCTCTCAGGATGATGACGGGCTCCTTTGTGAGTTTATGAAGAGCGAGGCGGCTCTCCAAACCTCTACCTGCCATGCTTTTGTGTGTGCTCGTAAAATAGGCTCGCTCTCTCTCTGCCGATCTTTTATTGATGGGGTTTTTCATAGAGTTAGAGTCTGAATAAATGAGTGCTGAAAGACGAATGAGCGGAGCTGTGCTGTGCAGGAACGAGGTATGGTACAGTGCGTGGCAGGGGGATTCCTTTAGTAAACAAGACCCCTCCTGGTTTTTAAAGTTTGGTGATGACAGACAAGACAGGGGTTAAAATGACCTGGAATGATCCAGAAATGCTTCCGCCACCAAATTACAATAATTGGCAGTTTGTTTATCCAGTCAATTCCATATGTGTTTGCTCCAGTCCAGGTTTTGTTGGTTCCCATACAGGTGATCCTGCGGTGGGCTGAAATAACTCATGGGAGCAGTGAAATGCCACATTGTCCCATTAAGTTGCTCAAATGTTGGCATTTTTCAACTTTCTCCATATTTCTTCACTTGGCAAAGGTCATTCTGAAACCAAGCGCTGTGTTCAGTGTTATATGGCCCAATTACAGGTTCTTCCGGTCACTATTCTTCAATAAGAAATATTCTACGGACTGTACAAGAGGCACACATTGCTGTTTAATTCAGTTCACCCTGCTGTTACACTACCATTCAAAATGTTGTATCTTATGCTCACCAAGGCTGCATTTATTTGATGAAAAATACATTCAAATGTAAAAAGACCATTTACTGTCTTCTATTTTACTATATTTTAAAGTGTAATTTACTCCTGTGATGTCAGTGGCGTCAATTCACCAAAAGCCAAGGTATGGTAGACCAATCCATTCCAATTTTACTCCCTCGATGTGACAGTCCCACTTCCAACTTTTTACAGCACTTCAAACTCCAAAGTCTAAATATTAACTAATTTAAATGTTACCTTGTTAAATGTAACTGTATGTAGGGAAAGTCACAGTCTAATGAATTTTTTTTTTTTTGTGAATTTAGACAGCGAGTAAAGAGCGCTTCCATCCCTGAAGCTGTCAGTCAGTTCGCCACAAACTCATTGAGTGAGAAAACTCCCATATTAATCAATGAATCTGTCATAACTGCACAATGAATCTTTTATTTACATCATGTCTCCGCTTTGTTTGTTACAATAGGGGCTTTCGCACCAGAGGAACCTTTTCATAGTTTCTAGAACTATTGGCGGAAGTACCCGTTTTTTGGAACTAGGAACGATTTTAGTTCTAGGAACTCCTTTTGGAGGAACTAATTTAGCTTGTATTTCAGAGTAGGGTCTAAACCAGCACTATAGTAATTACCAGTGGCATTAGTGTACGCTGACTGGCCAAACGCACGCAAAACATTTTCTTCTCAGCTAGCGACATTGGACATCAACCACACGGCATATGTTAATACCATTTCATATACTGTCTACTTTATATGTATAACAGTTCTATTTAAGACATGACTGTTAGACAGATCATAAACTAATGAACACGGAAAATGCGAGTACATTTCCTAAAATGATGATCCATTCTCTCAAAACAATAAAACCAAAACATATTCAGTAACTAAGCCGAGTAGCCAAACATGACATAATATGCAGCGATAGGCTACATTTATTTCTCTCAGCTTTACACAAACCATCAGTAAGAGTGAGCTGCACCAAAAGTGCATTATGTGTGCAAACACAAAGCAATGAGTCGTGACTGATAACAAAATAAGACATCTTCACACAGCACCCATGCACAGCATGAGAGAAAACAGCATTAGTTCTTTCAAAACAAGACGTAGAGCAGTTCTTCAACAGTGGAAAAGTGTGATTAATTTTTGATTGTCCAATCCTAGATAAACAGGCAACAACAGTGTGAAGATAATGGTCAGCTTGACAGTTGAATTTGTGGATCTTATCATTGTGTAGAAACTAGTATGCTCACAAGTATGTATGGGGGATTGGGGACTGTCACAAGATATTTCCTCTGTCAGTGGGAAATGTAATCATGGCCTCCTCCAGGGCCATGTTACCCAATAATATGCTTTATGAAATCATTGTTCAAAGCAATGCTGATATGGCTTCAGAAACAACTGGTTTTCATCACTTGTCGAGATGTTTGAAATGAGTCTTGGCTTGAGTTGGTATTAGTGAAGAAATAGAGGCTGTGCAAGAAGGAAACATAAACTGAAATATAGTGTAACCATATTTCCTTCTCCATAGTTACTGCACTTATTGTTACTAGGCCTACTATATAAAATATTGAACTAAAATGGGATCACCTGTAAACTGTCTAACTATATGATGATTGTGGCTGATACCAAGTTACCACAGTTTTATTGTAAATAATAACTAAGATATTTTTGGCAGAAACTATGTTTGCTATGATGCAGTTTTGTCATTTTTACAGAGCTCAAAGGATCATTTAATATTTTATTATAGTTCAAAATGTTACAGGCTTAAAACAGATATTTAAAAAAAAAAAGAATTTTGCCTTTATATCTCGATTTGAATGTTAACTCTAGTTCTTATTAATGACAGGATTCTAGGAAGGCATGATATAATCTCTAATGACAGATAATCTTGTGACATAATTTCTGATTATGTCATAGTCCTGTGCGCTGTGATGATGTCAGTGTGGCGGATGGCAGGTCACAGAGTTTTGCATGACCTTTTTCATATTTTATGCCTGTATATTTGAGGCAGACTAAGTTTAGATTCAGAGGCTGATATGAAACATGTATATGTTTGCCATATGCACATGTCCCATGATAATTTGTCTTGTCGCTTTTTTCTTTCTTTTTTTTTACCAAATAAACAACCTGAGGATAATAAAAGCTCATTTTAGATTCATAGACTGACATAAACCTCGTTTATTCACATCTCCATTGAAACAACATGACAACCTCCTGAAGAAAAATATGTAGGCTTATTGTGTTTTAGGCTTCCCCTTCACCCTTAAAATCTTCCCTTATGCTTTGGCTGCCTTGCAAGCACTAATATTTTCTTTAGCAAATGAAAATCTAGTTTTGTTTATTTGTTTTGTTGGCAGTTGTAACCACCCCAAAAAAAACAGGGAACCCAAAAGCGAATAAATCAATTAATGTTTGAGTGATGTCATCTTCAAAATCTGTCCTCTGAACGCAGCAATACCATCTGTTTACATATGCAATATTCACACCCCTGAGGACAATTATGTCTTCTCCGATGTACTTTCAACACTTAGTCAAAGACCACGTTGTTATATAAGCAAGACACATTGCTGTTCTCGTGCTGAGTAGAATTTAATTTAACACAAACACACATCTTGCAAGATTGGATCAGCTGAGTGCGAAGAAATAGGCTCTTTGTCATTGTCTTTTTCTCCCAGGAGGATGGCAAGTTGGGGGATGGCAGTCTGCTGGGTGATGCCAATGGGCTGGAGCCTGGCACAGGCCGACAGAAGGAGAGTGGCAAATGGCAGAGGCCTCGCTTCACACGGAAAGCCCTCATGAGGTGTTGCCTGGTCAAATGGATCATCGCCAGCACCGGGCCCAAAGAGCAAGGTGAGACAGAGAAGTGGCGGAAAAGGCACTGGAGGAAATGAGGTTTTAGGAAGGCCTGCTGATGGAGTGTTTCTGCATATTTGACGGTGTGGCACATCACATGCTGGACACGCTGGACACATGCGGTCCAAAAAAGAACATAAATTGAATTGCATAGAGGAAATGCAAGAGAAATGCAGATAAATTGATGGCATATTTTAAGCTTCTGCACAATAACTTTTGAGCACGTACTAGATGATCACAATTTTGAACTTTTGTACTGCGCTTTTCAATGCAGTTGCAATGAATGATGATTGAAGCATTCAGCCTTTAAGAACACTAAGTGTCTGATAAAATCAAAAACTGTCGGTGCAATGTTAACACAAAGATGACATACATTAGACCTGGCTACGCAAAATTCTTTTCAGGTTTTTCCTGTAACATGCTCCAATTGGTTCGCTATTACATCCTTGATATGTAGTTCCTAGCTTGCGTGGGACATACAACAATTTCTAATTAAATAACGTCATTTTTTAAATCATTACCAGCCATCTTGGTAAACAGTGGGCGCAAGCCTTTTGATCACGTTGCTTCACCTGCAAAGAACCAGAAACGTCATCCATTTAGACCTGAATGGAAAGAGAAATGTCCATGCCTAAGATATGAGACTGTCAATTGAGAAACAATAGCTATTTTGATTAGCAAACCAACATTTAGCTGAAATTCACTCAAAATCGTCCTTTCCAGAGATATTACCTCGAGAACTGCTGTGAACTCAAGAACCATATCAATCTGATTCATGAACAAATCATTCAGGTCCGTGTTTCCCAAAAGCATATCAAGCCAAGGTGGGGCTTCATTTCAGTACAAACTTCATTTCAGTCTGTTCCTCAAGCTTCAAAATACTTGGAATATGAGTCATATAACCACTTTAATTATACTTTTATGGTACGTTTTTATTGTTACCAGGAGAGAATGCATGCAAATGCATGCAATCTTTATATATGACATCCTCCACCTGCTAATCACTTCATCTCCATTAGTAAATGAGTCCCCAGGCAGCTTGTAACCACAGATGTTGAGCCTTGACCTCAAGAGGGTGACATTGATCAAACAGACCTCAGCAGAAGTGTCTTTGTTGAACATGGCACAGGGAATGGATTCAGGTTGATTCGGTTTTGATCGATCTGTGTTGCCACTCTCTTCACGTAAGCTAGCCCTGTGTGGGCCATAAATGAGATTGTATCAAAATAGAGGTTAAAGCCAACCTTCTAAAAAGTACTGCTTGTTCAAACTTGGGTGGTTTTATTAGCACTGTCAGCTTTGAATACAGAGCAGTTGTCTAGCTTCAATACAGTAACACTACAAGTTCAGGTTTGGATATCTTACATGGTTCCAATAATCTGGAGCTGATTTTCATGATTGACAGTAGGGTTTGTATACAGTTTTTGTATTTTTGTGTGTTTAGATATTGTATGTTTGTATTGAATAGGGGTTATAGTTCTGTTTTTCAATCTATTTAAGTGACTTCTAACCTCTTCTATGTCATTTTCACGAATTCACGAGTACATATAATCAAATAGAGTAAAGAGTATGCATACTGTCTGGGCTCAGAATTTTAGACCGAATCCAGAGTACTCCCCCGATATCCCTGGCTGGGATAGGAAGTTGGGGTGGTGGAGGGATGCTGGAAAACTGTCGAGGGACAGAGGTGAGTCGGCTATATATACTGTATATTGGCCTCCTCTAGCTGATTGGGTAGATTATCTAAACGGGCTCCTCTCGAATTTTAATAAAACATAATTTAATATTTTTTTGGGACATAAAGTCAAACATGTCCTGATATCATAAGAAAGACAAACATAAGGGTTTACCTAGTGAAAAATAAATATACTAAAAAGTATTTTAAATGCATTTATTTTATTGTAAGTATACAACAAATACATTTACATATTTATGTACTTAATATAAATACCCTGCTGTTGTACATTTGGTACTAAATTGGTATACTTAAAGTCTGCTAAATTGGAACAGCTAATTTTGTACTTAATGCACTTTAGTTATCCAGAAATAGCACTAAAGTTCAACTAAAGTTATACTTAAGTATATTTGATTGTGCTAAAGTGGAACTATTGCAAGTATACTTTTGGTACACTTAAAATATCTTGCATTTAAAGACTGATATTATACAGTGGTCATGCTATTCTTACTAATAGTGATATTAAAACACATTTTAGGCTTAATATTAACAAATGTACATTATGCAATAAAGAAATACTCCAAATGAAGTTTAATTATAATATGTATAAGTGATATGTCAGTAAATATGTTAATGGATTTGTAGTATACTTAGTATGAAATAAATGTATTTTAAATGCATTTTGGTAAAGATTTTTTCACAAGAGTTGGCATTTCTTAGAAATAGTATATATTAATAAAATATTTAAATGTATATTTTTTTTCTGCAAAAACAAAGTTTTGTATTAGATAATATCAGATCATTTGAATGTATATGACTTATTCATGATATTTAAAAAAAAAAAAACTTTGAAAAAGTTTTGAGAAAGCATTGAAAAAACGATAAAAAAAATAAGTTTTAAAAATTAGTAAGATACTCACGCGTATTTAAGGTGTAAAGAAAATAAGTTATTCATTTTTACTTTATGTTTACATTTTCAGAGTCATTAAATGTGAACTTTAAAATTATGTAAAATCAAGGGTGACTTTTATTTTTCCACACTAAAGGTGGCATGCCTAGTGCCAGTTGCATATCAGTATGTTCTTCAACTGTGCTCGGCTGGTGCCGTCTAGTGGTTATGTGGGGAAACAAATTTGTGTAATGCATTAGCTCATATGAAACAAAGACTTTAATCATGTTGTACACATCGTTTTTTGAAGACAATGCTTTTAGGAATGCTTGTGAATATTTAATGAAGTGTTAATATGTGAGATATAAGTAGTAAGTGTTTGTCATTATGCTATAATGATTTATTCATTTTTTAGCTCTCAAGATTGCTGAAAAAGCTGAGAGAATAACTCAAGTGATTAAGAGTGTTGAAAGAGACACTGAAACAGTTTGTGGCACCATTAAAAGAACGTGGCTCTCTATAAGCAGGATCAGGAAATCAGAGATTGGCTTGCAAATGGGGGAAATCAGAGAGGGCTATAGGAAGAGTGAAATAAGAGACAAAGAATGAGAAGTGTCTCAGAATCAAACTAGTGGCCTTGTACCTACAGACTAAAAACTATTTGGACGCTTAAACCACACTTAAAAAAGCACAAATCCTAAAATTTACATTGTAAATTACAATTTACAAGGGATGAGGCCATGTTGGTCTGCTTTAGATAAGAAGAAGAGTTGTTGTCGCTGTTTTTTACACCCCGGAAAAGGTTTGTCCTAAGGCTGACGTACTTAGAGAGGTTAAAATGTATTTTTAACACTATTCCTGAACATTATAACCTCAACGTTTGTCTGTGCGCTGCTCATTTTACGGAGAACAGCCTCTAGAAGACAGCACAATGCAGGATATACGCACAAAAGCTTCTCCTGAAAGCCATTCCCATTTTGTCGGGACAATCTGTTGTTTATGGATCACAACTTGCAAGTACATCTTATTATTTGTAGTTGTGCTTTCTATTAACAGTTCCAGTTATCCAATTATACGCTTTATGTAGTTGCTTTGATGGCTATGATAAAGCTTTAGCTCCACTAGCCTGCTAACTAACATTGAAATATTGATGTAGTGTTTACTGTAGCTTTTGTAAGCTCTTGCTTTTGTATGACTGTTCACCGCCCCTTAGGAAAATTATCCATGATTTTGTGATCGATTACTGTTTGTATTACCATAGTTTTCCGACAAATATGATGAAATGGTGGAAAACAACATATCTATAAGAAAATTACAAAAAACATACCACTCTGAAACATCCTGTGAAATCTGTGCTTGCAAAGTCCATGCTTGAAATCCGTTCAGCACAATCCTCTTGTTTGTTAACATTGTCAGGGTCTGAATTGGGCTCGAAATGGTTTGAAATCGATGCCATCGTTAATATTTACATCTGAGTTGAGCTTGTGGTTAAGAAGGGGCGTGACATTTCCCGAACATGCGCTGAAGCACTGCACACTGGGCCAGCTAACCAATCAAAGCACATTTCGTATTTCGAAAAGAGGGGCTTCATCGAAAAAGACACTTTAAACCAGAATGGGGAGTGAGGAGCTGTAATAATGTAAAATATGTGAAAAAAGTAAGCGTTTTTTGAACAATCAAGCATGAAAATATATTCAGGGACAACCCTAAAACAAGACTTCGTAAAAGGACATAATAGGACCCCTTTAAAGTAAGATTAATGTTTGTGTATATATATAAAAGTATTTGGTATGTGGAAAATTCCAAAATGCCAACATTCTGTGGATCAAATTCATTTTCAATGTGAACTCTGCTAGGACACCTGTTTGAACTTCAGGGAAATTTACTTAAAAGTAATTGAATAAATGTTAGTTTTGAGAAGTTTTAGCATCATTTGTTTAAATTCCACTTTGTTAGATTATTTGATGTCTTCTGACTGTACAGCATACTCTACATGCTTCCTGCGAAA
This sequence comes from Squalius cephalus, assembly GCF_949319135.1. Taxonomy (NCBI): domain Eukaryota; kingdom Metazoa; phylum Chordata; class Actinopteri; order Cypriniformes; family Leuciscidae; genus Squalius; species Squalius cephalus. The sequence continues at coordinate 20,185,438 of NC_137137.1, read as the reverse complement.
CTTGAGCATTCTGCTTGTCATCCCTCTCTCTCTCTCTCTCTTTCTCTCTCTCTCTCTGACACTTCCTGTTCATAGCTTTAATTCCTACAGTCCAGGATATGTTCAGATATATACAGAAGAACTCTGTCAGGACACTGAAGACCTCACTAGCTGTTTGGTTTGGATTACTGTCCACGTCTGGATTGGGAGGTGTAACGTTATCCAGATAGCAAATCAGCAGTGTGTTCTACATTGGGTCACATTGAGACTTTTCTGCACTTCGCAGCAAAACCCTCCTGTACTGGATCTCAGGAAGTTAGTATGGATTTGTTGATTCATTAAGAAAGAAATGGATAAAGACTAATTTGACAATCACAGCAGCCCAAAGGAAACTCCTCTTCTAAATTTGATCTTGACTGAGAAAAACCTGTGATCTGGGAACTCTCTTTTAAGTGAGGAAGAAGTTTGATGTCATATTGTTTATGAGGTGAAGTTTTTAGAGATTAGTCTGTCTTCTGGTGATGGTTTAATGGACTTTTTCCGTTGTGTGAGTTACAGTAGTTTAACAGTGACTGTTTGATCAGCTGTTGAGAGATTCGAGAAACGTTACTGAAGGACAAGAGACATGGATGCGGTGAACGACTTTAAGAATGACTGTCAGAGGGAGTTGACCAGCATGCTGAGCTGCTTTTTCGGCTTGATCACCGGCTCTTTTGCCCAAGGTACTTCCTTTGCTGTGATCTGTCTTTTTACATTCTTTTAAAATTATTTGACTCCCCAAATTATTTTATACTCTTTTATACTGAACTTTATGAAGTTTCTGCACAAGTGAAGTTTTATGTTGTTTGGTTGCTATCAATTGTTTCTCCATAACAGATCTGAGACCATGTTTAATCTTGTTTTTTTTCTTTTTTCTTTTCTTTTTCGAGTGAAAATGTCTAAACATCCTTGAGATACATTTACTTGAGAAAAATTATTCGTTTTTTACCCTCTTGCCAAAACATTTTTTCTTTTTTTTTTTTCTTTTTTTTTTAAGTGGAAAACATACTGATCAGGACTTTTCATTTAGGGTGGGTATAGTTGCATGAGATAAAATGAACACATTATTTCTGGACAGGCAGGTCTATAATCACTTTATTGGATGTTTTTATCTGGTAATGGTGTAATTGTGCTGGTCCGTTCTTCTACTGGACTCTGATTCAGTGTAAAACAGTCTCAGTCTGCCAGTTATGCTGTTGCAGTGTTACACTGTGTGTGTGTGTGTGTGTGTGTGTGTGTGTGTGTGTGTGTGTGTGTGTGTGTGTGTGTGTGTGTGTGTGTGTGTGTGTGTGTGTGTGTGTGTGTGTAATACAAGCCCTTTAACTTTCACTAAGTACCAAAACATTGTTCTGTCTCACTGCTGGTCAAAGGACAGATGCTGTAGTCTTCCAGGTGAATAATTGAATTAGTCTTGTTCAATTTGTCTTAGTCTTTTCCTTTGACACTACTGAGACTCACTCAAACTCATGTTCTTCCAAACCAGTTCCTTTCTTTCTTCTGAGGAATACAAAAAGATACATTTTGGCAGAGTGTTCTCGCTACTATTTTCCAATGAAAACCAGCTCAGAGAAAACACATTATGTTAAAAAAAAATCCCTCTATTTCATTTCCATTTTGCACATTCGTATAGAGACGTGAACTCCGGGGTCAGGAGGGAATGAATCATTTCCAAGCCAAGACAGAAACTGGTAATTTCTTCTCTGATTTTGTGTTGAAAAATCTGCAGAAGACTGTGGAATGGATTTAGGATGGTAAAATGTGTTAAAATGGTGATGAATGATATTGGGTCTTATTATAATAAATCTTCAGAAAATGTTAGCCGCATTTCACAAATCTTCCACATTGGTATCCTTAAGCTCTGTATAGATCAGGCCCAGCTAACAAACAAAAATATGTTCTAAGAATGTTTTGCCAGCATTGCCATCATAAACATTCTTTCTGGATGTTCTCTGCACATTCAAAACATCCAGTTTTTTAAAAGTTATTTTTCTTGATTATGCAAACTTTCTGGATAAAGCTGTAACATTAAAAAGTGTTAGATGAACATCCATCTAAAAAAGATTCAGAAAGAAAAGTTCCATAATTGATGTATAAATAATGATTTGTGCTAAGTTTTGATAACATTATAAAGATCAGATAACTTTGAAGGAACGTTCTATTAACGTTACTGGAAGAACCTTGCCCGAACGTCAGCCAAAGTTCTGAGAACGTTCCATTAAAATTTGACTTTTCTGTTCGCATAAAAAGGGTCTGGTTTTTACAAGATGGAAAGATAATAGAGTCATGGACAATCTTAGAAAGAATCTGTTTGATAATATTATAATTTTCAACAAATATCTGTTTGATATAAGCTATATTCTCTTGACTGCTTGCAAGTCAACTTTTAAAAAAAGACTGCGTCAGGAAAATAAATTGCGGCATCAGCAGGGGCAGTGCAGGTTTAGTAACGGAATATGATCATAAGTCTTGCTAATTAAGCATTTATATGTGCCTTAAATAGTCAGATCGACTCAATCTGTTGTCTCATGTTTCTGTGGCCTTCAGCCAGGTCAGCCAATGAGGACACAAAAGACAGGAAAGAGACTTGTGACTGTCGTAAATGTCTCACAAACCAGCATCTACTAGCGCCTCACAGTGGACAGTGCAATTCATTACACTACACTATTTCTGTCAAGAGTTTACTGCCATTCAAAAGTTTGGAGTCAGTAAGATTTAATTTAAAGAAGTTAGTACTATTACACTGCAAGAATGCATTAAATTGATGAAAAGTGACAGTAAAAACATTTATAATGTTATAAAATTCAAATAAATGCTAATCTATTCATCAAAGAATCCTAAAAAATGTATCTTGGTTTCCACTAAAATATTAAGGCCTAATCCTGGCTTAATCTAAACCCTGTCTGTGAAACCAGGCCAAAATCAATTTTATTTAATCCTCCATATGACGGTTTATGTGCTCGGATTTTTTCTGTTGGTTAAACAATTGTTCAAAACAAGACATGGTTTGTAGTACTGATTATTGACGTCCATTCATCCGTCTTTCATGCCACTGGCTTATACCATATGGGACGCGGGAGAATATGTCAAATAAATATGGTGAAAAAAAGGTTAATAGAACATTAAGGGAACATTCAGGGAACGTTCTGCAAACCTAAAATAAAACATTTTATTTCCATAATGAAAACTTTCCTTGCATGTTTTGAACGTTCCCAGAATGTTAGTTCGTTTTGGGTTCCCAGAACATTGTTAGCTGGGAAGTAGCACAATTATTTTTAACATTGATTATAAGAATTGTTTCTTTAGAACGATTTCTTAAGGATCATGTGACACCAAAGACTGGAGGAATGATGCTGACATAAAAAAAAAAGTTTCAAACTTTTTTTTTGAAGTTTTTAAAAAAACCTTTTAAAAACATTAACCAAACCTTACTGACCCCATACTTTTGAATTTTAGTGTATATTATTAAAAGACTGAAAAATATTCCAGCTCTAGTGCACAAAAAAAAATGTAATAAATGACAAAGTAAATAAGGAGTTAACAAAATAGAAATAAAAATATATTTTTATTTTGAATTGTAATAAGATTTCAGAAAATTACTGTTTTATTGTATTTTTAATCAAATATATTTTCTTGTAAATTTGATCAAAGACTTCTTTCAAAAGCATAGCACTGAATTTTATTAATAATAAATATAAATTTAACAAAGTTTGTTTCCAGAAGAAAATAGCATCACAGTCCATCTTAAGTAAGTTCAGTGATGTTTAATTTTTGTTGTAAAAAAGTTATTTAGTTCATTTATATGTATAGCTGCTCTGGAGAAAACCGTGATGTCATCGTCCAGCTCAGTTTTCATGGTGTCAATGCAGGCAGATCAATATTATTGTTGAATATTAAATTAAATGTCCCCAACTAAGCAAGTCAAAAGCCAATGGCAACAAAGGTGGAAAAGGCGGCAGTGGGAAGGAACCAAAACTCCATCAGGTGACAGAATGGAGAAAAAAACCTTGGGAGAACCCAGGCTCAGTTGGGAGGCCAGTTCTCCTCTGGCCAATAACGAATAGTGTATGATTATGATTCAGGCAGATTGGATTGAAACATTCAGAATATTATCCATTGTATGGATATACAGTATGGTATGGGCTACCACTGCAGTGCAGATCACTGTTGAAGACCGCCTATGCGCATTTTTAAAGACACTTTGGTCTGTGCTCAACGCAGGGGTCTTGAAGCACATCTGTTTTATTAATAAATTCATATTAATATTTTCACCTCTGTGGGGTGGTCACGGTGTGAGAGGGAAAAAAAATTCAAACATAGGCCACAGGAGAGAAAGAGTGTGTGTTATGTTTTAAGTGAAAGGTCATTGTAGCACTTAGTCTTTGAAGTGTCTGACCCATAGTCACCAAACAGACTGCTCAATGTGCTTTTGCACCAGACACACACACACTATACACACACACACAGGTAGTCATCTGGTTTTTTGGAGAACAGCTGTTGGTTCATGCTCATTGTGGTTCCTGTTTTTAGCATATCTAGTGTGGTTTCTGTATCAGTCTATAATGGGGAGCGTGATGGCTACGCTCTCTTTAGAAGCGCGTCGGCGTTTCTCTCGACCCAGCTTCCTGGCTGACTGTCGCCACAGTACGGCTCGCTATCATCGCTCAGGTAACGCTTATCAAAACAACATGTCTTTGCGCCGTCTGTGTTTTGTCACTTTTAATCGTTTGATACCCAAAGCCCGTTCAGTTTGGCATGTTAAAGACCCATTAGTGTTACTTTCATTGTAAAGTTATTAGAAAACATTAAAAGTTTTTTTGGTAACACTTTATTTTACCATGTCATTGTTACATATGTTACATGTACTTACTATAGTAATAACAGTACATTATGCATAATTACATGCACTAACCCTCAACCAAATCCTAATCCTACCCTATCCTAGTAAGTACATGTACTTAATATTACTCAGTACTTAAATGGCTAATTACATTGTAACAATGACACCTTAAAATAAAGTGTAACTGTTTTTTGTTTTGTTTTTCTGGTGTTCATTTTAAATGTATGCAGTTCATTACATAGAATAAATATGGATGAAATGCAGATACATAGCTGATATGGAGTCAAGCAGCGTCCTGCGGCATATCATGCTTGCTCACTGTAAAAAAAAAAAAAAAAAAATGTTGGTTTAACTTAAAAAAGTAAGTTACTTGGTTGCCTTAATTTTTAGTTCATTGAAATACAAAATGTGAGTTAATCCAATGAAGGAGATTGGCTTAATGAATAAAAACTCAAAATATTATGTTATCTGAACCACATTAATTATATAAGTTGATTTGACACAAGAAAATAAGTTGCGATAACAATTATTATTATTATGTAGTTGTTTGAACTAGTATTACTAGAGAGAATTATTAATTGAGAAAAAAATATTTGTCACATGCACCACTGGGTTATTTAGTTAATTGTCACCATTTTTAAATCATAGATCTTAACTTAAATGTTTTTAATTCATGAATGCTTTGGAATACAGACCTTTTTTTAATAAGACACTCTCACATTTAGTTATAAAAAAGCATAACTGAAAAAAGGGCCAAAAACTCACCGCTCCTGAAAAACTGTCCATGTGAGGTGCGTAGACCAAAAAAGGGAAATTATTCAAAAAAAGCCTCTATCACTCTATCAATGAAGAAAAGGACTAACAAATTTGGAGATAAAACCACTGTTCTAATGGCAAACGTTTCGGTCACATGTGACCTTTCTCAGTGCCAATTTAGAAAAGCATATAAATTTTAATCCTGCAAGAAAAAGGAAAGTTAGTTATAATATAATTAAAAAATTTGCAAAAAGATGATTTAAAAATGTAAATGAAATAGTAACATACTATATAGCACCTAAATACTTTCTTGATGTGGAAAAAGAAAAAATCTGTGATTTATTTGTCTAGGCTACCACCCAAATAGAAAGTAGCATTTTCTAGAAAGAGATTTATGGGTCATATAGGCTGTTAATTTAACACTTTAATTTAGTACAATTACTGTATAAATATAAAATGATGTATTAAAAATGGTCTATTTAAACTGGTCGTTTTGAGCCACAGTCAATTGTAAAATGACTATAAACACACACATAGGACAGCACATTATACATTGGACTCTTAAATGTCAGAAGAAAAGTTTATTCTGATGATTCTTTATGATACATTTTGCTATTAGTTGAACATTGATGTCTTTTATCTATGTTTGCTGTTGCTTCAGTTTTATGAAAGCAATAAGCCATTTGGGTCTGCATTGCCATTACTCAAAATTCTCATAAATGTCTGTAAATGGAGTTTTGTTTTGATCAAGACACTCATAGATTGACTGTCTCTCAGAGGAGGAGGGGATGAGGCTCTGGTAGACCGAGCTCATCCTGACACTGTTATTTTCTTGGAGTACGGCTGACGATGAGTGGCGCCAATCCTAAACACAAGAGAACCGATCAATCCCACAGACTCTAGTTTATATGAGTTTGATGTTAAAGACTCTTGCCTTTGTGTTTTCTGTGCTGCAGTCTGGATTAGAAGTGCCACCCACCTCCCATGTGACTTCTGCTGTTCGAAAGAATAGTTACTATTTTCTGTGTTAAGATTTACGTTAATCATTGTAATTATTATAATAATATTTTACCTCTTTGCCTGCTTTTTTTGCAGAATCCATGAAAGCAATGATACAAAAACACAATCACCACCACAGCACAGATGCAATATAGCGAATAATTGATCCACTCTGAAAATAATAATTCATAAAACTGATTATCATTGCAGCCATGATTTTAACCTCATGGCCTTGTTATACAATCAATATACCGTATTTTAATCGTTAAAAAGTAAAACAAAGAAGCATTATGATGTCAATGAATAAGTAGGCCTGTTCTCAGACTTTTGTACCCTACCAGTGCATCAACATCTTCACCATAGTTAAGTGTTATTTCAAAAGACTGTGGCTCTTAAAATACTGCAGAGCAACTATAAAGTATTTTGAGCTGAGAATGAAAGGTGGTACGTATGAGTATGTACGTACGTATCCTTAATAAAGCATCATTGTGTGCAGATGGAGTTTGATTCTTGAGTTTGAGGTAAAATGCTGGTGCCTCTGTTGTCCAAAACACTTGAGGAAAAGCAGCAGATATGGAAAAAATTAAGATAAACAAAAATTAAATGCACAGTTTTTCAAGTAATAATCACGTTTTGAGAACAAAAATGTATTATGTTAATAAGGAATAATTCACCCAAAAATACAAATTATGTCATCACTTACTCACCCTACTGTTGTTCCAAACCTGTATGACATTTTTTTTTTTTCTTGAACAAATAGGATACTTTGAAAAACAATGTTGTTGTTTTTTTCCCCTTGCTGTTGAAAGTCAATATCATTTGGACACTAACGTTTTTTAAAATATTGAATTTTGTTTTTCGCAGATGAAAGAAAGGCAGGTTTGAAACAAAATAAAGGTGAGTAAATAGTATTTTTAGGTGTTCATTTCTTGAAACGTAAGAAATCCTCTGGATATTTTGCAGATTGCAGTCTATGAAATTATACGGAAGAAAGTATATCAGCATATTAGCACCAACCACAAGAACAAGCATACATGCAGCATTTCATACTTTGGGACTATAGAGCTTCATTAGAAGATATTTAGAAGAAGAAAAAAAACAATTTTTGAACAAAAATAATGGCTACTCACTTGCGATAGGAAATTTAGGTAATGCTGACAATGCTTCTTACGAGCTTCAAAGGGGCTTTTTGCCCTTGGGCAAAAAGAGACTCCTCCTTAAACATACAGAGCACTCCTTCTCACTGAATACAGACAGACAGGGAGACAGACAGATAGATAAGGTTTGCACAGTGATGTGTATTGTCCAGCAGATGGCCCTGTACATACGCAGTCATCTGAAGTGAGGTTCTTCTCAAATGGAAGGCTGAGGCTGCGCCCTTCTAGTCCAGTCCTCCTCAGAATTAAACACTATGAGACGGTCTAGTATGTGCGCATGGCCCCATGGTCACGGCACAAAAATGCTATCAAAACATAATTTTGGAAAAATACCTTAAATACCTGCAATACAGTGAATGACAACCATCTGCTGTCTCCCAGTGGCTAACATTATTCAATGAAAAAATCAATAATTTGCACTCATATTTTTAAGTAAATTCCACATAGGGAATTAAGTCAAATCTACTTAGCTAAGTTGAGTAAAATTAACAAAGAAAATAAGTAAGTAATTTGGCCAATTAAAGTTTGTAGAGTAATTTCTTCTTAGTTGAAATTTACTTTAATTTAAATTCTCAGTTTCAAGCACATTTACCTCAAACAGTATATCTAAATTAAACCATGCTTTTAAAGTGCATGCTTTACTTAAAAAAACACAGAGATCTCAATACTTGGTACACAATACACAATGACAGTAACATTCATTGGATCATTTTTGAGTATGAATGTGTCATTTTGATAGAACTCCAGATGTCACAAAACAGCAAGTAACTAAACCTAACAACAAACACAATGATAAAATCGTGTCAATAGCCTACAGCTGGAAAACAGTAACAAATGCAACCTTATGAATTATTCATGTCTCAGTGTAGGAACACCAGTATCAGAAAGTTGAGTAGGTTTTACTTTATTAACTTAATTTTATAACAATGATCTTTACGCTTTTTTTAAGCTTAAATTGAGTACTAATATAGAACCTGTGGTAGTTTCAGTCACTGACAAAAGGAAACGTCGTTGACCTTATAATTCTGGCTAAAGAAAATCCTTACAGTGTTAATGACAGGATTTCACGAGTAGCGTGTAAACACGACAGTGTTTCATGTGCTTCTGTAACTCTGACAGAAACAGACATAACCTAGAACAGCTCTATTCCACCCACAACAAAGTTAAACTGTTTACTATATCTTGTCCAAAGAAGTGGTATTAGTTTATTTTGTAGCAAAAGACCATCACATTTGTTAAATCCCAATGAATTGACTAAAGTGACATTTATGAAAATAAGGCATTTCAATAGCTGACTAATAACCTTTGTATTGCCATTAACGTGAAAGTACTGAACCTAAACATATGAGTCTGGTAAAAATGTCACTGGAAATGGATGAATCTTTGGCTTGTCAGTAGTGATTAGTAATTTCCTCCTACCAATGGGAGTCCATCCATCCCCTATTCCTGAACTTTGTTTGTTGATGTCAGTGAGATGACTGGGGTCCCGATCAACCTGAATTCACCCTATTTCGTCAGTGCATTCCAGGGTGTTTTTATCATTAAAAAGTCGATCCATCACACCTCATTAAGAGAGAGAGGGAGAGACAGAGAGAGCACTTCTGTCGAGTCTGAGGACTCAAAGAGCAGGGCTGGGTTTGGCTTCAGAGTGCTTATGTATTAGATAGAGGACCGGCTGCCTTATATCAGGTTTCATTTCTGTACGTGCAGAGTTACTGAACATGTAGAGGGGAAGTGCAGTGTTTGTATACATTGACGGATCGCTTTGCCAGACTATTCCTCCGTAGTAATAGCCTTATGCTGGTTTGTTAGCTGTGAATGAATACTACAGCACTGATAGATAAATACAGATTTTGCCATTTGTAATCGGAGTGCATTGGATACTCGAAAGCACGCCTTCTTTTAATGCATGAAATTAAAAGAGATGGATGGATTTGTTAAAATTTGATTTTAAAAGAAAATATATGCTCTTTTCCAAGTATCTGTGCCAAGATTTCAGACTGTACCATTGTTTTCCTGATTTCCATGATTAGGTTCAATTATGAGATATGTTAGTCCATAGTGTGTTGTCAGCAAAAGCCTACTGCTTTAGCTCCTGTTAAGAAGTGTTCATCTTCTAATGGCATTACTGGAACCTGCCCCGTCCTCCTAAAAGCTCAACATTAATTCCTGAACAACAAGCACTGACGCCAGCCATTAATACAGGTGCTTATTCAGAGCATGCATTATAATAGTGAAAATTAAGGCATTAGAGACATAGTGGAAAAAAATATGTGTGTTTATTTGTTTTTGGTAGAATTTTTAGATTGGATGATTTTTATCTGATTTTATCTATTATTCCCAAATTCAAGATCAAAATGGGTCAAATAAGAGTCTTATTGGATTTTACTGAATATTTTTTATCCTCTTATCTAAAATCCTTATTGCTATCTTAATCTGGAACTAATTCAAAGTTTAAAATGTTTAAATAAAATTGCCAGTCCGCTGTACACAAAGTTGATTTCATTACATCTATTTCTAGTCATTCAGGTCTCAGCCTATTGGCCCTGGCTGAGACCTGAATCAAACCAAGGACACTGCCACACCTTCCACTAACTTCACTTTCTCACACACCCCTCGCCTGACCGGAAGGGGTGGAGGTACTGGTCTTCTCATCACAAACGATTGGAAATTTTATCCTTTACCACTTCTGTGTGACAACAGCTCATTTGAATTGCATTCAATTACCATCACTAGGCCTATTAAAATCCATTTTGTAGTTGTCTATCGTCCACCAGGTCAACTTGGCAGTTTCTTGGAGGAGCTTAATGTGCTACTCTCATCCTTCCCTGAGGATGGTACTCCTCTCGTAGTTCTTGGAGACTTCAACATCCACTTAGAAAAACCTCAGGCTGCTGATTTTCACACTCTGCTTGCCTCATTCGACCTCAAACGAGTATCTACAATGGCTACTCACAAATCAGGTAACCAGTTAGACCTTATTCACACGCGCTACTGCTCCACTGACCACACACTGGTCACTCCGCTGCACACCTCAGATCACTTCCTCCTCACTCTCAACCAGGGGTGTGAACCGACACTGGTCTCACGGTTCGGTTCGATTACGATTATCATGTCATCAATTCAGTTTAATTCGATATCACGATGCACCGCATCCTCAATTTTAAATTTGTGTGCGTGTGCTCGCCTGTTCGGGAAGTCGCAGTGACAGAAACAGTGACATTCCGGTTTAAGTTTCAAGGGAGCAAAGCTTGTTTATGCCATTAAGAAAAGGAAAATTTGTCAAATAAAGTTTGTTTTAAAGAAATGTTCATTTAAAAGCAGCGCTCATTAATCAGTGTATTATGTTACCATTAAAGAGGCGCGCATCAACCGTCGCCGAGTCCGCTGTTGAAGGTGACGATCATCCATTTATAATCACGCATAAAAACACAGAATAACTGTAATTTGACCGTCGGGTGCGGATACTTAAATCAGAGAGAGTTATTGGGGCGGGTGGATGATTTATTTTTGGCTGTGGATTCGGGTGGCGTTGGAGCTCATCCGCGCGTCTCTAAAGCAGTCAGACTCTGCCAGGCGCTAACAGCTCGCGGTGAAAATGGCTAACGTGGTTTATCAAGCTAGTGGTATTACCTCCTGCATATTCTATGTGTGCGTGACATGAGCGCACACAGCGCGTGTCTTCTGCAGGTCGTGCTTACCAGGTTGTTCAACAAAGCCGAAATGTGCCCAGATGTCGGCTTTAAAGTAGTTGGAGCATTTTTAATTTTCTCGCATTCGCGTCTCGCCTCCCTCTGCCGTTGTATGCTACCGTGACAAAGCACGTACGCGACAAATGACGTCAGAAAAGCGTCAGTACATTATAATCAGTTATGGTCTGTTACTGAACCGATACCGAATCGTCCTCGTCTGCATCGCGATGCATCGTAGAAACGATTAATTTCGACACCCCTACTCTCAACCTCAACCTGCCTCAGAACACAACACAAACTCCTCCACAGGTCACCTTTCGGCGAAACCTCTCACCCTCTCGCCTATCCTCTTTGGTCTCATCCACACTTCCTCCACCTGATCAGCTCTCAGCACTAGATAACAGTGCAACTGATACTCTTTTCTCCACTTTAACATCCTGCTTGGACAACTTCTGCCCCCTTTCCTCCAGGCCAGCCCGCACCACCCTCTCTGCCCCCTGGTTATCTGATGTTCTCCGCGAACATCGTTCTAAACTCAGGGTGCAGAGAGGAAGTGGCGAAATCGAAAGATCCTACTGACCTTGGTCTTTGTCAATCTGTCCTCTCTTCCTTCTCTGCTAATATCTCTACTGCTAAAATTACTTACTTTCACAACAAAATTAACAATTCTTTTGACTCTCGCATGCTTTTCAAAACCTTCTCCTCTCTTCTCAACCCTCCTCCTTCTCCTCCTTCATCAACCCTAACAGGAGACGATTTCACCACATTCTTCATAAAAAAAAAGAACCATCAGCGGCCAATTTACCAAACCACTGACACACTACTGACACACACATCTTACCAGCTAACACACACATTCTACCCTCCTTCTCTCTGATTTCAGAGGCAGAAGTCTCCAAACTACTCCTTTCCAATCGCCCTACTACCTGTCCGCTTGATCCTATTCCCACTAATCTACTTCAAGCCATTTCTTCCTCAGTGTTACCCGCACATACGCACATCATAAACACCTCTCTTCATACTGGTACTTTTCCCACAGCATTTAAGCAAGCTCGGGTAACCCCACTGCTTAAGAAACCCACTCTAAATCCAGCACATCTGGAAAATTACAGACCGGTATGCCTTCTTCCATTCGTTGCGAAAACACTTGAACGAGTTGTTTTCAACCAGATATCTTCCTTTTGTACACAGAACAACCTCCTGGACAACAACCAGTCTGGTTTCAAAAGCGGGCACTCAACTGAGACTGCCCTGCTCTCGGTAATTGAAGCTCTGAGACTGGCAAGAGCAGCTACCAAATCCTCAGTTCTCATCCTGCTGGAACTGTCTGCTGCCTTTGACACAGTTAACCACCAGATCCTCCTGTTAATGTTAAAGATGAAGGGCATCTCAGGAACCGCACTACAATGGGTTAAGTCTTACCTCTCAGGTAGGACCTTCAGGGTGTCGTGGAGGGGTGAGGAGTCCAAGACCCTATATCTAGCTACTAGGGTGACTCAGGGCTCAGTGCTTGGACCACTTCTCTTCTCCATCTACATGACATCCCTAGGATCTGTGATTCAGAAACATGGCTCCCTATCACTGCTACGCTGATGACACACAACTCTACCTCTCATACCAGCCTGATGATCCGATGGTTGCTGCTCGCATCTCAGCCTGCCTGACAGACATTTCTGGCTGGATGAAGGACCACCACCTTCAACTAAACCTTGCGAAGACAGAGTTGTTTGTGGTCCCGGCCAACCCAACACTACACCACAACTTCTCCATTCAGCTAGGTTCATCATCCATAACTCCATCAAGGTCAGCCAGGAACCTTGGAGTTGTGATTGATGATCAAACTTTACAGACCACATTGCTAGAACTGCCCGATCCTGCAGATTTGCCTTTTACAACATTAGGAGAATCAGGCCCTTCCTGTCAGAGCATGCTACACAACTCCTTATCCAAGCACTTGTTCTATCCAGACTGGACTATTGTAATGCTCTCCTAGCAGGTGTACCAGCTTGCACTGTCAAACCTCTGCAACTGATCCAAAATGCTGCAGCTAGAGTGGTCTTTAAAGAGCCGAAGAGAGCACACATCACTCCTCCACTCACAAAATTGCACTGGTTGCCAGTTGCCGCTGGCATCAAATCTTCAGACTTACGTGCCATCCAGAAACTTGCGCTCTGCAAGTGAACGCCGTCTTGTGCTGCCATCTCAAAGAGGCACAAAATCTCTTTCTCTGACCTTTTTTCTGGTCTGTTCCATGGTGGTGGAATGACCTACCCAACTCAACCAGAGCTGCTTAGTCCATGGCCATTTTCAAGAAACGGCTGAAGACGCATCTTTTTCGGCAACACTTGATCTATTAATATTAACACTTTATCTTCTATTCTATATCTATTATCTTTATTAAAAAAAGTACACGTACTGCATTAGATTAAACTGGGAAGGGTCATAGCACAGGGTCATAGTTAGTTTAACTGCTTCTATTGTTCTCATTTGTAAGTCGCTTTGGATAAAAGCATCTGCTAAATGAAATGAATAAATGTAAATGTAAAAATGGAACAAGTAAGAGTCCGTTGGGATTCTGATAAATAAAGTAACATTTATGTTGCAAATCATTCATGCACTATTTTATTCATTCATTCATTCATTCCACTAATTCATTCACTAATTCAGGTTATTGTTTCCAAATTATGATAGAAATGTAATGTTTTATTTTATTTATTTTTATGTGGGTAACCTCTTATCAAAATCTTAATGTCATTTCTATCATAATTTGGAACTGATCCAAAAATAAAAATGGATCAAATAATAATCCACTTGGATTCTACTGGATGCAGCAAATTCATGTTTATTTGTTGTTGGTTGGTCTCAGATTATTGTTTCCAAATCATGATTCATTGGCATTCCTTTAGGATTTTTATGAATTTTGTATCTGGAGGGTGTATTTAGGTTTGAGGTGTAACATTAATTATAATTTGAAGATGACATTTCAGACATTTAGATGTTCCCCAGAGATTACCATTACATTTTAAATATCTACATTGTAGTATTGTTTCTATTTTTTGTCTGGTCCTGTTGTCATGTCTGACATTTATAATCTTTGTATGGCTCTTTTAACTAGAAAAACAGCTATTTGATAAAAAAAGGAGGGGGAGGTGTGAGAGATGGGTTGATGCTGGCAGTAGAAACAGTGTTTGATCTCACATTGTGTTTGGTTGACTTAAAGCTACCATTAAGACTTTATTGATTCCTTCATCTAACTGAGCCATTATAGCTCTCTCCTCTTCTCTCCCGCTATGCTATAAACAGGAAAACCTGTGAGCTAATGTTGTCTCCTCTGGTTGTCCCATTCCATGCAGAGGCCTTGCCCTGCTTCACTCGAGAGGAAGGAGAGAGAGGGAAAGTGCTCCAGATGGAACAGATATGTGGGTGGATGGAGGCTGGGAAATCGGTAGGGGAGGGCGTCCCTGGAATCTGATCCCCCTAGTATCTCTCCCTCTCTTCGGCTTTCTGCCCTGTTTGGAAATGTGACTTTTCCCCAAGTCCCCAGACAGAAGGCAAGGAAGGAAAAAAGAGAGAGAGAGGGAGTTGTGAGAGAGGGAGTTGTGGTCAGGGAAAAAGGACCAGTAGTCACAGGGGTTTGACTTTGCAGTCAGGGTTAGTAAGGCTAGGAAAGTGAGCGATGGATAAAAAAAGGGATGGAGTGGTCATAGATGAGCAGAGAGGAAGAGACACAGAAGGAGGGGTGGGATGGACAGAGAGGTGAAGATAAACTGCCCATTGCAGATTATTACGGGACAAGAGAGGGCAAGAGAAGCGAGCGAGCGAGGGAGGGAGGGAGGGAGGGAGGGAGGGAGGAAGAACCTGAACTGTACAGTGCAAGTTGAAAGAAGAGACAAAAGCACTTGATGCTGACTCTGAGGAAACAGATGATGGAAAAGATGAGGGCGCTTGACTGATGGCAGAACCCCCGAGAAGGAGGAGAGACGAGAAACCGCATTCTTCGGGACCACTCCCAAGACGTATCACCGAACTTAATGGGCCATTTGAAAGGTTTGATGGGGTCAAGAATTGTGAACTTCACTGGATTTGCACCTAGTTAAAGACAGATCCACCCAATCTGCAAAGTATTGAGGTATTTTTACCGCTGCCACAGGAAGTAACTTATAGCTTTTCTCTTATTTTTTTTTTTTTTTTTGGCTGATTTGCATCAACCTGGTGTAACACGCAGGAGACCGCCGAATGCTTTGGACCAGGATTCGAAATGTCACCTCAGTTCTTGTCGCAGTGACCGAGGCAGTGCCAGATGTTGATCCTGCATATAACTAAACGGAGTATTTTTTTAATTAATTCTGCATGGACTATTATTCATGTTTGATGCAGTAGGGTGCCCATTAGTCTCATATTTCCATGTCAGCATCTACAAAATGCGGATTTAAGAGCCACTTAGGACTTGAAATGAAATATGATCGTTTTAACAGCTAAATTAGTCCATTGCTTCCAAGTCCCAATTCCACGTTGCACTCGTCTGGATCTGTGGAATGAATCTCCGTTCTCTTGTGCCTCTTGCTTTACACCGAAACCTACACCTTTGGATCAACAATCTTGAATATCACAGCGTCGCCACAGCACTTCGTCACGACAGAGTTTAAAATGCTCTTGTCTGTTGTTGACACTTACAAATAACATTTGCGGCCAAGGATGGATTTTACACATCTGGACTGTGTACGAAAACTGCAATCCAGCTCTTTATTTATGCGATGGGGCTTTCAAGAAAAAATGACCTAACATGGAAACACTGACTTCTCCTCTCACCTCCAAAATAAGTGTAACTAGACCGGACTCTTTTTCCCATGCACACTGCTAGCTTGACGTTCTGCCAAAAATATCCCCTGGTTTTTCTTTTAAATATTCTTCAGAGGAACTACTGAAATGAATCTTTCCTTTTGAGACGTCCTGCATCTGGCGCCATGCTATAACGGCCAGTTGGCTTTGTCCCGTGTTAGTACAGAGATTAATACTTTCACTTCCAGTAGTTCTAGAAGTTCTTGTGCCAAGAATCTTTATTCATTGCAGCCATGGGTATTCAGGGAATGGAGCTGTTTGCCATCGGAGTGGTCATCATTCTGTTTGTGGCTGTTCTCAAACAGTTCGGCATTCTGGAGCCCATGTCGCTGGAAGGTAAGGAGCATTCTAGAACTGAGGTCCTCCCCTTTGTTGTCATGGTGATATGCTTGACCAATGAGGCCCTTGGGGCCGGGGTTGCGTCAGGTGCACCCCGATGATAGATAGCGTTAACAAATCTGATGTTGTGATGTTTGTGTTAAAGTGAAGGAAAGGTATTGCACTCTCACAGAATGCAATAATAGATTGTTCCTGTTGAGTTTTTCCTGCTTGTGAGTTTTGAAGGTCACTGGGTCTTATTTGGCTGGTAGGCGATCATTTGAAGTTTGAAGCATTTTATCACAATTTTTGCTCTACTGTAGGCAAATATGAGCACAACACATACCTGTTACATCATGTGTTAAAGTGGGACTGCAGCACTGGGTGGGAACAAAACTGTCCTAAATGTGTTAAAATCTGACAACCTCCCCTTTGGGATGTTCTCAAATGCACAAATAATTCCTAAATGCTAATAAAAGGTAAATTCATAATATATTTTTTTAATTAATCATAATTGACGTGTATTATTTGCTTATTAATTAGATTATTGTATTTATAAAAACAACTGAAGGCCACATGTCCTCACTTAAGTAGTATGTTGTTTTAGTAGTTGACTTTAAAAGTGAAAATGCTACACATCTAAAAAATATTTTTAACAGTATTTTGTCTATTCTTTCATAATTAACATGCTTGCTGTTTTTATGGCCTTATTTGTGCTTAAAATGTTGCACTTGACCATTTAAAATACATTTAAAATATACAATTTTAAATAATGATGGCCAAATGGTGATTAAAATGGTGGAAAAACTGTGAGATGGTGCCCAGTTAAATAAAAAAAAAATATATATATATAAGAAATACAGATTTCCCTTTATGCATTTGTTAAAATTTAAACTAATATCTTGAAAATTTATTCATGGACTTGCTGTATGTGCTATAAACAAATAGCAGATTATACATGTTTGGGTGTGTCTGTTATTAATGACACGTGTTTTAGGACACTTTTACTGTTTAGGTTTATGATGTGCTAGTATGTTTTTCTTATTTACAACATACTCAAAGACAAGGAACTTATTGAGAGTGTTATATTGGTGTAAGAAATACTATACTCACTCTCTCTCTCTCTCTCTCTCTCTCTCTCTCTCTCTCTCTCTCTCTCTCACACACACACACACACACACACACACAAACACACTCTCTTTTTCTCTCTCTCTCTCTCTCTTTGAATCAAAACCCAGTCTAACATTACCCTTCATTCATTATGTATGCTTTATCGAACAGGCTTTCTTTACGGTTACCTAAAAATGGGTCCGTTGGTCTCTGGTCCTGAAGGGCACTGTCCATTTCCCTCTCACCCCTCGCTTCATCACAAGATCATACCCAATCATACTTTTCTAAAAGTACAGATCAGAGTCAGTGCCTTCATATAGATGCACTTGCTCTGGAGTCACAAAGTTTGAGATTGGAGATATTTTTATTTTCTCCAGTTTTCCACATTTTTTTCTGTTGTCTGGTGGACGTGCTTTGTGTCATGTCGCATTTTTGTTGTCTTGAATTACTTCAAACTATCAAGACATAAAGAATAATGAAAAGATTGGCCTAGTACGATGTGCAATATTTAGCATCTGTGTGTCATATTTTAACATTCATATTATTGGCTGGTTAATCTGTTGGTACAGTTGTTTATTTTTGATCGATATCCCTAAATGGTCTTGACATTTGTGTCTCTTCTGTTTGACTTTCAGGAAAAGAAGTAATTGGTCACTGTTATTGACAAGCATCAATCTAAACTTATTTACAATTTTTATTATTAAAGGTACGCTCAGTAATTTCTTTTCTATAAAAAGAATTACAAATGAAATCATCGGCATTATTGAAATGTGCATTGAATTGCACTTTTGATTAAAATCATGAACATTCATATGAGAACAATTCAGTCTTATCAGTGTCCTGATAAAAATAAAACTAGATTAATTTCATACATAATTTTGCAATAATTATTTTGATCACTGTCTGTGGCTTAAAGGATTAGTTCACTTCGGTAGTTTCAATACAAATTGTAGTTTCAATGGAGCTTCAAAGGGCTCTACACGATCCCAGCCGAGGAATAAGGGTCTAATCCAGCGAAACAATTGGTCATTTTATAAAAGAATTAAAAAAATAAAAACATTTATTTACTTTTTAACCACAAATGCTCTTCTTGCACTAGCTGTGACTGGCCACACATTACATAATCGTGTTGAAAGGTCACACGTGACGTAGGCGGAATTACTGACCTAGTATTTACAAAGCGAATGTGCAAAGATTAAGTCAAACGGCATTTACAAAAAGAATACATAAATAAAAGGTAAAACAATGATGTCGGACGATTTTGAAGTTGGAGGAGAAAATGAGATGGAGTTTTTCGCCCTACCTTACCTTTTTCCATCTACGTCAGGTTACCGCCTGACCTTTCCAACGTGATTACGTAATGCGTGAAGTCGTGGACGTGCAAGACGATCATTTGTGGTTAAAAATGTCATGATTCCTGTCTTGTGTACATCCTTGTCTTGTGTGGACCTTTTGTTATTTCCTGTCTTGTGCCATGTTTTGTAGTTCTTTGTAGTTTTTCATGTTGATTAGTCTTCCCCAGGTGTGTCTTGTTAGCTTGTTAAAGGCATACTATGCAAGATTTGTACCTTAATATAACAGCTTCGAAATCATTTCGATGGTAAACGAACTCGTAGTAGGGCGAATCATCCCGATAGCAAAGCAGGGGGGGGGATGCCGCCTGCAAAACCAGCAATGCAAGTTTGAGAGGTGGCGTCCCGACAAATCTCGTGAGAATCACGACTTGCTTTACGGCACGACGACAAAGTCGACGAAGAACGTTTTCGGAAGAGTCAAGGAAAAGAAAACGAGAAAGTGAGACACAAGAGTCCCACTCGGTTAGGCTTTCACTCGTTGGCGAGAGCCAAAAAGCATTAAAGGATGCAACAGCGATGCTGACCTGGCGTTCTTGTTGATGGACTAGTAAGTAAATATCTTATTTGTAAACTTGCTTGCGTTCTATGTTGTATGTTGTTGCGCTTGCTTGTTGTATGTCATTTTTTACGAAGTTGTTTATTCATCCATTGTTGATAATAAGACCAGTCCACTAATTTCCACATATGTCCAGCTAGCTATCGATTAGCAGAGCTGTTAGCAGACTTGATAACAAACACTCGTTTCTCTTACATGTTTTTGCGTTATGTTTTATTGCCCAGCTTACCTCACAAGCAAGTTTACTAGCTGAACTCAGGTGTTTT
This sequence comes from Squalius cephalus, assembly GCF_949319135.1. Taxonomy (NCBI): domain Eukaryota; kingdom Metazoa; phylum Chordata; class Actinopteri; order Cypriniformes; family Leuciscidae; genus Squalius; species Squalius cephalus. The sequence continues at coordinate 20,165,535 of NC_137137.1, read as the reverse complement.
GATGTGTATTTATCACGTAGTCCTTTGTCTGGTTCAGTTTTCGTATGGCATGTGTACAAACTTTAGCTGGCATAATTGTATGAAATCGTGAAACATTACCTCGTCAGTAGACATCTTCAGAGGCTATCTGTGCCTGTTCGATGTCCAACGCTTCCATCCTACTGAACAGGTACCGATATATGGGGGGAGGGGATCAGGTCGTGAGTGCAGAGGCGGCTCTGCGTGAGTGGTATTTACGACAGTAACGTTAAATACAAGTACTCCATAGCGACTCTAGGGGTCGCTGTTTGACAAAAACGGAAAACTTCATAGTGTTTGCACATAATGTGCAAACACATTTACGTTGCATTTCTGCTATGGCAACGTCGCTGTGTATGTGCTTGCAACATTGTAACCACGTAGAATTGTAAGACGTGACAGGGCTGTTGCAACGTTGTTGCATGACATTCATCAACTGTCAGCTGGGTCATTTTTAATTAGTCAGATAATTGATAATTATATACTTTTTAAATATTGTTTATCCTTATTATTATTTATGGGCCTAACAGTAAATTAATTATAATCAACACCTGCAAGTGTACACTTTGAAAAGTAAAAATGACATAGAAGGTTAGCTAATTCAACTTTATTAAAACATGATTTATTAGACATGATAGGCTAGCATAAATAGCAGACAAATCAAAGGAAAAAAATAAACAAGTTTGCGAGCGGTTACAAACAATTTATTCTCTCTGTGCGTTTTCAAAAAAGAAAAAAACATTAACGTGCAACAAGTACGCGCTTAAGTCGCTGTCTGTTCAAGGAATTCTGAAATGTCAATTACTCATCATTAAAGTCATTTTGGTTTCATTGTGGCTTATAACTTTTGGCATAAAGTTGACCAGAATATGTTCAACTCTTTTCCTAACGGTAAGAATTAAAGGCACACTATGCAGTTTCTGTTTTTCTCAAACAGCGACTCTGGAATAGGCTACTTGTGGAGTAACGTTACTGTCGTAAATACCACTCACGCAGAGCCGTCTCTGCACTCTTCCGACCGCGCTTTCTTCGTTTTCTTCGTCGACTCTGCCATGATTCACGTCTGAAATGCGTGCTAGTGTCTTCCATAGAGGCTGCTTCATATGTTGTTGATGTATGTGACGTCGTGCTGTAAAGCAAGTCATGATTCTCGCGAGATTTGGCGGGGCACCAGCTCTCAAACTTGCATTGTTTTCCATCAAAATGATTTCGAAGCTGTTATATTAAGGTACAAATCTTGCATAGTGTGCCTTTAAAGGATGAATACTAAAAAATATATATAGCTAGCACACACTAGTAGCTACTGTAATTTACACAGGATCGCAAACTCCATGAATTATCAGCTAACGTTATTCTGTCCCTTCAGTTAGACTGAACAAATAAATGTCACATTAGACAAGGAAGTTGTAGGTTGTGTTTGAATAATTACGTATCTTATTTAGCTGAGGTAAATTAAATGCAATTCTCTTGTATCCTTGCTTGATGAAGAATGAGACAACACAATGAGCCCAACGGTCGACTGAAATTTTAAAGGCTGATTTTCGCGCTTCAGGGCAGTGACGAGTACATATGTCGTCCAGTGGTTGTCAAGACACCCTCGGCACAACCTTAAGCTATGGCCCTGAATGGTGGTCCAATGTCAACATCGTGACAACGCTGTAACAACCTTCACCACACAACGTAGTTATATAAACCTTTTGGTCATGTTGTTAAAACGTTGTTAGAAGGTTGGGTACGTTGTGCCAACGTTCTGTGTTTGCTGGGTTCTTTGTCAGGTCTTGTCCTACATGTACTTTGGTGTGTCTCATTCTGTTCTCGGGGGGAATGTAAATTATCAGGAATTTTCAATTCTGAAGTGAACTAGTCCTTTAAGCTGGTTTGCTGGTCTTATCTTTTCTTCAAACCATATCAGACTGGAATGGTTTGCCTATTTTCAAGGGGTTTTGGCGACTGGTCAGCTGTCAGGTTGGGAAATCAGGGTAGCCCAGATAATACCAGCTGAGACCAGCAAACCAATTTAGGCTGGTTTCTGCAGTTTTTCTGCAGGGATATACAGCATAGGCACTAGGAAGGTCATATATTCATCCAGTGATACAACATGTCGCCTGTTTTTCGTGCAAATAAACACTTCATCAGCTGGAAGGGTCTGAGTGCCTCATGTAATCTATACATAAATCTTTTGTCCATTATTGGCCCTTGAGCCGGACCACCCAACGGATCAGCAGGGGACTATTTTTAGCTCTGTGGCATCACTTACTACATCTCTGACTATTCCTGAACGCCGTGTTTCAGGAGGGTGAAGTTTATTTTGGGTTTCTGATTGGGTTTCTGGTTGTGTGAATCTAATACGCAATCAGAGACGGTGAAGTATTACTTGTGAAGGGAAGCGTGCTTAATGATCAATATGTGCCGGCTCTGAGAGGAATTTGATCTGTCAACTCTTATTTATTCAACTTCCTTGTGTCTGTTCATAGTATATAATGCAAATAGTGCACCGCAGATTTGAACCATCAGCCATCAGAGCGATATTTCTTTAAATGATCTCAAACTCAGATGAGGAAAATTTACCAAGTTTTGAGTTGAAACCAAGGGGTTAAAGGGTTAGTTCACCCAAAAATGAAAATTATGTCAGTAATTACTCACCCTCATGTTGTTCCAACCCCGTAAGACCTTCGTTCATCTTCGGAACACAAATTAAGATATTTTTGATTAAATCTGAGAGCTGTCTCACTCCTCCATAGAGTTCTATAGACATTATAACTTGCTGGCCCAGAAAATGTATTAAAGACATCGTTAATATAGTCCAAGTGACTCCAGTGGCTCAATCTTAAGTTTATAATGCGACGAGAATACTTTTTGTTAGCAAAAAAAAACAAAAATAACGACTTTATTCCACTTTTCATTTCCTTCTCTCTGGGCCTCGAGTGAGTTCACGTAGTGTTTAAGCGTAGCGCGTCTGTGTTTCACATCACCACGTAGGCTCACTATTGGCCGACGCAGATCATGTGTGTGATACGTGGTGATGTGCACAGACGCGCTACGCTTAAACACTACGTGAAAAGACTCGAGGCCCAGAGAGAAGGAAATGAAAAGTGGAATAAAGTCGTTATTTTTGTTTGTTTTTGCGCACAAAAAGTATTCTCGTCGCTTTATAAATTTAAGATTGAGCCACTGGAGTCACTTGGACTATATTAACGATGTCTTTAATACATTTTCTGGGCCAGCAAGTTATAATGTCTATAGAAGTCTATGGAGGAGTGAGACAGCTCTCAGATTTAATAAAAAATATCTTAATTTGTGTTCCGAAGATGAACGAAGGTCTTACGGGGTTGGAACAACATGAGGGTGAGTAATTACTGACAGAATTTTCATTTTTAGGTGAACTAACCCTTTAAAGTCCAACTGAAATCAAAATTGACCCTATTTACTTTGTTAGCGCATATTACTAGTCTTGTGGTGAAAAATGAATCCGTGCAAGTTAATACACAGAAAAAAATTGTTTGCCGTCGTAATCTTTAATCAAAGTCTGAAAAGTTACTTCCGGTCTGGAATGGCGTTCCTTCTCTGATGATGTAGGTCTGACGGCTTGGGTTGGGAAACGCTTAACCACTCCCCTCAAACCGTTAGTCTGCTATGAGTGAGAGATGGAGAGGAGGAGCGCTAGTGTAAAACCCTGCCCTCTGTTCAATATTCCTTTTCACTGGGAAATACGTCACAACACTGGAGAAAAGTCGTTTGCAACTTCCGGTTCATGCAGACTTTAAAGTTTGGCTGATTAAGAATGTTTAGAAAAATTTCTCTATTGATGGCAAATGAGATTTATAGTATAGGGATCACAAATTGTAGCACTCTTTGACTTCATCATAAGCAGAATACAATAGATCTAGAATCTAGAATAGGTCTGGGGAGTATGTTCCCAAAGACGAAAGGAACCATCCAGACTTTCTTCAGTGACTGGTGCAAAAGCAAACATCTGCCATGGTATGGGGATGCATCATTGCAAACGGCATGGTTGATTGGTTGAGAGTTCACACCACAGCTATAACGATAACGGCACAGAGAAACGATATTGTTGGAATCCCTTTCAGAATGATTTTATCCAGCTGATGAACAATGAAAACATTGACAGTCAATCAGAATCAATCTTGCTATAGCTCAAGCATTTAAAGCGGAAGACAAGCACGCGTTTAGAATAAACAGAACAATATGATCAGCTGGTGTAGGCGCTAATATTGTTATCTTTATAGTTATCTTTATAGTCATCGTTCTCTGTGTTAACGGGCCTTAATGGTAAAGATTCATTGACCTTTGACCTCTAAAATGCATTAACACTGTTCATGAGCTTACAAAACTGAAAACATTAGAAGCTGTATTTTTCAATTCCCTCTGAAAATTGACATTTTCTGCACTGCTGTCATAAAGTAGTTGTGCAATACAAAATCTTAAAGATCACACTTGGCAAGTGAGCAGTGAATAAGGCTGCGAGTAGGAGGATAAATGAAGAACGGTCTCTGTAGATCTCTGTCATATCACAAAGGCTGAAATACAGAGAGAACAATTAGTCGTGGGAAACTGGTTCACAAGGCAAGGGAAGCAGGATTTAGGGCACCTTATGAGTGTGTATCTATTCCAACAACTTCAAATATTAAAGAGGACCTATTATGCTTTTCTACATTTTCAACTTTATTTACTGTAATGTTACTGTGTGAGCATGAAAAAGGTCTGCAAAGTTACAAAGGGAGTTATTCTCTATATCAGTAAGCACTACTTCTGATTCTGAACTCCCTGACTGTATAGCCTTGTGTTTTCTTCCGGGAACGTCAGTTTCACAATATTCCTCATTTAAATATTTCCAGCCCAAGGATTATGCAAAATAAAGGGAACGAGGCCTGGTTGAGTTGTGGTAGTAGTGTCTTGTGGTAATGGTTAGGGGCGTGACATTTCCAAAACCAAAAACCAAATCACAACACTGATCCAGCCCACCAATCAGAGCACACTGCGCTTTTCGAAAGGAGGGGCTTCATAGTAACAATAACTAAACAGGGCCACGTTTCCCATACAACCACGTAACTCACTGCCTAACCAACATAGTAAGACTTAGTGTCCAAGAGTATGGTCTATTTAAGTCCATATGTCATTTTAACAAGAAATATGCTTCTAACCACAGCTTAAGAGCTGTAGTTCCAACCATCTAAGTTTGTGATGCTGTTTGCGTTCATTGGAACTCATAGTTCATTGGAACTATGGATTCAGGAAACACCAAATCGTTGATGTATTGTTAATGACAGAATATTGGTAATATTGGTAATGAAAGAACTTGCAATCATAGTTGGTTAACGATTTTTTGGGAAATGCATCCCAGAGCATTTCAGACAGACTGGGAACAGAGGTGCTGCAACAGTGCAAAATATGTGAAAAATAATGTGGGTTTTGAACATTCAAGCATGAAAGCAGGGTATACTATTCATGTACTCCCCAAATCAAAATCAAGACTTTGTAAAAGGGCATAATATTAAATTCCATTCCAGAATAAAACCCTATCAAAAGCATAAAATCTTTTTACTTGTGTCAGGGAACATTCATTTGAAAGATTTATGTAGTCTATTTATTCATTTAAAGCATCATTTTTATCATCATGTCAAAGTTCAAGATTCATGTTAGGGTTGTGTCTAAATCTAATTGGGACAAACTTGTCTCCTGAGTGGGAGTTTTCTCAATTCCCTCTGAAAATTGTGTCAGAGTGAACTTTTAAATAGACGTGAGAAGAGTAGAGGCAAAGAAATAATGAGAGATGAGAGTTACCAGCATATATCTGGACTTCAGAGTCATTTTGGACACAAGACTAAGACAAGATGACACCATAAGTGTCATCTTTTTGTTTCATCCATGTTTTATTGACTTTTTGGACAAGCGGACCAGATATTTATAGACACGGGACTTCTGCCCGTCTTTGTACCTCAAATATGTTATCGGCTTTACAGGATTTTTATGATTCATTCATGAAGCTTGTGGAATTAACAGTCTAAAACAGGACTAACCTGGAAGAACAAGTGTTGGAAGACGTGCAGTGAAAGAGTGTTGAGGGACAGAGTGTCAGGATGAGTGTGAGGTGGGAGACAGAGGGGTTACAGACCGTGGGCATCGTCTGCCTGGTCTTAATGTTTCTCAAACTCATGCATCTGCTCGGACTCATAGACATAACTGAGACAGGTAAGAGAGAGAGAGGCGCTAGCAAACGTCATTTCAGGGGTTGGTTGAAAATGGAGCCTTTTGATATTGTTTATATGTCATATATTTACATGAACTTGAAAGAATATTCTGGGTTAAATTTGATTCAATTTGGCATTTTATCAAAATATCTAAACTTCCTTAAAACAGAATTACTTTGAGAGGCAAAATTGCATAATATTCAGAGAATTTATTTTGAATTAAGTTGATTTTTCTTACCCCATAACAATTTTCTTTCCTGTAATAAGCATAAATCTCAAATTTTTTTGTTAGATTGAAGCTTAAAAGGCTAATATTTTGGTGTAATTTAATTAATTTTAATATATTTTGTTCCCTGAAGCTTCATTATGTGCAGTGATATTTTAGTATTAGTATTATTTAGTATGTAGTATTATTTATATACTTTATAGTATTTATTAATATTTTGAATGAGTTTAGTAATTTTCACTGTAAAAAAAGTTGCTGCCTTACATTAAGTACAATCAACTTGGATATTTAAATCATTTGAACTTAAATTACATTAAACTGGCTTAAAATGTTGTTAAATCTTGCTTAACAAAAAAAAGTTGAAAATTGCTTAACTTATTTTGATGATTGTTGTCATAACTTATTGATCATATATTTTTAATTTTAGTTAACAATTACAACACTGATTATTTGAAGACCTCCATCTTTTTTTGTGATTTTTGTTCTAATTTTTGTGGCTTTTCTGTTTCTCTCTCTTTCTCTCCCTTTCTGTCCTTCTCTTACCACCCTATCTCACTTTTTGTCTGTTTTTGTTAAGACGGTGAGTGTAAGCATCGGCCTATTATTTTAGTTATCTACCTTCTTTTCTTTAGCTCTTTCTTCATTATGTGATTGATGATGACTATATGCTAACTCATATCCAGACACTAGCAGAGCTGAGAAGAAACAAATAGTTAAACCCACGTATAAATCATTTATAAGTTTTATAAATTTATAAATTATAAATCCACCCATTATAATTGCTTTAGTGCCATGTAAACACTTAAAATAAAGTAATTCACATTGACATCAGCAGTCAATCACATTGAAAAATAAAGTGCTACCCTGTCTTTCAAACCTCCATCTCTATCCTCTTCCTGCCTGTCTTTGACTTTTATGCTAACTCTTTTGCTTTCACCCCTCTTCCTCTTCTCTCTCTCCTTGCAACCACTTTTAAATGCTCTCTCACCCCATCCCACCCTGCATCCCATACACTCACCCCCTTCCCAACCTCTTCCCTCTTTTTCTCTCTGCTTTCCCCTTCTTCCTCTCTCTTTTTTTTCCTCTTTCTCTCCCATAGACAGCAGTGACAGTGACCTAGAGCTGTCCACGGTGAGACATCAGCCTGAGGGTCTGGAGCAGCTGCAGGCTCAGACCAAATTCACCAAGAAGGAGCTGCAGTCCCTTTATAGGGGCTTCAAAAATGTAAGTGTCTGTGAAGGAGAGGGGGGAAATAAGGGTTAATGTTGAGGTACGGTAGGTAGTTCAGTATTTACTGTGTTTGGTCAGCGGTCAAACTATCAAGACTGTTGCAAGTAGTGATGGGACGGTTGATACCTGGGCTCCGACACAGTTTTCAAATATTGTATCACAAACTGTACCAATGCTTTTATCGAAATTACAATACCACGTGATTAATGACATTTGAAGCTTCGAACGTCATGCGGTATCGGAAGGTCTGAACAGCTGATTTGAAAAAAATTGGTGCTGAAGGGATTTGTTAGATTTCACGAGTTCACACTTACAAATAAGTTAGATAGAGTATGCATATTTGGCATGCTGTCCGGGGAGAGGGCTCCGAGCTCGGATATTGCCCCCGAACCCAGAGTACTCCCCCCATATTGCTGGTTAGGAAGTAACAGGCGAGTGTGAGGAGACTGGGTGGGTGGAGGGATGCTGAAAAACTGTTGAGGAACATTGGTGAGTCAAATGAGTATACAGTATGTAGGTCTCCACTCATGCTGATTGGATAGACTTGTTGATTAATGATTGTTGACAGCTGGTTGGAATGATGTGATAATTGGATCAATTATTTGAACGTGCTCCTCCCGAACTTTGTTAATAAAACATCATATGGTGGACAAAACAAGTCTGAACACCAGGTGTCGCAAATGTGCCAACAATTGTGATTGTGTTAAAAGCTTCTAGAACCCACCCCATCCCACCCCTGATAGACTTCAAAAAAATAAAAATATAATACAAACATAGAATGTAGACCCAAAAAATAATAGTAAAAAAATTAAAAAATTACATAAATGTTAAAAAGTTGACACAATATCAAAAGCAGCATGCCATAAATTCACAGTCTTAACATTGGATCCATGCATACGAGAAGTTGAGAGTTCCATCGATATAATGTCCAGCAAAGACACTGTCCATGTTCGTCTGTCCATTGTGTGAGGAGGATTCCAGTGGTTAACTAACTTTTTTTTTTTTGCCGCTGTGAAAGCAGCTAACAGTAAATATCTTTGTTGAATGGATAAGGTAAGGTCCCTAAAATCGTTAAAAAAAAAAAATGTAAAAAAATGGTGTGGGGTCAAACAAATATCAGTGTCCAACAGATATGATAAGTCCTGTGAGAGTTGGGTCCAAAAAGGTGAGAGAGAAGGACAGTCCCAAAAGTAGTGCAAGTACGTGCCTAGAGATCCTTGAGAACAAAGATTACACTTGGGAGAGGAGGATAGATTCATATAGAAACGTTTCATAGGAGTCAAGTAAATGTAGTAATTTCCAGTATCATTTTGATGATTGGGGTTCTTTGAAGACCGCTTAAACATCTTCCATACCTGATCCGAAAATAAAACATGCACATCTTCATTAAAGGGGGGGTGAAATGCTCATTTTCACTCAATCTCCTGTTAATCTTGAGTACCTATAGAGTAATATTGCATCCTTCATATCTCCAAAAAGTCTTTTGTTTTATTAAATTTTTAACAGAAAGATAGACTGTACCGAGTCTTTCCGGAAAAAACCGAGCGGCTGGGGGCGGGCCCTGTGGGCGAAGCTTAGCTGTGCTAACGCGCCGAGCTAGTGACAACACACAGAGACATTTGTTCAACAAACAGTTTTACTCACCGTCCGGTTCCAACGCACAACCGCGAACCTTTATCATTGTGACTGCTCGATCCTTAAGCATTAGACGATCTGCAAATCCGTCGATATGGGCTTTGTTCATAAAACAATCATCGTCGAAATGCAGGGAACAAACAGTTTAACAGTTACACAACTCCGTTTATGCTCAGGAAAACAAACTCCATCCACGGGTTCCTTAACGCTGGGTTCTTTGGGAATCTGTGCAGGGTTGTCTTGCCCTGGCAACCAAAAACACACTTCTTTGGTGACATTGACTTCCCAAAAGCCGGGCAGGGCGCTTTGATGGCGAACTGCTTTCACTCTCTTGCTCTAGTCTACGAGTGCGCGCGCGGCCGCGATCTTACCGGAGAAGTGCCCTTAGGACCCATATAAGGAAATTCTGCCCTATCTTACGTAAGACAGAGCCATACTCGAAAAAAACTTTCCGAAACTTGTGACAAACCGGAAGGAGTATTTTTGGAACAAAAATACTCCTTCAAACGTACAACTTAGTTTTTGAAACTTTGTCCATGTTTAGCATGGGAATCCAACTCTTTACCAGTGTAAAAAACTCAGTATGCATGAAATAGCATTTCACCCCCCCTTTAAGATCCTTGGTCCAAACAGTTGTAATAGATAAGGGTTTGTATGAATGCTCAAGAAGATACCGATAAACAGAAGAGGGAGATCTCTCAGAAGGAAGGATTAATTTGCGCACTGGGTGAATAGATGGGAGTCCCGAGGCACTCCAAATGCCTGAAGGGCCGATCTTATTTGCAAATACACATAAAAAGATACCTTGTAAATTATATTGAGCTTTAATGTTCTGAAACGATTTTAGACCCATATCATTGTATAGACATTTTTATATAGAAACACAGAAACAAACTATCTTTGCAATGAGAAATTAGTAACACTTCCACGGATATTCCGTATCATAGCAAGAAAGGGTCTCAACTGAAAAAAAAACGCTCCACAAATTCTCTCAAGCGCCCACAGCTAGGCGTTTTCAAGCAGAAGTGGACACGCGGCCTTAAGCCTAGTCCCAGACTAGAATGCATGTTTGAGATGTTTTAACTGAACACAATTTACACTGACATATCTTAAAATATGTCACTGCCATTGTTTTGTCTCAAGATGCACACCAGTAATGTTTTTTTTCTAAGGCATGTTTATAAAAACTACTTAAATGCCTAATTAAATAGGCCTAATCCTGGCTTAATCTAAGCTCTGTCTGTGAAATCAAGAAATAAAAGTATTAATGGATTTGTTATTATTATTTTTAGTTTTTTATAACAATAAAAATAATTATTATCATTATTATTATTTGATATTTGAGTTATTTTACAGAACAACAGTAAAATGATAATACTAAAATGTATGGTTGTCTAATTTATTTTGCTTTCAAACGTTAAACCATTGAGCTTTTATTTTGGCAGAAAACCGCTGGGAGACCTTAACACTTCTCTTTGTTGACATTATGAATTTGGGAAGATTGTTGGTGCATGTTGGGTTCCCAAAAGCAAATTATAAGTGACTCAAACACACAACACTTGCAGAGAAGTACTAGCATTTACTGTGAATTGAAACTGAAAATAAACACAATGCTGTGCTTTGGCTTTACTGGGCAACTGGCGAGTAACACATTTCAATGGCAAATTTTTGAACCCTGGCAAACTGTCCCGCAGATGACGCTGCAAGCTCGTAAAGCGCCGTAAAAAGAATCCATGCATGAAATAAATGTATTAGAAAACTTAACATCTTGCAGTTTATTTAGTTATAGGCCATTTTGCGATTTCAATCATAAAACAGTAACCATTACAGAAGAAACATTTTAAAAAAAAACATTTGATGAATGTCCAACTAAAACGTTTCAGAAAAAAAAAAAAGTTCCATGAATAATGTTTTTTTTTTTTTTTTTTTTTTTGCTAACGTTTTGAGAACATTATTAAAGATATCAGACAACTCTGAACGAATGTTCTATTAATGTTACTGGAAGAATGTTTGCTATACCACTTTGAGAGAACCTTGCCAGAACATTAGCCAACGTTTTGAGAACACCCCCTGTTAGCTGGGAATAAAATCGATGTTATGGAAAAAGTGATGTGTTTAACACTATATTTTAACAAAGCACTAAGTTTAAAGAGAAAGGATTTCATTTTTGTATGACTAACTCCGAACAGAACTGCAAAAAAATCCAGATTTTTCACATTTAACCACTCAACTCACCACAATGCTAGGGTGACTGTGTTGGATCGTTGTTAGTGTGTTATGCGGTTGCGGGGGGATCACTAGGTGGTTTCTTTCTTGCAAATTCTGGGGTTTTGCCAGGGAAAGTATTTTCTAGGGTACTGTGGGTGGTTGTTGGTTTGTTGCTAGGTTGTTTCCCAAGTATTCTGGATGGTTGCTTGCTAGGTGGTTTCTCACTGACCCATCAAGTCAAAAGAATCTACACCAAAATATTATGGACTTGAGTTCCTCCCTTAACATGTCCAACAGGTGATATCTCAACCAGGTTGTTTAAAAAGTATTAGCACACCTGTCCTCAACAAGCAGCACGATTTAGTTATCATTCATGTCTGCAGCACAAATAGTATAATTCATTTAAAAAAATGACAGTTCATCTTTAAAGAAAAGCTTTGGGATTGAAAATGTTGTTCTTTCTGTTTGCATAAGCAGATGTGTACAATATAGGGCAGAAAATTAGCACAATGCTCTTATTTAAAGCCTTCATGAGCTGCCGATGTGGCACAGTGAGAATTAGTCCATTATCTGTTTAATTAGATGTTTAATTAGATGTGCCTCTCTTTCCATTTAAGGAGTGCCCAAGTGGTTTGGTTGATGAGGAAACTTTCAAGACCATCTACTCTCAGTTCTTTCCCCAAGGGGGTAAATACAAATGTTTTTCACTAAATCAGTATATCGGTTTAGCATGAATTCAGATTGGAGACTAATTTGAAGTTTTATATCTTACTGATCTATTTTTCATTATTCCCTCAGATGCTACCACATACGCCCATTTCCTGTTTAATGCATTTGATCTTGACAGAAATGGCTCCATTCGTTTTGAGGTGAGAATTTCTTCACTCATAAGCCCCTTTCACACAGAGATTCCGGAAAATACACTGCTAATGTGTCCCGGGAGTTGTCCCAGGATCGTTTGAATTTGGTTAATTCACACTGCCAGTGATTTTCAGGAATCTGTTTATGCGTTCACACACATCCCGTAAAGACACATGACATCAGGATGTGATGTGTAATGTCTACGAAGCATCTTAAAGGCCTGCTGAATTGCCTTGAATGTCGCAGCATTATTCAGTGTGTTGACGTCATTTCCACTGAAACAGGAAAACATGGCGGGACATATCGAACAACACTGTAAAAAGTGAATAGTTGGATCAACTTAAAAAAATTACTTCAATTGGTAACACCTAAAGAAATTAAGTTTTCTCAACTTAAATTATCATGTTTTATCATGAAAAACGTGATAATTTAAGTTGAGAAAACTTAATTTCTTTAGGTGTTACCAATTGAAGTAATTTTTTTAAGTTGATCCAACTGTTCACTTTTTACAGTGAACTCCTCCCCTTTATTTAAATGGCCAATAGCGTTTAGTTTATATCACTGCTTGGCCGGAGCCGTTAAACTCGGTAAAGCCATGTTTCCTCCTAATCTCTAACCATTTAAGCAATTACAGTTAGAGAGCACTCTTATTCAATTATTACTAGTAAAAATTACAATTAGAGAGCTCTACAAATGAATTTCTATAGTCATATGTCTCCATTGACTTCCATTCATTTTTAATTACGGAGCTCTACAATTGAATTGTTACTAGTAAGAATTCCAATTAGAGAGCTCTACAATTCAATTATTACTAGTAACAATTACAATTAGAGAGCTCTACAATTAAATTCTTACTAGTAGTAAGAATGCATTTACAGAGCTCTCTAATTGAATTTTTACTATAAAAAACGAATTAAAGATATGTATAATTGCAGAGCTCCGAGAATTGAAATAAAGAGCTCTGCAATTGCATTCTTACTTTAACAACTGAATTAGAGAGCTCTCTAATTGGAATTCTTACTAGTAACAATTCAATTGTAGAGCTCAGTAATTAAAAATGAATGGAAGTCAATGGAGACATATGACTAGTAAAAATTCATTTGTAGAGCTCTCTAATTGGAATTGTTACTAGTAAGTATTGAATTAGAGAGCTTTGTAAATGTAATTCTTACTAGTAATAACTGAATTAGAGAGCTCTCTAATTGTAATTTTTACTAGTAATAATTGAATAAGAGAGCTCTCTAATTGTAATTGCTACTAGTAAGAACTGAATTGTAGAGCTCTCTAATTGAATTCTTACTAGTAAAAATGCAATTACGACGATTAACGCTGCGATTCGATCATATAATAGCGTATCGCGTCATCACTATGACATTACGGCATTGGTCCTGCCTTTTGTTCACGCATGTGCATTCCAGGACTAATCCCAGCAATGTTACTAGGTCCCCATCCTGGGATCAATCCCAGGACGTGTTCACGTTCACACAGAAGGCACTCCAGCAATTCTATGGCAATTTTCTGGGATCAACGCTCTGTGTGAAAGGGGCTATAGTGTTTCTTTATTACCTTTCATTACCTTTTCCCTGACTCGGCTGCTCTCATTGGCAGGACTTTGTGATTGGTCTGTCCGTGTTGCTGAGAGGATCTGTCACCGAAAAGCTCAACTGGGCTTTCAACCTTTACGACATCAACAAGGATGGTTACATCACTAAAGAGGTGCTCACCAAACCTTTATGCTGTAATGCTCCAGAGGTTCTATCATTGATACTTTTGTCAAGCAGACTCAAAAAGTAATAAATGGCATTTGTGTGCATGTAGGAGATGCTGTTAATCATGAAGTCAATCTACGACATGATGGGCAGGTACACATACCCCAGTGTGCGAGATGAAGCTCCATCTGAACATGTGGAAAAGTTCTTCCAGGTACCAATAACAAGCACATTTATGCATATGAAGACACTCAACACACACAATCTTACTAGAGCATTAAGATCGTCTACACTTTATAACTTTCTTATAGAAAATGGACAGAAATCGAGATGGTGTGGTCACCATTGAGGAGTTTATTGAGACCTGTCAGAAAGTAAGTTGATATTAGTATTTACCCACAAATTTTGGCTTGAAATGTGTGTAACCATTCTTACATAAATTAAAAAATTACATTCTTTAAATGATCAGATTCAATTTGACGTGAAAATTGAGTAAATAAGTTCATAAAACCAGTGTCGTGTTAATGATCGCTTTCAGTTCAATGGAAAACTCATATGAATTGCTTGTAAAATGCTTCTTATGTAAATTATCACATTCAGATATTTCGCACTGTAACTATTTCTTTGTGAATGATCACATTTAATTCAGTGCAAAAATGTTAACAGTTTAATACGTAAAGTATTGCTTCCAATTCAATGTGAAAATGTACGTAAGATGTTTCTAAAATCTTTTATATATATAATCACATTCATTTCAATTTTAAAATAATATTTATAAATAGTTTGTGAATCCATTTTATGAAAATTATCACATTCCATTCAATGTCAAAATGAATAAATATTAATAAATATTCTTATGTGAATTATCACATTCATTTCAGTGCGAAAACATACGTAAATATTCCTAAATCCCTTCAGATGTCAATGTTTGCATTATTTAGTGCAAAATTGTATAACCATTTTTTATGTAAATTATCACATTCAATTCAAATGTATGTAAATAGTTGCCAGCCACCACCAGCATTTTTGATCATTTTCACAAAACGTATATGGCCTCCAGAATATTTTGTTGATATGAATATCTAAACATGCAATATGTCAAAAGAAAAAACAGACCCTCTGCTTTTAAACAAACAAACAAAAACATGTTATTCTAGCTTCATGCATTCTTTTTTTTTATCAGCACTTGAATGTAAGTATGCCCCCTACTGTATAACAGTGAAAGCCGGAAAATGACGTCAATGACAGGGAAAAGGTTAGGGTTGATGCCGGCCAACCATTACAAACGGTCATAACTGTTTCTTTCTGCTTTCCAGGACGAAAACATCATGAACTCCATGCAGCTCTTTGAAAATGTGATATAGGACGGGTGTGGAGCAATCTAAAGCTAATACAGCCCTCAATGTCCCAAACCAGTTCTCTCCACATGTCTATATACCAAACTAGCACAGCAGTCACTCTCTGTCTTGTCCTGTAGCACTACTCCCATGCCTGCTGCACTCCGTAGAATCGTATATAGACCAACACATAGCCTACGGTATGGCTTCACAGTTTGTACTTCACAGCAGGACTACTTTTAATAAGAAAAGCCTGGACGGCTGGGATCCTTCCTGTTGCTAAATACTGGCAACCATGTGGTGGAACTTTCTGATCTGATTAAAGAAGCAAAGCCACATTTTGCATCACTGGATAATGGATTCCAATGGAGTCTCCAACACTCCGGACTGCTTTCTTCTGCCTTATGAATGAGGGACATTACAAGACTCAATCTCAACCTTCCAAGACACCATAGTTTGAAGGAGAGTAAAGCAACTATGGATTTCAAGGGACCCAAATGAGCGTCTAGCACCAATGACGATTTGAAGCACATGAGACTACACGTAATACTCACCAAAAGAGCAAAATAAATGTGATGAAGAACGACCTGAAGCATGCCTGTCCAGATATGTGAGATATTTGTGATTTTCTTGCATGGAGACTGACAAAAGTTGTACATTTTCTTCCTTGTAAGCCAGTAGGTCCCACAGAAAACTGTAAGCAAACTAAAGCAACTGTATGCGTGGAGTTAGATAGTGTGCCAGTGTTTATAAGTTCTGCTCAAACCTGTATTGCACATATCAGTGGGGCCAGGATCATATGTTTGGTCACATTTGATTCTTGCACAGCAATGAGGTATATACAAATTATATTTACAGTATAGGCAATTTAGAAGTATTGAAGTATGTGTTTTATTTTCAGGAATGTATTTATTTGTCAGGCAGTGTTTAATGGAATGCAGGGTTTGGGCATGAACGGGCATGTCCAGGTTATTAAAAATGTGGTTTACAAATGTTATTATGCTTATTTTAAAAAATAATAATAATTTGGATTTTGCTATATATATATATATATATATTTGAAAGTAAAGACTGATATAAATATACTGTATGAGAGGCTTGTTTATCTTTATTTTTTTCTTTTGCCTACATATTGTTTTGTAAAGGTTATATATTATTATTATTTTATGAAGTACAGAACATGATGGACAACTTTGAGCATTTCCTGCTTATTAGACAGTTGTATAATCAGGAATATGGGGCAGTTATTGTAACTTTACGCAACAATCCCCTTTTATAACTATTCCACACCTATAGAAGAACAAATCCTACAACTAACGTGAAGTTAAAAGTTCGGAGTAAATTAAAAGTCTGTTTTCAGTTCACTTTCAGCAAGACCTAAATTGTAAAAGCTATTATTGTTTTATTTTTTGTTTATTTGGTTGGAACAGATGCAGATTCATGTAGATCTAATGAATAAAAGATGCACTACTCTTGATCAAAACCAGTGTGTTTCTGTTAATGTTACGGATGTTTTTAATGATAGACTCACTCTAAAGAAAGACAGGAAGTTGTGTCATTTAGCCAATGACAGTGAGTTATTCTTAGTGCTTTTCATAAACAGGCTATTCTTAACCTTTGTGCGTCAATTAAAAAAAAAGTTACACATAGGTTCATAGAGGACAAAAATCTCAAAAAACTGTCATAAAAATGTTTAGCTCGGTCTCATTTTAAAGAAGACCCTTGGCAGATTTGTCTCTTGACAGAAAAATGTTTAAAAAGTAAAAAAAAAAAAAAAAATTATTGTATGAACAATATAAGTACCATATTTTCCCCATTAGATGCCAGCAAAACTCCACTGGTTCACACAGTGATTGGATTTGTGATTTGCAGTACTGTAGAGTTTTGCTCTCTCAAATATTACGAGAGAGAGAGAGAGAGAGAGAGAGAGAGAGAGAGAGAGAGAGAGAGAGAGAGAGAGAGAGAGAGAGAGAGAGAGAGAGAGAGATTCCTGATTTATGACAATCTTCTTTTCTTTTTTTTTTTTGCAGCTAACAGTACAAGTTGACAACTTTTTCAAGATCATTTAGCATTCACAAATCATGTCCACAATTTTGTTGGTGTGTTCACAAAGCCTACAATGCCTAAAAAGGGTTGAACCTTCAAGGTGTGTGTGTGAAAAAATGTGTCAGTTATAAAACCATTAAATCCCATATATTATAACAATACAAAATTCACCCAAGCAAAACAGAAAATCAGATTACACATCTCCATGTGTGTGATTTGCCTTCCAAAACACGAGAATGTGTTTATATAGAATATCATGTCCTTACAGAAACGTTTATCCCCATTTTCAGTGTTTATGCAAATCTGTGTGTGTTTTGGTTCATGCTGGAGACACGTCTCCATTTTGTTTGCTTTGGGTGTCTAACTAGGGAATATAATCTCTCTTCTCTAACCTCTGTACTTTTCACCTTATACTCTCATGTATCTTTTCTATTGGCTGTTCATCTTAACATTTCCCATATATTATGTTCAATCTTGTTTCTATCTTATGACATTGCCTATGTGATTCCTTGAGTCTGAGTGAGGCCTTTAGACCCACTGACCTACATCTATCAATTAAACCCATAGATAAGCTACTGATTCAGGCCGTTGAACTCTTAAATAACCAGGAAGACGACGAAGTCAACACTGTCTAGCTCTTGTTGGTGCATTATGACAACACTACTTCCGATTCTCTCCGTGTCAGTTCAGGTCTGCCTCTCACCTGCAGCTATTTCCAGGAGTGACATCACTTCCTGTATGTGTATTTCTGAGCAGAAATACATTTATTGATTCATGCCATTTACAGCCAGCCAGGTGAGATTTATAAATAAAAAAAAGTGGTTACTCTTTATTTTAAGTTTGAGTCTGTGTTATAGTGTAGTTATACTGTACATTTAAGTACTGAGTAATAACAGTTAACTATGTACTTACTATAGGGTTAGGGTTAGGATCATTAGGGTTTGGTTTAGGGTTGGTCGCATGTAATTTATAGTTATTACTGCAGTAACCTCATGTGTAACAAGGACACTGTAAAATAAAGTGTTTCCAAAAATGTATTTTTTTACGGTACAACTTTACACAATGGAAAAATACAATGGAACTCATATAAAATAAGCAGTAAAATGCAGACATAATTGTTTAAACCGAAATAACTAAATGAACTTTTTAACAGTTTACTACAGTACAGTAGCCTGTGATTGCATGTTGCATGACCTATAAATTATGTAGGCCTACATGGTTAGCCTACTCTTTCTTCTACAAAGCCGTTCCAGTTATGGTCAAAATTCAGTGTCACTCTGGTCAATCTGAGAAAAGATCGTTCAAGAGAAAGTGACTAGGCTTTTGTTCCCCTTCTCTGCTGCTTAAAGCAAATTGGCATAATAATAAAGCCCTTTTTTGTATCCATGGGAATTAACTTTTTTTTAACTGTACTGAAAGAAAAAAAGTAGTAGCCTTAGTCGATTACCAAAGCGGTGTATGATAGGAGGCTATGTATTTGATGTGCTTTTTATTTTCAGGCTTACAGTTTGGGATGTAATGAACAATACACTTGCAATTATTTATTTTATTAAGGAAATAGTTACCATTTGAAAAAGGGGGATTTTTTTCATTTTATATAACACTGCCTATTCACACCATCAGGGGGCAGTACAAAGTTAGTCATGTTGAATTTTTTTAGACCGTACTCAAGTGTATTGGGACTGCTCATATTTGAGGACTACTCTATTCTACTTATTTTATTTTAAGTGCATCACAGACATGCCATTGTAACACAATTATTAGGCTTCAAAACCCTTATTACATTTAGACAACACCTATACCAAGTTTTTTTTCCATTTAGAGTAACTTTGCTCTGTATTACCATGATAAAGTAAACATATATAATAAAAGCACATAAAACAAGTTTTGTATTTATTCAGTGGTGCTATTGTATGTGTTCAGATTAGATGGTCAGTGAGCTTGCTGTGCTGCTCTCTTAAACCCTTCATTAAAAGCATAGCAAAAACACAATGAATGAATTACACAACAAACTCTTCATCTGCCTCTTCAATGGCCCTCTGTTGAGCAAAGATAACAGTCCCTCAGTGACCTCCCTTTGTGTCTGCGTTACATGTTCTTTTAGTGGGTTGTTCACTAATTATATAATTTCTTTTGTAATGAAAATGTTTTATAATGATGACAATGGGAAACAGGTCACGTGTTGTTATTTTCAATAGCTCAAAGTTGTAAAACCAACGGATGCTTTCCTAATAATTTTGTAACGTGAAAAATGCGGCTCATATCATTTGGCGCCTTATTATGTAGTGATGAACGAATGTAGGTCAATTAAGTAATGACGCAGTGCAGTCTGAAGACCGACAGGGGGCGTCAAGGAACACCACGGATGGCCTTGAGTGAAACTATGTGCTTCTTTTATTAACATATCGTTATTTATATTCAATAACGTTAGAGGTATGTTTATGTCATTTATATATATGTTTACATATATTTTCCGTCAGCGCATCTTTTGTTTTTATCTATTTGTGTAATTGCATATTGTATTTTGTAAATATGTCAGTTCGATAGCCTACTTCTAAGGGAAAAAAGAGAGAATGAAAGCGCCATCTTTACTGTTAAAAGCACACATGGAGGAGGAAATGTTGGTCCTGTGAGCATAGGGGGCGTGTGAAGGAGGATGCATTCAACGGACTTATGGAATCACACTCACAGGGGCGGAAACTACACCGTTGTAAAAGAGGTGACTGGAGTGGTGCGTCATCGCTTCTGAACAATTCTATTGGCCGAGAGTCACCAGAAGGCGGGGCTTGTGAGCGTCGCGACGTCAGGGTTTGTTTTGAGCATGCGTTGAAAAAATGCCACAGCGCTCCTGTGTGTGTACGTCCGTGTGTTGCTATATAACAGAGCGGAAAAAATCCCGTTCCACTCGCCTCCTGCTCATCACATGTAAGCCCGTGTAGTCAGAAGACTCATTCCTGTCGAAGATGTTTGCTCAGAGGAAGTCGCTGTTTCTGTATTGACCCTCAGTAGTGTTGAAGTAGGACACTCAGTGCAGCGCGACTGAACACAAGGGGAAATTACAAAAGAGGAGGACGACGTTTTTTTTCTTCCCTGAAAGGTGAGCAATAACGACTGAATGTATTTTGTGACGCAAGTGGTGTACTTGTAAATGTAAATGTATATTTTCTTCATGTCTATCATAACGGAAAATGTCCTAGTCGCATCCCATCAACACCTTATTCCAGTCCCAGCGATGCGATACAGCTATGCAGAATCTGACTTCTAACCGGCTTGACTGCATATAACGTTTCAATAAAGACGACGCTGTTGTTATATGAACACTTACATTTTTTCTTGTTCTTGTTCTCTGGTTTATGTGTGTGTATATAGGCAAAGACTTGATTTTGAGGTATGGATAACGTTCAGCACTATCGATCTGTCTGTTGAGCTGAGCCATATGGATGTTGAGTCACTGGCTCTTTTTAAAGGACCACGTGCTTTCAGCCGGTCTGGTTTGAGATGTATTTTTTCATCTTATAATAACTACAAGTGACAGCGAGCGGGTTAATCTCTCTGTTTTCTAGCCTGCGCACACATAATGCTAGACGACATTAAAACGCCATGTTTAATTAAGCCAAACACAACAAAGTATTAAGTATATAATTTCTCCCTTCAAAATCAGTGAGAAATGTACTTTTCTGTCAAATATCCAGTTCCAGTGTGGTGACATGATAGTTTGAATATTAAACGTTCTTGTCTTAGTTGATTAAATAAAGGGATACTTGATTTGATTATCTTTGAGAAGTATGTCAAGGTTAGTAATAGTTTGATAGAAGAGGTGACATAAAGATTGTGAAGAAGAGCAGGGTCATAAGGTTCATGTCTGACATCATCATTTGTGATACAACCTGGACATAGTTTGTGCCTCATTGAATATGGATTTGGTAATTGTTAAACTGAATGTTTCTAGGCTGACTTTAACTTCTCCCGGTTGTACACTTTACTAGTTTATTGTCCCTGTAAGACAGTGGTGCAACATAAATCGCCGAATGGCAAATTCGTAATAAAAAAAGTCAGTGGTGTTTGTATAAATGTTTTACGATCTTGGAAATATTAGGAAATTGTGATGACTTCTAACATTATTAATGTCTTTCTTTACTGTGACTTATAATACATTTAATGCATCTTTGCTGACTAAAAGTATTAATCATTACCCCAAACTTTTGATTTGAGTGCATTTGTTTATAATACTTGGCACTGAAAAATTAAATCAGCAAGATGTTGATCTTTGTAGAGTAAAACTTTCCTCAAGCCATCGTGATAACATCAGTCTGTGTGTCGAGGGTCTTAGTGGAAACATTTGTACACTAAGAAAAATCATAGAGTAATGTAAAAGCTTGCTCTCTGACATGCATGTTTAAATCTTCCTCAGAAATATCTATGAAATTAATTTTACCCAGCAATCATGAATGACTGGAAATGCCATATATATATATATATATTTCATCATACAGTGTGGGAACACTGAAGTATGAATGGCAAATCATGCCCTCATGAATCTTCCAGTTATGCATGGAAGGATGGAGGTCATCTATAGCCAACCTATGCTCTCCATCTTCCTGTGGTTCATTGTAAAATATGGATTTTATGTTCTTTTATATTTTCTTTTGAGTCATTCACAGTGCTTTGGGTGTTTTTGTAAATGATTCCTAAATTATCCATCCATCCATGAGATAGTATAAAGTCAGTGACATCTCCTCCATATGGAATCTATTTTCCACCATGGAATACATTTTATTATTTTTTTTAAAGGTAATTGTGACTTTTTATCTCACCATTGTTTTTGTTTTTTCTCACATTTGCATGTTTATAGCTCACAGTTCAGAGAAAAAAGTCAGAATTGCTAGTTATAAACTTTAATTTGCGAGGGGAGAAAAAGCCAGAATTGTGATTCTCATTTTTTCTTCTTCTCGGAGTTGTGATATATAAACTCGCAGTTGCGAGGAAAAAAGTCTGAATTGTGAGGTATACACTCGCAATTGCAAGAAAAAAGTAGTGAGAAAGTCTCAATTACCTTTTTTTTTTTATTGCGAGTTTATACCTCACAATTGTGACTTTTGTTTTCTTCTCAGAATTGTAAGAAATAAAATTAATTCTGAGGAAAACAAATATCCTTCAAAAAGCTCTCTACAGTATAGCGGATAAATAAAACAATGTTTAAGTTGTATGCCATTTTTTGACTGTACTAAAGCATAAAAATACCATGTAGATATTTAGGACACATGCCAAGTTCACATACTCGTTTATCTGAAAAACAATGCTACAGTAAAACTACAAAGTAATAGTCAAAAAGATACTTTAGTACAGTAATTAAATACTTTACTCCGCTGCATGTTTCTGAGAGCATAATTGATTCTATACTCTTTTTAAACCGATAACCTTTAAAAGTATGTCAACAGAAAGACATCCAGGGCTGCATAAACAGTTTAGATAAACCAATGTAGTTTAGAAGAACTCCGCTGTGTTTTATAGCACAAGCTGTCGAGCAGCAGAAGACTGTTTTGAGTGGAATGCTTTGCTTAAACAAATCTGTTGTGCTTGGTTTTGACTTGCCTTAAAATTGTACAGAGAAGTTAAAGGCGATGGATCCTCATAGTTGTATAGTCTTACTTTTTTTTTTATCTTAGAATTAGAATCAGCATTTGTCAGCAGAAGTCATTGCTCACTTGTCAATCCAAACATACCCAGAAGTGGATTGTTTTAATAAATTGCCAATTAACTGTATTGATTTAACAGACAGCTTAACTAAGGAAAGGGAGAAGAAGCATGTAATTAAACAGTGAAGCTGAGAGGGCATGTTAACACACCAGCGGGCTGACGGTCACAAAACGTTATGTAACACACCACTGAAAAACAAGATGGTATTAAGGTCTTTCTTCCTCTTTTTGATTGTTCTTTCTTTTTCTCAGTCATCTGATCACTCACAAAATGAGATTTTGTCTCTTAAAGCGAAAAATATGCCATCACTCACACACTCTCGATCACGCTATTTCAGTCTTTTTCACATGACTTCTGATTCTCTCTTCTCTTTTTCTGTCTCTTTCCGTTTTTCATGATGAAACATTTATGATCACACTTTAGTTTAGGGTCCAATTTACTATTAACTAACTATTAGCTGAATTTTGCCTCATTAAACTCCTAATTACTGCTTATTGATAGTTAGTAAGGTGGTTGTTAAGTTTAGGTAGGATTAAGAGATGTAGATGGTCATGCAAAATAAAGCATTTATTGATGGTACTGTCTTTTTGTTGAGGCAATGCCATGGTTTAAGGGATAGTTTACCCAAAAATGAAAATTCTGTTATGTCGTTTCAAACCTGTATGACACTTTCTTCTGTGGATAAAAGATATTTAAGATATATAACCATTGACTTCCATTGTGTGATCAAACGGAGACATTGTTTAAAATATCTTCTTTTATGTTCCTCAGAAGAAAGCAAGTCATGATGACATGATGAAATGATGACTGAATTTTCATTTTTGGTTAATTATTCCTTTAAAGAATGGAATTCTATAGTTGTATTTTGTAAAAACCTATGAATAACACTTACTGGCCTCTGATTGAGATTCTTTCAATAAACCACCCTAAAGGGCTAGCATAATTGAGATCCTGTTGGTTTGCTGTAATGTAAATTGTGAGGGTTTCACACCTTGCATAAGAGCAAGGTGTCAGGTTTCTTATGAAAGAAGGATCCTGTGACATTTGCTCATTTAATTTATTGGCATCAATCTTTATTAGCTCAGAGATTGTTTAGATAAGTCACTGGTTTTACCTCATTTATTGCTTGTGTGAAAAACATTGTGCCATTAAATGTTTGGATTTTAATCTGAACAATGATCTGGTTTTGATCAATGATCTGGTTCATCTTCTGAGAATTTATCACTGGTGGTTATTTATCATTAGGGATGCACCGATATGAAAATTTTGGCCGATACCGATAACCTATAATATTTATTTGAAATCCGATAACCGATATATTGGCCGGTAAATCTAAATCAAATTTTATATAATTTTTGAGAGCCTGATTACAAAAACAAGTCTCACCATTAAAATCCATGTCTCAAGCACACAATTATAATGATGTTCTCATTATAATTTTATCTAGCCTAGCCTATGACAGACTTAAGCTGCACATTGTATTTTGTTTTTTTTCTGTTTTTTTTATTTCAAGCAATTGAGCTGACTTAATCGATAAAAATAAATAAAAAAGAAACATGAATAAGTCTTATTCATGTTTATTTGTATTGAGTATTATGTATTTATTTCCAGTACCCCTCATAAATGGAATAAAAAATTCCACCCAAAGCAGAAAATCAGGGTCACATGATGTTCTTGACTCCATGGTTTTTAAAACCATGACGTCCTTGACAGTGACCTTTTTTCACAAAATGTGCAGACAGTGGTTTTTGTTAGTGTCTCTGTGTCAGATTGATCTATAACCTGTTAGGGCTGGGCGATATTTCGCATGACATTGTTAGGCGCATCTCGTCAGTAAAGCCGGTTCCTTGATTAGTAGTAAATCGCCATCACCTGCTTTCAGATGGAGCGGCATTCACTGCAAAGAGCCGTAGTTAACTGACAAGCTGAGCCTTATTGCATTAATATTGCGGACGTATCGCCTGCGATAATTAATGCGATATGGCTCAGCTTGTCAGTTAACTATGGCTCTTTGTAGTGAATGCCGCTCCATCTGAAAGCAGGTGATGGCGATTTACTACTAATCAAGGAACCGGCTTTACTGACGAGATGCGCCTAACAATGTCATGCGATATATCGCCCAGCCCTATAACCTGTTAGATTCAGTCTATTTGAGTTGAGATCATTATAGTTTGGTAAAGAGTTAATTTTTACCTGAACAGTATACCTGTTCTTTTTTTAAATTTAGATTATTATTATTTTTTGGATCTCCTCACACAGTAAAACATATTAGCTCAGACTTAAAGCACTGCATTTAGACGTTCACCATAATTCACCTGTTCTTACTGAACAGCATCTCCTGAGATCTTGTAGTTGATAAACAGCTCTATAAATCTCCCTCGCTGTGCTGCAGTAAATGTTGTTGTCATGCTATCTGGCGCAGACCAGATTCAGTCCCACCCTGTTCTGCTGACAGAAGCCCTTCAGATACCCCTGTTAATTTAAATGCCCCCTCCCTTTCTCTGGGGGTCCTTTTGTGTTTAATTGATGTGCATCCAAGATACCCTATTGATATATTAATTTCTAAAGGAATCTGTCATTCTTTGATATTCACTGCACTGAGAGTCAAGTTTGCCCCTGCAGAGGTGCGCTGATGTTTAAATCTCCGCTCAGTGGGGCAGGGCAGCGGTCCAGAGATGTCAGGCTCCCATGCAGGGCTCTGGTATTGTCACTAAACTCGCTTCACCGCTGAGAGGGCTAATTAAACGGCATATTTGTGCGAGTTAACTGGTATGGAGGAATGTGTTTTCATGGGTGTGGAAAGGTCAGCCTCTTTGGGGGAAACCAGTGAAAATCAGAATGACGACTCGTGTAGTCAGTAGTCAACATTTGAAGTGGATCAAAACCTTTCATCAAAGTTATACATGAATTACAAAACCCGTTCTTGTCTTAGGACAACTTTGATGAACATTTTTGATCCACTTCAAATGTTGACTTCTATATTTAATGTCAATTTTCTCTGTAAATCATCTGGGAATTTACATCTGGGCTTTTTTTTTTTTTTGCCACTGTTGACAATTAAGCGCAGTTTGAACGATGTTTGCGTTTCTCGCATAATGACAGTCAGCGAATGAAGGACAACAGTAGTGACGAAAAAAAACCTTAGAAAGAGGCAATCAGTTTACTTACTATTTATAGGCTATGTATAGCATATCTTATTTCTTACTACAGGTTAATTTTTTTTTTTTTCATCTGTGGACCCCCTAGCACCCTCTTGTGGACAGCTGGGGGGGTTCTTAGATCCTATTTTTAAAACCATTGACTCCTGGAAGGCGGGTCAGGATATTGTTCAGGATATTGTGCATGATCATGGCAAGGCGTTAAGTGGAAGTTTGTGAGTGTATAAATGCTGAGTTTGGGGTTGTATAAAGAATGCGTGTGGAATCTGATGAGTTTTATTAGTCACGAGGGACAAGTTCCTCTAAAGCTATTGACAGAGAACTAGTGAGTTCAATTATGTCTCTTTGGACTGATTATCTCGGTCTAGTTTCAGTTCCATGAACTTTGAATGGGTGACATTCTGTCATGGAAAAAAAAAAAACATACAAAAAGTCACACTTAAAATGGAGGGATTCCATGGTTTTAATAACAGAATATCAACCAAATTGGCCCCCATGGGGACACGGGGTGGAATAGATCCCTACCACTACCTTGCTGTTCATAAAAGGCGACAAATGAGGCAACATGTTGGTCGTGAGTTGCGATTCGTGTCTGTGGAGGAAGAAGTCCTGGCATTTGAGGAATGTGATTAGCTGCGGCTTTTCCAGGTCCAACACAATGCTTTGGTTCCAACTTCATATAGATGGGCGGTTGGAAGGGCCCGATCCAGAGTCCTGCACGGGTCCGATTTTGTAAATCCGCACCCGCCCGTACCCGCAGTGCTTAAAACCGCATCCGACCCGTTGTCCGACAGCAGCACTAATTCAAATCCGCACCCGACCCGACCCGCTTAAAATAGAACCGACACCCGACCCGCACCCGAAATAAAATCAATTTAGCCAATCACATTATAGACACAATTACAAAAATGTTTATTGCCAGTTCATGCAGAAGTTATAACAATTAATACAAGGACAACTTCAGCCGAAGCTGTCAAAAGGCCGGTACATGAAGAACATGGGTAACGTTACCACAAAACTGAGTAACCTTGTAACATTTTACCAATTGAACAGACGCGGCTACAACACTATCTGCCACGCAATTTCGTCTAGCCTACATCAGACAATTTTGGGCTCAAACACGCCCTGCACACCACACATAGGCCTACTTAACAGTGTTAAATTTGAAGAAATACTTTTCGATAGAACTGCTTGGTTTACCACAGTTATCTGCGTGCTTCCTCAGTGATGAAGTTCCACATTTGCGGCTATCCAACACGAAAATGCATGCAGCAAATAAGCCATTCACAATATTTTCTTCAGATAACTCCAGATTTCTGATGACGTATTGTCGACAACTTTACAATCTCCACTAGCTATTCTTTTCTTCAACTCCTCAGCATCCATCTGGACAACTGCAAGCAGATCGCGCGCGCGCGGTTATGATGAATTTTAAACTGAAAGTAGCCTAGGTAACGTTATAGATTCCTGGGAGGGCGTGGCGCGTGGGCACAAATAAACTGATGTGGATTTAAAATTATTTTATCAACTTGAAATACAGGCATATTTTTGTAGATGTGTTCCTAAAAATATGCATGCATTTTTACGTTTGCATGTGATTGTTTTAAACCCGTGTTTAGACCCGTGTTCCCCCGTGTCCGACCCGACCCGCACCCGTATCCGACACAGTTGGATATTTTTCACCAGTTTGAGAAAAAATTGCGGGTCACCCGTCGGGTACCCGCGGGTACCCGAACCCGTGCAGGACTCTAGCCCGATCCAACCAAGTGGCCAGTCATGACGTGCACATATGTTTATCTTCCCTGAAGGTGGTGGCAAAGGGTCAATCAAGCAATTTAAACATTAGTTCTTCTTGCAAGAGTATATCATCCTTGTATCCCTGATGCATATCTGCTGGAGTTCCGTGGCAATGCATCCCCTGGTTGGGCGGCAAACAAACCTCAAAAAGGTAAATATTGGAACAGAATACGGATGATGACATACATGCTGGATGTGTAAATAAGGTTTATCCTCTCAGAATCTTTTTTCAACTGACATGATACTTACAAAGTAATACTTTCAATTCAAAAAGGAATCTCAGGAATGGTTAAGGATGTAAAAAAAAAGTTGAGATATATTTTGATAGAATGCTCAAAAGTCCATGCTGACAGTTTGTTGAGAGCAAATACACTGGCTGGTGTTCTAGTGAAAGCCGCCACCACCCACCCATATCTGAACAGCAGTAGAGGAATAATTTGAACAAGAGAACTTCAGGATATGGATGGATCTGAAATAACCACAGAATTAACACAAGAAGGTGTCACAAGTGTGAAGACTGAGGATTTCAATCAGAAAAGGAGATCAAATAATAAAGACTGGCACATGTATCCTGACTTTCAACAAACCCCAACCACCAGAATGGATCCGTTTAGGACATTTAGTCACTGTCAGCATATTCATTCAATCTCTGAGATGCTTCAACTGTCAGAGCTTTGGTCATAGTTCTGCTGGATGCAATAATAAATCTATTTGTCATAACTGTGTAGAGGAAGGACATGACATCAAAAGGACATCAAAATTACCAAAATGCAGGAATTGACCCTTCGCAAAGACCCGCCCCCCTTAGTTACTGTCGCTATGCCCGACAAGCTACGCTGCTCTCACGCCACACCATGTTCTCACGCAGTGAAAAATACATCGCGGAGCAGAGAGGAGACTGACAACACGCTGACAGACAGGACAGACCAGGTTACTTTTCGGTTACTTTTGATATTAGACATATTAAACAAAGTCTCACCTTTCAAATTTAGTCATTTTTTAAAAGAAATTTAAACGATACATACCGTTTTGTGGCTCTTAAATGTGTCTGACAGATCGCTGTAGAGCATCAGTTAAAGCTGCTTGTGAACCGATCATCTCTTCCTTCTAGTTAATTTATAGCATCAAATAAACATGAATGAACATAAGAAGGAATGTTGTTTTAACCGCGGAAAGGTGTCAGTACACTCCGTTTTTCAAGTTCAAATTCTCCTATGTTAATCTGCTATCTCTCCTGACTGCTTTGTCGGACAAAATGGCGGATTATGATTGGTTAGATCGCCTGTCAATCAAGCTCCCTGCGAAAGGTCAATTGCACAGGTGACCATCCATCTTAATCAAAAACTGTTCCTCATGGATAAAAGAAAAAGAAATTCAAAAAGTGAAATGCGAAAAAAGTGAAAGAGTGAACTATGCGGAAGCTTGAAAACAGGTTAAAAACTTCCTATTTTTCAGTTTGAGAAACCCTTTGCTGCAGTGGTTTTACCAACCAAGCAGATTACCAGTGCCTGACAGATCTGACCTGTTAACAAGAGAAACCCCAAAATTAATCAGCAAAACCTCAACTTCAACAAAAAAGAAAACGTAAAGCACCCAAACTTCTAGTCAAACACAAACCGAAACAAGTGAAAACCAAAGTTTAAAAATGGAGTGTATTGTTCAGTGGAACTGTTGTGATGTTAAAGGTCCCGTTCTTCGTGATCCCATGTTTCAAACTTTAGTTAGTGTGTAATGTTGTTGTTAGAGTATAAATAATATCTGTAAAATTATAAAGCTCAAAGTTCAATGCCAAGCGAGATATTTTATTTAACAGAAGTTGACTACAAAAAACGGCTGGATTGGACTACACCCCTCTACATCCTGCTTTAATGATGTCACTAGAACCGTAACCTCCGCCCACAGGAACACAGGCGTATTGATGGCGAAATGTCAACAGACGTGGTTGATGTTTATCTATAATCGGATACCGCAAAAGTTTAATTCGAAGTTGTTAGCTTGCTCTGTCCATTTCACCACGGACTGTTTTTCTAACCTGGGATAATATCAAGCAGACTTCTCTCAGCGTTTCATACTGACGAAGGGGGCAATTTCAACTATATTACAGCAAGCGGTAAGTAGTGATTTAATATGGAAGTAGCGATCACTCTTCACATCGTTCGTTTCTCTTAGTAGGATGAAAATAATCTTACTTAAACTGTGATTAATATACAGAAAGCGATCAAAGAACAATCCCTTTCCAATCGCCCAAGCTATCAATCACACAGCGCGAGTTTATCTGGACACTTGCCAAAACTCGTTATGAAATCAATGACGCTGTTACACTGCACAACGAAGCTCTTACTGTATTTATATGCCTCATGTTTGCATTGGTGAAATCATTAGTGAGAGTGCAGAAACTGCGTTGCAATGATAAGATCTTTCACGCGATCAACAGACTGTCATCTGCTCAGTGCTCATCACTGCAACCTTTTATGTGATGGGAATAGATCTAAATACTTAAACTTCTCACGATTCGTTAATCCAGATAGCTGTAATAGTAAAAACGTATAATAGCTGTAATAGTAAAAGTTTTCCAGATAGTTCCACATGTAATGCCAGATATTTCATATGCAAGCATGTCAGCCAATCACAGCAGAGGGCGTTTACACTGAAGTCTCACAGCAGACACGCCCCTTCAAACAGAGTGTTCAAACCAGGGAATGAAATCAGGCTAGGAAATATGCCTTTTATTTCTAAATTATAACAATTTTTGATCTAAAAAACATACTAACATTATAAGGGCACCCCTGGAAACATTATAAAATAATAAAAATAATCCATGGAATGGGACCTTTAATACAAAAAACAATGTACATCTAATATAAAAGATGAAAAACAGAGGGGGAGGTCCTCAAGTACGGCATATTAAACATCAGGACACCCTTTTAACCACAAGCCAATAAATAATTTTCTAGCAATGCCATTTCGAAAAACAACAACAACAACTATTCACTAGAAAATTGTTGACCTGAATTTAACAGTACGAATTTAAACTATACTTTTCATTCAAATAACTCTGAACCATATAATTAACCTTTTACTCTGGAGGAGCTCTCCTGTGTTCTCAAATGATCTCCTGTTGGACCTGACAGAACCCATTATTAGTTTTTGACACAGTTTCACACAGTGTTATTTATTTTTCTGGGAATCTTTAATACCATATGGATAACAGGAGACATACCACCATCTTGGAAGGAAGTAGTTGTTATTCCCATTCCCAAACTGGGTAAGGACCAGGGATTCGTGTGAATGATGATAACATTGTCGTCTGAACGTGAAAAACGCAAAGGAAAAACGTTTCTGTTTTTAGTACATAGTTGTCATGTAAGCATACCCTCAAACAGTTCAGGGACTTCTCTCTGAAGACAGGAAAAGATGGCAGCGGCACCTGTCTTGAGTGGTTTGGAAGGCTCCACTCATGTTCTGGAATTTTATAAATCTTGTAAGATCACTGTCTTAAACCTTTTCTGCCTAATTCTTAAGGTAATTATCTGGCCTTTAAACAATTTGCAGCATGGTATCATGAAACAGAGCTGTAAAAGCAAATGCAAATATGAACAAAGCAATGCCGGCATGTACCTCATCACCTGTGGTGTCTTAGTATTGATGCCTGTTTTACTCACACACAATCCACCAAAGACTCT
This sequence comes from Squalius cephalus, assembly GCF_949319135.1. Taxonomy (NCBI): domain Eukaryota; kingdom Metazoa; phylum Chordata; class Actinopteri; order Cypriniformes; family Leuciscidae; genus Squalius; species Squalius cephalus. Next base: position 20,133,721 of record NC_137137.1, on the reverse strand, counting down.
GGCTACAAAAGCTCATCGCATTATCGTTGATCCACTGGGCATTTTATTAGGAAAAAACACAACTACATCTTTTTGGATTTGGTTATGCCACAGTCTTTACACGGATTGATGGCCTGAATGATTGATGGCCGAGCTCAAGCTAGCGTTCAAAATTACAATCAGTCGGCGTACGAAAAGCTTGTCTTCAGCCAAAATACTGCTGCTACTATCGGGAGATGTTCATTTGAATCCTGGGCCACTTTTCAATTCAGAGCCTAACCCAACAGCCCATGAAATCATTCAGATGCAGTCAGCGTCACCTGCAGTGACACTCCAGCCGATTAATCTATGACATCCTCGTTACTCACCCTGACTCCGATGCTGGATGGCGTTTCTTCCAGTGGAGCCGGAGTGTGCGCTGCCCCTTGGTGTTGGCTGGTGGTCGGAGGGCGTTCTTGTTGACGTGGTTCCCAAGGGGATGCATGGTCGAATGGACGGACCAGTCCGGCCATTGCTGTTGGAGACGCGGAGCCGGGTGGCTGGGAATCCACAGGTGCTCTGGGAGAGCCCTGCACGGGCCAAAAACTCCAGCCCTAACCCGGCCCTGGCCCTGGCCCGTGGTGTTCAAGCCCTACCCGGCCCCAGCCCGACAACGGCTGCAATCTTTCAGCCCGAATCCGACCCGAGACCAACATCAATATCACTTTTTACGCTCTCTCTGACGCGCGCTCTTTGATGCGCTCTCTCTGATGCGCGCTGTCTCTGCTACATGCAAATACATGCACGTCACACACTACTAAAAGGTAAACTTTTATTATAGGCCTGAAACGTCATGCCCAGTCATGCCCACAAATATTGAACAGACTGTCCATTAGAGAGAAGCATAAGCATGCAGTAGAGAATATGGCGCTACGGGATCCAACCGCAAAAATAAGTAAATAAACGGCCTACCTTTCTTTGCTTTTAAGTAACTGAAGAACAATGATCAAAACTATGTTCAAAAATGAAGAACTCTTCGCCAACTGGCTAATGTTAAATAATATTAATAAAATTAAAAAAAATCCAACTTCTCCCTGATCCTCTGCATGGTCAACTGTTACCTGTTAATGCACATGAGTGACGCGTTTGTGTTGCTTAGGCGATGTATACTATTTATAATATAATAAATATAACAATATTTCATACACACTATGTGGCGTGTGCTCTGCACATATATTATGGGCACAATGAAAGGAGAGAAGCAAAATAAGCCAGAGTCCGACCAGTGCCCGATCTGTAAAAAAAAAAAAAAAAGGGCCGAACACGGCCCAAATGGGCTTAGCGTGGGTCCCGACGGGTCTGCAGACCTCTAGCAGGAGTAGCAACAGCGGCAGTAGTGTTTGATCAGTCTGGGACCACTGGCATGGACACTGGGGTGAGTTCAGTGCCTCATATTGATCCATGTAGCATACCAACTATAAACTGTCGGATTCTGAACAGAATTTACTTATTGATTCTAATTTGGATTTTTTTGTGCATATCTGAGACTTTGTTGAATCATAATGTTCCTTCTGACTTAAGTAACATACCAGAATACACTTGCTATAGGAGAGATAGGGTCAAAGGAAGGGGAGGGGGCGTTTTAATTTATATTAGGGAGCATTTTAAACGTTTAGAACTTGAATTGAACGTGAACATGGAGTGCTTGGGATTGAATGTAATTCTTTCTCCAAACATGAAATTTAACATAGTTGTGCTTTATAATCCTCCATGTCACAATGGAAATTTCTACAATGAACTGAAGAAACCATTGTGAATGTATGATGTTTGGGGACTTTAATATTAACTGGATGGTTAAAAGTGGTAAATCAAAATTAAAATCAACTATGGAGAAATTTAAATTCAAACAGCTGATTGATAGACCCACTCGAATCACTGGAAAGAGTGACACTCTTATAGATCTGATTTTACTAACAGGCCAGAGAGAGTAACAAAAACGTATAATCTCATTACTGGCCTTTCAGATTATAACATGACACTGATTGTGAGAAAGTTAACTAAAAAACGTCTACTTCACCATAATAAAACAGAAAAACCAATTATAACAACAGGAATTCCCAACATATGAATAGACTAACCAATTCAAGTAGACAAAAACACTTAAAAATAAATGGTCTTAAAGTTTGTAATATGATTCATAGTAATTGCAAATGCATAGCTATTGCAAATGTTTTAAATAGTTTTTTTTAATCAAGTCCTTACAAGAATTAGCAAGTAATTTTAAATATATCGCGTCATCTCCTGAAGATCTTGACAATGCCGACATAGGCTCCTTCTGTATTAAAGAGGTATCTTGTAATAAAGTTAAAAATGTGATTATAAACATGAGTAACTCCATGTCTAAGGACATTCACAACATTCATGCTGCATTAATTAAGAGATTATGAAAGCTGTCTGTTGGAGCCAATTACTGTTGTCTCAAAAGTTCTGGAAAAGATTGTCGCAGAGCAATTAGCAGAACATTAGAGTCTAACCAGTTGCTTTATCCACAGCAGTTTGGATTTAGAGACAAATATTCCACAGAAATAGCTAATGTTATTTGCTTGACAAAAGTGTTTCTGGACCTAAAAAAGGCATTTGACACTGTTAATCACAGTATCTTGTTACATAAATTAAATACATTTTAAGATGTCATCAGAAGTTTTGCAGTGGTTTAGGTCTTATTTGGGCGGGAGACAGCAATGTGTCAGAGTCAATGGGGTGAAGTCACCTCTGCATGCCATCAACATGGGAGTACCGATACTTTCACATCTATCATATTGTGTCACATCATGGTCACAAGCCTCTCCAACTAAATTAAAACCTATTTTCTTAATTTACAAACAGGCAATAAAAACTATGGACCGGAAACCTATAAGATGGCATCATTGTTAATTTTTAAAAAAAAAAAATATTTTTTTTTTTTTAAAGAAGGCATGAGCTTCTTGTCTTTGATAGTTTTATAGATTTTAATTATCTCAAACTGTTTTTTAAATGTCTAAATAATCATGTTTCACCACTGTTTTCTAAATTAGTCAGTAGGCGTCAAAGTTCTCATAGGGCGAACACACCAGCCACTATCAGAGGTGACTGTCTTGTCCCAAAGTACAAGACCTCTTTTGGTCAGTCTGCTTTCTCTGCAAGGGGCCAAAACTCTGGAATGCTTTTCCTACTAGTTTTCCTAAAACTAGAGGCCAATGGCAATGCTTTTGACAGAGGACTTAATCAATGGCTAAAAACAAAACAACAGTGCTCGCAGTTACATGAATAACCTACTACTGAGATATTTTCTGATTATGATGCTTTTGCATCTGTAATCATATGGTATATTTTCTTTATCCTTTTTTGTTAGTATTGTTATTATTAATTTTTCTATCAGTATTGTTATTGTATTTTCTTTTCTTTCTAAAAGCCTCCCGTGGACAGGTGTTGAAAATTAGCATGTGTGCTAAAACACCCAAGCAAATGCATATGGTCCGTCCAATGTAATTGTAATGTCCATGTCAAATAAAATAAAATAAAAACCACTGTGATACAAATATCTATCGGCCAATAGCTCTGACCAGTTGTGTCTGCAAAACTATGGAAAGAATGGTAAATGGGTGTATGGTGTGGACACAGGAGTCAGAGCACAAGATCGGTGATTATCAGTGTGGTTTTAGACGAGGCACCTTAGATCATCTCATCAGACTGGAATCATTTGTTCGGGGACAGCTTAAAAAGAACATACTGTAGCTGTATTTTTTTGATCTACAGAAGGCCTATGATAGCACCTGGAGTATTCTCAAAGGTCTACATGAAATCGGTTTGAGAGGCAACCTATCCATTTTTATCTCCAACTTCCTTTCTAATAAAAATTTCCGTGTTCAAATAGGAACCACTCTATCACATGAACTAGGGGTTCCACAGGGAAGTATTGCTGCGCTCAGACTTGCACTTTGGTGCAATCAGTCTGTAACTGAAGGTGTTGTTGTTAATCAACCCCAGGGCATGGAGTGGATGTGAAGGATTTTTCATTATCAATCACAACTTAGAGAGTATTCTTCTCTCAAATTCAGTCCCTACAACAGAGGTAGCCTTCTTAATAAGTTTGTTGACTCTGTTTCTATCTTCTGAGTGGGCACCCTCTCCCCAGCACACCACAGCAAAGAACAGAGAACTGGCCACCGCTGTCTGGTAGACGCTGCACAATAGGGCACGGCAGATGTTGAATGACCTCAGCCTCCTTAAGAAATAAAGTCTGCTTTGACCCTTCTCGTACACCATCTCCATGTGGCTCTTCCAGTCCAGCTTGTTGTCGAGCTGCACACCAAGGTATTTGTGGCTGGATACCATCTCGATGCCCCGGATGGTGATCGCAATTGATTTTGTTCTCAGTCCCTCTTAAAATCCACTACCATCTCTTTGGTTAAGGTGGAGATGGTTGTGGTTTTGGTCACTCCAACTGTTCCTTGTGACGCCCCCGTATTACTCAGGATAGTATTGGAGACACTATTCTACAGACACACACACTATAGTCTGCAGGATCGATAGTTCATACACAACAGGGCCAATGATGAATCAACTGTATTCTCCTCATCTTCTCTCACAGCAGTCGAGGCTGGATCATATTGAAGGTGCTTGAGAAGTCAAAGAATGTGGACCTCACAGATGCTCCAGGAATGTCCAGGTGTACATGGGTCCTCTGTAACATGCAAATGAGGGCATCATTTACAACATTGTTGGGCTGATATGCAAACTGTAGAGGATCCATGTGAGTTGACATACTAGCCTTGATGTAAGAGAGGACTTGTCTTTCAAACGTCTTTCTAATATGTGAGGTGAAGACATTTAAGAGACAGGTCCTATCTTACATCAAGGCTAGTATGGCATTTGAATTCCAGACCAGGGCTCTATCTTCACAGCTGAGCCTCGAGCATTACTCCTGGTTCTAGAAAATATTGAGAAGGGTCAAGAATGGAACTTTTTAATTGCATATCCGTATCCGAATCCGTAAAGACTGACCTCCCCATAAACTTTAATATTATCTTTTGCTGGGTTCCAAGTCACATTGGCCTAACTGGTAATGAGAGGGCGGACACGGCTGCCAGGGATGCGCTTGACCTAGAAATATCTGACTATCAAATACCTTATCATAATGTCTTACATAACTTTAAAATCAAGACGTGGCCAAGTCATCTTCACTAGGTGCCGACCGGGTCACTCAAGACTTACACAATGCTTGTAAATATAGTCAGTTATGCCTGAATGTTTAACAGTATACTGGATATATCAGAAACATGTTTACATGGAATATTTCAGAATGTTTCACCCGAATGTATTTTAGATTTTCTATCTTATGTCAAGTTGAAATGTTTTATATAATAGATAACCATATATACAGTGGTACACTGTGGTGGTACTTTAGCTAAATGCCTTTTTAGGATAAATTTGTTTAGCTTTGGGACTGGCTGACACATCTTAATTAATTCCCATGAGACAAAGTGAAACTTTCAATGGTCACATTATGCTGTATGCAATGAACTGTCATATTCTGACAATCTCTATCAATGTTCTGCACAACCGAACGTCTGACTAACATACGTTTCGTCATTAAGGCTGCAGTAGAAATGAGCTCACTCAGCGTGTGTTTTGTCTATAAATGTGCTGCTGAAGAGGCTGGTTGTCTAGGTTTAACTGTTAAACATCAGTAAGCTGTAATTATGAGGTAATAAGATCATTAAGGCTGGCCAAATTTAAATGTGCTTCAAACGTTAGTCACCAGTGTGGCAACAGACATTGTTGTGGGATTATTACAAAGCATTAGATGTCTGGACTTTAATATTTTCATTCAACAAAGAAAGTCTGTAGAAACTAGTGCCGACTTTAAATCACCAAGTTCTTCCTTTATTCTCTTTCTTTGGTGTCTTAAAGCTGTTATGAGTTTATTGGATTAGTCTTGCTCCAGGAATAATTGTTTCCCAGTGAGATGGTTTTGTCCAGGTTTAAGGTTTCTATTTTGAAGTCCAACATTGATATTATATTATAAATACCTCACCTCAGTTAACCAAATATTTTTATGGCTCCAAATCTCCAGATTTGTTTGGATGCTTCGACCTTGTTTGTGATGTTAGATTTGTGGTTTATCTGCCAGCCATATAATAAAATGGATCTGGTTCTGTTTGAAATCAGGACTTAAGGCCCATTTCACACCAAGACAGTCCCTCCAGTTTTTCGCGATTCCGCGATCGCTGAATACAACGCAAAATCAACAAAATGCATTTTGCATAATTCCTAATTTAACCGCAAAATAATCACAAAAATGAAAAAGACCTCACAAAACATTAAATTATAATCACCCAATTGAAATATCTCTAGTTTAATTAAAGTTTCAATGCATTTTTACGTGGATACAGATGTTGCGGGAAAAGGGGAAACTCCTTTTCCTCGATTTACTGAAGCCTGTAATGTAAAACGCATTTTGCAGCTGCACAGCTAGCACAGTGAGTGGCTGGCTCACTCATTGGCTGTGCTGCGGCAACTGCACATCCAATGGCGCGGGCGCGGCCTTAGCCAATACTCAATAGAAAAATATGGTTAAATAAGTTAATTTGATGAGAATTTGATTAGACCAAAATAAACCAGCTTTATGCATCTTGTTTGTGATTTGTGTCATGTATGACTATTGTGCATCTGACATAATACTATTATGGTAAATGTGATGTCCTAATTATAAAACATAAAAATCGCAAATCTTTTCACAAATTTCTGGAAATTACCACCACAAAATCAGTCATTTTGATCGCAAAAATCACACAAAAAAATTGTGAAATCCTGGAGGGACTGCCAAGAACAACAACTATAATGGTAGCAACAGGGCTTAAAGGATTATTCACTTTTAAAAAAACTTTTGCTGATAATTTACTCACCCCCATGTCATCCAAGATGTCCATGTCTTTCTTTCTTCAGTCGAAAAGAAATTAAGGTTTTTGATAAACATTCCAGGATTTTTTCCCATATAATGGACTTCAATGGGCCCCAAACGGTTCAAGGTCCAAATGACAGTTTCAGTGCAGCTTCAAAGGGCTTTAAATGATACCAGACGATGAATAAGGGTCTTATCTAGCGAAACGATCTGTCATTTAAAAAATAAATAAAAAAGTTTAAGTTTTATAAGCACAAATGCTCGCCTTGCTCTGTTCTGTGATGCGCGTTCGTGACGTCACGTAATACGCAATTACGTTGAAAAGGTCAAAAAGGCTTTAAAGAGCTTGAACATTTAAAGCGACAGACGACATAATTGCAGAAAGCTTTTAATAAAAAGAGCATTATTGTGAGTTAGTGTGTACTCTTATAGTTATTGTTATAGTTACCAGTAGTTATCGTTCATGATGTGAACGAGCCTTAAATCTGCTCTAACCGTGTGACTGCAGTATCTGTGGATGAATCCGTCCTGCTGTGTTTTGGACCATCCGCTGATTATCACATTTCTAGGACATATCTGATGGGTCATGACTAACAGCAGTAATGCTGAATGTTGATATAAACTGACAGCTCACTCTGTTTGTCTACGTGCCTTTCAGGCAGACACACACATACGTACTTGTACACATGAGCCCTTTCACACATTAACTCTGATAAATTACTGTAAAATTGCCAGATTTTCCAGGTAAATACACACATATGCTGTTCAGTGTCTTTTTACTGGTAAGATGCCATTCAAAAATCAGTACCAAAATACAGGTAAACTCTGTGATGCCATTCATCAACATTTAAACACTGAAGCTCAAATATATATATATATATATATATATATATATATATATATATATATATATATATATATATATATACAGTACATGCATTTCGGGTGACGAAATTGGCATCACGCGCACTGTACGTGGACCCTTGTGTACCCGTTAAAACCAAAGTATACTTTGGGCTTGAGCCATTTTCTTTATCTGCCTATATGAGGAGCACTTAAGTTCCACTATCTGTCATAATAGTAGTTACCATAGTATTGCAATAGTAACTGCAGAGCCACAGCGCTGATGAATAGAAAAGGGTCTCGAACTTAAGATGGTCAGACATCCATCTAGGCCAGTTTTACATAGAAAAACAATTAAAAGCAGTGGAGCTTGCAGCAAACGGCCAGAGAGAGCTTTATGATTGGCCCAAAACAAACATCTTACATCAGCGTTCTGAACTCGTACATGCTCATTCCGGGAATCTGATTCTTTGTTAATTTATTGGTAATGTAACACTCATTTTATTGTCCAGATCTATTAATTTAATCAAATTAATCTATCAAAAACTTTTGCCTGCCAAATCACTTTGTGCCACCAACATTCAGAAAAGATCCTATTTAGGTTTATCGTTTAATTAGTCATTTTCTGTTTCAGTAGGGTGCTCACAAGCTTCCACTTTACAGCTACTGAATGCTGTTTTGCAGAGAGCACACTTTTTACCCAGCAGTCCAGTCAGCAAAGAGTAAATTCACACAAGGAGGAACAGAACAAAGGGTACCATTTGGTATAGGATCTTAAAGGGTGGTCACATTTACTGTTACTCAGCAAATTTTTGTGTCATTTCAGTAGGAAACTGGGAATGTCTCGTGAAGGCGAAAAAATTCCCCAAGCACATTTTGCAGTGGGTTCACAAGGGTTACCGTGTTGACCGACAAAAAGCTGCTTGGTTTGAAAGTTAAAGGAAAGGAAAGTTGCATTACTGTGAACACTGTGTTTGTTTGTACAAACTACGGGAAGAGTCCAAATTATTGTCTGTGGCAATCAACTGCATGCCAAAGATTTTGTTGGAACTTGGTAGTATAAGCTTTGTGAAGTATAAGGCACAGATTTGCTTATATGCTAGCAAATTCAGAATATCAATGTTTATTAAACCGCTTAGGTTGCATGATGATTTGAAATAGAATGATAGAAAAATGGCTTGTGATTTGCATTTTGGCTGCTGATTAACACCTGTCTCCTCTATCTTTCTTTTTGTCAACCCTCGTTCCTTTTCCATGTCCCTACCTCTTTTTTTCTTCTATCTTCCTCTTTTCCATCTTCCCTCCATCCTTCCCTTCTCCCAGTTTAACTCCTACACAGATGCTTCCGGCCGACCAGATTGGTGGGAGTGATGTGTGAACTAGGTACTTATTTCTTTACTGTCCCCAGTTGCACTTGGATTTGCACTCGGACACCTGCTTTCCAAATAAAAATCAATGGACTGTCACAGATATCTAGTATCAATTTTCTTAGTATCAGTTCGTTTAGTATACTGTAAATAAGATTTTGTTTTAAGAAGACAGCAACTCTTTAATGCAATATCTAAAAATCACATTTGATCATATTGTAAATGAAAGATTGTTCTGAGGGTATCTTTTTCATATATTGGACATTATCCATGCCATTGTTTTGATTTACATTGCGAGAATCACATTTAGTGTAATTTTGGTTTTAATGAAGGCAACCTGACAACCCAGCATTAATTTTGCCAAGCCTTTAAAACATGTCTGACTGGTTATACAGTATGTTAGTCAAATGAATGAGGAAATTATTTTCAAAAAAAAGTATGTGCACAATTTATCGTTAAAAGATTGTGATCTCGATTCAAACAGCCACTCGATATTTTTACAACGATTTTTTATTAGTACTATAAAAAGTACTAGGCTATATAAGTACTATCACAGCGAACATTCAAATCTGCGTTCTCCCTGCCACAGACCCAGAGAGCAGTTGTCATGTATCGTTATGAAACCGCTTCTCAGACAGGCTCTTCAACCACATATCGTTTATGTTAGAATCATTCAGATAATCACAGAAGTATTTGGATAAAGGTTTATAGATCGATATAAACACTGATGTCTATGGTAGAGATCAAAATATCACCATTTGAAAGTAACTTGATTACACTTGGCGACAAGTGACTGTTAAAAAAAGTATTTGTCATTTGAATCATTCATTCAAGAGATTCATTCAAAAACACTGATTCATCCAATAATGGAAAAAGATATGAGTGAGTTTTTTTTTTATATAATTCATTCAAATAAATGAGACATTATTAATTGGTCTGCAGCAGTTAACATTTTGTAACATATTATTTTGTTTAATTGTTTATTCAGAATTGTGGGAAAATCGTGATTCTCAATTTGTCCATAATCATGCAGCTCTATATGTATGTATATGTGTGTGTGTGTGTGTGTGTGTGTGTGTGTGTGTGTATATATATATATATATATATATATATATATATATATATACACACTTTGTCCTAACAAAAACTATGTATAATAGTTGATATATTAAATATATAGTATAATAAAATGTAGTAAATATATATTTCATAATCACAATAATATATTAAGTAATAAGTACATATATAATATTTATTATATTTTTCATGTTTAATATTATATATTTCATGTTTAATATACAGTAAGAGGAGCTGGGGCCAATCCAGCAAAAAATGGAAACCAAGTGATTGAAAAAATATGTATCATTATTATTAATAATAATATCTATTAAATTTCATATAAATATAAATCTATATCTAATACATATTCATAAAATGTATATTATTAATAAAATATTAAGTACATTAATAACACATAATTTAGTAAGTATAATGTTTGTTTTATTTTAATATTTCATGTTTATGTTCAGTTATGTGAAGCTGGATTTTAGACCAGTGAGATGTCATAGTGGTTGTGGCTACACAAGAAGGAATAGAATTCAAGCGGTTGACCAAATATCTTGTCGTTTGTCATGACCGTTCCTAGTTTGGATACGTGTAAGAATCTGGTTCTGCGTGTGTAGCTCTGAAGGGGGTTTTGTGAACCCAGATGGCTTCTAGATACCAAGCAGATGTGATCGTCCTGGAGTTCAAGGCTGATGAGGGATCATGGGCTGTGGGGGAAGGGTACAACCGTTGGTGGTGAGCTGACATGTCTAATCACTGTCATTAATAGGAAAGGGTGCCGACCCAAGGCCACAAGAACAGTAAACAGAACTTGACTGTTAACAAAGTCAACAACATCCGCTGATAAAGCGTTCTGGCCTTTTTCCAGTCACACGCTTTCTTTCATTCGCTTCTGTTTTCCATCTTATCTTCGTCATCCCACTTCCCAATCTTCTATAGTCTTTTCTTCTTTTCTATCATTCTTTACCTCAGCAGTTTTTCCAAATCGTCTTTTCCTTGTGTTTGTTACTGTAGATGTTTGATCACACATTATTGTTGAATAAATGGTTGTTTGAGTCCAAAACCACAGCAATGTAAGTGTGGGTATGCGAGTATGTTCATTTGAGTAAATGAACAATTATTCACTTGATATGTTCTCAGATTTCTTTGCTTAAGTTATTTGTCCAGTTCATTCTGCCTTTGACTTTGCGAAGTGTTCCATTTTGACAAACACAAGATTTAAAAGGGATGATTTTCAGTGAATTAGATTGGTTTATGACTATATGGATTGTTTTTATTTTGTTGAGTTGATTGCAGGAAGTCATTAGATGAATGCGGCAATTTCATAATACATTCATTAATAGCATTGCTCTGTTGTTTCACCTCAGATGATCTGGCTGGCCAATCAGTGGAGCATGAGTGTATGCTGACAGGCAGAGCAGCAGTGTTTCTACCCGAGCGTGAGAGGGAGTGGAGGAGAGGAACAGAGCCAGAGGAAGAGGAGCAAAGGGGAGGAATGGGTGTTGGTAAAAACACTACCTCCAAATCCATGGAGTCCACCGCAGAGCCTGGCAAATATGAAGAGGAGAACAAACACAGTGCACACTTCTATCCCATCCCTGTGAGTTTGTGTGTGTGGAATTGCTAATCATAGGGCTAAAAAACAATAGCTTCAAGCCTATCATTACAGTGACAGGACAGGGTGTGGGTCAACCGCTTGTGTGCATGGTCACGTGTACTTTTTAAGCAGGTCAGTGTGGTATGCAAGTTCCTACTTTGAGGAAGTGCCGTTTAAAATCTGGCTTTCCAGAATTTTTTCTATTTCAAGTGTCAGTAAACTTCCAGGAATGACAAACAACAGATTTAGCATCATGGCATGCATAACATTTCTTTTGAAGATGCACACACAAGTCATAAATGTAGTGGTGTTATAAATACACTAACCATTCAAATGCTTGGGTTCAGTAAGATTTTTAGGGGCAGTTAATACTTTTATTTTTTAGATTTGTTTCAAATAAATGCTGTTCATCAAAGAATCCTGAAAAAAAGCAACTTAATGTATTAACTAACATGAATTAACCATGAGCAATACATTTGTTACTGTATTTGTTAATCTTTGTTAACGTTAATTAATTAAAAAGAAATACAGCTGTTCATTGTTTGTTCATGTTAGGTCACAGTGCATTAACTAATGTTAGCAAATACAACTTTTGATTTTAATAATGTATTGTTAAATGCTAGCCTGGGTTTCCCCATGCTGCCTTGAGCGCAGCGCGATTTTATTCACACTGCTAGGCAGCCTGGATACCATGGACCAGATTTTCCCCTCAAAAAGGGAACCAATCACAGAACGGGGAGGGAGCAGCAAGGCGATGACGACGTCTATGCGACACACCGAAGCAGTTTGTTTATATCTACGGATCCAACATGGCAGGCGCGAAGTTACCTTTCGATGCAGCCTTAGATAGTGTTCTAAGTAGTTTAGTCTTCTTCAGCCATCGTCTTCTTCCTCGTCGAATTTCTGTCGCTCTACATCTACTGTCTATGCTCTACATACGTCATCTGGTATAATTGAAACGATTGGCTATGATCTACGTACAGGCGCATTTGATAGACATTCGTAGCACCCAATAAACGGCTCTGGGCATTCGTAAACCACGCCTCAAATACGAGAAAATGAACATGTGGTTCCCAGACCACGTCTCAATGAGACGAGGTCTGACGTTAGCCAGGCCAGTTAAATGCTGAAATTAACATTAACATATATTAATGAATGCTGTAGAAGTGCAGTTCATTCTTAGTTCAAGTTAATGTAGTTAACTAATGTTAATAAAACCTTCCTTTAAAGTGTTATCGATTTAATTATACAGTTGTTGTTTGTAACAATTTGTACCCTCAACATGTGGGTCTAAACCTCATGTGTGTGTTATCTTATCACTGCAGGAAAGGTTCATTAACAACTTGAAATAACCAGCTGCTGCTTTTTGATAGTGTTTTTGCTGTTAAACATGCATATTTCAACATTTGAAGGGTTAGTTCACCCAAAAATTTTATTTATGTCATTAATTACTCACCCTCATGTCATTCCAAACCCGCACAAATAGTATTCTCGTCGCTTCATAACATCAAGGTCCTAGAAAGTGGTAAATTCTTAATTTGTGTTCCGAAGATGAACGAATGTCTTACGGGTTTGGAAGTACATAAGGGTGAGTTATTAATGACAGAAATGTCATTTTTGCGTGAACCATTTAATAAACCTGTCAAGAAGCCAATGTTTACTTTCTTGTGTGTGCGCTTCTATAAGAGGTTATCTATTAGAGAGTTGTTTTTTATCTCGTCCTTCTACAGATGTGTCCCTTTATCAGTCGGTACACTATGGTCTGTGCGCTGTAAATTTATCTGTTCACTCATTACGAAGACATTCATGTCAAGACTCAAGTTTCCCTTAGTCATGCCCACCACTTCCTTAAAGACAATTACATAGCAAACACTCTCTTATAACATTTATGCGTATTATATCATTCTTTTGTTTTTGTTTTGTTCTTTTGTTATATCGTTCTCAATTGTTGATTAATTATTAGGGACTCTAGGGAGGGGTTCTTTTCTAATACTCTAGTCTTTTTTTCTAAGATATTTCTGTATGTAATAATTGTTTGAAAGACAAAAGGTTGTTTGTGCAATCATGAATCATCTGTCTAGTATGATGTCATGAAGAACCACCAAAAAACCTTGTACAGCTAAACCATCATTGTTTTGGTGAACTCTTCCCTACATGAGTGTGATCACTTATCTGCATAACCCTTTCTCTGAAATGTGTGTGTGTGAAATTGCCCTTGTGTACTTAAAGGGTTAGTTCACCCAAAAATTACTCACCCTCATGTTGTTCCAACCCCGTAAGACTTTCGTTCATCTTCGGAACACAAATTAAGATATTTTTGATGAAATCTGAGAGCTGTCTCACTCCTTCATAGGCTTCTAGGAAATTGATATCTGCCAGCCCAGAAAAGTTAGTAAAGACATTGTTAAAATAGTCCAAGTGACTACAGTGGCTCAACCTTAAGTTTATCAAGCAACGAGAATACATTTTGTGCGCAAAAAAACTAAAATAACGACTTTATTCAACCATCTCTTCTCTTCCATGTCATTCTCCTAAGCTGTTGACGTAGTGTAACAGCGCAGCGCTTCTGGGTTGTACGTCTGAATGTAGGGTCACTATTGGCCGACGCTGGTCATGTTTGTGATGCGTGTGATGTTGACCAATAGTGAGCCTACATTCTGACGTACAACCCAGAAACGCTGCGCTGTTACACTACGTGAACTCCCTCAGAGGCCCACAGAGAAGAAAATGAATAGTTGAATAAAGTCGTCGGTTTTTTTTGTTGTTGTTGTTTTTTGCGCACAAAGTATTCTCGTTGCTTGATAAACTTAAGGTTGAGCCACTGTAGTCACTTGGACTATTTTAACGATGTCTTTACTAACTTTTCTGGGCTGGCAGATATCAATTACCTAGCAGCCTATGAAGGAGTGAGCCAGCTCTCAGATTTCATCAAAAATATCTTTATTTGTAGCCTAGAAATCTAGATGCACCCTAGCGGCAGCAACATTTATTTTGCAGCCAGTATAGTCTAGCAACTCTCCGTTGACTTTCAAGCTGGAAAAACCAGGCCAATCAAATCGTGTATAGAGTCGGTGGGCGGGCTTAACATAATGACGACAGAGTTGTGACGGTTCCGTGTGAATTCCCTGCTACTTGAAAACAAAGAATGGCTGCTGCTGGCGAACAGCGGTCTTTTGAATCGGCTTTGGCCTCGACTCTGGAGGACTTGGAGTTAAGCTGTTCTTTGAGAAAAGAACAAAGAACGGCAGTTTCGAGTGTTCGTAGTTTTGCTGACCAGATACGGCAAAAGTTTAATCTACTAGCTCCGCTGGTGGGAAAACGTTCTGGTTGGTTGTAGCGCTATCCTATTGCGTGCAGAGGGAATTTGAAAGACGTTTATCCCACCCCTCGGATTGAGCCCTGCCAATGGTGAGTTGCCAGACCTAACATCTTGATGTAGGTCTGGCTTGCCAGGCTACTTAATTTGTGTTCCGAAGATGAACGAAAGTCTTACGGGGTTGGAACAACATGAGGGTGAGTAATTACTGACAGAATTTTTATTATTGGGTGAACTAACCCTTTCAGTGGGCTGATAAGTCTCTTCAGTGTCGGGGTGGAATGTCATGAGGTCGTAAAGTAAAACTAATATGCTTGACACTGAAACCCTGGTATCTGAATTTGGCTAAGAGAACCAAAGCAAAGCTTCTGGAATTGTAACCCTTCGTATTCCAAGCTAAACTACATATTGTCTGATTTCTTACAGATACGTCCACATCCATTTTTATCTTTTGTGATAACAATAGAAAAGTTTGCTAGTAGCGTCAACCATTTTCCTTGTTTTGTTGCTTGGTAAATATGTTATCTTTGCAAATATTTGTATTTGACAGGTGGTTAACGGTGCCGTGCAAACCCCTGGAGATCAAGACGCAGAGGACACACAGCTCATGGCCATTTACGCGAAAGACAGCCAGACTGAGGACAAGGTGAGTTTATTTTGGTGATGCTATTGGTGTAGAAATGACACACTTCACCTTTAAATCAAGGGGCTACTCGTACCAGTCTTGCTTATCCACTCTGTATTAAGCCCTGTTCGGTAATAGCTCAGTCATTATGACTCGGCACTTTTCCCCCACAGAGGGATCAGGGATTTGGGAGGTCACTACATTGCAGTGGAATTTCCTCAGTGTTTGCCTTCAGTACAGCAATGTTGATGCAACACATTGGGTTCCTGACCTTTTCTCTGGTTCTGTGTTGCCAGTAATATCTGTCAGAAATGAGAATTATTTGACTGGTAATCCAGATTGTCTTTAAAACAAAGATAACTGTAGCAAGAGACAGCTGAAGGCTAATCTTACTGCTTTAAAAAAATATTCAAAGACAGACAATAATATTATGGCTGTACTGTATCTTTGCTTTGTGGTTTAATTAGTTAAATTGTTAAAACTAGGTTTCAGTAATAGTACATATTTTTCCATTACAGCTTATTTTAACATGTAACAGAATAACTCTAATAGTAATGTCCTCTTTCAATTTGGAAGATTAGAACTGAGTTTATTAAGCAGTTGTTTCATTTCAGGATAATTTCATATAGTGTTACTGATCTCCCTCTGATGCCATTTGAATTGCCAGCAGTTTTGGTGTGTGTGTGTGTGTGTGTGGTTGTGTGTGTGCGCTCTGATGCCGTTTATAGTGTACAGCTCTCACTCAGCTTCTCTGTAATAGGGATGGGTTACCATAGGGACGTCCCATAGCCTAACGTGTCTTGTGTTTCCTCTCCCCATCAGTGCTCCATGTCAGAGACTGTGGACAGTGCAGACAGCACAGATGCCAAGAGAATGGACATGATATACACCATAGAGGACACACCACCTTGGTACCTGTGTGTGTTCCTGGGTTTACAGGTACGCATGCACAGCCACAGTGATGAGCCCCAGACATTTAAGATGTTCATTTACCAGCTATGACTCAACTATAGCAGTGATTGTAAAGTTTGGATTTTAAAGAAGTGTCCCTCAAATTTATAGCAGTGAAACTAGAAACACGCAACTTTGAAGCAGTGACCCTCGACTTTACAGTGGTGACCCTCGACTTTGTGAAACTAGACTTTACAGCAGTGACCCTTTACCTTTCAGCAGTGAACCTTGGCTTTTCAGCGGTGACCTTCAACTTTACAGCAGTGAAACTAGACTTTGAAGCAGTGAGCCTTGATTTTACAGCAGTGACTCTAGACTTTTAGCAGTGACCCTCGACTTTGAAGATGTGAACCTTAACTTTCAGCAGTGAAACTAGACTTTGAAGCGGTGACTCTTGACTTTACAGCAGTGACCCTTGACTTTACAGCAGTGAAACTAGACTTTACAGCAGTGACCCTAGACTTTTAGCAGTGACTCTAACTTCACAGCAGTGACCCTAGACTTTACAGCAGTGACACGCAACTTTAAAGCAGTGACCCTACATTTACTGCAGTTACCCTAGGCTTGTGTAAGATTTGATGTTCTCCATTACAGAGATAAAGAGCTAGATTTTCTTTTCTTTCCACATCATTTCTCCTCAGCACTACCTTACCTGCTTCAGTGGAACTATCGCTGTGCCCTTCCTGCTGGCTGAAGCCATGTGTGTGGGTCATGACCAATGGGCAACCAGTCAGCTGATTGGCACCATTTTCTTTTGCGTGGGCATCACCACCCTGCTGCAGACTACCTTTGGCTGCCGGTAAGTGTGAGTTTGTTAAAGCAAGGTTTAGCTATTAGAACATGTCCCAGACACGTTGAGCAATGGGGTCACAATGGGGAACAAAGGTTCAAATCTGGCCTGTGTGGTGAATCCCATGCACTGCTCCACTGTCAGTGGAGTTTACCCAACTCAACTAACAAGCACAACAGTTAACATGTAACTTTATATAAATATATTATATATGTATATGTGATTGAAGGTTTCAGTAAATTGTGTTCATGTTTGTAGTACAAACAGTATTTTGTTTCATATGTGGGTGGTTTTATTGATTATTTTCAGGATGTTAGATTCAGGCTTAGTTTACAGCACACTTTAGCTCAGCAAGTACTGCATCTGCTTCACTCTATCTTTGTTTAATATGGTAGAGAAGATGATAACATCTACTGTAGAATAGGCTAGCTACGGTAGTAGGTGTTACTGGTGTTACACAGTGTTCGGCCATACACTGATTTCATAACCTACCCACCCACTCTGTCATTTAGCTTTTTTATAGAAATAAAAACCATTTAGTCAGATTTCACTCATCACATGACAAGAGTAAGGAAAGATGATTATGAGGTTTTGGTGCACAACAGATCCTGAGCATCATTGACTAATATCTTTTCTTGTAAAATGTGCCATCAGTAATGCCACTCCTGTACTCCTTACTCCTGCAGAGTAAGTGCTCCTGTGATGAATCTGTCATGAGCCTTAGCAAATCACAAAAACAACAAAATTAGTCCATCGCCACAAAACAGGGAGCAAAGTGGTCTTCAATTGTGACAGTCTTTATTGAATCTTGCTTACGCAAGAAAAAAGTGATCAAGCCTCATTAGAGAGGAAAAGGGCAAAAATTGTAACAGTTAAATATCAAAAAAATGAATTCCATTTGGGTTACATCACAGGAAATAGCCAGTGTTCAAAAAGGACATAATTGTGCCTGAGCCTCTCAAACTGACAGAGGACCAAAATCAGCACCACTTTTCCAGGGTACAATAAGTAACAAGACTCTTTCTAGACAAGACATGCACTGAATGTATAGGAGGTGGCCAGCACCATGAAAACAAAAAAGGGGAAACAAAACCATACAAATTCTCACTGTCTCACAACAGTAACAACACAACCCCTGGAATGAACACAATACATTTAACTAAATTTAGAGCCATGGATAGATTTTAGTTAATGTAAAAAGACTTCCATTAACCAAAAGTCACATTGATCTGGACATCACATTTTCCTATGTCCCCTCTAATACATCAAAGTTGGTACATTCTCACTTCCTTTAGAATTCCCATAAAAACAGATCAACTTCCTGTTTGAATCTCTGTCACTAGGCTGGTCCATTCCCACTACAAACCAGGTACTAAACATTTTAAAGTCATCTTAATTACAAAATGAACTTTCACAATTTTAGCTATATTTAAAAAAATCACATTTTAGCCAAAGAGGAATTTTAACTGGTTTTAATGTTTTAACCTTAAGCCAAATAGCTAAGCCTGTGCACTGACTCCGTACAATGACAAATAAAGATCTTAAACCAAACCAATATAGTAATGTCCTTTTACTTATTGATCAATGCAAAGATTAGTGTATAAGAATTGTGTGGCATAAAGCCTGGCTATCACAGCTCCTGATTGCGAAAGTGATAAGCGAGCGCACATTCAAAAGTGATTTCCATATCTCGCTACCAATTTCAATAGTTATTGATACCCACTGATGCCCACAATAACGGTGTTGTCACAAGTTTATTTACCAGTGTGATCCCTACTGTAGAGCAATCTGACCACAGTCAAGACATCAGTGGAGAATCTCAGCTTTGACACTGGCCTGTCATCAGAATTGTCATCGTAAAACTGCCTGTTTACAATGCAAGCACATTATTAGTACGTTGCGCAGTACAGGATGTCTTGTTATTGTGGGTTGGGTAGGCAAGTCAGAACAATGGCACAAACGTCATGACCTGACAAAGGTGAACTATGTCTTTAATGCTGTAATTTAGTTTTTTTCTGTGTATGTCTGGGCATGTATCATTATCTCATGATATAATCCTACTCTTCAATACAGTAGAGCTGGCTCATGTGGCTAAAAAATCTAGATGTTTTTTAGTCTTTTGACAGTTCAATATGCATTTCCATAATTTATGCAAAGAAAAAAAACAGTAGTCTCTTTTATTCCTCTTTTTACTATATTGTTGTTTCGTACAATGCTTTTTTCCCCCCTGTTGTTCCTCCACCTTACATTCTGTTATTTTGATCTCTCTGTCTTTATTTCCCTTTTTTCACTCCTTCTGAAAGTGAAGTGACCCAGTAACCTAGATTTGGAAATATTTCACTCAGTTCTGTGAAGAGGAAGGGCGTTCCTGTTGCATAAAGTTTTTTTTTTTCCTTTTTTTTCCCACTGGCTTTGATTTAACACAAATCCAGCCTAAGACACAAACTCTTACAAGGTGCGTAGAGCGTGCGTGCGTGCACTCTTAAATACATTCTCTTCTCCAATTAAATTTTACGGTTACATTTTTTGAAGAGCTGCTTTTGTTGGAACAAAATCTAACTCTCAGTTGTGTAGCAGGAGGTCAGTTCAATTTTAGTTGTGGTCATCTGTGGATCTTTCAGGATCTTTAATCACTCGGTAATGAAGGCCTTCAGCTCTTTATAGTGCTACAATTTAGGCAGCAAACTGGTGCTGTTTAGTGTGGCTTGAGAATGAGGAAGGGACACAATGTGAGAGATTTAAATATGTGTTCCAAGCTGAAATTGGTTGGACTTCTGTTCTGTTCCTTCTCTTATGTTTCCTTAGTTTCCTTAAATTTGTTTCTAAATGTACGGTTGTATTATTTTCATGTTTTGGCCAATACATGCCCAATATTAAAATTTTAGCATTTTAATTTGAAATTCACAGTCATATCCAATATCGCCTGATACTGATAGATAATTTGCACACAATAACTGTTGTAGCATTAATTATAAAGACATTTATAATGTCACATCACACAAAAAAAAATGTATTTCACGTAAAGGCTGTTCTTTTGAACCTTCTAGTCATCAAAGAATCCTTAAAAAAAAATCCTCCACAAAAATATTAAGCCGAACAACTGTTTTCTAAATGAATGATAAGAATAAATGTTTCTTGATCATCAAATCAGCATGTTAGAATGATTTCTGGAGGATCATGTGACACTAAAGACTGGAGTAATGATGCTTTGCATTGAAAAAATATTAAACAAGTTTTTTATTTTTTTGTTATAGCATTTAGCATTTAACATTTGAGTAATATTTAATAATAATATTCAATAATATTTCACAATAGTGCTGTTTTTACTGTATAAATGCAGCCTTGGTGAGCATAAGAGATTTATAACAAAGCATAACAACCACAAACTTTTTAACGGTTATTGTAAATATTAAACAGAAAAGTTGATTCAATAAATGTGCTGACAAAATTCAGTTTCTTAGTTATTTTGTATATTCATATAATTTGCAAACCTGTAGACGCTGGGTAGATCAATGTGGAATGTCCAGCACCTCCATTGCCCTTATGTGGCCTCACCTCTGATTTGAATAAGGATTGTTAAAACAAACGAGTACATGCTGGTCCCTTATAAAATAAGCAGTGATTTGGATATGTTTAAGCCCGTACCAAAATATAAAGCATAAATCACAGCAATTCAGGAAACTGTTATTTCCTCCGTTAGTTACCACTGTTGATGTTTTGCTGCTGTAATTCACTTTAATGCAATTTATGGCGCAATACAGTTTTATGTGACATAAAACCCCAACAGGGAAGCATGACTTGACGGTGTATGAGTATAAGGAATCTGGAACAGACACCGTCTACATTTCAGGACGGGGAGGGTGAGTATCTGTAGAGGTCTGATCCTTTAGGCTGTTCATGTCATAAAGACATTTAGACGTGGCCTGTTCTGTCTTGCACTCAATGTTCTTTTGTGGCCACTTTGCCCGATGTCTTTCTTGCGCATTTGATCCCTCTGTTCTGACGTCACTTGCTCGTGGCACATGCTGTCTCCAGGGAAACCTGAGCAAGTGACCAAAAAAAAGGGAAATGAGAGGAAGATAAGAGTGGAAAGGACTGGGCAAGTGTTGCCGTCAGACCTGTGTGCTGAGTCACTGTATGCGAGCGGTCTTTATGTTCTGCCTTTATATTAACTTGTATATTTCCATATAGCTTGTTTTTTTGTGCCTGGGGTATGGGTTATCATTAAATAAAACTAAAACCATAAAAAAAAAAAAACATTCAGACAAAAATAAACATTAACTCAAATAAAATAATACAAAAAAGAACCTTAAACTTATTTTATTTTAGCTAGTTGCCAAGGTAAAATTTCACAATTTAGTTTAGTACTAAAATCACTAAAACAAAAAAAATAAGTAAATAAAAACTATATACACGTTTTTTAAAAAAAATGCTAAAACTTTAACTAAAATCAATATAAAACAGAAAATATGAAATCTAATTTAAAATCTTAACAAAAACTTTTATAGTATATTAATGATACTTAAATAACACTGCACTACTGATACCTGATACATGTTACATCTGATTAAACGCTTTAATCATAAAGAATAGATTTTTGACCTTAAACATTCTGTTTATTTGGACACACATAATGCAAACCTTTTTTAATATAATCTGTATTATTGTATTTAATTAGCTTTTTGTAAAACGTGTTTTTTCTTGAAGTTGCCATGTTTATTATCATGGTTGCACAACATTTTACTTTAGTGTTCGTAAGTAAAGATAAGGGGGAAAGAATGAGAGCGAGAGTTTGGCCTTGTTTTGTAGACTTCGAAGCCGCATCAGTGACGGTATGAGAAGTGTGTGTGGAGACATCTAGTGGTTTGAGCAAAGCCACTAAATGTCTCACTCGTGAGCATTACAATGAATATGTATCAATTCACAAACTAATTTCTTTGCTGGCTTTAGTTATTACACTAGTTTTCTCAATGTTTCTACATTTTCTAAAAAGTAATTTTGCTGTATTTCGCATATTTGTATTCAGGGGAATTGCCAGTGTCATGTTAGTGGCATAAATCTTTGAAAATATTTGTTTGAGTTGCTAAATAGAAAGTTAACTAGATATCCACAAGCAGATCTGTATATAAACTATATGGACAAAAGTTTTGGGATACACCTCTTAATGATTAATTCATGTTTTTTTTTTTTTTTTTTTGTTTTTTTTTTGTTTTTTTTTGTCAGACCCGTTGCCACAGGTGTATAAAATCAAGCACATAGCCATGCACACTGCACTGTAATTTTTTTTTTTTTTTTTTTAAATCAATAAGTTATGACAACATATGTTTTTACATTGCTTCAACTCATCAAAATAAGTTATGCAATTTTCTACTTTTTTTTATAAGTTATACAAGATTCAACTAATTTTTCAGTCAGTTTAATGTATTTTAAGTTGAAATTACTCAAATTTTTAAGGACCATCAACTTTTTTATAGTGTGCTTTTACAAAAATTAGTGGGGGTTAATGGCTCGTTCTGAAGAGCTCAGTGAATCCAAGCATGGTACTGTGATAGGGTGCTACCTTTGCAGTGAGTGAGTTCATGAAATTTTATCCCATATTACATGGTCAGCTGTAATTAGTATTGTTGAAAAGTGTTTAGGAACAGTAGCTGAAGAGTTCCAAACTGTTTTGTTCTGGAATTGGTGGATTATCATTGATTCAGGGGAGTGACCTCATGATGGGGTTAAAAGCTTTTCTTGTCAGCCACACATAAGAGATGCTTCCAAGGCACAAGAGTGTTGTTGTTGTTATTGTTGTTGTTGTTTTTAAGTGTTCTTGTGATTTGATTTTGATTTGTGTTTTTGTGTGTGTTTTGCCTCCAGGCTTCCATTGTTCCAAGCTAGTGCTTTTGCATTTCTCGCCCCATCAAGAGCCATCCTTTCACTGGAAAAGTGGAAATGTAACACAACAGGTACATGTCACACACACATGGGTTCCCACTTGCATTAAAAAGTCTTGCCCCATGTCTTAAATATTGCCCCTTTATGAAAAAGTCGATTTCAGAATATTAAGGATGCCTGATGAAGGTCGTGAGACCGAAACGTTGCTAATAACATTTTGATACTCATTTGCAAGTACTGATAGTGTGCGGGAGTTCCTTGTTTTTTTGTACTTTTTTTCCCACGCACCTATCACCTGCAGGTGTGCGATTGTGTTTGCTAATAGAACATTAAAGGAGAATTATCTTCAGAAGTCAGCTGTCCAGGACAAGTCTAAACCAGCTCAAAAAATTTAGGTTACACTTTATTTTAAGGTGTCATTGTTGCAGTGTAATTATACATTTAAGTACTGAGTAATATTAATTAACTACATGTACTTACTATAGGGTTAGGGTAGGATTAGGATTTGGTTGAGGGTTAGTTGCATGTAATTATGCATAATTTACTATTGCTACACTGTAAAATAAAGTGTTACCAAAATATATTATTATTATTATTATTATTATTATTATTATTATTATTATTGACAAAATCCCCCAAAATATCAAGAGATCATTTTTGTCAACCTCAAGCGTAAAGTATTTGTCTTTTCTTTTTTTTTCAGGACTTAAAAAGAATAAATCCTGCACACACTCGTGTACCTTCTCAGTCAGTAATCGAATTGTCATGTTTCTCTACAGGTTTTGCTGTATTAAATGCCACAGAGCTGCCACACACAGAAGACATCTGGTACCCCAGGATACGAGAGGTGTGTTAAAACAAAGAGAACGAAAGAGATGAGAACAGAAGTATTTAATGAGGAACGTAAAACCGATAGAGGAACTGGTGTGAAACTAATGAAATAAAGTGGAAAGTTAAGATCTATAGTGGGTTTTAACAGGATTGCTCCATGGGATTGTGGAACACTAGGTGCTATCATGAATGAATGAATGAATGAGGCATTTATATAGCACATTTCCTATGTATGGCTGTACACCCAAAGCGCTTTACAATCATATCAGGGGATCTCTCCTCAACCACCACCAGTGTGCAGTATCCACTTGGATGATGTGACGGCAGCCACAGAACAACGGCCCCAGTGCGCTCAACACACACCAGCTATAGGTGGAGAGGAGAGAGAGTGATAGAGCCAGTTCAGTTGATGGGGATTATTAGGAGGCCATGATTGATAAGGGCCAATGGGAGGGAATGTGGCCAGGACACCGGGGTTACACCCCTACTCTTTACGAGAAGTATCATGGGATTTTTAATGAGCACAGAGAGTCAGGACCTCGATTTAACGTCTCATCCGAAGGCCTGTGCTTGTTACAGTATAGTGCCCCATCGCTATACTGAGGTGTTAGGACCCACACAGACCACAGGGTGAGCGCCCCCTGCTGGCCTTACTAACACCTCTTCCAGCAGCAACCTAGTTTTCCCAGGAGGTCTCCCATCCAGGTACTGACCAGGCTCAGCCCTGCTTAGCTTCAGTGGCCAACCAGTCTTGGGCTACAGGGTGAACCAATAGCATGGCCGAACCCAGAGTTTCCCAGCAGAACATTACCCAGAGCATCACACTCCCTCCTGTAAAATAAATCAGGACTCACCGGACAAGGCAAACTTCTTCCACTGCTCTAAGATCCAGTTTCGACGCTCTGGTGCCCATTGAAGGCACTTTTGAAGGCGGACAGGGCTCATCATAGTGTGATGCACTGTGTGTTGTAACACATTCCTCCCATGACCATCATTATCGTTGGCTCAGACCAGACGGGATAGCCTTCGTTGCCCTTGCATCGATAACAAGCCTTGTGCGCCCAACACCCTGTCGCTGGTTTTTGCCCCTTCTCGGACTACTGTTAGTATATTCTCATCGCTGCTGACTGGGAGCAACCCACAAGCCTTGCCATTTCAGAGATACTCTGACCCAGTCGCCTTGCCATAACAATCTGGCCCTGGTCAAAGTCACTTTATTCCTGCAACTACTTTTTATTTATTTTTTAAATGTTATTGAATGAAGTCTCCTATGCTCACCAACTGCATTGATCTATACAATGAAAGCAGTAATATTATGAAAGAAAACAATTTAAAATAACACTACTATTTTCCCATGACCCTACAGAGGATAGGATGGATGGATGGATGAATGGATGGATATTAATCAATGTTGAAAATGGTTGTGCTGCTTAATATTTTTGTGAGAATTTTTTTATTATTATTATTCAGAAGACCAGCATTTATTTGAAATAGAAATTTCTGTAAATGAAGATATACTGTCACTATTATACAATTATATAATAATGTGCATATAACTTAAATATAGCAATAAAATGTAATTAACGCACACATAAAATAAAAGGAATAACTGTAGACCCAGACCTTCTTTTGAAGTAATGCAGTGATAAGTGTTCAAATACTCGTAGAGGCCACTATAAATATTGCTTCTAAGGTATGAATGCTACATACATTTTTGCTTGTTTTTTTGTTTCTTTGTCTGTCTTTTAAGAGACTTGTGTAAACAGATTTAATATTGATTTTGGTCTAAACCGTGGCAGACATGAAGATTAAGTGAAGATTAAGCAACTTGAGCTGAATTCGATTAAATGGAGCATTATGCTGTCTGGAGGACTGTGTCAATGTCACTTTTCTACCTTAATGGCTTTTAACCTTTACCACTTTTATTGTAAATTCCTCTCTTTTTCTTCTTTGTTTGGTTCTTTTAGATTGTTTGTATGATTAATTTACTTTCTCTCTCCCTCTCTGTAGATCCAGGGTGCTATAATAGTCTCGTCTCTAATCGAGGTGGTCATAGGGGCCTTAGGTTTGCCGGGTGTGCTGTTGAAGTACATCGGGCCGCTCACCATCACGCCTACTGTCACTCTCATCGGACTCTCTGGCTTCCAGGCCGCTGGAGAGAGGGCAGGCAAACACTGGGGCATTGCCATGCTGTGAGTACGGCTTGCACGCAAACACGTTTGGCTGTGTATGTAACCAATCTTTGGGTCTGTGGACTCAGCGTGTGAACTCTCTCTCCGCTCTTTTAAACAGAACCATATTCCTGGTGCTGCTGTTCTCTCAGTACGCTCGTAACATCCAGTTGCCGCTCCCCATCTACAAATCTAAAAAAGGCTGGACGTCTTACCGTTTGCAGCTGTTCAAGATGTTCCCAGTGAGTTTCTCCACATTAATCCAAGATAAGAAAGCTGTAGAGAATATATACACGGTACCTGTCAATGGAAACATACTTTTTTGTTTTGTTTAGAAACATTTCAAATTGTTTTCCATTTTAATATATTTTAAAATGTAATTTATGCCTGTGATGCAAAGCTTAATTTTCAGCATCATTACTCCAGTTTTCAGTGTCACATGATCCTTCAGAAATCATTCTAGAAACATTTCTTCTTATTATCAATTTTGAAAACAGTTTTGCTGCTTAATATTTTTTTGAAAATGGTGATACTTTTTTCAGGATTCTTTGAATTGAAAATTCAACAAATCGCATTTATTTGCATTCATTAAATCAATTTATTACATTTATTAAAGCATTTATTAAACGGAACTCTTTTGTAACATTATAAATGTCTTCACTGTCACTTTTGATAAATTTAATGCATCCTTAATGAATAAAAGTATTAATTTCTCTCTTTTTATCTTACCTCATGTTTGAATGAAATCATTGTTTCCACAAAAATGCTAAGCAGCAAACTGTTTTCAACATTGACAATACTATAAGAAATGTTTATTGAGCAGCAGATCTGTATTATAATGACTTCTTAAGGATCATGTGACACCAAAGACTAGAGTAATGATGCTGAAATTTCAGCTTTGCATCACAGGAATAAATTATATGTATTTTTGATAAAAAAATGCAGCCCTGGTGAACAACTTCTTTCAAAAACGTAAACAAAAGTAATGTTTTCAAACTTCTAACAGGTTCTCTGTGTATGTGTATATGTGTATATGTGTATATGTATATATGTGTATATGTATGTATCTATATACATGCATACATATACACATATATATATATATATACACATTTATACCCTATATATATATATATATATATATATATACATATACATGCATGCATGCATGCATACATACATACATCATACATACATCATACATACATACATACATACATACATACATACATACATACATACATACATATGTATGTGTGTGTGTGTGTATATATATATATATATATATATATATATCTCATATAACCTCATAGCAGCTGAAATTAGAATATGATATTTCCTGTGTTTTTTTATTTATTTTTGTTTTATGATGATCGCTTTTATGTTCAAGCGATCATCTCTGATTAATTTCACTGTGCAAATGTTGCTTTTTTTATCTATTGGCAGGTAAATTTGTGAGACATATTTTGTTCCAGATATCAAGAATCAGTTTATTGCTTCTTTTATTTCCAAAAAGTGATCCACATTACCATGAATGGAATTATCATGATCATTAGCAGTCTGGTGTCTCCAGTTCCCAGTAGCATGAGTTGGCACTTTCAGACCCTTGGCAGCGCTTGTAATCCGCCGTCAGCTCTGATGACAGCCGTAATTGCCATGCTGTTTCAGAGATGAGGTCTTTTTGGCTTGGGTTTTTAAATGGAAGCACAGCAGACAATGACATGGCAATGAAACGGAGCGTGGGAGGCAGATAGAGGCAAGCCAAAATAGACACAGATTGATCCTTGATAATGATGATTCGTTCAGTGTTGTCTGCTGTTGTGAAGGCTAGTGAACGAGGTTGGATAACATGTCTGGCTTTTTGTTCAAAAGTCTGGGTTACTTTTTTTAAGTTGTTGGGTTTTTCTCGCTTTCTTTCTCTCTGTAGATCATCATGGCTATCCTTGTGTCATGGTTTCTGTGTTTCATCTTCACGGTTACTGACGTGTTTCCTCCTGAGAAGGGCAAATATGGGTTCTACGCCCGAACAGATGCTCGACAGGGCATCCTGGCAGCCGCTCCCTGGTTTAAGATACCCTACCCCTGTAAGTGTGTGTATGATTAATATATAATATACAGTGAGTGTGTGTGTATATATATACATGCATACATATACGTTTATATATAATATA
This sequence comes from Squalius cephalus, assembly GCF_949319135.1. Classification (NCBI taxonomy): domain Eukaryota; kingdom Metazoa; phylum Chordata; class Actinopteri; order Cypriniformes; family Leuciscidae; genus Squalius; species Squalius cephalus. Next base: position 20,105,213 of record NC_137137.1, on the reverse strand, counting down.
TAATGAAGGGCAAGTATCCGGCCCCCAGGCATGTCCACAACATCGAATCTGGTCCCCTTTAAAAAAAAAAGTTTGGAAACCCTTGGGTATATTATTCTGATATATAAAATCAGTGGAAGTCTATGCAATGTCCTAACTAATATAGTGAAACTGTGTGTGTGCATGAATGTGATGATCTAATTTGACATTAATACAAGACATTAATTAAATGTGTACTAGAAACAGTCAAGAATGTACTCTTAATTGTCCTCTTATTTCAGTAATATTATCTTTAAGTACATTGTTTTAAAAGTATACTTAACTGCATTTAATGTGCACTTTTGTAGTGTACTTAAAATAGTATAAGTGCACTTCTTTTTTACAAGGGAAATTATAAGGCAACCTCACATGTATCCTTCATGGTAAAGACAATCCTATAATACGCTGCAAGCTAAGAAAAATAAAAAATCTAATGGCAGGCAGGAAAATGATTTCCTTCAATACTGAAAATTGTCAATAAAAATGACTAGTGTAAATAAAGATGGTGTTTTATACAATATTTTTGTTTTCTAATTACTTTTGTGCTCATTTAAGTATCATAACTTAGCAACATGCTAACACCAAATTCTATTGAAATCATTTGTTGTTGAGCCAGTGTGGCATGTAGAGTTATTCACTACATAGGTTGCTCCATGACATTTAAGATGCTGCCTATGTAGGCAGCTCACTAGGTTTTGGAGAAGAGCTTCTGTGTGTTACAGCAGTCCAATGTATGAGCATATTTGTGAATAGAATATATTAAATAATCCTTCTATAGGTATTTCTGTATACTAACATGCTTAGATTGCCCATAATGCTTTGTGTGACTGGTTGTGTGTTCTAGTCCAGTGGGGGTTGCCTACAGTGTCAGCAGCAGGGGTGATTGGAATGCTGAGTGCTGTGGTTGCCAGTATCATAGAGTCCATTGGAGACTATTACGCCTGTGCCCGTCTCTCCTGTGCCCCTCCTCCACCTATACATGCCATTAACAGGTACAACACAAAGACACAGCAGCACGTGATATAAAAACTGATGAGACATCTAGCATGTTTTATTGTCCTAATCTAATTCGTTCCACATTCCCATAATGGAATCTCTTTTTCCACAGAGGGATCTTTATGGAGGGCATTTCCTGTGTCCTCGATGGCGTCTTTGGGACAGGAAATGGCTCCACGTCTTCTAGCCCAAACATCGGAGTGCTGGGCATCACAAAAGTAGGACCTTTTCCTATTCACCCTCTCTTCTTTTGTGACGTGACGTGAAGGCCAAGAATTGTAACCCATACTCAGAATTTGTCCTCTGCATTAAACCCATTCAAGTTAGTGCAGACACATTAGGAGCAGTGAGTAGTGAAGACACACACTGCAAACCGTGGACACACACACCCAGAGCAGTGGGCAGCCATTTGCTGTGGCGCACAGGGAGCGATTTGGGGTTAGGTGCCTTGCTCAATGGCAGTGCTGTTCATTCACTCCCCCACCTGCATTTTTCCTGCCTGTATTGAGAATCAAACCAGCAACCTTGGGGTTACAAGTCCGACTCTCTAACCAGTAGGCCACGACTGCCCCCCATTTTGTGCATTTACTTACAACGAAGGAAAACAAAATGGCACTATCTTGACTCGTAAACCAGTTTCACCATCAACAGTGCTTGGCGTGGTAAAAGCACATTCAGTGAACAGCCCATGTGCCACACAGCACATAGCAGCATGTGACTGCACTGCATCATTGGCACCCTAAAGACCATAAATGCTGAAGAGAGCAGCTCTTGAGTTGCCAGTGAACTTCATTAAAGAAATAAGCTCTGACCGGCTATGTACTCCCACTGAGCCATTCCCATGGGAACTATTTATCACACATTCTACTACTTCTAATGAGCCCTCTACCTTGATTTTACAGTTACACAATTATAATTTGTGATGACGCATTAACTGCAGCAGTTTAAGAATGAACTAAATATCAGCTTGTTCATGGACACACTACCATTAATAAGTTTGGGGTAAAGGTTTTTTTTCTTCTTCTAAAGAAATTAATACTTTTATTCTTTGAGGATGCAATAAATTGACAAAAAAGACAATAAAAGCATGATGTTACAAAAGATTTAGAAATAAAGGCTGTTCTTTTGAAATTTTATATTCATCAAAGAATCCTGAAAAAAATTCATCAGGTTTTCCACAAAAATATTTAGCAGCACAACTGTATCAACATCAACAATAATAATTAATGTTTCTTGAGCAGCAAATCAGAATATTTTAAGGAAGTCACAAAGTAATGAAGTAATGATGCTGAATATTCAGCTTTGCCATCACAGAAATAAATTACACTTTAAAATGTATTAAAGTAGAAAACACATTTTAAATTGTAGTAATATTTCACATAATATTACTGTTTTACTGTATTTTTTTTATCAAATAATTACTTCCTTGGTGAGCATCAGAGACTCACCTGAACATTAAAAATCATATACATCCCAAACTTTTGTATATTTCAGTTGACAGGTTATCATTTAACAGGTTCTCAGTTGTTACTGTATATAAATAACAGTGTTTTTGTTGTCATTTGTGCGATTGGCATTATCATTTAATAGATCATGTGTCATCACATCACAATAGTGTCATCAAACTGCACAGAAAAGAATCTTTGAGACCTGATTTTGAGAACCTTTAACCATCACTGACAACCATTGCTTTGACATCCTAATGCATAAAATGTAGCACATTAAATGAAAATAAATGAGTGTGTTTCTTCTCTCTGCGTGTGTTTTATTGTGTAGGTGGGCAGCAGGCGGGTTATTCAGTATGGTGCAGCACTGATGCTACTGCTAGGTATGGTGGGTAAATTCAGTGCTCTATTCGCATCATTGCCAGACCCAGTTCTGGGAGCGCTGTTCTGCACGCTGTTCGGCATGATCACCGCCGTTGGCCTTTCCAACCTGCAGTTTGTGGATCTCAACTCGTCCCGCAACCTGTTTGTCCTTGGCTTTTCCATCTTCTTCGGCCTGGTGCTGCCCAGCTACCTCAAAGAAAACCCCCTCGTCACTGGTAGATGCCCAAACATTCTTTTATGGGAAATGATTACATGAGGAACAATGTAAGCATTCTTATTCTTTTCTTCTGTCATAGGTATAGTGCAGATAGATCAGGTGCTGAACGTTCTGCTTACAACTGCCATGTTTGTTGGAGGTTCTGTGGCGTTTGTGCTGGATAATACTATTCCTGGTAGGTGCCAATCTCATAATACACTCATAAAAAAACTGTTGTCTGAAGCTCTATTTGTCCGGATGTTTATGTTGGTCATTTTAGACCACGAAGGAGCCAAGTGTGACTTCTTTTTTTTTTTTCTTTTTTTTACCCTTTAACATATCCAAATCATGTCCACGATTTTTTGTGTTTTCACATAGCTAATGAAACAAAAGTCACTAAGTGTCATCCCATTCTGATGAAGCAAAAAAAAAAAAAGTTAAAATGTAAAATTTTCTAAACTTGTTGGTCATGCTTAAGTTCATTGTGTTTCTATATTATTCCAGGCACCCCGGAGGAAAGGGGCATCCGTAAGATGAATCGTAGAAGCAGCACATCTAAACGGGAAAGAATGGAGTCCTACGACCTTCCTTTTGGTATGGACTTCCTGCGGCGCCATCGCATTTTCAAATACATCCCAATCAGCCCCACTTTCACTGGCTACCAATGGAGCATCTTCACCCGCAGCTGCCACGAACGCCACGACAGGAGAGAGGACGAAATGCCAACAAAGCCTGAACTGGGAGAAAGTGGGGTATAGTGTTTAGCACCGGTAGGTTTTTAGATGGTCGCCACAAAGCTTCATTCCTCCCAGTCAGTGAAATCTACAGTCCAGTCCCTTAATGAACAGCCAGCTATAAACTCTTCTCATCCCACAACAAAACTCTACCCTTTTTGATTCACTCGTCAAGTTTGTCATCAACACTAAAGTTGGTTTCTATATGTTAATACGGCTGCTGAAAACTCTGACAGCGCAGCATCTTGGGAGCTCATCTGAAGGTGTCTCCATGACAACAGCGAGTGGATGCAATGCAGGGTGTCCTTGTTCATCTCTTTCTGTGTGGGAGGATATGACAACAGAGACTTGATAGATGGAAAATCTACCAAATTTCTAATATCAGTGTTCCTTTTTTGGCTGACCTGCACCGCTCCGTCTGCACAAAGCATCGATGTGTAGATAATTGGATGTGTTTGAAATTAAATGATGTACTAATGAGTGCCTGCGTGCACGCAGTGGCCGCTGTCACACACCTTCACATTCACAACACACACAAACATGCCCATACTCGCTTTATGCATGGCACAGTTCTGGATCCCGTTAAAGCGAGTGGAGCTAGTAGTGATGCAAGGTTATTGTGCTTTATGTTTGAATTGCACTGCTTGAATTAACGCACAAAATGTAGTTTGCTTGTTCCTAATTTAACTTCCAGTGTCCGAGTCTTGCTTCCAAATGTGCAAGTCCCAATGCCTTAAATGTAAGGAAAAAGATTCAGTCATACAAATTTCTGTTTTAGCCATGTCATTAGTTAGCTGCTATTTTGAAAAATAGATCATGTTGAAGGGGGCGTTTCTTATCACCAGTAATAAATACTGTTCTTTGCCACCTCGAAATTGTAACGATTGCAAGTTTCAGAGGTGTACACTAGGCAGATAGCTATGCAGTAGGTAAAATGACACGGAAGACGAATGTATAGTCAGTGCGTGGTTTTTAAAAGAAGGATGGAAAAAACTTGATGGTTGCACTCAGGCAGTCCCATTGAAATATGGCATTTTTATTTTTGTCGGAATCTATTGAGCCCTCTTTTGGGTGCCACGTTTTTGGTCTGTCATTTGTTTGATTAAAGATGGCACTTCCTCACTACTGTTCAAGTGAACGTGGTTTCAAATGTAGATCCCACAAGCACTGCAGATGTGGTTTGTTTTTGGGCGATGATGGGATAGATTGTATAGATCCTATTAAAGGGATAGTTCTCTTTAAAGGGGTGGTTCAGGATTTTCGACATCGGACCTCATTTTCAAGTGAGCCTGGTTGTTATTCATCAGTGGAGACAGTTTTCAAAAAAATTCATCCAGTCCTTACTTTTGGATAGTTCGCCTATGCTAGGCTAGCGCGAGTCAACGGTGCACGCGTTAGCCTGCCATTAAAACAGTTTTACCCACTCCACAGTACACCAAAAGCAAATAAATTCTAATGCCAGACTATCGATGTAAATGTCTATTGAGAGAATAATGTTAGAAATCAAAGTACTCTTGTATCTCAATTATCTGCGGCAGGTAATACACTTGCGTGATTGTTATGTGGACCGGCTCTCTCGGTTTCCTAGGTAACCAAATATAACTCCACCGCTGCTGTAGACTGCTTATAAATACAAGGAACAAATTATAACTAATGCAATGTGATGAAAGGGTAGTTTGATTTCTAACATTATTCTCTCAACAGACATTTACATCGATAGTCTGGCGTTATAATTTATTTGCTTTTGGTGTACTGTGGAGTGGGTAACATTGTTTTTAATGGCAGGCTAACGTGCACCGTTGACTCGCGCTAGCCTAGCATAGGCGAACTATCCAAAAGTAAGGACTGGATGATTTTTTTTGAAAACTGTCTCCACTGATGAATAACAACCAGGCTCACTTGAAAATGAGGTCCGATGTCGAAAATCCTGAACCACCCCTTTAAGGCCAATTCACACTGCACCGACAGACGGCGACCACTAGCAAGACACTTCGGCGGGTTTTGACGGATCCGTGCGTTACCCCATTGAACGTCTTCAATCACCTTTTTCGAGTCACGAAATGTTTGAGAAGCGACGTACCGTAATCCCCTGATTGTCCGCGTTGATCAGCGTTTGTCGAATTGGCCTTTATACTCCATTATCACAATATTCGTTAATATTTAGTTGTCCTAGTTTTCCAATTTTTTTGTTTACAGATGATCTTTACAGCAACATATACAATACAAAAAGTCTTTAAATGTACAATATCAGTTATTGTTACACAACTGAAACCAATTGTTGAGCATCTGTGACTTCACTGTCATTGGAGACTCTCATTTTCAGATGGACTGTTGACATCAGCGGTCATGAAAGAGCCTTACTTGATTTAAAAGTGTGCAGTTGTGCTTTCACCTCTGTGATAACCTCACTTAGAGCTCAATCTGATGGTCGCATCTGTATCAGAGGCTTGCCATCTCATACTGTATCCACTTTAGATGCAGAGTTTCTTTTGTTGGTGTGTAATTTATTTATTTATTTATATGTCCTACGTCTACAATCTTTGTGCAAATCGTTTGCTGACTGTAAGACTGAAAGCAGGGAGTGGGAGATGTAACTCTCCACTCTAAATGTTTGATTTGATCTGCTGAAGGGGTGTGTGTGTGTTGCAACTGGTCAGCTTGATGCAGAAAGAAATTGACGTTTTGTATTTCCAGAGTCACGATATTTACAACATAACTGGTGCTTCCTCAGTCGGTCATTCCAACAAACATGTTTCTGAGTTATCACAGAAAAGAACCAATCACAGAGTGTTTTAACTTGTTTGAGGATACTCTTGTTTAGCGAACACTTGGAACAGAGTGCTACAATAATCGAGTTGAATATTTACAATCCAAATCCCTCATAAGGAATCCATAACTATGGCACTTTTATTATAAAACAGTCAGCACTCTGAAGTTTTGTTTAATGATTGTCTGAGAATCCAAAGTAAATGCAACTGAGAAAGTGTGCCGTTTGCCTCTAAAGCCCCTTCCATTCACACCCATAGTGCTTGCAGTGGTGTCAGTCCTCATCTCCTAACACTTTTATCCTTCAATAGTTTATTGTAATGTTATTGAAAACAAAATATGACCACTTGTGAAGACCTTTTTCATCATGTGCTGTTGATTTATCTGTCAATCATAAAGGTTTCGATGGCAGTGACATATACATACTTGTCTGTCCAGTAATGAGGATGATTAGTTAAATATACAGTATATATATCTCGTTGGCCAATACTCACATTATTATTAGGACTGAAACAATATTGATGCTATGGTTTTGATATGAGAATATTTTGGTAACACAAGCAGTCGTGATGAATCCCAGTATCCGCTGAGATTTAAAGGTTGTAATGGGTCTTAATAACATTGTGGCATGTGATTCAAAGAGAAACAACCCCTTCAGTTATTTTGAAGGGGATATATCTGAAGAATATACTTGGTCTATCTCAATAGTAATATCTTTGTAATGTTTTATTCTTGTTTTTTTTATACATCAGTTTGTTTTTTACAGACATAAAAAGATGTTTGGAAAAAAATGCATATAATCTTAAACCATCATGCTGCAAAGCGCACCACTTTGGGTAAAACAAATCTTAATTTTTTTTTTTTTTGTTGTTGTTGTTGATTTAGTTTGATTTGAATATTTTTGTTAACTAGACTGTTTTCATATTGTATTTTTCTAACATTACTTTCTGTTCATGTTAATAGTTTTAGAAAGAGGTGCAATGCTTTGAGACTATTATAAATGAAAGAATATCTATATAAAGTGCAGATTGTGCTATATTCTTGGACCAGCCGTTGGAGCTCCTGTTAGTAGAAACAGCAGAAATTGTTTTGTTCCATCTTCCTAAAGATATTTAATAAGATGTTTCTGAGCAAATCATAATGTCTTTTGTCTTTTTTTTATGTGTATTTGTTTGTTTGTATCATGGAATTATTATATTGATGTTAAAGGTGCAGTAAGCTATTTCTGAGAAATGCTGTTGAAAGTGGATCGGACGGAGCACCAAAACTCGCTTGTAGCCAATCAGCAGTAAGGGGCGTGTCCACTCATTAGGGGGAGGTGCCTGTGTTGCATAGCGGGTTTGCGATTTTGGGGGCGAAACTATCAAGATAGGGGTGTGATCATATTGGTTAGGGGTGTGTTTGTTTTGCTCATTTCAAATATCAACAGTGTTTCTCAGAAATTGCCTACTGCACCTTTAATAATAATAATAATAATAGATTTTAAAATAATTATTTTAATGATTATTACTAGTTGAGTCTATCAGGGTGGAAAAACCAAAAATGCATTTCAAATGAAAGATTGAGTTACCATCTTTTTAGGTGACAAAAAAAATGCAGTTCTCTCTTCTGTCTGATCTTGAAAACTCATTAAGTATATCAGGTTACACATATATCTGTGCTTCACTTCTGCTTCTCCCATCATCAGCCCAGTGTGTGTGTGGACCGTAACTGTCTTGAGTTAACATGATTAGTCACACACAACTTGACCCTTGTGCGCTGTTCTGGGTCTTTTTGACATCAAATGACGTTTGCTAAAATAAAAAAAATAAAAATTCTCTTTGTCCAAATGGCATGGAACTTTGTACAGTTATCAACACTTTCTAGATCTACACATATAAAATAAAAATAAATTGGAATGAAATATGTATGTTGTAACATTTTTTTTTTAAACAAATGTAATTTTACTCAGTTTATTAATGTTTTTACTCCACATTTGTGCAGTTTTTTTTTTTATATTTATTATATACATTTAAAAATATTTTTTATACGAAAACAGCTTTTTATGTAAAATTCACTTAAAGACCCAAATTTCTAACTTGCATTCATGGGGATAACATTGATAATTTGACATGGTTTAGTGTAATATTGTTGCCTATCTTTTGGAAAATGCAATTTTAAAAGTAAAAAATTATCACTTTAACCAATCGATGGCTGCAGAGCGCCACTACTTGCTGTTTGACTAACTAAAAGACATCTTTTCCCAAGTTTTTTTTTTTTTTTTTTTCATTTGGATCCATATCTACATATTATGAGATCACAATTATACCAATAAAAATTACTTCTTTTTTGTACTGAAAAAAAAAAAAAAAAAAAAAAAAAAAAAACATGATTAGAATCAAATTAATTGTTTCCATTTGTCTGACCCGGCTTAGAAAATGGACAAAATTCATCCTCAAAATCAGAAACAATGCAGAACACACATAGACAGTGACACACTTTAAATTTGTAGAATTTCATGAAAAACAGATGTTTGAAAAGAATGATAAACTCTAAAGATTCCAACTTTTCTCTTTGTAACATATTGTACAGGATTGATTCTAATCATAATGTAATGTTTGACAAAAAGTAATTTTTATTGTTATAATTGTGTTCTCATTATGTAGATATTGATCCAAATGGAAAAACTTGGGAAAAGATGTCTTTTCAGTCAAATAGCAAGTAGTGGAGCTCTGCAGCCATCTACTGGTTGAAGTGATAATTTTTTACTTTTAAAACTGCATTTTCTAAAAGATGGGAAAAAATTAGGGCTGTCAAAAGATTAATCGCGATTAATCGCATCCAAAATAAAAGTTTGTGTTTGCATAATATATGTGTGTGTACTGTGTATAATTATTTTGTATATATAAATACACAGAAATATTTGCATACATATACTGTATATATTTATATATAATTTATATTATATATAAATATATATTTTGTATATATAAATTATACAAAAATCAACATTTTTCTTAAATATATACAACATGCATGTGTGTGTATTTATATATACAAAATAATTATACACAGTACACACACATATATTATGTAAACACAAACTTTTATTTTGGATGCGATTAATCGCGATTAATCTTTTGACAGCCCTAAAAAAAATATTACACTAAAATTATCCATGAATGAAAGTTAGAAATGTGGGTCTTTTATAAAGTGAATTTTACATAAAAAAAGCTTCTTTTTTTTTTTTTTTTTTTACCAAAAACTGCACAACTGTGGAGTAAAAACATTAATAAATTGAGTAAAATTACATTTGTTTAAAAAAACTATTATTTTGTTTCAAAAGTAGGCTACGTTATGAATATAGGAATCACCATTTATCATATGATATACTATATTACAAGCCTACAAGAAGTGTCTAATGGTGAATATGTCTGGACAAAACCTTAAACACAGAGAAAACAATAAAAACACAATATTTAGAAATGAACTAAATAATTTGTTCTTTTTACCTAGGCCTACTTCATACTAATCTTTTTTTAAATCCTGAGCTCCCAAAACACTTTGGAGCTTTTTAGGCTTTATTAACCCTTTAACTGTGTTCTGAACAGATGGGGAGATCATAGAAGGGTAGCAGATGACAAGAGATTAAAACGATACCAGTCATTCCCTGCTCAGATTTGCTCATTTTCTGACCTGATGACCCATGATGATCTAATCCTCACTGTCAGCGTCATTAACCCATTTGTTACCATATTTTCCACTGCTGAATGAGAAAATGTGTTTTACTCCTTGAATAAACCAGTGAAACAAATTGCAGGCATAATATATAGGCTATATATTATTATTATTATCAGTGTTGAAAATAGTTTTTGCTGCATTGTGGACACTTAATACATTTTTCAGGATTCTTTGACTAATAAAAAGTTAGTTATAGTTTACAAGTCTATAAAATAGGCTATTTTTGGGCTTATTTTGCGCATTTAGTCACACGTTAAAATTAAGCTTATGTTCCTTCTTTTCCTCTTCAGTGGGCTATTGTTTTGGGGATTCCCCTCAGAACGCATATGTTCTCCAGCGCTAAAGGAGCAGCGCGCGAACAAAGGGGCGTCGGAGCGCGCGCTGATTGGCTGATGCGCTATCTGAGGTCTAGAACGGCAGATGGGGGTATTCCTCCTCCTCCTCTTCCTCAGACGGACGCCCCCCTCAAACTGCGATTGTTCGCACAGAAGCTCGGTCCGAGTTGGACTAAGTAAAGCCCTGTATCGGTTCATATTGTCTCGGATGGTAGATTCGTTCAGCTTGAGTGTTGTCTGGAGACAGAAAAACATTGATAAGATTTACACCCCTGAGCGACGGGCATCGTGACATCTGGGCAGCAGAGATCTACAAGAGAGTGGTGGGTGCTTGTGTTCACTGTTTTCGTAGATGTTTGTTACTCACGACGTACTCAGACTTGGACGCTTGTGGACCAGTGAGTGACTGTGTTATCTGCTACTGCCATGTTTGCAACTTTGTATCATAATGTGTTATATTATCAGTTGTGTATTGAAATGCATTGAGAATGTCTTACTGGAAATGTAATCTAGTATTCAGGCTTCAGATTACAATAGCATCTGTAGACTCTTGTCAAGAGAATAATAATATGCCACAGTGTTTAACATTTAGAGTTGTTTATCTCCCTGAGAGCAATGAAAGTACCTATGACTCGCCTGGCATTATATCTGGCCAGATTACATAACCAGTCTGGTTTATCTTGAATAGTTCACCCAAAAAATACTTTTTTTTTTTTTTTTTTAAACCCTATGACTTTCTTTCTTCCATGGAGCACAAATAGAGAAGTTTGTGCTTCTTCTTTTTATGTACAATTAAAGTACTTAAAAAAAAAAAAAATATTATTCTATTATATTCTATATTTTCTATTCAGCAAGGGCGCATTGTGACAGTGAAGACATTTACAGTGTGACTAATTACTGTTTCCAATAAGTGCCGTTTTTTTCCTGGAAAAAAATATCAGTTTCAACAAAAAATTTAAGTAGCACAATTGTTTTCAACTGAAATATGATGCGAAATGTTTCTTGGGCAGCAAATCAAAATGATTTCCAAAGACTAGAGTAATGGCTGCTGAAAATTCAGACTTGTCATCACAAGAGTAAATTTACATTTTAAGATGTATTCAAATAGAGAGCATAACTTCTGATTTTGCCTCATAATCACATCTGATTTGACTGTGATTACCGTCTGAAATTGGCCAGTTACTTCAATTGTCGCCAATGAAAATAGTTCTAAAAGAAGCCAAAGCATCAAGCTTTGTGAGTCACCAAAGTCACAGACAAGTGGAAGTATTCCTCTTTTTCCTAACGAGATTATGGGAGGCACTTCCGGTTTGGAGAAGTTTCACTCAAAAAGACTGAAAGAAATCATTCCAAATAAGATTAGAATAAGATTGCGTCACAAATAATCATTATCCGTCAGTTTGACTGAATGAGCTGTAATATTTCCTTCATTTTCTATTTGCAGACGTCAGAAGAATAATGTAACGCTTGGTATTTTAATGCACACAAGAATATCTATGGAAAGAGCTCTTTTCAGTCGCTGCATTATTTTCCTCCTGATCATGTTTTCCTCGCTTTTTATTCCGCTGTAACTATAAAACAGGACAACATATACCACACACTTGCGGTCTGTTCTGCCGATTTAATTTACGATATATCCCATGTATAATTCACTGGAATGTACTAAGAATCTCTCGTTTTTCTTCCCCAAATCCTCTCTTTCCGGGTTTTTTTCACACGGATGCTTTAAAATGTAATTGTCTCTCCTTTTCACCTCTAATCTAATTACTGAAATGTTTCTAAAGCAGGTAAATTCAATATTTATTGTCAGTCAAAATGATGGAAATCACTTTGAAATCTTATCACTCAATGTTCCAGTTAATAAACATATGTTACGTAATACAGACATTTATTACTACAGTGATGTTTAACGTGTTCGTATTATTGCAAGCTTGTTCATGGTCTGTTGTAGTAATTTGTTAAGGCTTTTACACTTTTAAATTTCCTTTTAATGTTGGATGGTTGAAGGGTGAGTAGAATAATGGCATCTTATTGTACTCAGTTTTTTGAGAGTGCTTTTCGCGCTCATAAAGCAAACCTTTCGCTGATTGTTTTCCGCTTAACGGAAAGTTACTCATTCGCGCAAAGGGCCGTAGGAAAAAGGCGGGTACAAATAAAAGAAACGTCCCACTGCTGTTGAACTTCCGTAAATATCAGCACTCCTGGAACGCTGCTCGACCAATCAGATTTGAGGACCGGGAATAATTGTTGTATAAAACTTCAAGAGTACTTTTAAGTAGTTCGTACTGCAATTCTTTCAAGTCTTCTTGAAAAGCCATATGAAAACTTTGTGTTTGGACATTCTAAAAAACATATTTTGTGTTCCACTGACAAAAAAAATGTATAGCCTACTGGTTTGGAACTACATATTACTTATGATAGCATCTTTTTCTTTTTTTGGGGTGAACTATCCCTTTAACAGTGATCCTCACACCTTCAGGCAGTGACTGAGACACATTTGAGTTTTAGTTACTTTCCAGTACAAAATCATGGGGAAAAAATGAGAATCCTCTTCATCTTGAAATAGTTTTTCTAAACTAAACAACTGTCATCTAAAAACCATTTGTTTTGATAAATGTGGATTTTTTTTTTTCAGTGTTCCAAATAAGTTACTCACTAGCCTTAGTGTCTCAGATGCAAGATGGGAATCCAGGCAGATTTTCCATGCAAAGTATAGCTGTGTTTTGTCTTCTGTGTCATATTTCATAACACTTGAGTGTTTCAGAAACACAAAGCAGCAGCCATCGGTAAACATGCCGACAACTGTGGTAGTGCAAGCTGCTGAACATATAAATGAAGGGAAGGAAGAAGAAAGGAAGAAGGAGCAGTTGTTGGATGAAGCTCGTTGTTGCTTTGCAAGTGTTTTCCAGGTTGCCGTAGCAATTTAAACAATAGCCGCCGAGCTATAGATGCTGGTTGGGGGAGGTGTGTGTGTGTGGGTGTGTGTGTGGTGTGTGTGTGTGGATCTAGGCCAGGAAACATCAAGCAGAGATCTTGGCCTGGATCTTAAAGGAAGAGGTTAGTGAGCGGTTGCTTTGGAATTGGACAACAAGGTGGAATAACTTTCAAACCAGTGGGAAGGAAAAAGAGGGATGGAACGGTGTCCGTGGTTGGATTAAAGCCATTGCAAACAATAGCATGAACAGGCATAAAATAATCCGGGTTGAACTTATTATATAAATAGCCTAGTAACTTAAGCAAAAACAATCCATTTGGATGCTGAAGCGGAACGAACCACAACTTCCATCCAGTCTGTCCCACTTCCACAATCTTCCCAGCACTTCCACACATGTGCCCGCCCAGTCAACTCAAGTGCCAACCCACCAGACAGAGTCTGCGTTTGGAAAAACATGTAATTATTCATAATTAGGTACTTTTTGTAGATGCAGAGTTGATCTTTAGGAGAACTGGCAGATTGGGTAGTCATTTGAGTCCAAAAGACTGTAAAAATAGTTCTCATGCTCTTTTTCATTCATTTTTCATAATTCCCCTGACACATTTAATGCTCAAGTGCACAGTTGCGTAAGCGTGGAAAGTGCATGTCTCTCGAAGCGTGGTGCTTGAGCAGTTCCAGTGAAAAGCGTGAAAAAGGCTTATTGCTTCGCAGAGACTGAAGCAGGGTCATCTTTGCATTTTCTTTATCTAAATTAGTTTTTTGTATAATGGGGTGTATTTTCTATCCAACATTTGATCTTGGATAAAAAAAGGATTAAAAGTAGTTAACTGGAAAGGAAGAAGGTAACAGTTCAGATAAGATTGTGAAATGTTTTTATTCTCTCTTGGCTTTCCCTTTTCCTTGTTCTGCCTGTTTTGGATTGATGTCTTGGCCAGTATTTTGTACTGTACACTACCGTTGAAACGTTAGGATTGGTAAGATTTTTTTTTATCCAAAAAAAATGTGTTAAATATATTTTAAACATAATTTATTTCTGTATATATTCCTGTGATGCAAAGCTGAAATTTTCAGCATCATTACTCCAGTCTTCGGTGTCACATGATCCTTCAGAAATCATTGTAATATACTGATTTGCTTGTCAAGAAACATTTCTTATTATTATCAATGTTAAAAACAGTTGTGCTGCTTAATATATTTTTTTGTGGAAACAGTTGTACACGTTTTTACAGGATTCTTTGATAAATAGTCAGAACAGCATTTATTGTAACATTATAAATGTCTTAAAGTAACAACATGTAGCTTTTCAACCTTCATAATATATTTCCAAGACCCTTGTGATAGTACATCGACTTACAATAGGTTGAATGAGACGTCTGCCAGAGCCTGACGGGGTCTGTATCGCTTTTACTGGCACTATGTAACTTCGCGGTGCGGGTAGTAACCAGCGCTCAAAAAGAACTACAAAATTCGACTGCTTTACGGCATACGTCACTTCGCTCACCACTTCCTCAAATGTGGCCAACCAGCGCGTTTGTTTTCGTGCGTCTGTTTTCGTCATGGCTGAAGCAGCAGCGAAACGTAAGAAGTCCAAGGTTTTGTCGGAGTAGAGTCGGAAGAGGAAAAGGGAGAGTGATAAACTGAAAGGCAGGACGAGGATCAATATGGGTCGAGCGTTTGCTCGCTGGCGTGAGCTAATGGAAGAGGAGTGTTACCAGACCGATGCTGACTTGGCCGTCATGCTGTTGAACTAGTAAGTAACTGTAAATTGCTTGCATACTATCTTTAGTTTTTCTAATCTGTTGTCTGCCTGGCTACGTTACGGAAACTATCTGGTCCTCCATTTATTTATCTTCATGAATCAGCTAGTAGATGAGCGAATTATCAATCTGGTAGCTAGTAAACACTAACATGCGTTAGTTTTAGATGGTTAGGATGCTATCGCTATCATTCTCGTTCAGATTTGAGCATTGTAATCGACATGCAAATCGCAAATGTTGAGTTAAAATGTTTAGTCTACTAAATATGTATAAATTATAAAAGGAGGAAGATTAATAATATCATTACCCATATGAAAAAAAACCTACATGCTTCATATACAGTAACCGTAAATCATTTTACGACAGCGGTAATGGACAATTCCGCTTCCAACCTGTAGGGCGACCGCAGAGGAAAAGTTCCATGTTGTTGCTTTAACTGTCACTTTCGATCCATTTAATTGCAGAATAAAAGTATTAATTTCTTTAGAAGAAAAAAATCTCACTGACCCTAAACTTATAAACAGTATATATTCTGATATAACATACAGTATAAAAAAATTATATTCATTTTGAGATTTACTAAAGTTACATGGTAACACTTTACAATAAGGTTCATTAGTTAACAACATTAGTTAATGTATTAACTAACACGAGCTAACAATGAGCAATACATTTGTTACAGTATTTATTAATCTTTGTTAATGATAGTTAATAAACATCCAGCTGTTCATTGTTTGTTTGTACAAGTTTACAGTGCATTAACTAATGTTAACAAATACAACTTTTGATTTTAATAAGTAGCTAATGTTGACTTTAACATTAACAAAGATTAATAAATGCTGTAGAAGCATTGTTCATTCTTATTTCATGTTAACTAAGGTAATGTTAACTAATGAACCTTATTGTAAAGTGTTACCGTTTACAGTAACATTTAACATTGTAATTAAATGATGTTAGATGGCGGGGAAATGAGCTTGTACAATATCGGTCGAGAGGGCACTGATATATCATGCATCCCTAAATACAGACCCCTTCTAATCAGCACCTGTCATCTGATCCCTGTTATCTGTTGGCAATGACTTTTGGACGTGTTTCAGAAACTAATAGCTCTTATACTGATCATCTGTAGTTCTGACAGGACTTTATTTGGGATATGAAATATTCATGTCAGAATAAGCTGCTCTGGGTCGATTGGTATTGAATATTTCATCATCTCCTGATTGAGCGCAGCGAGTGGTGTGTATGAAAGACGTGGGAGGGGCCACACACACACACACACACTAACAGCCACACATACTTAACGCTGGGTCAGGAGATGGTAGTGTTGATAAGAAAACATGCCCGTACAAAAGAGAGACCCGTTTGCATTTTTGCATGTGGGATAATAATCTTGTGAAAGAATAATCGAGCAGGAGTTTTGTCAGGGATTGAATTAGGCCTTTAACGGTTCCATTTGGAGTCTCTCACTAGGTCGACTGTGCCTTGTTTGTGTGTATTTGTGTGTGTACCGGACCCTTGAGTTACATGCTCATGTCTGTGTACACTAAGTAGTTCTCCTAAAGTGATTCTAAGTGCTCATAAAGTTGATGGGGTTCATATATCTTTTGTTGGTATGTGATTGATGGTGGTGTGCATAAAGACATTGGTGAACTTTAGAGAAACAGACACAAGGAGATAAAGGGAGGAGGAGGCAGCCAGCGAAACCACAATTGAGGAAGTCTGAAACCTCGTGTCAGTTTCCGCTGTGCAAATCTGAGAGGAAGAGTTTAGGAGTGTCACATGGGTTCAGCACTCCCTTAGCATTTAAAGACCACCAGGCGATCCGCTGCGAAAGAGCCGTTTACTTCAGAGATAAGGTAATGTGCGCTCGGTTTAGTCTTCTTATGTCTAGTTTAAGACATGCCATGAAATAGTGAGACAGATAATGGAAAGTATTCTTCAGGATTTAAATCAATGTCTTGTGGCATTTGAAATGTGCTGTTTTGTTGTATTTCTGATGAAGATGAATAAATGCAAAAAGGTTGATTTCAGTATGCTATTTTATCATGTTATACAGAGGACACATGACTGCTTTCTGCAGTGTGTTTCTGTATTTAAAGGAATAGTCCACCCAAAGGAGAAAATTCTGTCATTATTTAGGCTACTCACCCTCATTTCGTTCCAATCCAAACCTGTCTTTGTAATGGAATATAAAACAAGATATTTTAAAGAACATTTGTAATCAAACATTTTTGGATCCTATTGACTTCCATTGTATTTCCTGTCCATATTATGGAAGTCAATTGGAAACGAAATGGTTTGATTATCAACCTTCTTCAAAATGTCTTCTTTTATCTTCCACAGAACAATGAAAGTCATTCAGGCTTTAAATGACATGAGAGTGAGTAAATAATTACAGAATTTTCATTTTTTCCCTTAACACTGATTCGCTCCTACAAAGTTGTGAAACCACGTACTATGCAGATAGTCACTGCAATTTCCTCACTTTTAGTTCCTTTAACGTTAGGTTCAGTCAGTGTGAAAATGTATCGTTTTATTAAAGTTAGATATGGTTTGACACTATTTGTTTCAGCTTTGTTGGAATGACAGTTATGTACTGAATGAGACACAATAGAACGGCAACAGCAAGGATTGTTTCAGAGCTGTAGTCACTCAGAGATGTTGAGTATTTGTATCAGCAGGGTAACAGTACCCCTGTTGTCCCGCACCTGTCCCCGTCTCCGGAAGAGTCAGTAAAGCCTCTCCAGCTGGTGAGGAAGGAAGCCTTGAGTAGAGCAGTTTGTATTGTGCCAGGGGAACCTCCAAACATGAGTTTATGTGTCAGCATGCAATTGAGCCTTTTAGAAAAGGTAATATATAAAGCATTTCTGTGAACTGTTGGGGAACAGTTTTCTTTCGATTATTGCTCTCTTGGTTATTTTGCTTGTAGGCTCTTTATATCTTGTTTCATTTTAGTCTCTGGTTTCATCTGTAATGATCCACAAGGGACAATACTGTATTATCCTATAGTACTGATTGTATTTCAATCAATGGCATTCCTACATTTTTTAATATATTGATCATCATTGTGACTGAGCATCTTTTACCAGTTTAAATGTTTAAAGTCTGATCAAGTTGGGGGGCGGGACACTCTTAATCTAGAGATCATTTGATTGGACAACAATCTGTGTAGTGCAGCATGAGTCATCAGTATTTTTTGTGTTTTCCCAGAAGAAACACATCAAATTGAAA
The DNA here is from genome assembly GCF_949319135.1 of Squalius cephalus. Classification (NCBI taxonomy): domain Eukaryota; kingdom Metazoa; phylum Chordata; class Actinopteri; order Cypriniformes; family Leuciscidae; genus Squalius; species Squalius cephalus. Next base: position 20,086,696 of record NC_137137.1, on the reverse strand, counting down.
TGCCAGGTATGAGTATATAAAGTTTAAAATTATAGTTTAAAATAATTGTTTTCTATTTGAATATATTTTTAAATGATGTTAAAGGTAGGGTAGGTCAGAATTGTCTAAAAAAACTTTTATTCAAATTTGTTTAAACTGTCTTTATATACCAATACATAATTAAAATGCAAGTACTCTGAAATAGAGAATATAAAAAATTGAGTGACTCTAGTGTATTTAATATTCAATAAACACAGCTCATTAATTCCATTCACTCCCACCTAAAAACGGGTGCGCGACTGCGCGCACGTGGGCAGAGCCAGTAATAGCGGCGGTAGTCATGGCGACGGAGAGTGACAGTCGCGCAAGCCAATCACTTGTTTCGTCCCGGTAGGAATTAATGAGCTGTGTTTTTTGAAGATTAAATACGCTATAGTTACTCAATTTTTATACTCTCTTTTTCAAAGTACTTACATTTTAATTATGTATTGGTATATAAAGACAGTTTAAGCCAATTTGAAAAAAAGTTCTTTAGACAATTCTTACCTACCCAACCTTTAAAGCTGAATTTTCAACATCATTCATCAGACTCAGTCTTCTTCAGAGTCACATGATCCTTCAGAAATCATTCTAATATGCTGATTTCCTGCTCAAGAAACTTTTCTGATTATTATTATGGTTGAAAACAGTACTGCTTAATATTTATCTGGAATTTTGTTTTTCTTTGTTAGTTAAAAAAAAAAAATGTTTGTAACATTATAAATGTTGATCAACTGAATGTGTCCTTGATGAATAAAAGTATTAATTTCTTCAAAAATAAAAATCTTACTGACCCCAAACTTAAGTAAGGTAAAAACGAAAGTAGCAGTTAAAGAAACGTTCAACTGGTTTTGTTTGTTTGTTTGTTTTTTTCTTAACGTGGAAATATGTGTATGAACATAATATTCCACCACTGAGGCATAAACTGAACAAATTTCACATATGACAAACAGAAATGGAATAATGAGTCCCTGGACAGCCGATTTAAGTTCTATAATACATCTCATCTTTATGGACTGTGCCATATTTTCCAGTTCTTGCTCTGAGATGTTACTCCACTCTTCCACCAAGTTACTATTCTCAAACATGTCTGAGGGACATATGGTTACACGTGGTTTGGCACTGCAAGGCCGATCAGCAGTCCTTCCTGTCTCCCTGTAGCACTGCCCTAGCGTTTACATTGAGTTATAGCCTACTATAGCTGACCTCAAAGCTAACACTCATGGACTAAAGAACACAAAACTTTAGCTTTGAATTCATGGGGTCTTTAAATGTGTTGATGAACTGTTTCAATCCCCTTATTCATTCCAGTATGTGCTCCATGTCTATTCTGGTCACATCCTCATGAATAGTTTACTTTCAGCTGTGACTTGCAGATGTCGGCTTCACGTGGGTTTGTGTGATATAGAACAGAGCATAGTCTCTTGTCTTGAGATATCAAAAATACATGCGCTAGTGAGGAGTGTGAGATATGCATACATTATTTGCTTTGTTTTAAGGGATTGTTCTCTTACCCTCTTTTTTCCCTCTGACCTAGATAACGAAGAGTTAATTCTTTGATGTTAAAACAAGAAACAGAAACATTCTCTTTCTCCGTTCTCCTCCCTCTCGGTCTCTCTAGAGTTCTTCCATGCAGTCGTGGCTGGGATAAAATGGATGACAGGAATGACGGTGTACGGGTTGGAGAGAACAAATTCATCAGCAAGTGAGTATAAATCTTAAACTCTTGATAACATCTGAACTAATGGCTGTTACGGTTCTGTAATAATGTATTCACTATGTAAGGGATTATGTACAGTAAGTCTAAATATTATAAATAAACCCTACAGAATACATGGACATGAACATTAATTTGAATTAAAATGATTTCATCTTAATTAATTAATCCTACTAGATTAAAGTTAAAAATAGTTAATCACATTGTAGAAAAGAATGTGTGTAGTAACCAGATTAGATACTGCAACTACATATATTAATGTATATATATATTACATTTATGTTAGATTTTAGGTATTGTTATTATTATTATTATTATTTACAATCCATGTAACTTGAAAGTACAGGAAATTTACATATATATACAATAACCACACACACACACACACACACATATACATATACATATATATATACATATATATATACACATATATATATACATACATATATACATACATATATACATACATACATATATACATACATATACATATATATATACATATACATATATATATATATATATATATATATATATATACAGTATATATACAGTATATATACAGTATATACACACACACAAATTAATCGTGATTAACTGCATCCAACATAGTTTTTGTTTACATAATATATGTGTGTAATGTGTGTATATATATTATTATATATATTATATATATATATATGTCTGTGTGTATATACAGACACATATTTATACATATATATATATATATATATATATGCACAGACACACACAGACAGATATATATATATATAAATATATAATATATACACATATTATGTAAACAAAAACTTTTATGTTAGATGAGATTTATCACGATTACTCGATTTGACAGCACTAATATGCAAAAGAAAAAATGACTTTATAAATTGACAAATAAATACACATCGATATATGTTTCAATAAAATAGTAAATTAATAAATAACTACAACTTTTAACTGGCATTTCTTAAAATATTTGCTGGTTTCATTTCTTTATTCAGTTGCCAGTTCAGTCAAAAAAATGATTTATTGGAAAGGTTATCACATGGTTGCACCCAATGAACTTTTAAGACACACCCCCTCTGACACAATATATAAGTTTAACTTTTTAAAGATTAAATGAATTATTAAGCAAGACTTTGTTCTTTCTCAGGAACAGCATTCTCTCGTATTTAAAGACCTACAATCTCTACTATGAAGGGAAGAACCTGCAGCTACGACACAGAGAGGTAAGAAAGAGTTTTACACTCATTGTGTGGCAGGTGGGGAAGCGTTTGACCCCTTCTGTGCTTTCTCAATTATTCACTATTGTCAGGGGAGTATTAAGCGTCTGTGTCTGGAGGGGATGTGCGCCCATGTGTGGGGGTGACTGAGGCTTCTTTTGTGTCTGTAAATGCAGCTTGCCCAGGTGCCAAATTACTGACATGCTGTATTTATCATTTATAAGCCTCATTTATTCTAAAAGTCAAAAGGTGGCTTGTGGGTCACTTAAACCTAATACCTTTATGTATCGTCACTTCTGTTCATCAGGATAACAAACTCAAGTACGAGCGTATATGTATGTTGTATGTATTCTGCCGGCAGGAAGAGGAGGAGCTGATCATAGAAGGACTTCTCAATATCTCATGGGGTTTGCGTCGACCAATCAGGCTTCAGATGCAGGATGACCACGAGCGAATCAAACCACCTCCCTCATCTACCTCCTGGCACTCAGGGTGTAACCTAGACAACCAGAGGTCAGATATTTTTGCATTAGCTCACTGACTTCCTGTACATGCTTTATTGAGAAACTAGTATACATCAGTGAAGAGCAAAAGAATAGTACGCTGCTAAAAAACAGTAATTCTTCTTACCAAGAAGGTTAATCTTTCTTCTCAAGTAAATATATCTCGTTTTGGGATGTCACATGATCCTTCATAAATCATTCTAATATGATTTGCTGCTCAAGATTGATAAATACTAAGATTTTTTTTTGCACTGCTGAATTTTTCCATCATTAAACATCACTTTAGTAAATAAAATGGCGAATTGGCGATTAATCAGTTGTAACTTATCAACCATAGCATATAAACATCTTCATCATCATAGAAACTAAGCCCAGTTCTTTAAACTCAAGTAACCTTGACACACCATAGCAGCTCATACACTGAAAGCCTGCTTTGTTTGTTGCCATAGCAACTCTATCCTTGTGATGACCGTGCTTTTGGCATTCGATCAGCTCAAATGTGTTGGACTTGTGTGATATAAATAACGCACGCGTTTCTAATGTTTTATGGTTCTGATCTATTTTTTCCTCAAATCCAAATGAGGGGTTCAAAAGAACTATTTATATATTTGAGAGCTCCAACTCAAATATTGTTTCCAGCACCTACTGAGGTGGATAACAGAATGAAAGACTTTAGGCATCAGTTTGTGCCAGAAACGTCTTGATAATTATGTTATCTTAACAAGCAGTTTCCAGTATGTACTGTTTTTGTGAAGAAAAAGTGCATACTTTTGAGTGTGTAGCAAAAGAGGAGACAAGCTTTGAGACATACAGTCTTTAACGGTTGCTCTCTGTCGCATCCTGTCACAGTAAACTGGCCTCTCAATCATGTTGTCCCAGTTAAAATCCTCCACATTTCATTTAATTTCATTTCCTATCGAATCGGAGAGAAATGCAGTACGTTGATCTGCAGTCGCGGGTCTTTCATGCGGAGAACTCTCCTCTTATTAATGCATAATGATGCATTTAAAAGTTAATGGCCAAACGGATCTTTATAAAAGTCCACATTGTTATTGCAGATGAAATATAACACGGATAATATTAAATAAATATGTTTGATCAGGTTAAACTTTGATTATTAGTCACTAAAATCATCTAAACCTCTCACTGTCGGTTGCGCACATCCACCATGTCTTGTCGTTTTTTAACACCTTTTACTCGTGTTTGTAGTTCCTCCTCCAAAGCGCAATGGGTTGTGGGTAATATTAGCCTTTAGAGTGTGCATGGATCCACACTTCGAAAATCTAGTGGAAATAGTAGACCATCCATTTTGACATACTCTTATCAACTATTGGGACACACTTATTCTAACCTCACATATAGGATGGATAGTATGGACATTAGGACGCAGGGATAGTTTTCAGTTTGTTTCCTTGGTTGTTCATTGATTATGTCTTACACCTGTCATTCATTTAGCTGATTGGTTAGTTTGTTCTTTTCAAGCCCTGTGTTTCCTTCAGTTCTTTGTCAGTTCATGTTGTGTTTAGTTTGGTTGTTCTATTCCCGTTTCAAAGTACTTTGTAAATAAAAACTTAATTTCTGTGTTTAATGACAAATATAAGAGACTTCTTTCAAAAACATAAAAAAATCATACTGACCACAAACTTTTGAACGGTGATGTGATGTCTGTGGTTCAATTATGGTGGAAAATTGAAGAAAATGGCTGCATCTGAAATCACATACTTCCCTACGTAGTAGATGAAAAACAGTACGTGACAAAAGAAGTATGTCTGAATTAACAGTACTCATAAAAGAGTAGGCAAAAAGTACCCGGATGGTGAGATTCTGAAGTGTGGACACTTTACTATCCCATGAGGCCACGGGAGAGGATTTGTGAATGGAGGTGAAGTGACGTAATGACAACATGGCAAATGTAGTACGTCGAGATAACATTCATACTATATAGAGTGTAGTAATTACTTATTCAAAATAAGAACCTATTCAAGATCAAGAGAGTATGCAAGTTCACTCAAATGTTTTTGCCTAAACATATTAAGAACGTTGTGTTGTGCCGTGAATTGTGACTATTATGTAGTGGAATAATTGTTCTGTTCCTCTTCACTTGTCCAGTCAGGAGGGTCAGACACAGACTCCTCAATCTCCTCCTCAGATGGAAGTGACTCCCCCAGAGGACCAATCAAGCAACGGCACGACACAACACCATGAAGAAGAAGAAGAAGAGGGTAAAACTTGCTTTTAAAAACAATTGCTTTGAATAAACCTGTGACTGGTTTTCCCGCCTCATCTTGTGTTTTCTCTTGGCAGAGGGGTGTGACATCTCCGCTCAGCTTCTTAGAACCAAAAGCGATGCCGGTGTACTGAGACGGGGCAGGAGACGGTCTCCTAGTGACCAGCGGCGAATCAGAAGGCACAGATTTTCCATCAACGGTCACTTCTACAACCACAAGGTAACTTGAGATAAAACGTGTGTCTGAGTGTGTGTGAGTGTTTGAGTATAAGTTGATCAGTCATGCGATCTCTTGTTCTTCTTTCTGTCTCTCTCGTTCAGACGGCCGTGTTCACACCTGCGTATGGTTCCGTTACTAACGTACGGATCAACAGCTGCATGACCACACCACAGGTGCTGCGGGTGTTACTGAACAAGTTCAAGATTGAGAACAGCCCAGATGATTTCGCCCTCTACCTCGTTCATACCAGCGGAGGTCAGCTGCTGTCTTCTTTTATTTTACACTTGACTACAACACTGAATCGCCATCTAGTGGACAGAGAACAACACAACTTAAACTATACAGTATATATTCTATAATGGAGGCTTTAATCACTATTATAATCGCTGACGCTTAGGCTACGTTCAGGCTGCGGGCAAAAGTGTCCCAAATCAGTTTTGTAATTTTTTTATGTCCTCACATTTTGGGGAAAATAGAAAAGAGAAGTTATAAAACTAAAATGGGATCATGTTATACGATAATTTGCATAGCAAAACAAAGAACTCATTTGAACACTTGAGTGTTTCTTTCAAAACAGTGTGAACAGCACAAACCACATGGAATCTGATCTTTTCGATTCTGATTTGGGCCACTTCCAAATATGGTCCTAAATCAGATACAGGTCTGAGCTCTGCAGTGAGGTTAGTCAGTGTCGGGACAGTGAGCTGTTATCCTCATTTAAGTATTAAGGTGACAGCTCTATACAAGCAAAACTTGGAAAAAATGTCCAAGAAAAACATTGCTCGTTCTCCTCAGTCTCGTCGGCATCCTCATTATCGCCTGCACATAAATTGGCTGGCCTCTGCCGCACATCACCTTATAAATGAACGTGTAAATGTGTTTGCTTCCATATAATTCCTTGCTGGCGCTAGGGGTGTTAATCATCACTGGTCTCACAATTCAATTCGATTACGATTATCATGTCAATAATTCGATTCGATATCATGATTCATCACGATGCGTTGCAATACGTATATTACTGCACATGGCTACATTTTCGTCATTGAATACAATCAGTCAGATATAGGAACTCTTTTTGTTTTATCTGCTTCAAGAAAGTTCACTTCCTGAATGTAGTTAAACAAAAGTTAAGTCTGAACAAAGCAGACGATTGGAGCATTTAGAACTAATAAACACTAACATTAAACTGTCAAGTAGTGTACTCAAGTTACAAGTTACACACGCCCACACACACTCGCACACACACATACACATACACACAGGTTCCTCGCACGCAGGCACACGCTCACACGCTGTAAATGAGTGATTCTACATTTTGCATTTCAAAAAGTTAAACAAAAAACTGTTCACTAACAGAAATTCTTTCCAGTATCTTATTTAAAACATATTCAATATAAAAAAAGTTACTTCCTTTTTTACTTTTAAGAAAAAAGTAATCTGTTTATAGTATTGTCTGTCAACTCTGTTACAGACTATCAAGGTAATGTGTAGAAATTACATTTGTAACAGAGTTTGACGGTAACAGAATTGACCATTTTGAACTTATTAGCCAAAGAAATGCTAAGAGTACATTGCACTAATGAAATCATGATTGAAAGATTTTTAAACACCCACTGCGTGATCAGTGATAAATTCTGTTTTCCTTTGGATATTATGGTAACAATTTTGACGTTGCACAAAATAACTCTTGACGTAAAAACTTTTTAGATTAAAATATTTTCTCAGAGAGAACTCACACATCTTTCAGTGCTTCAGATCTTATCAGTGAGGGAAAGTGACATCATTTCCTGTATCTTACATAGTTGTGAGAAATAATTCCAGCAATTTAAAGGCAAAGTATGGCACGGTAACCAAAGATTTATGAACACAACACAATTTTTACAAGTTGACTATTCAGGGCTTTTATAAATAAAACAAATGAAATATTACCAAAAGAACAGTAAAATAAAATATTTTGATCACATAATCATACATGATAGAAAAAAAATACACAGACTAATTCGGACAACAAGAAATCATGAATTTTCAGCTATATAAGACACTTTTTACAGAAAATATTATATTGGACTTCCACGTCCACAACGCGATGCATCGTAGAAACGATTGATTTCAACACACCTACTGCGTGCCGACATTGTTATTGTTCTTTTGCGAATGCGGTTCAGTTCAAGATCGTGACTTGTTTCAGACTAGAATCTGATTTTGGACACTTTTTTTATTTTTATTATGTGAACAGCCAATCAACAACAACAACAAAAATGGATCTGAGCAATAAATCAGAATTGAGCGCTAAGGGTTGCAGTGTGAACATAGCCTTAGATTTGTGGATCTGAACAAACCTCAAGCCTGAGTATTAAAACTTGATATTTGTGCTAAAGACATGAATGATACCTCATATCTTCTGGCGGATGTTGATGTTTGGTAAATTTGCCTGGCTGATGTTAAAGTGGGCAGAGAATAACATTGAAGGAGAGACCAAAGACAAATCTAGAACCCAGAGTGTAAAGGCTCTTACATCTGCGGGCCAGTAACCAAAACACCTAAGCAACCACATAGCAACATTCTGGCAACCTCCCACAACACCATGAAGAAGAGTTTTGGCAAGAACAAGCACCAGTTACATTTTCTTCAGATAACATTAGGGTACAACTGGGCTAAAAGCACACTAGGGTAAAAGGATAAAAATCTGCGTTTCACTCTGTTCGGAGAAATTTGAAAACTGATCCTTGACATGATCACAAGCAGCAACGCAAAGCTGATCTAATGTCGACAAGTGTTGATTTATGTAGCAAATAAATCGATAACATTACAGAATATATTTAGAAAAAAAAAGGTCTTGTTAATGATTTTCAGTTTTGTTTAAGGTAATTAAATCAACAGTTTTTTTAATAAATTAAGAATATGTTAAAGTATTGTTCATGCTAAAGGCACAATAATTCACATAATAATAAATAGCTGGCTGACTCAATAAAAATATATAAAAACAATTCTGCAATCATACACTATGGGGGTATTAAAAAGAAAATTTTCCTTAAAGGGGGGTGAAATGCTCATTTTCACTCAATCTCCTGTTAATCTTGAGTACCTATAGAGTAGTATTGCATCGTTCATATCTCCAAAAAGTATTTAGTTTTATTATATTTATAAAAGAAAGATAGGCTGTACCGAGTCTTTCCGGAAAAGACCGAGCGGCTGAAGGCGGGCCGTGTGGGCGGAGCTAAAGCTGTGCTAACGCGCCGAGCTAATAACACACAGAGACAATAGAAGCAGTTTTACTCACCGAACCTTTATCATTGTGACTGCTCGATCCTTAAGCATTAGACGATCTGCAAATCCGTCGATCTGGGCTTTGTTTATAAAACAATCATCGTCGAAATGCAGGGAACAAACAGTCTAGCACAACCTCCGTTGATGCTCAGGAAAAACAAACTCCATCCACTGGTGCCTTAACGCTGGGTTCTTTGGGAATCTGTGCAGGGTTGTCTTCCCCTGGCAACCAAAAACACACTTCTTTGGTGACATTGGCTTCCCAAAAGCCGGGCAGGGCGCTTTGATGGCGAACTGCTTTCGCTCTCTTGCTCTGGTCTAAGAGTGCGCGCGCGCCCGCGATCTTTCCGGAGAAGTGCCCTTAGGACCCATATAAGGAAATTCCGTTACATCTGACGTCACACATGCCCATACTCGAAAAAAACTTTCCGAAACTTGTGACAAACCGGAAGGACAATTTTTGGCACAGAAATACTCCTTCAAACGTACAATTTAATTTTTGAAACTTTGTCCATGTTTAGCATGGGAATCCAACTCTTTAACAGTGTAAAAAACTCAGTATGCATGAAATAGCATTTCACCCCCCCTTTAAGGTGTGCCTATAGCCCCATTGTACCCCATATATTCTTCAGAAAATGTATAAATCTAGTTGTTTATGTACGTATGTGCTCTATGTTTCAGAGCGTGTCCAGTTGAAGCGTACAGACTACCCTTTAGTAGTGAGAATACTTCAGGGACCGTGCGAACACGTCTGCAAGATCTTTCTCATGGAGCAGGATCTGGGAGAGGAGATTCCCTATGAAGTGAGTGTGTGTGTGTGTGTGTGTGTGTGTGTGAGAGAGAGAAGGAGGGTTTATAATGAGGTTACTGATACTGAAATACAAATAAATTGATACCTGACTGCAGTTGCTCTCCACTGCTCTAGGTGGCGCAGTACATCAAATTTGAGATGCCTGTCCTGCAGAGCTTTATTACCAAACTGAAGGAAGAGGAGGACAGGGAGGTGCAGAAGCTGAGAAGCAGGTATGATTTACCTTACATAAGTAACACATGCGTCTGAGCACATGCGTGAGGCTTCTGCTGTCAGCTACAATGACACAATACTGTACGTCAGAAATTGCAGGCATATTTTTATTTAAAGTTTGTGATAGAATCGTGTCGTCTTTGCTCACGGTGGCTCAGGTCTGCTGCCAGGTTGAAGCTGAATGCCATGTGACTGCTGCCCTTAGAGCCACAGAAAATGATGTCATGAGTCATGACAATGCTAATTGGCTGATTGCACCACAGTAAGACACACAGTCACAAGCCCTTCAACTAGTGACTATCCTGAGCGGTGACGTCAAAGGAAGCACACAAGGACAAATATCAGTTTCATGCTTTTAAGAGCCATCCAAAAATGAATTATCTACTGTAATATAATGAATTAATTTCTTGTGATCGCATGATATTTACTATTATTTTAATTTGCAATGGATTTGTATGTAACTTTCTTAAAATCATCACAAAAAGAGTATTGTATTATTGTTTAATATAGCCTAATACACTACCGTTCGAAAGTTTGGAGGCCAGTATGATTTTTTTATTTTTTTTAATGTATTTATTATACAGTAATTAATACAGAATACAGAAACTTGCAGTTGTGAGTTATAAAGTCCAAATTGGGAGATAAAAAGTTGGTTACGTTTTTTTCTTTTATTCTGTGGCGGAAACAAACATCCATTGTTTTTAACTGTATTTTTGATCAAATACATGCAGTCTTGGTGAGCATATGAGACTTCTGTCATAAATATCAAAAAATCTTACCAACGCCAAATTTCTGAATGTTCTGAATTTCTGAAATTTCATACATCAGTATGTTGTTTTTTATTTGATTTTTGTAGTAACACTTTACAATAAGGTTTCATTAGTTAACATTAGTTAATGACCTAACGAGTTAACACTTACCATAAATTATTCAAATCAAAAGTTGTATTTGTTAACATTAACGTTAATGCACTGTGAACAATAAACTGCTGGATTTTTTATTAACTAACATTAACAAATACTGTAACAAATGTATTGCTCATTTTCAGTTCATGTTAGCTAATACATTATCTAATGTTGTTAACAAATGAGTTAAAAAAAAAAAATTGTGATTTAATAATCATGCATCAGAGGGTTAAATAACTTTCTCTCTCTCTGTTTGTGAATAGATACAAGTATCTGCGGTGTATCATTGAGAAACAGCTCCAGTGTTTACCAGAGGCTTCCACCTGTATGTGACTCTCTCAACCTTCTCTCAGAGCTTACGGACTTCCAGACACAATGTCATCAGCCCCTTCCTCCCTCAATGATCGTTAATCCAAACCACTAAATATGCATTGATATTTGCTGACCAGCGAAGAAGGATGGTACATCTTGTAATATAAAAATTCGTTGTATATTTTTTCCTTTGCATTACTTGGTGCTGTAGTGAATCCAGGTACAATAATATAGAAGCACATTCCACTAAACCAGGGAATTTATATTACTATGACAAGCACAAAGTAACAAAGAGAAATGCTTTGAACTTTAGTATTATTTGTTTGGTTAAACCCATTATAAAGGGTCATGACTGACTGATCACTTTGCATGGATGTATTGAGAATACATGCGGTCTGAGCCAACTCCAACTGACCAGCGTCTCTATTAGAAGGTGCTTAAAATCTTTCTGGACCAGGATGGTAAGAGGTGTAACCCATATTGAAGTAAAAGACTGTGAATTTAAAGGATGACTGAGAACAGAGTGAAGAAGCACAAGGGAATGTAGCGTCTGAACATCTGAATGATGTTTGAGTGAGTGACTTAGTATGACTAGTATGCATGTTTGGGTTCCTGAGGTGAATGTGATTTTACCAAGTACAACATGTTCCTGGATCAACATCACTGAGGTGCTTCTACACCACCGTTATTCACCTATCATTTCCCGCTGATAAGTTTAAGACTGTTTTCAGGCTGGAATGTTGTTCCGGGCTCAACAGAATATGTTGATCCAGGAACACGTCTTACTTGGCAGAATCATGGTGACTTGGGTTCCTGAGGAGGACAGCCTGGCTGTAGTTGCTAAGAAAGGTTCATATTGTTCTCTCATTCTCACCTGTTGTATGACTTCCTATGGGTTGTCATACTTCTGACCTTTCATCTGGCATGTGTTTGTCTGTATTATGAGACTGATTGTAAAACTAAGAATATGGTGATAATTATATTTGAATAAAATGTTATCATCAGAAAATTAAAAACCTCCACAACCAAATGCGTCTGTTATTGGAATACATTTGTGCGTGTGTATTAGTAGGTTTGTTTACATCACTAATATACGTCAATCAGAATGAATCCAATCCGATTTCCGGTTCTGAAAGTTTACACTATAAAAAATTTTTATTTTTTTTTTAAGTTTCAAATGGGTTTTTTTTTTCGCAGAGAAGAGTTGTACATTGTTGGTTCCCCAAAGAACCAATTTTAGTGAAAAGTTCAAGATATATATATATATATATATATTTTTTTTTTTTTTATTATTCTAAAGAACCTTATTGCACTAAAAGGGTTCAGGAATGTTAAATGTTCTTCATGGAACCATAGATGCCAGTAATAACCTTTATTTTTAAGAGTGCACAGTAGGCTATGAACCCTAAACACTGCAGTCCGATTCACATATTTGTTTACATGTGCCAACATGTATTCCAAACGAAATCTAAGTGCAAACGTAGTGCCGAGTCGTTAATTGTCATTTTTGATATCAAAAACGAAAGCTGACATTTATTTCAGAAGAACTTGATCAGCAAATATTTAGTAAATATCCAGTTCGTAATATTCGTATCATACCATTATGCATAAACATATGCTACGCATCGACACGGCGCATGTTGGCAAGGACTTTTCGAATCCGAATGAGAAAATAGTTTACATTCTTAATTTTTATATGTTGATCAGATTATTTCGGATTTACACCAACCCTTTCAATCGCTACAGTGTACCCTACACCTAATATGCACTACAAATATGGTAAGATACAAATGTATTATGCATTTAACCTAGGCTAATATGGAAGCTTGTTTCCATCACTGAATAAAAATTAAAAAGTGTAATCGTGACTTTTTTTCACAATTTTTTTTTTATTGAGTTATTGAGAGTTATATGCGAGTTTTTATCTCATAATTTTGAGGGGAAAAAAGTCGCAATTATCTTTTAATTATGTGGTGGAACTATACATCCACTATGTGGTGGAAATATACAAGTGAATGGCTTCCATACATTCCATCTAGTACAGTAAATATACATCTTGATATTATGACACTTTACATTTGTAGCATCATAGCATCATACAGATTTAGCAGTGAGTCCAAAAGACCGAAAGTTAAAATGCTACCCACAGTACCCAGATAGCAAATGACATCTGGCCCAGTTGTGGCCCACATCTCTATCTTCTGGCCCACATACCGCATGGAATGACAGCCATGACTCAACCTGAGTCACACTAAAACCGGCTTGACGTATGTGGACCAGATACAGCCTATGACCTTTTCTGCTGCTGGAACTGAGCATATATGTGACAGTTAGGCCAGATGAGGCCTGGATATGTGTTATCTGGGTTCTGTTTTACATTTGTGTCTTCTCAGACTTTTAGCACACACTACCAACAACAGCGTAAATGTAAGAACTCTCAGTCTTCCACATAATTTGACTGTAGGTCCTCTAATGTGTTACCTAACCATCTCTGAGCTCATGGAGAGACACAACGACCCCACACTATGACCCCTGGGACTAAACACGTATGTCAAATCCATAGACTTTCTTAATCCTGTTGATGGATTAGAGCAGTGTTCTGATCCTATGCCGGTGAGACGGACCGACGTAGGTTCATTCACTCAGCCAATCAGAGAATGAGCAGCAGTCAGTTAATGCCACTGTGTACGTGTAAATGTGTGAGTTCTGTCTCGTACTCTCATCCATTCAAGCACAGCAGACTAGAGAGGAGGACGACACTTGGACAGCCATCCTGAACCTTCCAAAAAATACATTTCCTCCAGGCACGTATTCAACGTAAGTCAGTGTATTCTCCTTTAGAGGAACTAAACTATTCTATTTTATAAGAATATCTACTATATGCTTAATTATTTATATTGTTATTTCTGAAGGAAAGTACAATACCCATATACTTGAAAATGTTCCCTTTCTAGTGCAGAATGCTGTATTCTTGTTTAGTTCTGTTCATATTTGAAATCAAATGCTTGTATATATATCATGTCAATGAAAATAATTGAATTTCAATAATTGAATTCCAGTGGTTTGATGTGGTTTCCAGTGGTGACCTTATACATTTTTAAAATCATTCAATTGTAAAAGATTTTGAAAATGAACAAAGTCTTGTTGCACATGTGTGATTTGTGCAGGGAACGAGAATATTCTTCTTATGAGATAACCAAACACTGAACGAAAACAGATTGGCTTTCTAAAGCTGCCGGACTGGCGGCCCAGTTTCTGAAAAGATCATGTGCTGCTCATTTCATTGTCTGACTCTAGATCATAACATTCATAGAGGTATTTTATAGTGCATCATGGTGGAAGATCATAAGGTTCTCAAGTTCTAGTCAAGAACCTATCTAGTCAATATATATATACTGATTAAGGACATTATTTTTCCTTAATCATTAATAATTCTAATAATTGATATATTCATTATTATATCCTTGAAAATAATTTAAAAAGACTTGCCAATAGGGTACTAAAATTACTAATATTCATATTAAAAAAGTTATATCTGAAAACAGTTTGTGGTTTGTACCACTTAAAACACTCGTCTTGTTTTATTTTTACTGAAATACAAGACAAAATACTGTTTTTTGCCGTTAAGAGCCTCTACACATTTCAGTAATGAGACTAAATTTCTCTTCGTGGCATTATTGGCTTTGTCTGCATCCGTCTCATGACACTGTCTGTGTCCTCTGTGTCCACTAATCACTGAGGGACAAATCTCATTGTGACCGGCGAGTCAAAAGACTTATTGGTTTTCCGGATTATGTTTAACTCTTTCAAAGAGTGTGTGCATGCACACAGCGTTCAGATGATCTCATCTAGTGCACTGTAAGCAGTCTACACAGTACACGTGGATGTAGTCAACCTCTGACCTTCTGTTTTCACAGCGTCTCCCGGCATGTCTTCCCATTATAAAATCTTCTCTTTGCTGAGCTGCCTGTTACTCCTGATTGTGATGCTCCCGGCGGTCCAGTCGCGTCGGGGCGGGGGCTTCGGCCGTGGAGGGGGTCGAGGTGGAGGATGGGGCGGCAGCAGCTCTGGCCGTGCGGGCTGGGGTGGAGGAGCAGGCGGAGGGCATTACCGTGCCCCACCTGTCCACACCGGAGGCTCCCCGGGACACAGCACTGGGAAGGTAGCCGGAGCAGCTGCCGCTGGAGCTCTGGGGGGAATGCTGGTCGGCCACGGCTTGAGCTCAATGGCTCGACCCGGATACGGGTACGGGCACGGAGGGTATGGAGGATACGGAGGCTATGGCGCTGGGTATGGGCACGGGTATGGACACGGGCATGGTGGTGGGCATTCAGGAGTTCACAACGAGACAGATATGGATTACTACACGGGTGCTGCCAGTGCCGGACCCCTTTATAGCTGTGTGACAGTATTGGGACTCGTGATGCCATTCTTACTTGGGTACTTTCTGTCATAAAGGGCACTTTTGGCAATTGGCACAGGTCATTCTTGGGCAACTTCTTGCATCTGTCAATAAAAAATAGTCTAACTAAATAAAAATGTGTGACATGCAGTGTTAAAACACGGACTAAACGCAATTAAACAGCACTATCAAGGATTTCTGCCTGAGAAATAGACCACATCCATTTAAATTTGTTTCCTGTGTTTTGGCTTGGAAGCGAGTTATGATGAGCACAAGCCTGAAGTCAGAAGTTTGTACATTATTTAAACATCAGATTGATGTTTATTTTTTTAATGAAAAATGTAGATTTTTCATCATGTAGTTTCCTTGAATAATGTAATTTTGTACAATTTAAAATATATGATAAAAAGCCGGTAGTTTATTATCTATAGAGTTTTTCAGAGCATCATATCTCCTGTATATTGTTCATTGATTGTTTAGTTCTCTACCGAACCTTTTCAACCTTCTCAGTTTTAATTTGTTTGTTCCTGCCATTTACGTCAGAGAACATTCAAAATAAAACAAGGCTTATGGTAAAATCACATTAACAATAAAGTGTTTCGAGTCGAGAGCAAATCTTGTTAAAGATTTACCAACCAGCTGATTGGCTTAAACCAATAAGATCTCATTGCTTTCGCTTGTACACCTTCTTAGATCTGTTTATCAGTGTGTATGTTTATTTTTGTACTGCTAAAATAAATGAAATATAATTCCTACAATACTCGACTTTTTGTCATTTTTCATTTCGTGTGAGTGATACGCAGGGAAATAAAGCATAAACCAGCATAAAATCCATGTTGGTCCAGGCTTATGCTGTTAGAGCTGGTGTAGTGTTGGATTAGCTGGTGGACCAACTCATGCAAAACTGAGCTGTTCCTCCAACAATCTCACTTTCCATGCTGGTATAGCGACTGAGACAGATCAGACACACAATTATTTGTTAAATCTAACAAATAATCCACAATACCCCTCACCCATAAGCAAACCATGAGGTAGAGTTCTGATAAGACTGGTTTACAACCATTTCATTCTAAATTTTCTTTGAAATAGACAAATGTACCCTTTTTCTAAACCATCCATTCTAATCCTATACCCTCTATTTATAAGCACTTGAGATATGCACAATCATATATCCAAATTTCCTAGCATATGTTTCTTTATAGTGTTTTGCCCATGTATTTACCTATTCTAAACTCTTTGAATGCATGTTTTAACCTTAATTACTTCATCAAGCTAAAGATGAATATCTAAAGTTTCTATTTTAATTTCTTGAATGATCATTTATATTATAAGTCGATACCTGTGCAGAATATTAGTAGAATCTTTAAGTTTCTCCATCAACACCCAAACAAAGTTACCCTTGGCTCACTGACCTGGAGGTGTGACATCTTAACACTTTAAAAGATCGTCGATCAAAGGTGGATTCTGAGAAATTCTGACGTGAAGATGATGCTGAGCTAGAAGTCTTCTAAGAACCCTTAAGTTTGTGCCAGGCTACGGTCTTGTTTTTCCATTCACCAAAGTCCTCTGACTCCAACTGGTTCTCTCTCATCAAAACAACATCAGCACAGATCAACTGGAGCCTCGACAAATTGCATTAGGACACTTCTATTCAAATGGGCGAAACATGCAAGTATCAAACTTAATCCTCATTATTTGATCCATTAAGTATCCCTACCCCTTTTCCCAGCATGCAAAACATACCTTGATTTTTCAGCAGGAAATATGGGTAGGATGTGGCTTGATTCAAGTAAAACATACATTCAAATCCATGTTCTTCGCTCTGGCCATATCAGACTTTTCGTTTCTGATTCTCAGTCAAGAATTTTAAATGTACATCATAGAGTAATATAAACAGACGTGATTACACTTCACATGTGAAACATATACAGTATGGAGCGGTTACATTAGGTGTGTATTAGCGCTCAACCAGCTTCCTCTCTCTATCTGCAAACTTAAAAACCAAATCTGAAACGTGAAATAGATCAGAATAAACTTGTGCGAATTGAGAGTCATAGAATCTGAAGCGCAAGCTGTTTTCCTCAAATAACAATAATGAGAACTGGGAGGAAGTGTGAGGATAACAAGGCAACGTCAAGTTTTAAAGGGATAGTTCACCCCCCAAAAATTCTGTCATTATTTATTCATCGTCATTTCAAACCTTTATGACTTTCTTTCTTCAGTGGATAAAAAAATAAAAAATAAATAAAGAATGAACTGGTGTTCATGCAACTGGTGCAATTACAATGAACGAGGACCGGAGCTTTCAAGCCTAAAAAAAAAAGAACCAAAAGCGCTATAAAAGTCTTCATTCTTTAAAACTGCATATAAATAATAATAAATAGTAATAAATAAAACAAAGATCATTACACTTTAAATATTCTATATATCCTTTGAATTACATAAGGCTGAGTAAAAAAATAAAAATAAATTAACTTTCATTTTTGGGTGAACTATTCCTTTAATGCATGATCCCAAAAACATGTCATGTGCAAAATAACCCTGACAAACAGCTTTTTCTTACACTTGATATTCACAAAAATATTTACCATCTGTGTTTAGAATTAGGCTGGAGGCATTTCTTCCCAACATATGTTAAAGGGGTCATATAATGTCATTTTTGTACAAGCTAATATGATTCTTTAGGGTCTAAATTAAAAGTTTGTAATATACTTAAATTAAAAATTCTCATTGGTATTGTAAGAAAACACTCATTTTACCTGGTCAAAAACAGCTCTGTTTTCAGCACGCCGTTTAAGTGCATGTGTCTTTAAATGATAATGAGCTTTGCTCACCCCCGCCCCTCTGTTCTGTGCACACACCGTTTGTAACACAATAACACAATAACCAGAGCCTGTCTACGGACATTCTCTGACAATAACCATAACGCGTCATTCATTATAAACGTGGGATTATGAATTATATTGATAACGTCATACATAGAAAACATGCCATAATGTACCCTGAGTGTAAAAATAGCCACATTCATCGTGAAGCGTGCAAGCTATTTTCAAAGATTAATATAAAGATTAATATAAAGGTCAATAAAACGTTACACTCACTTGTTCTTCTGGAGGTTCAGCAGGAACACGAATAGTTGGTACTGATCCTTTTTTCAGGAGCAGCTTCTTAGCAAAACCAGCTTTATACTGACCCTCGTTTGTAAAGCAGTCTGGTGAAATGATTCGCGCAAACATGACAGCATTGACGTTGATCGTGGGGAATATTCCCTTCGAAAACAAACTCAGCCACTGCGTCTTCAGCTGTACGGATTTAGAAACATCAGCAATATGACTGCTGTGTTCGTTATTACACCCAAGAACAGAACACCACAATCGTTAGACGCCATTCTACTCAGCACTCCAGCTATCAACAATGAACGCGCTGGTCGGCGCGTGCTATGATTGACAGTTCGCTCACGAGGGCGGGTCTGTGTTTGAAACGCTGCTGTCAATCAGCCATCGTGGGAGGGGCGTCGATTTTGTGACGTCACAATATCGAACAGCTTGATTTGAGACAGGAGGAAACATATAAGAAGATTAAAAAAAAACACTGGATGGATTTTTATCATTTTATGATGGTTGAGTACAGGCACTGCCAACACACATTTCAGTACAATCAACTTGTAAAAGTGCATGTACCATTATATGACCCCTTTAATGCAGCTCCAACTTTTTTCACCCTACACAACATCTTTAATAAATTTTATGCGTAGAGTATTAATAAAATGAAGTGCAGCAATGAGTTTATGAATAGAAGTGACCTCTTTGAGACGGTTATTTCAGTAGGAGTTTAATAAGGAGCAGCAGGATTGTTCACATTAGCCAGTAGATATGTGAGTGAGAGGGGAAGGAGAGCTGAAGGAGAGTGGAGATTCCAGTACTACTGCAGTGCTCATGAATAAATATGAGTAGATATGAATATGCATTAGAACATTAAATCAGCAGGCAATGACGACATTTGGCAATATATGAGTGTGTGTGTGCGTGCGTGTGTGTGTGTGTGTGTGTGTGTTTGCACCTTGAGTAAAGCAGAGCGGGACATTGATGACAAGAAGAACAGAACGCGCAAAAAAAGAGGCTAAAAAAGTCAAATGGGAAAGGAAAACAGGAAAACAATCATTTGGCATGCTCACAGTTCTCCTTCTCAACCGACGTGAGACAAAGACGTTATTCAAATGACCATGAACAAAAGTCTTTCCGTTTATACAGTGTTGCATAAAAGCAGCAGGACATACAGAAGCTCTTGCTGCCATCCGTAGTCTCTCAATCTTTCAAATTCTCTCACATTCCCGGAAAACCAGTCTTTGCCTAAACCTCGCCAGTGTGTATTGTTCAGCGTTTCCCAAGTTTGTGCTGTGTGACTGTGTTTGTTAGTTGTCTATATCTATCCGTAGTGTATTAAGGGGTGTGTTTGTGTTTGATACGTTTATTGACAAGTGATGTGTTGATGATTTGAGCATTTGTATGGGTGTGTGTGTGTGTGTGTGTTTTCACAGTCATAAGGAGCTCCGCATATACTGCATTGGTCTTAATACATCTATGTTGATATACTATGTTTTAGGATGTGTAAATATGCGCAGTTGTCAGTCTTAAACAGTTCTGTCCGCGCCTGAGCGTTTGCGAACCACCTGTTCTCCATTGACCTGGTCCACGGCGAGGGTCTCCACCTCCGCCTGTTTCCGAGCTGCTCCTCCTCCTGATGAGGGTGAGCGGTGGATCCTATGCGCCACTCCTATATGCGCGTTAGCACGGGGATGGGGTCCGTCCCGCGCTGGACTATTCCTAGGGCTCGGAGGCACAGGGATGTGGGCGGGGCTTGAAGGCGCAGGGGGTGTGGCTGAAGAAGCGATGGGCGGGATTACAGAGGGGCGTTCCCGCAGCACCGGTTGAGGTTCCGCAGGGGCCGCTGGCTCTCTGGCTTGCAGGAATGGTGTAGGATCTGGCATGGCATCTACCGAATCTCTAAGTACCACCCTACGGCCGTCTGTGGCGCCCAACCGGTACAGCTCTGTGTATTCAGAGTGCAGCGGCTGCGAAAGGCTTTTGCGCATGCGCCTGCGGGGAGTCTCGGGTTGCCGGATGTCCTTGTCGTTTCCCGACGGCACGGGCACTGGAGCGGGAGGGGGGCTGGGTTTGAAAGAGCTGACGGGACTGACGGAGGGGCTTATACCTGCCGTCCCGCCGGCGAGAAGGCGTTTTTTGGTGGCGTGGAGCTGGGAGGTGAGGTAGGCGATGGTGCTGGCTCTCTGCTCCAGCTCTCCGGACAGCACAGCCAACTTATGGCTCTTCAACTTCAACTCATCCAGGTACTTCTTCTCTCGCTCACGGATGGTGTTCTCCAGCACTGAGATCATGGCGTTCTTCTGCTCCAGATCCCGCAGGAGCTCCGTGTTCTCCTGCTCTTTAGCCTTCAGCTGAGCCTCCAGCTCCTCACAGCGCTGGTGCAGCTCTCTGCAGCGAGCCTCGCCATCATCTGATAGAGAGATAGAAAGATGATACATGCAAACATTTAAAGGAATGCTATACACATATATAATATACTTTGATCCAAGGTTCTTCAACTCCAGTCCTGGATGGCCAGTGTCCTGCTAGGTTTAGCGCTAACCCACACCAAACACAAGCAAACAAGCTAATCAAGGTATTTAGAATTACCTGAAAATTACAGGCAGGTGGGTTGAATTGGGATTAGTACTAATGTCTGCGGGACACTGGCTCTCTGGGACTAGGGTTGAAGAGCCCTGCTCTATTCCAAAACCCAATGAGCTGCCTATGCATCTCCTAAAATACCTCCTTTTAGCAGAATTACATATATCCTTCACTGAAGGCAATCCCAGAAAGCACTGCAAAATAACCTCAGTGAAAAATAAATCCAAAAAGGTGGTTTCATTCACTACTGAAAAGTATTGACAGTTTCAGTATATTTAAAAAAATACTATTTAGTCAAATTTGTGTGTGCTGTGTATAATGCTTATTAAAGTATAGCCTTGTTAGCTTAGTAAAATGATAACGTCAAACTCCATTTCCAATCAATAGCTCTAGTCTCCAGTGCTATTTGTGTGACGCATGAGTTATTAGCTATATTGAGTGTTTTTAAATTGATCGCTTGTGAGGTTCAGTGATGATCATAGAAGCCTGTCTAGGCAGAGAAGCAGATCACTATGTTTTGGAATAAAGCTATTGTGTTAAAAACAAAGTCTGAAATAATACGTTCAAATAAAGATATTCCTGCAAACTGAAAAAAAAAAAAAAAAAACTAAAAACATTCTACATTAGCCTTTAGAGGGCAGCAGTGAACTGTGAATCAGATATCAATAAACCAATTACCTCTGAGAAACTAATGGCTATGAAACATCAAACCAGGAACAGGAACTCTCTCCCAGCGCTCCCTTAAGATCTGATGTTCAGCTTTTGACAAACAACGTTTGTTGTATTATGGGAACAGCTCATTCAGCTTAGCTAAGCACAGTTATTATCGATTTCTCCATAAATTTAGCTGGATAGACACTGAAATTGCGCGGATAATTCTGAAGCATCTTTTACAGCATGTTATCCATTTGGTTTAGTCTTATAAAAGCCATGTTAAAGACGTATTTAGCAGGCGAATAGGGTGGGTCTGAGACGGGGCACCTCAGAGAGAGGCGAGGGGGTGTGCAAGGCAGGCACAGACACAGATCCTATCTCCCATTACACTGCTAATGGATATGAAGGTTGAGCGAATAGCAGTGTCCTGCTTTACTGACCTTCAGCTTTGCAACAGTCTAAACAATTGCACTCAGGGGAGGATTTCTCTCTCTCGTGTACTCTCCTGCTTTCTATCAATTTAAATTTAGTGTGCTTTATTTGCATTACAAAAACTAAGCATTTGTAACTGCAAAATAAAATAAATAAAAAATAATCAAAAAAAAAATATAGAATCAGGAAATTTTACAAAATATTTAGCAAATGTAACTAAAAATCTAAATCAGGAAAATGTATCAAATTAATCAGAAAACTTAAGCAAATTGACCAAAAAAAGGGTAGATTTATTCAACAAGGCAAATTAGTGTGAAAGCACAGTTCCCAAAAAGCGCTGATGGGAGTGGTGGAAATACTAACGACGCGCAAATTAAAGAACACAGACACCGATCATTTCCATAATACCCGACTCAGAGCAGTGCATATAAGCGTTTGGTATAAGACATGTTTTTTTTTTAGACACGCTCTCTTTCTCTCACTTTCCCTGACCGCTTCATTACCACTTAGCAATTAATGAGCCACACAAGTTAATGAGGTCACCTTCAAATTCACACACAAACCCAGTTGGACAGCCATAATATATCCACCATGAAACACACTCCCAGCACAGACATCTGAGGTCAAAGCGACAGCTTCAGTATGAGAGATTGCTAGTGTAATGAGAATGAACCTTCTGCCGTTACTTCAGTCAAGAGCTGGGTTTAAGATGTAACAGAAATAATCTAAATTATTATGTGATGGCTGGATTAAGGGTGAATATGTTATTCTCATTTACAAACCCTCTGTCATTTGTGAACGTCTTTGCACATGAAAAACAAGTGTTATGATGTACGGCAGTGCTGTTGGTCTATTGTTAGGAACATGAGCGTAGGGATCTAGTCAGCAGGTTGCAGATGATGCATTAGCCTTTTGCATTAGTGCTGTATTAGCGCAGTCATTCATAATCTCATTTCCTGTGCTAGACTCAAAACTGGCTCACATCTGCCGCATGCGAGAACACAAACAACCATACAGACGCCAAACAAATGTGAAACAAATTCATTATACAGCAATATTACAAAGCTCTCTGGAATACTTGATTCTGATTGGTCAATTACAGTGTTTTTGCTGTTGCTTTGTTTCTTTTATAATGGACTTTTATTTCTTCTTACCATTTTGCAATCAATATCAATACTTTGTGTATGTATTTGTTAAGTTGGTGTGTAATAAACATAATAATGTACAGTCAGTCAGTTATCATGTACAGAAGAACATTGGAAGTGTTTTGTCATGTCTGTGGGAAATGCGTTGACGTTGCCTAAACGTTTCATCAGTGCATTGTGTGTTTGTGCTGAGACTGAAAGGCGAACATAGATTATACAGGGTAATATATAAAGGGAGAGAGAGGGAAATGTCTGTGTATGTGTGTGCTTGAGGGAAATGTCTGTGTATGTGTGTGCTTGCTGGGTTGGTCGCTGGTTGCCAGGTTGCAAGGCACGGCTGTGGTGGTATATGTGCGCTGTTGAGGGACACAGTTCTCTTTCTTTGCGGAAAACAAAAAAGTCTTATTTACAACCTTCTGCAAAGAGAGCAAGACAGTGGAAGATAAATAAAGAGACTGCCAGACAAACAAGAAGCTAAATATGAGCGGCCTTTCTTCTCCTGGTTGTATGTCCATCTACCAGGCTATCTGAGATTTCTTTTAACGGGTGAATTTTTGGCACTTTAACAGCATCCTAGCAACACCTGACACACACATAGCCCCCTTGCATAAGCATTTTGTTCTGACCACATGTGAGTGTGAATGCAGACACACAAAGTGTGCGTGAGAAATCTTACCGCCAGGATCTGAGCTCCGCATTGTCAGCTCATATGTCAGTTCTGTGAAACAAAAGAGAGGACAGAGGGAGTGGACAGGACAACAAAAGGAGGAGTGTGAGAGAAGGGGGGGGGAGAGAGATCAAATGTTAGGCTGGCAGCACAGAGAATCACACTACCGTCAATGACAGCAGCTGAAGATCACATGACACAAGACATCACCTGCAACAGGAGGAGATCAAGAGAGTGAGAGAAACAGAAGACAGTCAACCAGGGATAAAAGAGCATGTGGGAGTCAAACAACATGAAACTTTAAAATCTGTAGTCTGAATTTTGAGTGAATATTGACCTGGATTTTATGTTGACAGTTTCGATTTGATTTGCTATGCTTTAAATGTGCTGTTTTGCTTAGCACGGCAGACAAAAGGACCAGGATTTCATGTTGACTTTGTTTTGATTTTATTTGCTTTGTTTTGTTGTTTAGCTTTACTTTGCTGTTTATTTTTTGGTTTTGTTAAAAAACGCCTTTTTATTTTGCATTACTTTGCTTTGTTTTTTGCTTAGCTGTTTTATTTTGTTTTTTTGTCTGTTTGTTTCATTTTGTTTTTTGTTCATTAATGAACCACACACAAAAGGACCAGGATTTTAGGTAGACTTTCCTTTGATATGTTGTGTTATTTTGTTTTACTTTGTTGTTTTTTGTTTGTTTATTTGTTTTATTTTGCTGTTTTGTTTTGTTGTTTTGCTTTGCTGTTTTGTTTTGTGCATTAATGAACCACACACAAAAGGACCAGGATTTTAGGTTGACTTTCCTTTGATTTGTTTTGTTATTTTGCTGTATTTTGTTGGTTTTTGTTTGTTTTATTTTGCTGTTTTGTTTTGTTGTTTTGCTTTACCGTTTTGTTTTGTGCATTAATAAACCACACACAAAAGGACCAGGATTTCACGTTGACTTTCTTTTCCTATTTTGCTTTACTTTGCTGTTTTTCTTTGTTTTTGTTTTTTTATGCACACAATAGGACCAGGATTTATGTTGACTTTCTTTCTATTTGTTTTGTTATTATTATTTTTTATTTTTTATTATTATTATGCTTTTTTGTGTGTGCATTAATGAATTACACACAATAGAACCAGGATTTAATGTTGATTGGAGTGTGAAGCAGCATTAATGAGGATCGAGCCTCAATGAGATTAACTGTATTCTCCCAGGCCTGAATATTAATCCCTGTGGCACTGTTTTACTCTATTAGCATGGAGAGGTGACCTGGTGGCAGGACTGCATAAGATGTACGTGCAATATGTGCCAGAGACTTGTGTTTGTTTTTGATGCAGATGTTTAAAACGACACCAAAATGACCTCAAGATGTCAACATCATTAAACTAATAATAGAGTTGCTTGTCATGTAATACACAGGCTTGGAAACATTTCATGAGGGCAAGTGTGTGGGCGAGCTCAAATCCGGCTCGAGTCACATCCTAATCCCATCCTACCCTCTTCATCCTCATTTTGTCAAATCTCAGTTGTCCTCTGAATAAAAAGTGGCAAAAGTCCAAAAATAAAATAAAAACAATACAAAGTGGCCAAATAAAATATGAATAAATGCACTGTAAATTGGAATTAATTTATCTTCATTGCTCAGCAAAACTATTTTACGCAAGCAATTATAATAAGAATTTGAGCCATTAAATAAATTAGACACTTCATTTTTAATGATTATAGTGCTTTATTTACTGTAGACATTTTACAATTGAATAATGTATGTGTGTGTATGTTTGTATGCTGTAAGTGTATTGGCATGTGTGTGTACCTGTGCAGTGCTGCTGTAGGCGGCGGATCTCAGCGTGAAGGCCTTTTAATGTGTTGGCATGATCTTGTTGCAGGAACAGCAGGTTCTTCTGCGCACTGTGCAGTTGATTCTCCAAGGTCACACTCGCCGAGGCCATTATGATGATACACGGTCACACTCACATGTAGAAATAAACTCACTCACACGGGCACACACACTAGCCCAGGACACCTGTAAACACAAGAATAGAAAATACTAATCAAACACAATATACCAAATATTAAGCCTTATGACAGTTATTACCCTTTTGCATAAAAAAGTCATAAGCCAATTACACGCCTAGCTCCTTCTCTCCAAAGCCCACCTTACAGTGATGAGACTGATATAAAAAATTATATAGCCTAAATTATACTGATTCGCTGATAATTTATTATTTATCATGTTATTATGCCCAAAAGCTGGATGATATTAAATAAAATATATTATATTAAATATGAATTAAAATTGTATTAAATAAATTATATTTAAAATATTATTTTATATTTACTTTTTTTTTTAAACTACCAAATCATTATATATATATATATATATATATATATATATATATATATACTGTATATATATATATACACACACACACACATATTAATATACATATATGCTAAAGATTTCCATTATATATGTAATCTAAATTATAAGAAATTATTACAAATAAAAAATGGTATAATATCGGTCTATTGTGAACCCCAAAGTAATAAAATGCACACACAAAAAAAAAAAAAAACATTCTTGCATGACAATCCAACAACTGTATAAAGTTAATAAACAGCTTAATTTGAACGATATACTTCTGCTACCTCCTATTTGGTGAACACACAAAACAACTGGGGAAAAAAAGTATCTAAAAAGAATTTCACTGTGGTCCGCAGTCACATTTTTACAGTTTAGAGAGTCAGGGCTGTAATAGACACAGGTGTGACATTCCAGGACATCCAATTCAGATCTGTCAGGTACTGTAATAGGGACATTTTATGAGTGTCATTCATTAAAAAAAAAAAAAAATCACTTACGGCATCTTTAATTAAATATCTTATAACTGACACATAATCATCAATATCTCTGCTACTCTTTAAGTCCCAGAGTACATAACACAACCTTTAAAATAACACCCCAGTCACTCTTCCTACAATTCACCAGCAGTGAAATATTTGTGACTGTACTTCTTTAAAACAGCACACGCCACAGTGCTGGCTAAAGCTATACACTCAGATGAGAGGTTTACTCAGAGACAAATGCATGTGTGATGCAATGGAGTGACGGAGACTGTCACACACATTACAGCAATCAAATTAAGTTTACTCCGGATATCACAAACCCTTCCCCGAATCACCGTTCCTCTGTCTGAGAGGACAAAGAGCTATATTTAGCTAATGACAGCATAATGGTTTGACATTACGTAATGCCTCTCAGATGTGGCAGAGAAGTGAGGGAGATAGTATTGATTTAAGGGGGTGAATGCTGGTTTCCACAGACCCAAAACTGCTCAGGGATCCTCTCCCATCCAGAAAGAGAATCATACATATTTCATCATTTTATTTTTTGCCCTTGAAGTTTTCTGATCCACTTAAAGTGTATGTAGGGCTGGGTGGTATTGAATATTTATGGTATATAGCTGGTGATTCAAATTAAGCAACGTTGCGCTTCTTATCTGGCCATTATTGTTATTTGATTAGTTTTGCGATCCTCTCTTGCCTCATGACTATAGTGTTAAGACAAAAATGCTTTAATGGAGTCATGTACACTTGAGTTGTAAAAACAGTGCTAAGGTTTACACACTTAGTTTGACTGTCATCAGTCTCTATATGGCATTTTTCAAATATTAAAATATAAATATATTTTTTTTTGGAAAAACTATTTTTTTATTCAGTAAGTCTGCAAAAGTGACAGTATAGACATTTATAATGTCACAATTTTTCAAATAAAATTGAGAAATTATTCAAATAAATGCTGCTCTTTTGAACTTTCTATTCGTTAAAAAATTAAAAAAAGTAGCATGGTTTTCACAAAAATATTAAACAGCACAATTGTTTTCAACAGATAATAAGAAATGTTTCATTGGCATTAATTCAGCCAATTAGAATGATTTCTAAAAGGATTATGTTTTAAAATTAAATTTTATTTTAAATTGTAATATTTAACAATATTACTGTTTTTAGATTCTATTTTTACCAAATAAAAATACGATACAATGCTTGGCGGGCATAAGAGTAATAAAAAAATTGCATAGAAATGAAATGAAAATGACTAGGTTAAAATAGACTTTCCTCATGGTCATTTAGTGGAAAAACTATAGAAAACGAGTTAATTATTTTAAATCATTTCACTGCTGTGACTTTGACTTTTATGTAAATTCTCTGGTCATATCTGAAATGTAACTTTGTAATGTTGAGTTTCTTAGTTTAAATGAAATATCTATATGAAAAAAAAAGTCATATGACTAAAATTTATATGATTACTGTAACGAGTATTATAACTCGCACAACTCAGGATGAATGCAGAAAGTCTTTTAAAGTAAAAAAGAACAAGACAACTACACTTTAATATAAACAACACTAGACAAGGACCAGAACGAAACACAGGGTTTAAATACAAGGAGCAAACAAAAGGAACTAATCAAGACCAGCTGAACAGAATGATTAATTAATGGGTAACCTAGGTGACAAACTAGGAAATCAGATCAAATAATGACAGAACTCAATCAAATCAAAATCACAATAAACAAAACCACATTTACAGTACATCAAACGTTTGTCTCTTATTACAAAAATCAAATAAACTTAAATTTCTCATGATGTGACCACTTTGGCCCAGCCTAATATAACATATTCCAGTTTGTACTTCCTAAATTAAACTCACTTGGGCTAATTTATTAATCTAACACGTTTAATTTTTTTCTTGCTTCTACCAGAAGATGTCCCATTCATGGCTCCTTAAGAAAGGCTTTGATTTAGTAAAAGGGTTCTCATAAAGCCCTGTGTTTAGTATGAATTATTAACAGAGATCTTACTGCCTCCATTGTATTTCGGCAGACTCTTCCCTTTGGGTGCACTTCTTTCTATCATGATAATGCAACAGAATAAAACTGACAAATCGAGAGGAGAAACACAAAGATAGGAGAAAGCGCCTCGGGGGTATGTTGAGGGTCCGCATTGATACATTCAATCTGCTATTCTGCTCTCATGGGAAAAAAACATGACTACAAAATATTACTGCGGGAACAAACTGCTGCAGTTTCCAAGTGAAATGAGCACTAGTGCTCACTAGTGCTCCAACTTTGCTGCCAAAACACAAAATCAAGATTACAGTAAAAGACTTCAAATGCAATAGTGATAAAAATGACATTTAAAAATCTAGGATTTTGGTCAGGAATGGGGTTAGGACAAAATGCATTCACACTGAAACACTATTCAGACTTTTAGACACTTTTAGCACCACACAGTGGACATTTCATCTGGACGCTGCAGTGATTTATACTTATAAAGCATATAGTCACGTTTTTCTCATGAGATCAAGTTGAAAACGAGAAAAAGGAGCAGCCGAAACTGGTAGTGTGGTTGATCAGAAGACAGGAGCAGATGCTTTAAACACAGTCTCACTCTGACAGACTAACCACAGCCCTTCACCAGACAGACAACAAAAGGAAGACTTGAATCGCTTTAAACACTGAAAGGGAAAACAAAAGCACTGTGGGTTTCTGAAAAAAAAACAAAAAAAAAAACATGCATATATTTGAAGAACGGTATGGCTAAAAAAGGGTAAGACGATGTTGGAGTTAGACTGCTAGTCAGTGGAACTCATGAAAAGCCTATGAGCATGAATGAGTAATGGAAGGCTGTGGGTGCGGCGCAGAGAAGACTCCAGTAGACTCTGTCCCACTCTTTTATTCATTCACTTGCTGTCTTCTCTCCAGTGCACCCCGCAGGAAGTTGAATTAGAATTACAGGAATTTACTGATTTGCAATTCAAAGAAACTCGACACGGTCGCACAAAAGAGGAATTTCATTTGTCCAACCCAAGTTTTGTGACAAAACTAAAATAATAATAATTTTTGTTGTTTGCATCCATTTTGAAAAGTGGTGGTCCATGAAATGATAAGCTTTATTAAATATAATGAAATATATACACTACTGTTCAAAAGTTTGGGGTCGGTATAGGCTATGGTTTTTAAAGTCTTTTATGCTCACCAAGGCTGTATTTATTTGATCAAAAATGCATGTGCAAATAATATTACAATTCAAAATATTTTTTTTTCTATTTAAATATATTTTAAAATGTAATTTATTCCTGTGATGTCAACGCAGAATTTTCAGCATCATTACTCCAGTCTTCAGTGTCACATGATCCTTCAGAAATCACTGTAAAATTCCATATTGCTCATATATACACATCCTGATGAAGAATAATTTTTTAACATCAGTTCTTCCATGTTATACTGTAGGTGGACACCTACACAATCCACTTATAACAAACAGTTGGGTGTCATTAATAGCGCATCTGTTTTTTCGCAGCACAGCACATATAGACCTTACACAGTCAGAATGACTTTGCCACGGTCAAACCTGCTGTGCTTAAAAAGATTAAAAAAAAGGTACAGTAATGCTCAAGACGACAGCTACATAACAAAGGACTTTGACAGATGACCTCCATTACTTAAAGACAGAAAGAGATAGACTACGAGGCTCCGTGGAGAAGGCAAAAACTATGAATATTTTATGAATAATGAAAAGTGAAGTGGTTTGTATGCCTACTATGAGTAATACTAATAATAATGCACAACTGCAAGTGATGGTGTCACCAAGTAAATGACATGAGCACTTCCTGAAATAAGAGACCTTCCCAGCACCCGCCATGACATCATAACAACATCATATAATGAGCTCCTAAAATTTGGTTTTGCTTGAATGATGACCGTGTTCTCCAGACTGTTATGAGAAGATCCAAAGAGCATCTTCAATGAAAGCAAGAACATCTGACTAGCTGCACAAAGAGTCACATGATCAACATCTCAAATTCACTTTGATTAATGTCCTAGAAAAAGTGCAGAATCTGACATATTGCTTATTCATTTTACATCATACCATTTGTTTGTTTTAAAATGTTCTAAATTCTAAAATTCTAAATGAACTTCTTAGATTTGTAATGTGGACAGACTTTTGTTCAACCCAGGCTCATTGGAAAAAAAACGTGCTCTCGAATCGCCGCACTTTCAAATTGAGTTGAACTAAGCGCTTGTTCGGTTTTATCTGAAACAGATGAACATAAATCTGGCAGCGTTTTATTACATCGGTTGTTGCACGTATCACGGCAGTTCGAAAGAGAAATGTCCAGTGAGTGTCGCTAAGGGTTAAAGGTGCAATAAGCGATTTCTGAGAAACACTGTTGATTTCTGAAAATGACACCCAAACAAATAAGCAAACACACCCCTCCCTTCATTACTCCGCCCCTAAAATAATGAACACGCTGAAACAGGAACCCACTAACAATTGGTGTATCAGCCAATTCGAGCAAATATAGATTATATTATAGAATATATTAGGGCTGCACAAAGTGCATTTCTGCTGTTTTGCCGACTGGATACGGCAAGAGTCTAATCTATCAGTTAGCTCCGCTGGTAGCTAAGGTATCAGGCTTATTGTTGTGATTGGTTGTAGTGTTATCCAATTGCATGCAGTGAGATTTTCGAATGCATGCCTGTAGCCGCCCCTCGAGCTGGCCGATTTTCATTAGTCGATGCCAGACCATTAATCTTCCAGATTTAGGTCTGGGTTTCCAGGCTAATCAAGCGTTGGAAAGCTTTTCCAATATTAAGTGTATCCGCCCCCTACTGATGATTGGCTACAAGTGTGTTTTGGTGCTCAGCGGATCGGTCTTACCCCTTTTCCACCAAGGCAGTGCTGGTGCCGGTTCGGAGCCGGTGCCTACTCGTAAACCAGTTCTTTGTGTTTCGAGAGCCAAAGAACCGGTTCTCGGCCAGGAAAATTGGTTCCAAAGCGGCACCAACTCTTTGCTGGACTAGAACCGTTCTTTTACCACGTCATGCTTACTTCGGGGGCTGGGGGCGGGGTTATTGTCGAACTTCTTCTCGAACGTAACCTCCATCTATAGTAATCCAGACGAGCAGCACAAATGTGTTCTAAACGTCTTCTTCTAACCCCAATATACAGTGCTATGCATAAGTTTAGACACCCATGCTAAAGTTGACTAAAAAGAGGAATAAAAAATCATCTTTTGGAAATTGAACTTAATGCCTTAATTAAAAAAATTAGGAAAAATCCAACCTTTAAGGACACCAATTTTCTTTGTGAATGAATAATGTATCGTAAATAAATAAATGTTCTTCCTTGGTGCATAAGTCTGGACACCCCTATGTTAAATTCCCATAGAGGCAGGCAGATTTTTATTTTTAAAGGCCAGTTACTAGGGATGAGGGAGTACAGCATTATCTTTATCTGTATCTGTATCTGTTAACCATATGAATTATCTGTACTCGGAATGGGCGGGGCCTAACCCGGAAGTGGACAGGATTTAACCCGGAAGTGGGTCGGGTTGTCTTGAAATGGGCGGGGCTTTAACCGGTATGTTATTTTAAGCATGCATTTGGTTGATCAGAAATTGTTATATTTATTGCTGATTAGAAAACTATTTACATGACAGCATCGATGCTGATATCAGCATTGAGCTTCAGATCAATGGTTTTGATCACGATAACAAACAAACTATATACAGAACAAGTTTTGCAACAATGAATACAACACATGTGGTTGCAATTATGCAAAATGTACTGAACAAGAGTTTTCATCTCAACATAACTTTCTTTTTTTAACTTTTAGTTTTCTTATGATCAGTGTGAATTTTTTGTTTTTTGCTTCTTTTTTTTTTCTTTTTTTTCTACACCAGGTATATGTGTGTGTGAGTGAGTAAGAGAGAGAGAGAGAGTTTGATAATGGAACCTTATTGTAAAGTGGTCTGTTATACACCGATTCAGACGTCTTGTTAGTTCAGTGTTGGACAGATCAGTTGTTTTAAAATTCATTAAAGTGAATCGGTTCAAAGGAGTCATTATGTTGCGAGTCGGACGTGTACGTGTTGTGTGATAATCCCAGCAGTTAGGTCATCGCACAAGATTGTGTCAACACAGAACACATTTCATCACTGAATAGCTTACCATTGTGTCATTTGATTTTGATAAATTGCGTGAGGGAGAGAGAGCAAGACATCGCTTTGAAGACGTGAGAGTGCGCGCACAGATATTGACTCGTATTACTCATATAATACTCGTACTCTGCAAAAGTGCTTTATCCGTACCGGATACTCGTTTCAGCCGAGTATCCGGCTCAACTCTACCAGTTACTTCATGGATCCAGGATACTATGCATCCTGATAAAGTTCCCTGGCATGGTTTTATTTCAGTTAGCCTAATAGCTGGTTTGATTTGCATTGAGAGATGATCTTATGGAAAGTACTCCATGCCAATCTCTAGCTATGTTGAAGGCTGTGATGATTTGGGGCTATTTTAATTCCAAAGGCCAAGGGAACTTTATCAGGATGCATAGTATCCTGGATCCATGAAGTAACTGGCCTTTAAAAATAAAAATCTGCCTGCCTCTATGGGAATTTAACATAAGGGTGTCCAGACTTATGCACCCTGTATTTTAAGAAAGAACATTTATTTATTTACGATACATTATTCATTCACAAAGAAAATTGATGTCCTTAAAGGTTGGATTTTTCCTAATTTTTTTAATTAAGGCATTAAGTTCAATTTCCAAAAGATGATTTTTTATTCCTCTTTTTAGTCAACTTTAGCATGGGTGTCTAAACTTATGCATAGCACTGTAGGATCGCAAAGCCAGGAGAAACATTTGCAAAAAGACGATGTAGTCATTGCAATTGTTACGCTTGAAGTTGGCGCAAGCGTTTCTAGGAAAGCTAAGACGTAGCCTATGGCAACGTACACAGTGACGTAACGACGTCGTTCGCTTTTTTGGTGGAAAAGGGGTATCTGTAGATTGGTGTTTTTTTTCTCCTATTTTCACAGCCAGGACTATATACAAGCACAATATTTTTTTTTTTGTACCAAGTCAGCTACCGAGCAAGGAGAAAGGTGCAAAGTGACAAAATGTATTTGTTTACAAATGTATTAGTTTACAAATATTGCACTGTATTGTAAAAGTCTTGAGGTCATAACATAGTATTGTGCAAGGAACCACGTGAAAATAAGGCTATTAATTAGGGGTGTAACAATACACTCATGTCACGATTCGATACATATCACGATATTGAACACACGATACGATATTATTGCGATATTCCAGTAAAAGGTTAAGCAAAATATGAACTGTTGATTAAAATGCTAAATTTGGTATTACATTGGGTGTGTAAATGAATAGGCTTGGATTTGGTGCTGTTAACCCAATGCACAGAACAATGGTGACACCAGAATAAAAATATTCATGATTTATTTTTCATGAATACAAACAGAATTATTTTAGACAAATATGCTTGCACTCTTTCACTGACTAGATGTATTTAAAATAATGAAGGCAACATTTTTATTGGTAACATAAGACATTTGGCATTATAAGGACCCACAAATATTCCCCATTGCATTATTATAAATTATATTCAACATTATATATAATAGTTTAATATAGTACTGACGTTAAACTCTGTAAACGTGAAATTTTTCACACACAGTAATTTTCATTTTGGGTGAATACACAATTCATATTGTCACTATTCAAGATACATATTGTTGCATTTTTTGCATTGCAATATATTGTGACACGATATATTGTTACACCCCTACTATTAATCGATAATCTGCGATCATAATTTGTGTTTTCATTAACAAAGTTCGGGAGGAGCACGTTCAAATGATCTAAGCAATTAACACGTCTATCCGATTAGCATGAGAGGAAGCCTATACACACAGTCAACTCACCTTACATACTCACTTACATTCCTCGATAGTTTTTCAGCATCCCTCCACCACCCCGACTCCTCACTCTTGGCCTGTTCCTACCACAGCCAGGAATACGGGGAAGTACTCTGGGATCGGGCCAAATACCGAGCTCTGAGCCCTTTAATCGGACAGCGTGCCAAATACGCATACCATTACTCTATTTGACTTATTTGTGAGTGCAAATAAAAGTTATTGGTGTTTCACTGCCAATAGCGATAATTTCAGCATGAAACTGCGGTGAATGGTATGCATCCGTACGTTTTTTTGGAGCTCTGCAAAAATGTAGGAAGAGCACTTTTTTTCCAATTAGCCTACATTGTTTTTGTATTTCATTGACACCTTTCTTTAAAGCCTCTGACCATTATTCAAGTCCTTAACACAACAGGCATCCTATTTGACATTATAGTCTATAAATTCACACAATATTTCAAAAGATAACCCTAATAGAACACTCTCAGAATTTTTTTTTTTTTACAAAAGATGTCACTGGAGCGGTACCCTTTAAAAAGACACACATTTCATACCTAAATAGTGCATATTAGTACCTCAAAGGTAATTGGTGTACATATTAGAACCTTTTTAAAGGGGACTGTCCCAGTAACAGCTTTTGTACCATTTTTTCTGAGTGTTATAACACAATAAATCATAACTCACTGATGAGGCATCAAGCAAGCATCAGCATCAGAGTGCACCCCATCACCATCTGTATCCCGTATCTCACTGCTTACCGTAAATTGACCGTTCAATCACAGGCACTGGAAGCACTTTAGAAGTGATATTCCACGGCATATGTCACGACTCACTCCCTCGCCCCTCCTTTAGGGGCCATTTATGGGCTGGTAGACATTTTAGAGCGCTGATGCTGACATTTGTTCTGATCTGACTGACGTTGGTCCCTTCAGTCAGAGGGTGAGGCCTCCCCCGCCCCGCTCCACATGAGACAAAAGAATCCCCCTGACATTACTACTTAACTCTGTTGTTCTTTCTCCCCGTACTGTCTCTCACTCTCTCCCTTAACAGCTCTTTTTCTTGACCTCCAAATTCTCTCTCCTCTCGCATTAATAATCAATGAGCTGCAGCGTTAGAGGAGACTCTTAAAACACTGTTATATCCTAGTCCAGATAGCCACTTCGCACACACAAACATCCAGTGCTTTGGAGAGGACCAGCCCTTGAGTCACACCCACTAGGCCTTCATTCTCCTGCATGATGTAAGCTACATGATGACATATTATGCACTGCACAAAAAACAGCAGCAGATTAATAGCAACTGAATATCAGATATTGCTTTTTGTTTTAATTATTGAATAAAAACACTTATAACTGAATATGGGGCATATATAAAGAAGACAGTACAAAAAATCATGCTAAATAAAATGTGGGACTTTCATGGCAGCATCTGATTGGCCAGTGCACATCAACACATGCACGTGAGAATGGCTGGGGATGAGCAGGGTCATAAACAGCACCTGCATTGCGGACAGCGCAACAATCGAGATAAACCACAATCCTAAAAAAATAACATCATAAGACATTCAAAATGCTAGAAACACAAGACGGTGTCTGTTGCGCTTTGCTAAAAACCTGTGAACATTGGAGAAACGACAGCACGTGTTCAAAACAATACTGCATATATGCATATGCGAAGTAAAATCTATAGATGTTCAGCTAACAAGACCATTTTAATAAAACAAAGGCTGACGCATTAATACAAAAATATTATAAAAATACAAAACATTCAATTGATAGTTACATCAAAGCAGTTCATTTTTTATATATAATACAAGTAAGCTGACAATCATGATAAATAATTAAACACAAATATCCTAAAATGCATTCCGTTCCAGGATGTATCCTACACACAACATCCAAAACAAGCAGCCAGAATGTGTCAATGTCAATAATGTGTTCAATGACATCTATATACCACTTTATAACACCCATCTTCCTCACCATCGTCTAGTTACTGTCACAATAATCAGCCACCGGCTCATTCGAGTCGATTAATGACCTCATCCGTCCGAAAATACGCAACAAGCAGCAACCAACAACAACAACAACCGCTATCTGTGCCAACGCTAAGCTGCATACTTACACTATACGTGCCAGTACTGTTTTCAGAATAATGTAGTAGCCTACAGTAGGCATTCTTTGAAACACATCGCTTGTTTCAGTCAGAGGCTCGGGCTCGAGCGCGAGCAGGTGCAGCTGAGATGCGCGTTACCGGGAGCGAAGCGCAAAGATGCGGCCGACACCTACCAGAAAGACGGGCTGAGATTAGTATGTGGCTGATGGGTAGAGATGGGCTTGGTTCTGGTGTCTGCGGGTTGCTGAGAGGAGAGCTTCGCGGGGGGGTTTCTCCTCGCCGGGGAAGAGAGAGAGGGCTGTGTCTGTCATCTCCCGGAGATACAACACTAAATAAAGCGGTGCATGCCGGGATACTGAGGAAAACACGCGCGCGCGCACCTCAGAGGGCCTCTTGCGCAGGTGAAACGCACACACAAGTCTCTTTATTATCGTCTTAGTTTTAGTGATAAATAGTTTAATGGTTATCAATATGATATAAACTATGATATCTGGCGATGGCGAGTTAATTGTGTCAACCGAAATGTATTTGACCCGAAGCGTCACCATCACTATAGAAACAGCGCGCGCCCGCTTGATACACGTCTCCGAGAAGTCTTAATTTCTGTATCATTATGTAAATTAAAGTAAAAAAAAAAATGTCCTTTTAATTATTGAATCAACATGTCTAAAAAAAACAAAAAACAAGAAAGACTCATTCATTCTGTAGCTCAAACAATCTTGGATCTACAGTAGAAACAATATGGCAAAATGTTAAGTCTAAAGGCATCTGCTAAATGTAGCCTAATTATGAGCGTATATGATAGTTTGTAGTGCTATAAGTTCTTAATAAAAAATGATAAAATAAGTTGCTTAAAAAGATGTTCATAAATGTAAAAAATAAAAAAATAAAAAAATAAAAAATAAAAAATCTTTTCACACAGTTGCCAACAAGTGGAAAAAGATCACCTGATCCACTGTTAGATTTTTTTTTGTGTGTCATTTTTAGAATATATAGGCCAATAAAAACATTTTCATTTACTACATTTCCCTTTTTTCCCCACATCACTTCAATAAACACATATTTTAATCCTTATTCTCTTTGTCTTTTACACAATAAACGTTTGGACGATTAGCCATTATTTTAATAATCTTTAAAAAGGAATTGTATTCCGTGACGCCATAACTGCTCATAACGATTTAAGAAGCCAAGTTAAGGTAAGATATTTTTCACTACACAATATGACTCTTGTTTTGGTTAGTGTCTGATCATGAGAACATGAGGAGCATCTTCTTGCCAAGATACAATCTCCTGGATTAGTCAAATTATAAAAGCCTTCAAAAGTGCAGACTGGAACTCCACCAAGTGGAACATTCCACAACAAAACCAATCTGCTTGAGTGAAGCCTCCGCATTTTCTGAAAACACAAAACAGACGTGTCCTTCATAGTCAGCCCTCTCCTGCTGCCCAGTTTAAATAAAGTCTTAGCTAATTTGAGGCAGTTGTACAAATTATTTTGAGAGTTCACAGCAACATCAAATCAATTCTTAGAGCTAATCCAGTGGGGAATTATATTCACACTATATACAGTATGTTCAACATTCTGAGCAGAGAATGTCCACAAGAGAGCAGTGTTTTACCATTTCATTTGGACATCTTGACTTTGACCTTGCACAAAAGCAGATGGATACACTCCCTCTCTCTCACTGTAAAAAAAAAATGGTATGATCAATAAGTTATGACAACATATGTTTTGTTTTAACTCATCAAATTAAGTTAAACAATTTTCAACAATTTTTTTTTACAAGTTATACAAGATTCAACAAATTTTTTTTAAAGGCAGTTTAACTCAAGTTGCAACTTAAACATCCAAGTTGATTGTACTTAAAATTTTAAGGCAGCATTTGTTTTACAGTGTATTTCAGTAACATTTCGCATGCCTTTTGCAGACAGGCATGACGGAGTAATACCTTATATACACATTTCTTTCTTTTTCCAAAGGACAGTTAAGGCTGGAGAGAATGCTTATGTGGTTTTTGCGAAAGCTTTTTCATCTAACAAACACAGATGCGGATTCATGGGCTACATCTAAGTCAAACATGATGCCAACCATCTAAAACTTGAACCCCTTTGTGGGGGGAAAAAGTAGCTGAATCTGTTGTTTATTCATCACTCAGTCTAACTATGGAACAAATCAGGCTGTTTAGATTTTGCATTGTTTGGTTTAAATTACATTTAGCGCACTTATAATATTTAACCAACAGTGGTTAAAAAGCCTAAGTCCGTATACGGTGTCACTCCGTCACTTGTTACAACAGACGACACGTCCGCACCTACCCTGCTGTGGACATGCTGATACCCTTAAAGAAACAAATCACCCATGTTCAGTTTCCACTTTACAGTTTACATTTCGAAAAACGAAGAGTGTCTATTCCCTGAGCCCAAACCCTCAAAACCGTTCACTGAACGACTGAGGCCGAGAACAGAAGTCCCTCTGTACTTCTCTCTCCACACAAACAGACCTCTCTCTTCCTGAAATTACATTTGGCATGGTGAATTCCGCAGTGGCCCAGCTACTGTGTAAAGTGATATGAACCAAACAAGAAATCAATTTTCATAACCACTCGCGAAGAAGAGAGCGAGGACAGTCTCAAATAAAAGGCAGCAGGTCTGTGGGAGAAACGGAATTGTTGTCATGCTACCGAGACGTTATTGTTTGAATCTTTACCCAGCTTTCAGTCTATTGACCTGGATTAAATTTTTCTCATGTCTTTATTTTAGGGCGTCTGGCTAAAAGCCCAGAATCTGGAAAGGAGAGAAAAATGAGTAAGAGAGAGAAAGAGGTGGTTGAGGGCACAACCGTCTCTTTTCCCATGAAAGCAAACTTCTCCATTGAAACACATACCTCATTCAAGATTTGTTTTACTTTGTGTCTTCTGAGTTATTTATGTTTCATAACAGGTAGCCATAAAAGTTCAGAAGGGGGAAGGAGGACTCCCCAAATAAAACATGAAGACCACAGTAAACGTCCATCCAGAGGAAATCGGTCTAGTGTTTCAAAACACACTGAATCATTCGAGAGAAATCTTGTGCGACGTGGGTCAAGTTTAAATACCAGCATGCTTTCAGTACACACACACACACACACATACCGCTGTCAGGCGCTATGGTACTAGTTGAAGATGTATGCCTGTAAATGCGATTAGTCTCCTCAACTCCCTGAAGCGATTTCCAGAACTTTTGGCACAGTTTTCCAAAAAATTCCCAGTCAAACTACCATCAGCTATTTCAACCACGCAAAAAATGCACCGTTCAGGCAACTCCAGCTAATCAAGTGAAAGAGACTTTGATGACTTTTTTTTCTTTCACTGTCAAAGAAACAAACAGATACTGATACTGTCACAGTCCTCAGTGACCTCGAACTACAGTTCCCATAATCCCTCCTGGCTCACATCTGCACACATTCATCATTATCGCACCTGTTCGCATTCATTTCATTATCTCTGTATATTTAGTTCCTCTGTTTTCAGTCTTTGATTTGGTTGTTTGTGTGTGTATGCTATGTTATGCACACTGTTATGCCTGTCTGCCTTTTTGTTTTATTAAATCATGTTTATATTTGTATCCGGTCTTCATCGTCTTGTGACAGATATGTTAGTATGACTCCGCTCCGATGTTTGTGCGTTCCAGATGGTCTGTCTGTGCTTCAGTGGTGATCATTTTTCAATTACTCTTTTAGCAGGTTACATCCCGTTGTGAAAAAGAGTTCTGCAATTAAATATAAAAGTATTATAACTTAAGAGTGCTTTTTTGACCCACTTAAGTAGGACTTAAGCACATACAAAGCGTATACTGCCGAATGTTCTGACAAACATTTATGCTAAACTAAAATATAGAAATGTCATTTCTATTGAACCTTGTATATCATGTATATTTAACTACACATTTTTGTAATGAAGTTGCAATTTAGAACAAAATATATTATATTTACATGTAGGCTAATATAAAATAACAAATTATAATTAAAATGATAAAGTACTTGCATGTGCTGTAGTATGTTGCTCAACATCAAAATAAGTGTACTTTTAAGCACAACAAAATATTATTAAAGCATAATGATTTAAAATGTACTTTAAAGTCAAATGTAATTTGACAGGATTACAAAGTGCACTTAACTGTCACCATGAAATCAAAATTGACAATGCTCGGTTTTATGGAATATTGCAGTATTTATTATAAATGACTCATCCATCCATGTGCTCTTGAAATGTCAAAGTAACTTCCCATTTCCCTTCTCTTCTCTGATGATGTGTTTACTGGCGCGAGAGCGGGACAACGTGTCAATCACATGAGATCGACCAATAGCAAACCACAACCATCCAACAATCCAATCAATTTCCAACGGACAAAATCAAGTACCGCCCTACATTTTTTCTTGTTCAAAAATATATTTCACTCG
The DNA here is from genome assembly GCF_949319135.1 of Squalius cephalus. Lineage (NCBI taxonomy): Eukaryota > Metazoa > Chordata > Actinopteri > Cypriniformes > Leuciscidae > Squalius > Squalius cephalus. The sequence goes on along the minus strand of NC_137137.1, from coordinate 20,044,967 downwards.
GATATAAACTGCAAGTAAAGATTTTTTTAAGTAGAATATACTTTTAAGATTTGAAGTAGAAGTGCACACTCAACTTTTTTTACACAATTTTTTTTTTTTTTTTTTTACAAGAGTAGATATACCAGTATGTGGCGACAAATGACACCCCGAGTATGAATATGCCTATTTTCTTACATCATAGTATAGGTGAAAAACAGTATGTGAATTAAGTATGTCTGAATTCATAGACCGCATCTGTGAGAGTTGACACGATCCGATGATTCTTAGGCTACATGACTTGTTGCTTTCCAACCTCCATATGTTGCCTAGGGAGGCAGCATTTTTTTAGCTTTCAAATGCAGCCATAGCATTCACAAAGCAGGTGAAAAGTACCCAGATTGCCTACTTCTGGCAAGATTCTGAAGTGCGCATCCAATGGACACTTTATCATTCCATGAGGCCACAGGAGGATTTGCGAATGGCACTGAAGCGACACAACTGACGATGTAGGTCACATGATAATGACTTGACAAATGTAGTAGGCCTACAGCCTGAATATATTCATACTAGAACACATTTTTAATGGTCATAAACTTCATTCCTCACTAAATTATGGTTAATTCTGTGGCTTGTTTTGGTAATTTTGGTAGCTGGCAATATTGTGCCTAAAAGTTTTGTTATTCAATATTGACAACATTATCATAGCATGCTGATTTGACCAACATCACTCTTAAAACACTTTTGTAATATTGCTTTATTGAACAATAAGTAACATTTAGGAGCAACATTTTAGGAGCAGTTGTGAAGGGTTTGGGATGCTTATGTTCACTATTCACAAGCAAACAAAGTTTCTCAACCAAAGTCAGCAATTTTCTTGAACAGACAGAGAGTGTCATAAATGTGTGAGAATGATTTACTGCTCACTCACCACCGGGTACATTCTAAAATGAGAAATCACACATTACGAGTGTCACCGTGAGGAAACACAGTGCTCTGTGAAACAGTACCCCTATGCACACCGTACCTGTAAAAAACTACAAGCCCAGCAGTGTATGTGCCAGGCCAGAAATGAGGTCAGGTGTGGTTTACAGTAGATTCAGTAGAAGCAGGTTGTGAGGAGGAATAAGCATGAAATCAGCAGAATAGAGTATGTGTGAACAGGTCCTGTTTGGCTGATCTGGATTGGGTGGTGTTCAGGCTGTGGGTTCAGTGCTGGTAAAAAGCTCAGAAACTCAATCCCACAGATGCAGATCGGACGATGGCAAATAAACCAACTTTTTATTGCCCTCTTTCTGACATGCTGCCAAAACCAACCATTTTCAGGTAGTAATAGTCTTACAGTTATTATATTGGAGTTGGCAGGGCCTATCTCTCCCCAAAAACGTAAAGCTAATTTAATTTTCCAAAAGTTTTTTTCCCCTTCATTTAAAAAGGGAAGTCATAATCGCTCTGAGATCGGATTGAAAGTGTCATTTATTTGATTAGTTCAAAGCTAGCAAGCCTGCCAATGTATTCACAGCCACTGAATAAAATGACAGATTTCAGCAAACCGTGGTCCACAATGGAGTTTTTGAGCCCTCATTACTGTACAGCCTAGAGTTTGAATTTGAACTCCTCGGTTTTTCAAATGCACCATAAAATAACTGACTGCTTAATATTGTCTGCTTGCCAAGAGTGAAATGACTTTTAGAGACCCAAAATGGAGCATTTGTTTTCAAATGATGGTAATAAGCAAACACAAAATCCATGTGCACCATGCAAACATACTCTAACACAAAATGTTGTCTTGTCTTTGTGTAATTTATAGTATATTATTTTCAATTTATAATATAATATAGTATTTTATATCTATTAGTTTATACATTTAAAATTAAAGTTTAAAAATGTATTTTTAATATAAAAATATAAAATAATAATATTAATAAAACACACACACACACATATATATATATACACTCACCTAAAGGATTATTAGGAACACCATACTAATACTGTGTTTGACCCCCTTTCGCCTTCAGAACTGCCTTAATTCTACGTGGCATTGATTCAATAAGGTGCTGAAAGCATTCTTTAGAAATGTTGGCCCATATTGATAGGATAGCATCTTGCAGTTGATGGAGATTTGTGGGATGCACATCCAGGGCACGAAGCTCCCGTTCCACCACATCCCAAAGATGCTCTATTGGGTTGAGATCTGGTGACTGTGGGGGTCATTTTAGTACAGTGAACTCATTGTCATGTTCAAGAAACCAATTTGAAATGATTCGAGCTTTGTGACATGGTGCATTATCCTGCTGGAAGTAGCCATCAGAGGATGGGTACATGGTGGTCATAAAGGGATGGACATGGTCAGAAACAATGCTCAGGTAGGCCGTGGCATTTAAACGATGCCCAACTGGCACTAAGGGGCCTAAAGTGTGCCAAGAAAACATCCCCCACACCATTACACCACCACCACCAGCCTGCACAGTGGTAACAAGGCATGATGGATCCATGTTCTCATTCTGTTTACGCCAAATTCTGACTCTACCATCTGAATGTCTCAACAGAAATCGAGACTCATCAGACCAGGCAACATTTTTCCAGTCTTCAACTGTCCAATTTTGGTGAGCTCGTGCAAATTGTAGCCTCTTTTTCCTATTTGTAGTGGAGATGAGTGGTACCCGGTGGGGTCTTCTGCTGTTGTAGCCCATCCGCCTCAAGGTTGTGCGTGTTGTGGCTTCACAAATGCTTTGCTGCATACCTCGGTTGTAACGAGTGGTTATTTCAGTCAAAGTTGCTCTTCTATCAGCTTGAATCAGTCGGCCCATTCTCCTCTGACCTCTAGCATCAACAAGGCATTTTCGCCCACAGGACTGCCGCATACTGGATGTTGTTCCCTTTTCACACCATTCTTTGTAAACCCTAGAAATGGTTGTGCGTGAAAATCCCAGTAACTGAGCAGATTGTGAAATACTCAGACCGGCCCGTCTGGCACCAACAACCATGCCACGCTCAAAATTGCTTAAATCACCTTTCTTTCCCATTCTGACATTCAGTTTGGAGTTCAGGAGATTGTCTTGACCAGGACCACACCCCTAAATGCATTGAAGCAACTGCCATGTGATTGGTTGATTAGATAATTGCATTAATGAGAAATTTAACAGGTGTTCCTAATAATCCTTTAGGTGAGTGTATATATATATATAAAAAAAAATGTATATGTAGTAATTCTTCCTTATAGTAAAGTATACCGCCTGGGGGTGTGTGCCATTGCTTAGGAATCACTGCTTTATATGATGCAGTATGCATTTGACATCCACATGCACTAACATAACTGCATCTGTGATCATTGCATTAGGCCTATATTTATGGCTTTAGACACCGTCTTCCCAAAGCGACTTACATAAAAATGCACATATTGCATTCTGGTGTTAGGGGTTAACAGATTAGGACCCAAGGACCAGATGTTTGAAAGAAGACCCGGAGTCAGAATTATAAAAAATTGAAGAAAAGTTTTACTGAAGATGGGTTGCAGTTTCATCAGCAGAAGTCAGCTTCAAGACTCACACAGGAGTTTGTAGGCCACCCCGCTTACAGTTACAAAGATCACAGCAGTTATACCCTTCACCAAGGTCTAAGCTGCGTCCTTGCTTCAGGTTGCAGTTTCTGATTGGCTAAGAAATAGATAAAAATAGTAATTTTCCATACATATACAGATAGACGGAAGCATATCTCCATAGATTATGCAGCTGGCACTCGGACGCTGAAGTTAGGCACGTCGTGACCTTCCAGGTCGCAGATTTGGGTTGCTGGGCGCCAGCATGTCCAGAACAACAACTCAGTCAATCTCAAATTATGCCAGTGGTTCCTTAACCTGTAACCAAGAAGACTAACACACACACACCGACACACAGCTTTTCCAAGGTTGAATTTGGCCAGGCTCTAACTATAAACTGGAGTCTCGTCTCAAAACATCAAAATAATGCGTTCTTTCTCTCAAGGAGAGGACACTTTAGTCTAACTGGAAAGTAAGGCTTTAACAAAGAAATGGTCCGTTAAATTTTTGGCTTCAATGACCCTTATATGTTTTAACACGTTGAAGATCTTTCTCAAACACAAAACAAGTCCCTATTTCATAGCCGGGCTAAATAAGAAAGCACTGTTTCTGCATTCAGATATCAAATACTGACATTAAAGAATACATGAAAAGAACATTTCAGTAATCACACTGGTAACTTCTATAACAAAGTAAAATCTCATTTTATATTTAGAAGGAAAAATATTGATTAATACCTTGATTATAATCACTCATTAGATATACATCGAAGCAGCAGTGGATTCCAATCCACTCCCTTCACTGGTACCAGACATATTCTTTTGTTTCATAATGTATAGGTACACATGTTTTAGTCATAAAACACAATCAGTGGCAAAAATTCAGGGGGGAATAAAGACACATTGCGAAGCTCAACTCAAGGGGTTAATCCTAACCATTGAGATAAACCTTTTCCCCATCAGCGTTCTCCAAAGAGACATCCGTCTATTTCATTAATACCCCTCATCATGTTCAGACCAGATGTTAAAGCAAAACGAGTTTCTCTTTCTCTCGTCTGTGGTGAGGTATGGAAAGTATTTGCTGGGTTCCTCTGAGGGCTCTGCAGCTGGAACACACAGGGAGGAAGCAAGAAAGATAGAGAGATAGCACATAAACACTGGAGAGATGGAACTCAGGAAAAATGTGTGAAAACTGGGCAGTGGTGGACCGCATGTCATTACTGTGATGAGCCATTAGATAATGTATTGGATGGCAAACATACAAAATCAAACAAAGAGCCTGTCTCAGATGATGCTGTTTTGGCTCGTGATCGACAGAATGATGGTGCTAGAATGTCAGTTCCATTTGACATATTTATTCTCTATTCTAAGCCATTTTGTATGTAATTTCACTTACATACACATACAGGGGGGGCTGATGTTCAAGTCAAAATGTTTTTGTGTATTTATGTCTCAAATATATTTGATACTATGTAAAAAGTAAGCTAACACTTTATTTTAAGGTCAAATTCTCACTAACTAGTTGCTTATTAGCTTGCATATTACTAGTATATTGTCTGTTTAGTATTTATAAAGCACATATTAATGCCTTATTTTGAATGACCTTATTCTACATCACTTAATCCTACCCACGTAAACTTAAATGCAACAAAAACTACCTTAATAACTATTAATAAGCAGTAAATTAGGAGTTTATTGAGGCAAAAGTCGTAGTTAATAGTGAATTATGTTCTCCATACTAGGACTTGGATACTTGTGTTCAACTTAAAAAAGGGCAACACAAAACAAAAAGACGATGTGCATTTACCTACACTGAAAAATGACAAATGTTTTTGTGTAATAACAAAAAAAAATGTTTTTTATTTGATACAATTTTACTGCTCTTAGAAAATGTATGCACTAGATGGATGCCTTTACACAAAAGAAGTATACATTAAGGGGAGACACTACAGGCAAAAACACTGTTTTTTCATGCATCTGTCAATTTTGAGATTTTGGGCCTTTTGGCTTTTCATAGTGTTTTTTTTTCAGACTAGTGGACAGAAAACATCCAAACTACACTTTTAACTGTATCTTTTAGAGCACTTTATCTATTTGCAGATTTCAATTGCAGTATATATCTTTAAAAGCCGTTTTCTCAAAATGAGTTTTTCCTCCTACATTGAGTCAGAAATCTCCACTTCAGTATCTCTTACATACAGTTTTATTCATCTATATTAAGAAGTTTTTTTTTACAAAGGGGTTTGTTCATATATATAATTTTCCTGATTTTATACAACATTTTATTCCTAAAAAAATGCCGAAAATTTTATTATTTTTGGCCGTTGACAGTATTTTCTGATTTGTGGAGTTATAAATAGAGATCCAAAATCGCCTCTGTAAAAACCTTTGGCTCTAATATATCAAATACATGAAACAATCATTTTTAACCTGACTTCATCCAATGTTCAAATTTTTTTTCTAGAAATCTATGCAAATTAATGCATATTTAAGTAGACATTGCCTCATTTGCATATTTAAACATACATTTCAGAAAACTTGTAATACAAAGAATGTTTGCTATTATTAATGTAATCAATCAACTAGTGAAGTATAGTGATATTTATTAGGGTTTTATTTTACCAATTACATTTTCCAAGTATATTTTATCTAATAAGTATACTAATCAATGTACTTGTATGTAGCAGTTGTATACTTGTAATTGTACTAATTCAGTACTATTTCTGTACTTGTGACTAAACTGGCCTTTTAGTTTATAAAAGTATACTTTTGAGTGTTCTTTAAGTAACAGTTGTAGACACAACTAATAATAGCTATGTACCTCTAGCTCATTTTGGGGTTAATGAAAGTACACTTTGGAGTAAATAAGTATAACTTATATATGCCAAGTACACATTTGTTGTATATCTCTGATACATAAAAATATACAAAGTGTACTCTCTGATTTTTAGATTAAAAGAAGTATACTAATTGCAGTTAAATTCTCTTTTTTGTAAGGGCGAATGTTTTTTTGGAACTGATGAGGAATATCAAATTGGTTAGGGCATGTGATTGATGCATTTAATAAATCAAACTCTTGTGAAACCTTTTGATTCCTCAGAAGTGGAGTGTTACTACTGAGAACTAATGAGTGGGCTTTGACAGGTTAAAATAGGTTCATTTAGCTCAGTCAGAGACTTTATAGACCATGCAGGTGAAGTGGTTCATAGCTTCAGGTGCTGACACTTTAAACACTATGGTGTAATGGGGCACACACCGCAACCATTTTTGCGCCACTTCCCTTTTTTAAAGATGAATGATGCTGTATATTGTGTATACTGTATGTGAATGCTTAGAAAGCATCAGGGTGGCCCACAATTCAAAACTCACAATGAATCTTTCAGCACAAATAAAGGCAAAGATAAGAACGTCTTACAGCACTGTCGGGAAACTAAAGCATGTTGAGTCCCATGAGCAGCCCACATGTGTCTGGGAGATCCTGGCCTAAGCTCAGACAGATCAACGCTGTCGCTGTTCAAGCTATCCTGTCATCATGGTGGCTTAAATATAGAACGGTTTCTCTGTGCTTGTTCTGCTTGGTTTTGTTCCAATGCACAGATTTAGCAAAAGACTCAATGTTGTCTTTTCCACTGTTATACATTTAAGCATTCCAGAAGTGTGTTTCAGGATAATGTAGAGTAACACTCCAGCATTCCTTATTTTCATAAATGTCCAATAGTTTTGCTTTAGTATGTAACATTGCCTTAATTGGTAATACCAATTTGCTTAGATTACATAGCTGAGCAAAAACTATATACTGCAATTTTTACAACCTTTTACAATCTTTTTTTAAGAATCTGCTGTTGGAAATGTGAAAGCCCACATACTCTGAGTTATGACTGAAAGGTTTACTCTAACAAATTATGTTGCTCTAATCTAGCCTGCTTTATGTTTTAAAGACGACCTATTATGCCTTTTACAACATCTTGATTTTGTTTTTGGGGGCTACTAGAATATAGGTTTTCATGCTTGATTGTTCAAAAAACTCAAGACTACAATCGAGGCATTCCAGGGAGTTTAGAAACGTACTGATATAACTCACTTTGGAGTGGACTTTGTGCTTTTTAACTTTTCAGGCTGTTACAAACTGCTCTGACATACACAGGTTGAAGAGATCTAAATGCAGCATTATTAGGGTAATCCACAATCATAGTACAAAATACAGGCAAAAGGTCAAAACACAGGGCAGAAAACAAGCAAACAGGGAAATCCAGGAAAGTCAGAATCATTACACGGGAAAATCAGAAAGAGCATTCAGAAATACAGTGGTGACACAAACAAGACTACGCAAAGAAAAAGTGAAAACACAGGGCATAACAAGCTAATGACACACAGCTGAACCTAATCACAACATAATGAGTCCAGGCAATGTGTTATGGGAATTGAAGTTCATGATGAGATATCCCAGGAGTCGGGAGGAGTGTCCTCTGCGGAGATTATGGGCACTCCATCTGGCGGACATTTTTCATGCTCAAACAGCAACATTACATACTAAAGAGTTGAATACATTTATATATATGAAAAAACTTTAAAGAAAGTGAGAGTGGAGGAAGAGACATAAGTCAAATTTATAGCAGAAGGGATTTTGCAATGCCTGAAATTCTTCTGGTCATCTGCATGTTCTGCTAAACTCATGTCAGAGGAGGCGTGGGAGCTACTAATCCATCTGAAAAATGGGCTTGCTTCACATCCACTGCAATGTTCTTTATTAACTCTAGGTATAGATTTTGTATAAAGTTTCTTTGTGCTGATTTGCTAGAAGCCAGCTTCAGAATAAATTTTATATCTCACCGAATTTCTTTATTTCTTATTTTTTTATTTTGAGGCAGAATCAAGCTTCCACAGTTTTTACTGAATGATCCTAAGGGACATATTATCTCAGATCAGCACTTTCACAGAGGCATTTTGTACAGTACTGTGTGTTCAAGCCCCTCTCATACAGTACCTAAAGTAATAGTAAATGAAAGCACTGGAATCAGACCAAGTTCCCCCTGCGTGGCTTGCAGCTGCTCGCCCTAAACTCTCCCAGAATGATGGAGGCTGTTAAAAAAACACACTATTAAACTCCACAGTGAGCGGAGCAAAAGTGTAGAGAAGACCAAATGGCTCACCAGGGCTCCGTTACCCGGGCCTACTGAAGCAGCTCGACAGTCTTCCACTGTTTATTTGCAGCTCTCAGAGCTCTGGATATCTGATCTAAGATCAGACTGATAGGGGGTCAGGAGTTTGAACAGCTAATCAGGGTCAGAGGATCCTGTTCCTCCCTCTGTGATTTGGAGATTTGAATGGCTCATGGCAGCAGACTCTGTTCTCGTCTGATTCTTGATAAAGTGATACGAATCTAGCGTTTGAACGGAGTGCGTTCAGCTCTCGAGGGAGTTGAATGCATGCTTTGTGAAGCAGTCATGGTGATAAGCTACACCTATGTTTGACTCTCTTGATGGATGAGAATTGAGCACCTACACCTCGTGAGAGAGCAAGAAACAGGACAGTGGGATGTTCGGGGAGGAGTTATAGACCAGAATATCAGTATTCTAATAGATACATTTATAATTATATCAAACAGAAACAAAGCACAAACATTTGCTTGACCAGCAGCAAATCGCAAAATTATTTATTTACCCCCAACTCAGAACACTGCAGAACATACAATCCTTGCTCCCCTCGTCTCCCCAACCATTTCCTCCTGCATGATCTGTTTTTTTTTTTTCTCCTTTTCCAGTGCAAATAGTACGGAGCCCCTGAGGGGACCTGTGAAAAAAAAAAAAAAAAGGACTTTCGCGTGCGCACGAGAAACTTTCGCGTGCGCACGAGAAACTATCGCGTGCGCACGAGAAACTTTCGGTTTGCATTATAGCGTCATTAATACAAATGTGGAAATATGGATGATGTATATATCATTTATGTTGTTGTTTGACATGTTTTGAAGTGTTTATTTTAGCAAAAATCTCAAGCAAGGTGCTATTAAAGACAAGACTTAGAGGCATATTTTAGTCACAATTCAAATAATTGTATTAACTTTGAATATACTTTGAATAAACTTTGTATTTGTATGTGTATTGATAAAAAATAAACAACAGGCTAATAATCTTCTGCTACTGAGATGAAGGAAACATTTTTTTAAAGAATTAAAGTTCACAAGATTGCTATATCTTGATCAAACTGTTCCGTCATCAGCTCTTCCTCAGTTCCGCACTGCAGAATAAAATAGTCATCCTCTGCTGCAGTTGTACGGATTCTTAACGCATTTATTGCAACCACATTTCATCTTTTTCTCATCAAACAACCAGATTAACGAATGCTTCGACACAACCCGTACCGAAGAGCCTAGACAGGTCTTTCTTCTGTATACTGCACAGGGTGAATGACGACTGTTGGCCTACCATGGTCGCCCTCGTCAGTAAGTTTTAAATAATAATAATAATAATAATAATAATAAATTAAGATATAAATCAATATAATTCGTTGTATATTAAATATTTTAAACAATAGCTACAAAAAGGTAATTGACTGTATAGTCCTAACGTTCATGCATGAACTGTCATTCAGACTTACTGTCTAACAACCAGAGAACAGGGAACATCAGAGATATTAAAATACATACTCTTCTGAGTTTTATGATGTAGGCCTTTTTTTATTAAAATGTATCGGCCTATAATTTATATCTCAAGGATGCGAGCTTGTGCGTGGCGCACTCAGTCATGTTGAGAGGGAAACACGCATTATATTATTAGGCTAGTCTATTCAGAAATAGTGTAAAAGACCTGTAAATAAAATACAACATTAACATTATAAACACTATTAATAACATATAGGCTATGCGTATTTTACTTCCCCATAGCCAAATCCTTAAATGAATGGAATCAGAAAACAACAAGAAATGAAAAATAAGTAACCACTTATAATAATAATAATAATAAATACATAGTAGTCTATAAAAATAGCCCATTGTGTCCTTTATTACAAACAACTTTTAGCCTATTTTAAACGCCAAGCCTAAACGAATTTATTTGAATCGAAACTGAAACTATAGGCTACCGCAAAGTTGGGTTCGCGCATCTTTCGTTCGGTCCAAAGTTTAATACTGAACAGGAATTAATAATCATTTAGGCTAATAATGAACCGGCTGTGATGTCAAGTTAATGGCAGAAGTGAACCGATGTTGTTAATATCGCGATTCGCCGGCGCCATCACTTGAATTTGTTCCTTGAATTTCTTTCTTTTTCAAAGGCATGACATTTTGTAGTCATTTTGAATGTACACAAATAAAAATATACATTTTACTGTTTCGAATGAGTATGAAACGATAAAGTATTAAGTTATTTCCCCAACTGAGGAACAAATTAGGAACAACTGTTCCCCAACTGAGGAACAAACTAAATGATTATTAATTCCTGTTCAGTATTAAACTTTGGACCGAACGAAAGATGCGCGAACCCAACTTTGCGGTATAGTTTCAGTTTCGATTCAAATAAATTCGTTTAGGCTTGGCGTTTAAAATAGGCTAAAAGTTGTTTGTAATAAAGGGCACAATGGGCTATTTTTATAGACTACTATGTATTTATTATTATTAGTATTATTATTATTATTATTATTATTATAAGTGGTTACTTATTTTTCATTTCTCGTTGTTTTCTGATTCCATTCATTTAAGGATTTGGCTATGGGGAAGTAAAATACGCATAGCCTATATGTTATTAATAGTGTTTATAATGTTAATGTTGTATTTTATTTACAGGTCTTTTACACTATTTCTGAATAGACTAGCCTAATAATATAATGCGTGTTTCCCTCTCAACATGACTGAGTGCGCCACGCACAAGCTCGCATCCTTGAGATATAAATTATAGGCCGATACATTTTAATAAAAAAAGGCCTACATCATAAAACTCAGAAGAGTATGTATTTTAATATCTCTGATGTTCCCTGTTCTCTGGTTGTTAGACAGTAAGTCTGAATGACAGTTCATGCATGAACGTTAGGACTATACAGTCAATTACCTTTTTGTAGCTATTGTTTAAAATATTTAATATACAACGAATTATATTGATTTATATCTTAATTTATTATTATTATTATTATTATTATTATTTAAAACTTACTGACGAGGGCGACCATGGCCAACAGTCGTCATTCACCCTGTATACAGTATACAGAAGAAAGACCTGTCTAGGCTCTTCGGTACGGGTTGTGTCGAAACATTCGTTAATCTGGTTGTTTGATGAGAAAAAGATGAAATGTGGTTGCAATAAATGCGTTAAGAATCCGTACAACTGCAGCAGAGGATGACTATTTTATTCTGCAGTGCGGAACTGAGGAAGAGCTGATGACGGAACAGTTTGATCAAGATAAATAGCAATCTTGTGAACTTTAATTCTTTAAAAAAATGTTTCCTTCATCTCAGTAGCAGAAGATTATTAGCCTGTTGTTTATTTTTTATCAATACACATACAAATACAAAGTTTATTCAAAGTATATTCAAAGTTAATACAATTATTTGAATAGTGACTAAAATATGCCTCTAAGTCTTGTCTTTAATAGCACCTTGCTTGAGATTTTTGTTAAAATAAACACTTCAAAACATGTCAAACAACAACATAAATGATATATACATCATCCATATTTCTACATTTGTATTAATGACGCTATAACGCAAACCTAAAGTTTCTCGTGCGCACGCGAAAGTTTCTCGTGCCCACGCGAAAGTTTCTCGTGCGCACGCGATAGTTTCTCGTGCCCACGCGATAGTTTCTCGTGCGCACGCGAAAGTTTCTCGTGCGCACGCGATAGTTTCTCGTGCGCACGCGAAAGTTTCTCGTGCGCACGCGAAAGTCCTATTTTTTTTTTTTTTTCACAGGTCCCCTCAGGGGCTCCGTAAAATAGCGCACATACAATTTGGATCGCAATCTTCTTGCAGGCTATCATTTTTAATAACAATTTCAATCTCACGCACGCTTGATCTTGTGTTATTTCCTTATCACTTCTCGCATGTGTTTGGTTGTGAAACGTAGTTTGTGGACCAGACAGAAGTTGGCGGTGATTCTTTCTTTTGTAAAGTCATGCAATGTAAAAACCCCTGTCGCCAATCCATCGTGCAGTGATGTGCACACAGCAGCAACTGAATGCTGCCCCAGATAGTCGTGCAGTGTGAAAAGAACAGTGACCCGACTACTTTAACATTTTAAATACAGTGGTGGTCAAAATTGATGGCACCCCTGATAAATATGATAAAAAAATGGCTGTAAAAAATAAATCTGCATTGTTTATCCTTTTGATCTTTCATTCAAAAAACTCACAAAAATCTAACCTTCCCTTGAAGTAAAAGAATTGAATGTGGGGGGTAAATCACATTATAAAATAAATGTTTTTCTCCAAAACACGCTGGCCATAATTGTTGGCACCCTGTTATTAAATACTTTTTGCAACCTCCTTTTGCCAAGATAACAGATCTGAGTTTTCTTCTATAATGCCTGATGAGTTTGGAGAATAACTGACAAGAGATCAGAGACCATTCCTCCATACAGAATCTCTCCAGATCCTTCAGATTCCCAGATCCATGTTGGTGCTTCTTCTCTTCAGTTCAGACCACTCATCAGGTCAGGGAACTGGGATGGTCATGGCAGAAGCTTCATTTTGTGCTCAGTTACCCATTTTTGTGTTGATTTTGATGTTTGTTTTGGACCGTTGTCCTGATGGAAGATCCAACCAGGCCCATTATAAGATTTCTAGCAGAGGCCATCAGGTTTTGATTTTTTATCTGTTTGTATTTGCTAGAATCCATAATACCATGTATCTGAACAAGATATCCAGGACCTCCAGCAAATAAATAGGCCCACAACACATAAGATCCAGCAGTATATTTAACCGTAGGCATGGGGTACTCTTCATCCCTGTTTACACCAAACACATCTGCTGGGTTTGCTGCTAAAAAGCCCTTTTTTGTTTCATCTGACCATAGAATCCAGTCCCTTTTGAAGTTCCAGTCATGTCTGACAACTGAATATGCTGGAGTTTATTTTTGGAGGAGCGAGGCTGATTTTTCTTGAAACCCTCCCAAACAACATGTGGGGATGTAGGGGTTGTTTGATAATTTTTTTTTAGGTTTTCTGACCCCCAAGACTCAACTAATCCTTGCAATTCTCCATCTATGATCCTTGGAGAGTCTTTGGCCACTCAAACTATCCTCCTCACCGTCCATTAATACAATATAGACACACGTCCTCTTCCTGGCAGATTCGTAACATCTTTAGTTGATTATAACTTCTTAATTATTGCCCTGATGGTCAAAATGGGGATTTTCAATTCTTTAGCTATTTTCTTACAGCCACTTTCTATTTTGTGAAGCTCAACAATCTTTTGATGCACATCAGAACTATATTCTTTGGTTTTCCTCATTGTGATTGATGATTCAGGGGATTTGGCCTTTGTGTTTCCTCATATATAAACTCCTGTGAAACAAGAAGTCATAGCTGGACAATTTCATGTTCCTAGTCACCCTGGTGTGCTAAAAAAGGTAAATATTAATGGGAATATACTTCAGAGATATTTTTCTCATAAAAAAATCTAGGGGTGCCAACAATTATGGCCAGCGTGTTTTGGAGAAAAAAATTTATTTCATAATGTGATTTACCCCCACTTTCAATTCTTTTACTTCAATGAAAGGTTAGATTTTTGCGAATTTTTTGAAGGAAAGATCAAAAGGATAAACAATGCAGATTTATTTTTTACAGCCATTTTTTTTATCATATTTATCAGGGGTGCCATCAATTTTGACCACCACTGTATGTTAGAATGTAATTTATTCTCACATTGGCTAATCTGAATTTTCAACATCATTACTCCAGTCTTCAGTGTCACATGATCCTTCAGAAATCATTCTAATATGCTGATTTGGTGCTTAAGAAACATTTCTTATTATCATCACAGTAAAAAGTGGTTTTACTGCTTAATATTTTTTGTGGAAACAGATACTTTTTTTTTTTTTTTTGATTGTTTGATGAATATAAAGTTCAGAAGAACATTTATATTTGCAATAGAAAAATTCCGTAACATTATAAATACCTGTACTGTCACTGAAAAAAAATGTTAATTCATTTCTTTATTTAAAAAAAACTTTGCTGGTTCAAACTTCTGAAATGCAGTGTGTCTATTATATATGTATGAAATGATAAATGGTTCTAAAAAGCATAAAATGGTTCTTTAGTTAGATGTTACTGTTCTTTGTGGAATTTAAATCATTCTGTTTAGCAGCAAAAATAGTTCTGTTGTTAAAGCAAAATTCCCAATATGGTGCCATTTAAAACCTGTTTTAGAAAGCTATTATTGTGTGTTCCACAGAATCATTATTACACACTATTCTGTCAGTGAAAAACACTCACCTCAATGCCATTTAGAAAATAATTTCACCATACAGCCATTTCTTTATACAGCTGTCACAACTGTCATTGGCTCGGTTGAAATAAAACACACATGACAAAAACTACATACTTAGATTCAGTCAGACCAACTGAGAGACATTTGAAATAACACAAAACTTATTTGGAGACTGGTAAAACTTCACATGTTATTGTTGATAATAGGTCATGTGTCAGTTGGTGTATTTGGTTTTAAAATGGCCTCTGGCAGCTCTAGGTGAGCGTGTTTGAGTATGTTGGCGGGCGAAAAGCATTGTACATTTAAGACCTTTTGAAAATAATTGTGTTGAAATCCTGTGAATACTATTTTGTCAGGAAATTATTTTATATTTACGTAATATCACACAAGCAAAAGTGCTGTTGTTCTGAACCTCACAGCTGTGATTCATTCAGCCACAGGTAACATTGATCTTATACAACAGTTCAATAAACAATATATTAAAACAGTATTTTAGACATGTAGTTTTTAGTATTTTAGACACATTATATATCGTTCCAAAGAAGTACCAAGTGAAGTCAAAGCAGAAATGACTGCTACAAGTCTGCAAAACGCAGTAGCGTTTTGTTCCTGAATAAATGTTTCTGAAGCAAAAGGTTGAGAGAATGATTCAATGACTTATTTATAAAGTCATTTGTTTCATTCCTGAATGAATCAGTGTTTCAAACAAATAGGATGATGACATGAATGATTCAATAACTCGTTTATAAGACAGTTTCTCGTCCACCTACTAGCGTATGGCGTAACCTGCAGTGCAATTGCATGTGTATCAGCCTAGCTGCTAGACCAATCCAATTGAACGACCAGAACTAATCATTGTACAAAAAATGACCAAATATGATTTGGAGCAAAAAAGTAGCAGCCTACACTGATTAGTCCTACTTTTTCCTATTAATTATTTGAAAATGTCATACATTGTTTGAAAGACATTCAGCATTTGGAAGCAGTGAGGAATATTTATAGCAGCTGGAGATCCATTCATTTCTTTTGATTTGTTGATTTGAGAATTATTGGTATATTCCATATCCAGCCAAGATGATTAGCTAATGCATTGGCTGTAAAATCTGGGAAAGCCCTTAGCAGCCAAATGTGTTCACTAACTAACTGACGGTCTCTCACAGTGTTCCTCTTGATTTCTCTGTATAACAGGAACTCCAGTTGCAGCCTTCTGGAATGTCCTGTCTCTCTCCTCTATTTTTCCTTACTTTTTGTCCTCCTGTCTGGATTTGAACCATCAGTGGGAGGAAGAAATGCATGCTGGGAGAGTCATGTGCCATATGTAAACATTAGAGCTGTTTATATGTTCCACACATGGGCTATAGAGCCTTGCCTGATCCTCAAATGCTTCTGGGTCTTTTGCTGCCTCCGACTCCAGCTACTCATCTTTTAACACCAGTGTCCAAGAAAAACAGGAGTGCAGCAGCCAAGCAAAGCCAGGCAGACTGCACCTCAAGAGCTATTTTCCACATCCACTGTGTGGCCAGACCAAATTCTGTACAGAGGGATTGAGTTCCACCATCCAAAAAAATGATTTGTGGACTAAGGCAGGCAAAGAGGACTAGAGTGAGATTGACGAAAAGAACCAATCAACGTGCTGTCATTTTTCTTTCTAGATATGTCCGCTCCTCCAGCAAGGGGTCGTACTACTAGGCATGATGAAACACCTAAAAGCATCTATTTCAACAGTGGTTCTCAGTGTTTAGGTTGCAACCCAAAACAATGCAAATTAGAAAATGAAAATAACCATATATTCATGCATTGAAGGTCTATGTTAAATCAAACAGTATTTTACACAAAAGTATAAAAGTAATAATTTAGCATAATTATGCATGTCATGGTTATATTAATACATTTCAGTGTTTGATTTTTAGGATATCTTTAATGGAAGACTGTCTCAGTGTAATAAAATAAAGGTCACATTGTGAGATATGAAAATCACAATTGCAATATATAAAGAAATAGTCACAATTAAGAGACTTACCACAAATATTGCAAAAATGTCAAATAAAGTACAAACTGGGAGATATAGTGGTGAGATATAAACAACCAACTGTGAAAAAAGTCACAATTATTAGAAATAAAGTCACACTCAGGGACGTCACTAGGATTGGAAGACGGGGGGCTTAGCCCCCAGGGTATTTGTAACTTGCGTTTATAGCAAATCTTAGTGAATTTGAGTAAAAAACAACTATGTATATGTTTAGCTGTATTTGTCTCTTCAACCCCGTTACCATCTTCAACTCTGTTACCCTAGTCTCAACCCCGTCACACCGTCACACTACCTAACCCTAATTTAATGTTTGCTGAACTTAGTCAGAAATGTTCAGAGCAATCATAAGAATACTGATTTTAGTTCAAATTCTGAAGTTAAGCCACATCTTTGATCAAAAATGATAGGGTTGCTGTCACAAAAAGTGCCAATTTCAGGCTTTAGTATAGCATAAGTGTAAATTATGGTGCATGGTACAATTTCTGGTAAGCTACGCTTTTTTATTATTTCAATTCAATTATTGTAATTTGATTTAATATTGACTCATTTGGATAAATATTAGGTACTCAAGATAGGTGTTAATTTTTCTCAAGAAAAAATAACTCACCTATCTTGAGTACCTGAAAAGTGTCAATTGCCCAGTAGCAGCACGACTCTTTGTACTGTCCAACTTCCGACTTTTCGGCTATTTTTTGTAGATGGATATATATCATTTGTTGCGCCTAAATATGAATGAGGATATGGTTATTGATAAATCGAATTGTTATTGTTGTTCTTATTATCATTTAGGGGGGCTTAGGAACATTTTGGGGTAGCTTCAGCCCCCCTAAAATAGGCCTAACGACGTCCCTGGTCACACTTGTGAGAAATAACATCCCATTGTGAGAACTAAAGCCTAAACTAAAGCAATTGATAATATAAAGTTACAAATAGTAAAAATAAAGTCACAAATTTGAGACGTAAAGCCACAATTGTTCGATGCAGAAACAGTCTTCCATAGAGGGTCGTTTATTCTTCTACATCAAAACCGTTTGGTGTTGAGTTGCCACTTGATGTCGACTGTAAATCTGGATCTTGACGTAAAACCAGATGACAACCACTGTACAGCATCCAGCCTCTAAAAGTTGAAAATCATTATTCTAATATACTGTCATTACATGTCATTTCTCTATTACAGCCCATAGCTTTAACATTTAAAGGTCAGATTCATCCAATCCAAAAGCTCACTTACAGTACAGTACACACATCTGCAACTAATTTTGTGAAGTGCACATTTGTTGAAAGACATCAACAACAGTTGACTCTGGTCCTTCATCAGCAGTTACAGCACCAGTTAAAACTTGACTGAGATATGAAGCAACAATCATCTGACTGCCACTTTACCAAGCTAACCGCTAGCTTAAATCCCTTCAGCAGCCACTAACTCAAACCCTCACGGCCTCTGAAACACTCCATTAACCCCAGATATTCATCTCTAACACTCCCTGATGATTGTCTGTCAGTTAAATGGATGTTGACTGAGCCAAGACCTGTTCGTCTGTTCAGCCTTACCACACATCCCAGTGTATCCACTCTGGGTTCGACACCCACTATCCCCTTTCAAAGAGAATCAGACCAGACCACAAGCTGCCCCCCACCCAGACCCAGCTGCCTCGAAGGAGTAACCAAATACCCTGCAGGCTCTCTGGATTGATGCCTCCAGTGGGACAGTGCCTTCAGAACCGCTCCCAGGGACACAGTCTGTGGAGCAACTGCTCATGGGAGATTTTTAAAAATGTAATTAATAGAGATACAACCATGAAAATGCTTAAATACTTCATGGAAATTAGTGGAGTTATATAAGGCAAAGAAGATGGTACTTTAGGAAGCTGCAGCCTGTGAATATTAATGGGCGAGAAGATTGACAAGTTGAAGTAAAGGCCTGTTCACACAGAGCACAAATTTTCATCTAAAATTGATAAAAGATTCTTATGGACTGCTTTACACCAAGTGTATTTAATATTGAAGTCGGCATGAAACGGAAGTTGTAATCGTTTTTTCTTCCCTATTATCAAGTCAAGTCAACTTTATTTATGTACAGAGTAAAAAATAAGTGTATGAATAAAGTGTAAGACTTATTTTTAGTATTTAGTATCGCGGGTATTAGTATCTAGTGCAGTGCCTTGGAAGGAGAAAGAGATATGAGACGCACTTTCAGATCTGTAGTGACCGCTTCACAATGTTCGCCTCAAGTGTTTAATAAAAGCAAGTGTTGTGACAACAAGAGGTTCTCGCTGGTGTTGTCCATACTATGGTAATAGCGAGAGAATAAAGCCAAGAACCCATGCTTAAGCACTTGGTAAGAACTGTGAAGCTAACTTATAACGCCAAATAAACCAAGTGTTACATTTATAGCACTTGGATAAGACAGATTGATTCAAAGGTTTACAGTGATAAACAAGAAATTGATTCAATGAAGCAAACAGAATTAAATTCTGCTGTAAATCAGCTCTAAAAAGACAATATTATTCAGCTGAAATCAGTTCAGTGTTTATTCAGTACGGTTCAATAACTGTGTGAAGTTAATTGATTATTGAATTTAGCCTAGTTTAATTATGTTCAATTATATTATTAACTAATACGAGGGCACATGAATTAAAAAAAATAATGTTCACAGATGAATCATTTATAATAAATACTACAATATTCAATAAAAAACAAGAATGATCCATTTTGATTTCATGCTGACTTTAAAGCAAGTGAGTCTGTACTGTCCAATGTGTTGAATCTGCATTAAAAATGCAAACAAATCTATATTGTTACATGGATTGTTTGTTGGACCAATGGACTTCGCTTTTTATTTGATATGCAAACTTTTTCCAGAGAGTTAAAATCCTGAACTATTACCAACAGCAAAACAGAGCCGCGGTTATCAAAATATGCATGTTTAAATACTGCATAAATATATGTATAATATAAAAATGTATAATATAAATATTATTAGTTTTCAAATATTTGTTATTTTTATAAATAAATTTATATTAAAAGATAAAAATAAGTTTAAGATAAAACAAAAAAACAATAACAAGTTTATAACAAAAATATTTTAGAACATTAATAAATACTGTGTAAAAGTGGAGGGACTTCATCAGCGGAGCACAGGTAGTGAAAGTGGCCTGTTACCACTGAAAATAATTTTTACCACAGACTCGTCTATGGAACTATATGAGGTCAATCTACAGATTTTTTACTTGTAATTAACCTGGAATATTCTTTTAATAGAATTCATATTATGTCAGATTCTGTAGTAATGCATTAAATCTGCTTATCTAATCAGTAACACGATACATGGGTAAAATTAAGAAAACAAGTGCATAAACTCAGCAAAATGAAACTGTTATTCAAAACCTCCTCATTTTTATACTATGGGCCCTATTTTAACGATCTGAAACACAAGTATCAAGCGCGAAACGCAAGTAACTTTGTGGGCGGATCTCGGGCGTTGTTGCTATAAATGACTCTTGCGCCCGACGCAAATCTAAAATGTGTTGGTCTGAAGTAGCTTCATTATTCATAGGTATGGTTTGGGCGTAATGTGCAATAAACCAATCAGAGCATCATCTCACATTCCCTTTAAGAGCAGACGCGCTTTTTCCATGGCGGATTGCTATTATAACGGCGGATTTGCCAGGCGCACGCCAGGAGCGGTTCACAGCCGAGGAGACCGACGTTCTCGTCAGGGCCGTAAAAGACAGAGAAGTGACATTGTATGGGGATGGGAGAAACCCACCCAAATAAGCTTCGGTTAAATAGTCGTATAATAATTTGGGTAAATGTGTAAGCTAGATTTATGCCTATTTTTTTCACATCTTCATGAACACCACAATGATTTCCCTCGTGTGGAATATTTTTCCTTGTAATTATGTATGGTTTGCAAAAATGGCAACTGCTGCGTCTGTATAGATGAGAGAAGCAAAGTCTGAAAAAAATCTGAATAACGCGCCACTGACTTTAGACTAGGTTTTTCCTGGTCTGTGGCGGAATTGTTTTATGGAACTGCAAAATAGCACCAGGGAACGTTTGCGCCAGAACACGCTGTTTTCGCTGAACCGCCCCGGGAGCGCAAGTTCATTCCATAATTTACCGACGTGCGTCTGTGGAGGGAAAAGTCCGCTGTGCGTCGGGTGCTAAATAGGAATGATACATGCGTCGGTGGACAAAGTCAATTGCGCTGGGTGCAAGATAGGACCCTATTTCTTCGAGTGTTCCCTCCGCTGAAGACATGGACATAGCCGTCAGGAACTCATCACCAACAAACCATAAGATCTGCTAATCGTCATGAACAGTTTATTATCACTTATAAGTACACAAGCTAAAATTTCATCAGGAAGTGAGGTTCATTTCCTCTTAATTTAATGGAGGCCACAAACCTGCAGGTCTGCATGGAAACAGTTTCATAAAAAGGGGCTTGTTTTAGCTTTCCCCTTTTGACTGACAGCTCGCCACAAACCCTTGCTTCTCACATTTATCAAACTCCTGCTACAGCTCTCCGAACAACTTCCCTCAAACAAGCTCTGAGCAGCTGGGACGAAACACATGAAGCAGGATATAGCCAGTAGAAAATAAACACTGTACATTTTTCCTGCCTGTTTGTGTGAGTGCTCTCTTCTGTTGGAGGGAGCATTCAAACTGAACAATCAGAGCTTTGTGATAAGATTTTTTTTCCTTCAGTGGTATGGGAAATAGAGGACAAATTGTTCCTGCTTTCCAGTATGAGAGAGTTTGAAGAAAGAACAGAAAATGTACTGCTGGAGGGTGTGTGGGTGCAGTCCAAAAACTTTACACCAATCCATGATTTTCATAAATCATCTGAGAAAATAAAATAAGCAAAGCTGAACAAGATGGTGAATATTTCGCAGCCTTATGCCACAAGATAATTGGCCTCAAACTGAAGGTAGGAGGCAAATTAATGGACGGACAGACGGACAGACAGACAGACAGACAGATGGACAGACGGACAAACAGATAGATAGAGTTTCTGTGATTTATGGTACTACAGCTACTGCTTTTATAGCACATTTGAAATATTACACTCAGCTGAAACAGTTATACTGTAGGTTACAGCCAAATAAATAGTGGAGCATGTGAAATTATAAACATTTAATATTGCATCAAAAGCTTTTTATTATGAGTCCATGCAAGCAACATATTTTATCTTTAATTCACACTGCGGCGTGCACATTTAGGCTATCTCCCTCACTCTCTAAATATTTTCTAATGCCACTGATGAATCCTGTAAGGTGTAATTGACCCTGTGCAGTGGTGTCCAGTGAACCCGCTACTGTTGATCCAACACGTGATACTCAAAAAAGTGAGAGTACACAAAATTAAAAGACATTTCTCCCAAATCTCTCTCTTTCTGTCAAGGGTCCACGTTTAGTCTTATTATACAGTGTCCACTGTCTGTTCTCTGACATATTTGCCGTAATTTGGTATGACAAAGAAGATGTCAAAGTTTTGTTCCCTATCTGCCACTCACTTTGACATTGTCAATGAAATGGCACTATGGAGCTTGGGACACTTGGGAGCTTTAAACACCTCTGATACTTCAGAAAAGTCCAATGAGATTTGGCGAGTGGAATTTTGCATGAATGGAGATGGCTTGCATCCAGTCATTCAGATTTGTTCTCCGGAGCCGAGCGGTTGTATTTGCGGTGCATTTATGCCTGCAAAACACAGCCACCTGGCATAATCGTCTCAGACTTCAGTCCAGGGCCTGTAGGTTCATATTGTCCCTGACGGTGGAGACTTACAGTGGTGCTGGACAGGCCACCTCTGCCCTGCATGCCATGGCCATCAGTACTGGCTTCAGACCCGAGTCCCAAGATGGACATGGCACCACGGCATGCATTGTGTGGCTATCAAGGCGATCAATTGCTGCACGTTCAGCCCTTGGACAGACCTTGCATTTCTATGGGCAAGGGTTCCCTTTGAACGAGTGTCCAGGCATGTTGTAGTTATAACAGATAAATCCAAGTCAGGCAGGGGCACTATATGCAATGGGCACACAGCTTCGGGGTCCAGAACAGGACCTCGACTGAGTTGGCACATCACCTGCCTCGAGTTACTAGCAGACATGCAGGCCCTGCAGAGGTTTCGGCCGTTGTTTGAAGGCAAGCATGAATTGGTCCTGACGGACAACACAGCGACAATGGCATATATAAATCGCTAAGGCAGTTTATGCTCATGTCGCATGTCGCAACTCACCCGCTATCTCCTCCATTGGAGTCACTGCGGCCACTCATATCCCAAGCAAAATCAATTGCAAGTGAATACGCCTTAACAAAGTGTGGTGCTTCAAGGAGAGTAGAGACTCCATCCACAGTTGGTCCAGCTGATTTGGAGTCTATGCAGTGAAGCACAGGTAGACCTGTTCACATCCTAGGAAGCCTCCCACTGCCCTCTGAGATATTCCCTGATCGAGGCCCCTCTCAGCACGGATGCACTGGCACACAGCTGACATACGCAAATATGTATTTCCCCCAGTGAGCCTGATTGCACAGACACTGTGAAAAATCAGGGAGGACAAAGAACAGGTCTTGCTGGTTGCACCATACCAGCCCACTCAGACTTGGTTCTTAGAGCTTACACTCCTTGCATCAGCCCCTCCCTGGAATTCCCCTGAGGAAGGAACTTCTTTGTCAGGGGCAGGGCACAATTTGGCACCCGCGTCCAGACCTCTGGAACTAAAGTGAAGACCTAAGTGGACTATCACGGCAGTGATGGTAACCATCACCCTCTACGAGGCAGCTGAATCCTTTGGCATAAGTTTGCGAACTGGTGTTCATCCCGAGGTGAAGACCCACAGAGATGTTCAAATCTTTGCAGGAGAGGTTGGAGAGGCGGCTATCCCCATCCACCTTAAAGGGATACTTCAGGATTTAGCATTAAGCTTTGTATTAGTAGAAAACCTGTAGTATTTTCGAATGACCATGCTTTCCACCCTCATATCTCCCTGAGATGAGAGATTTATGTATTTTTTGTCTGGAAAAAATCCTCCGATGACGCAAAAATCGTCATTTTGCGTCATCGGAGGATTTTTTGGCCAGAGGTTAAAGACTACAGCCAGTAGGAGGAGCTAGTTCTGCATGTTTTCAACCCGCCCATAGGAGGTGGGATCTCATTCACAGAATGTACACAGTGTCAGCCGTCTTTCTTTGGAAGCTTAGCTAACAGGCTCTTGTTCTGTGGAGAAAACTGAGTAGTAGGGGTTACCATCCTCTTTTTCCCGGACATGTACGGCCGTCGATATCGTCCAAAATGTCCGGGATTCAGCTTTTGCTTTCTCTGCAGTCGCCATTCATTGTTTACATGCACACCTTTTGTTTCAATCTAACTGAATTCATTCCGATTGGTGAATCTGAATGTAGTGTTTACATGAACACTAAACAAGTGATCGGTTGATGTGCGTTTTAACATTGCTAAGAAAATTCCCTCTCCTCCGTGAGAGGTACGAGACCGCTGCGTCTCAGTAATCACGCCACCGGCCTCGCGCCGTTCTCCCGCGGCCCTCTGCCTCGTCCTGCATGCCACAGTAAACATAATGAATGGCGACTGTAGAACGCAAAAGCCGAATCCCGGACATTTTGGGCGATCTCGAAAATCCCGGGCAAACTCGTCACGGAGACTCACTAGCAGCTAGTCTTGTTGTTTTCAACTGCGCTCTCTTACTGGTAGGCGTGGCTTGGGAGTGGCCTCCTAGGGCAGCGAAGCAAGTGCATTCTGGGAGTTGTTGTCTTTCATCCACATAAGCCAAAAATACATTTTCTGGCTTTTCTCAGTCTAGAAAGCTCCAAATTCAAAAATAATTTCACATTTCTTCTACATAAATGACCTATTTTAAATACACATTCATCTTTCCAGAGGTGAAGTATCCCTTTAAAGGTGTTACATTATACTGCAGTGGACGGTAAGTTCCTCAGAGGTGCCAGGAGGTGAAATCCTCCAAGGCCTCACCTAATTCTCTCCTGTAGTCTTGCTGGGTCAGCAGAGAGCCACTTTTGAGCCACTACAGCAGAGGTCTTCAATCCTGCTCCTGAAGGGCCACTGTCCTGCAAAGTTTAGTTCCAACCCTAATCAAACACACCTGAATCAGCTCATCAGGCTCTTCAGAATCGCTTGAATATTCAAAGGCAGGTGTGCTGAAGCAGGTTGGAACTAAACTCTGCAGGACAGTGGCCCTCCAGGAGCAGGATTGAAGACCTCTGCACTACAGTCAGTTGAGTTAGGTACCCTTTCTTTGAAGATGGCCCTTCTGACCATGCTCACTTCCATCAAGAGGGTTGGGGATCTAACTATCATTCTCTAACAGTGAAACGTGCCTGGAGTTCGATCCAGCGTACTCTCATGTGATCCTTTCACATGCTTTATATTTTAACATATATTAAAGTATAAAACAGTTATTTTATAAAATTGGTGAGCATAAGAAACTTCTTTTGGTAGCGACCCCTTTTGAACTTTTGAACGGTAGGGTAAATTCAGGTAAATTTGCCCATATTTTGGTTGTCACCTCAATGTCAAAATGGGCACAATTCACCTGAATTAGCCACAATTCATGTCAGCTGCACCTTTTCATGTCAGTTTTTACCCTTTCATTCAGCCGTGTTTTTCTTCTTTTAGAGGGTAGAGACCAGCAGCTGTGTATATGAAGAGACTGTTGATTGCACTGCAGCTCAGAGGTCGAGAGGTCCACTCTTTTTTCTTTACATTAGT
Source organism: Squalius cephalus (assembly GCF_949319135.1). Lineage (NCBI taxonomy): Eukaryota > Metazoa > Chordata > Actinopteri > Cypriniformes > Leuciscidae > Squalius > Squalius cephalus. Next base: position 20,019,259 of record NC_137137.1, on the reverse strand, counting down.
TCTACAGCTTGGCAAAGACAGTTAAATCAGCACAGCTCTGTTTATGTGTGTGTGTGTGTTGTGTGTGTGTGTGTGTGTGTGTGTGTGTGTGTGTGGTGGTGGGGGGGTTGTTTGGACAGGTGAGAGAGACCTGCTTCTGGCCCTAGTTTTGCTGAATCAGAGGACCTCTGGTCAAATTAACGTGACCACAAACTTTTTTTTATCTCCTCATGTTAGGTGTTTATAGCTGTGACATCATCTGATAGAGAGCGAATTAAAGCAGAGCAAAGCAGAGGTGAGGAATGTGTTAGTGTGTGAGTCTTTCACACGATTCACATAAAAGTTGATTGAGACGTACATTAAATCAGTTGAATTTGCTACTCATTAAGTGTGTTATATGATGCTTTACAGATGTTTTAGTTATGTATTGCAATGACCTTTAGGAATGCACCGATAATAAAATTTAGACTACAGATAAATTATGTTAATAATACTATTAAAATTCTATTTTGTCAAATAAATTTTAGAACATGAAACTAAAACTAAAATCAATTATTTTAAACACTCAAGTGAATTCAGTCATCATAACATATAATGTATTGTGGACATTCATTTTGAGATTCGCAAAAGATGACATCTAACAGTGTTAGATTTCATTTTTTTTAAAAAACATTGGATAATGACAAAAGTGTGTGTTCTAGATGTAAAAATAGGGGAAATTAAATATTGCTGTAAATATCCAATAACTGATTTGATGCCATATTTTGCATTCCTATTTTGGGCCACTACAAGGGCAACACACAAAAGAAGGAGTAAGAAAACTGATTCATCTGAAATTCAAACTTATTTATCTAACACCTTAACTTTTTGAAGTACTAGTTCCCATCTAATGTAAGCCTACTAACAGTTTTGCTCACTCCAGCCATGCAAAATTATTGATTTAAAAACAGTACGTCTTCATACAACGGTGGTCAGTACGCAACAATAATCTCTGTTTTGGAAATAAAAGTCCTTTAATTAAAACCACTCGCTGTTAAAGTTTTAATACAGTAACTTTACTGGAGTTTGTTTTATGAGCTTCCCACGATAAAAAAAGTCCTTGAACTCAGTTTCGGAAAACTGTCAGACAGAGCGAGACAGAAAAGGAGAGCGTGGCCTAAAGTTTTATGGGAACAAGTAAAATCATCTGAGGGCAGGTTATCAGAAAAGCTGTTCATTGTAAACACTGGCCACGAGGAGTGCAAATGAGTAAATTTTCAGCTGCTGAACTTTACAAGTCTACTGAAACTTGGGAACAGAGTCAATTCCAAGCAACTTGTTTACTATTATTCCAAGCTTATGGTCTGTGGGCCACCTTAGATTGTGAGTGAGTCCTTGTGAGGAGTATGTGGGTGAAAAATAAGGGCCAATGTAATATTTTAGCATTATGACAGACATGTTAAAACAATATGATAAAGTTTATTAAATGAGTTTACATTCAGAATCATAACATATGACACAAATTCCCCCAAATCACTGTCAGTTACACTGCTGGTAACCTTTACCCAAATATAACAGCTTTGTTTACTTCAATACTGCAGCACCTTTGCTATTTACTGTATGCATAGCTCTAAGTGAATGAAAACATCCTGCAAAGTTTTAAATCTGAAAGTTCACCGTATATAAAGTTATTGTCTTTCAAAAGTAGGAGTCAACTCTGAGTCAATGAAATGAATCGTTTTTCAAACGAGTCATAAGCCGTTTCGTTGTGACGTCAAGACGAAACATTAGCGTATTGCGCGCGCAGACACCAGGGAAAACTTGAACCCCCTCAAACCGGCAGCTGATTCCTGTGGATCATGCCGAGAAGACGCTGTGCTCTACAATGTGAAGGTAAAGCCAAGTTTTTTTCACTGCATGTGAAGAATCAGTGGTTAAAATTCATCTTTACCACGATACCACAGCAGTATAATCCTGAACTTTTGCTGTGTTCCATTTATTTTACTGACTGCTTCTCAAATTAAATGTTAAAGTAAGTTAAATGCAAGATTTCGCAAACCGTTTGCTCTTGAAAGATGGTGTTCAAAATACTTTGTTTTGAGTTTTATTTTGTGCAGGTCTCCTGCTAACTGGTTAACTCACATTATTACTGTCTTACTGATATACTTCTGCTAATCAGTTTGTGGGCCACTATTACCTAAAACTGTGTATATTAATGCAGATTGTCTGTCGTTCTCACTTTGAGTAAAGATTAAGCATGATTTGTTTTACCAACGTTTATGTTACATCAATCATTCACGCTAGAGCTGTTATGTATGCACTGTTATTGATACAGTTTCCATGTGTTCACCGCAATAAATTAGAAAAATACTCGGTAAATAAATAAGTATAAGTAAAATAATCGGTTTGTTGATGGACATGTACTAGTTAATGCTGATGGTGAGGAATTACAGTTGCAACATCCCATAAAGTGCCTCAAACTGAGTAGTGTTTAACTGAGAAATGTCCTGCTCGAGTCATCCTTGCGATGGAGTTTCGGGTTGAATAACTAGTTCTTCCAATGTTTCATCATCGGACTCGCGCTCGCGAGTGACTAAACTGTGTTTAGTTTACGGTGTAGGAAGCCTCAGGACAAGTAGAGCTGACCTTGTTATGGCAATGGCCATATTTGGTTTGTTATTGTTGTGTAATTTGTTTGTACGCGGTAGACCAATCACAACAGACTGAGCTGTTTGGCCAATCAGAGCAGAGTAGCTCGCGGAAAGGAGGGATTTAGAGAGATTGATTCATCTGATGAGTCATTTGAGAATCATTGAAAATGTGGTGATGTGCAAATGTATATTATGATTACATTTAAATGTAATATATTTTAAATGCACTAAATTACACTGTCATCATTGCAAGTGTGTAATTACAAATATATTTAAATACATAACATACAAGTTTCAATCCAAATGACATAAAATTATATTTTAGTTTACCAGAAATGCTTGTCAGTACATTGAGCAGTACACTTTAACTATATTTCATACACAATTATGAAATAAGTAATTATGAAATTACATAAAAAGACAGACTTTTCACAAAAGTCTTACTTAAGTGGGTCAAAAAACACTCTTATGTTCAACTAATTGCATTTAATATAAATCTAAACTATAATACATTTTAATTTAATTGTAAACATGCAATTAAATATCTGACAACATTATATTCAGCAGTAAAGTATATTATTTTAATTATATAATCAACATATATGCAAGATAAAAGTCTTGAAAGTTTTGTGGTTTATAGTCCTCTTTGTAACACCTATTTTTTCAAAAAAAAAAAATGTATACAATTTATTTGTACTGTTGTAGAATCCAATATATCAAAAGTGTTTCAAAATATAGAAAATGTGTATTGTGATCAAGGCAATTGCTGAAAATATTATTCCTTGAATAAAATTATTAAAAGTCTGAAATTCTCTCTCTCTCTCTCTCTCTCTCTCTCTCTCTCTCTCTCTCTCTCTCTCTGTGGTTAAGCCAGTTTGGCTTTACCTCTGTGTTTGTACAGGTGTTGTAGTAATGCGGTCTCTCAGTACGTGGTGAGTGTGTGTATTTGACAAAATGCAAGAGAATGAATGCACACCAACCCACTTCTTTAGCCTGGCAAGAAGGTCAGTTGGACCAACAGACACACACACAAACTCAATTACATTAGTCATAACTGCCCATGGCTGGAAGCCAGACGTCACAAACTGAACACTTCTCCTCTCTGAAGTCTTTCTGTGAGGAGAATAAGCAATGTGTGCACAAAATGTTGTTTGCACACACAAACCAGCCACTATATGTGCCTATCACTGAAAACTGAGACCCACACAACATTTGATCACCGGTTTGATTTTACAGAAATCATTTCCCATTTAAGACGTATTTTCCCAACATTGCATGGATTGGAACACAAACAGAATTTTGCATGGATAGGAACACAAACAGTGTAATATACAGTATTGCTATTTCCGGATATACACACTGATGTTGCGGCAGCGATCAAAATGAGTAAACGATGTTAAGCTTTAAGTAACGATTGTAAACACTGAATCATTTATTCAAGAAATTTGTTCAAAATCTAAATTTCAAATTAATTTTACATAATGAATTAATTTACGCTAATAAATATTTTTAATAGACTAATTTATAACATTTTAGACATTTATAACAAGTAAATGTTATTTTGTTTAGTTGTTGTTTTGTGTAGTTGTCGAATGTTTTGGGAGTTCTTTTAAATCCAGATTATCCAGAATCATAAATATATGGCATCAAAGACTATTAGCACTGTTTCTAATAATAAAATTAACAATTTTACAGACTAGGATTAAGTCTTTATGTATACATAAACAAGGATTTGGGACAATTATAATGCAGGATTCTAAAATGTTTTCTTATTTTAAAGATGTGGCTCTTCTCATCCAGTGTGCGAAGTTCTGCAAACCACTTTTGGTATTCCCCTTTAGCATAATGTAATATTTAATGCACTTCATGCTGTTGATAAAGACTGGGATATATTTTCTTTCTCTTTGTATTTTTTTATATCAATATGGTACAAAATTATCCTACAGTATTCAAATCAAAAGTAATCAAAAAGTAGTCCGATTATATTACCTTAAATGTGTAATGTAATGGATTAGGTTAACTACAATTTTTGTCAACCTCACTGTATATCTTTTTATGTTCTTGTGGAAAGGAAAGTAAGTTATGACATTTTTCCCATCCTCTGGACTGGTGGATATGGGGTTGAGGAAATGATGCTGGGCCTTTCTGTCTGAAAGGCACAGAAGCAAGAATATTTACAGTCACTGCCTGTCTGTTTCACTATTTGTACAGTATTGAGACATTTATACACCCAGAGGTTGGCATCAGTGCAGCTTTTAAGCGCTGTGTGTATGTGCTCTGCACTTTAAAGGAGTGACGTGTGTATTCAGCCAGTTCTGTACCAACCAAACAACCCTTTTCTAAGTCCTGTATGGCAAAACTTCAAAGAAAAGCCATTATTGCTTCCTTTGCCACATTATGATGGAAATATTTGTCAAACAGTGATTTTAATCTGTGTTTCAGGCACAGTTGGCAGTACAGTGAGGCAGCTTTCAGTCCAGCACATCATAGAGAGTTTTATAGCTGAGAATTACTTTCAGAGGGTAAAATCTACTGAGCAGGACACATAAATGGCCAGAAAGAGTGGAGAGAAAGAGAGAGTGAGAGAAATTAACCCCCAGAGAACTACTGTTTCTTTTGTTTAGTGATTCATTCTAAATAGGTTAAAGATACATAATAATAATAATGCGTTACATTTATATAGCGCTTTTCTAGGTACTCAAAGCGCTTTTACATATGGAAGGGGGAATCTCCTCAACCACCACCAATGGATGATGTGATGGCAGCCATATTGCGCCAGAACGCCCACCACACACCAGCTTACTGGTGGAGAGGAGACAGTGATGAAGCCAATCAGTATATGGGGATGATTAGGAGGCCATGATGGACAGAGGCCATGGGGCAAATTTGGCCAGGATGCTGGGGTTAAACCCCTACTCTTTTTCCGAAGGACATCCTGGGATTTTTTGTGACCACAGAGAGTCAGGACCTCGGTTTAACGTCTCATCCGAAGGACACAAAACACAAACATTATCTTTTGTAACATTAAAAATGTATTTACTGTCACTTTCAATTAAATTAATGTGTCCTTACTAAATAAAATGTTTAATTTTCTTTTTTTAAATTGTGCTGACCGCACACTTTTGAACGTAGTGTGTGTATATAATCAATATAGAAAGAGAAGAGAGTATCCTTAATAATTATTTCCTTTTTTTTCTATTATCATTCTGACAATAAAGAGGAGCAAAAAAGTGGGCCGTTCTCTCCTTCAACAACCACTTCTGCCAAATGCACAGAATAAAACCCCACCCAAGCTGTCTCTCATATAAATTGAGGATGTGAAAGATGAAGGCACAAGATGAAAGAAACGAGGCATATTTTCATCACGCTGTAATGTAGTGAACTTGAAGTATACAGACACAGAATTGGAAGAAAGACTGAATTCCCTCTGTGCATCTGTTTATCAGTGAGGAGATACTGTAAACTGGACCTAGACCAGGCTCACACACACAAAATGAAAGATTAAAATTAAAACAAGATTAAAACAATACTTTTTAAAAAAATACAGAAATTACTATTAAAACTAAACAAGGGTAAAACAATAAAATCCCTACATAAAAGGCATTTGAAAAGTAGTGAAAATAAATTTCCAAGATAAGATGGTTTCAGTATACACACACACACACGTTCTCTTGATCAAGATACTGTGATGGATGTTTGATCATGTATGATCCTCAAAAAGACCCAGACCTGTGAACATGTTCTTTTCCAGCCTAATACAAGCCGCCTCATAGAAGCAGATCCTAAGTTGCTCTACTTTTTCTTTATGCAGGATGTGGGGTATCCTGTCTGAATGCTGGAATGTTGGGCGCCTAACATCAAACCAGAGGAAGTGGGGAGGAGGGGTAGAGGGCAAGAAGAGAAGGAAGAGGTTGAATCAGTGGTAACTGATGGTAAAGAGAAAGAAAGAGCACCGGTTTTCCATCAAAACAGAATGTGAGAGGTAATTGTGCCTGCTGATGGAAACAGACATACAGACCATATGCAAACTGAGATGTGAGCTGAAATGAAAATTTACCTCAGATTGTCAAAACAGAACCATTGTTTTACAGGAAGCACTTCTGGAGCAAATTCTGCACCTGCATTTAATTTACACTGGTTATGATTTGTGTGTGTGTGTGTGTGTGTGTGTGTGTGTGTGTGTGTGTGTGTGTGTGTGTGTGTGTGTGTGTTACATTTATTTATTTATTTAACATGTATGTGTGCATTAAAAGTACCATTTCGGCAATGAGCACGATGCTGAGCCAAAAGAAGATAAAGATGTGTTCTGGCGACTGGCGTGTTTATTGAACCAATCAGATAAGAGTAAATCAAGAGTCAGCGAGAAGCTCATTTGATTGGATACATGAAGAAGGTGGACTCGCCCTCCTCTTCGCACTTGCAAAACTCAATGAGTGAGAGAATCGTGCTAAGCGCAGCTAAAAGAAAGACGCAACTGTACAAATCGTGTTATTTCGGGAACTTTTTTGCCCCATGCGCACAAGTCATTTAGAAAGGTTTGTTTTACTCATGTTGTTTTTGCTTGCAAATTGCTGTTCACAGGCTTGCAGTGCTTTTGGCCGTATTTATGCGAAAAAAAACGTGCCAAAAGTGTAAGCGCGGAAAAATGGAAGTCAGAAGAATACAGATCATATTTATTTTGCGTTAGCACGAAGCTGCAGTTTTACAATACATGAATTACACTTACGAATAACAGTAAAATGCTGCAAATATTTTTCTCTTATGATTTACACCTTTACAAATCTTCTCTTGCGCATGCAAATTTAATTTGCGCTTGCAATCTTATGTACACTTTCACAAATCTTACCCTGCGCATGCGATTCTTTATGGCATCATATTACCTTCATACTGAATGCTCTTGACCGAATAATTTTTTGTGGCTTTAATAAGGATTATAGTATAGTCTTACAGAGAAGACTATGCAGTGTGATTTTACCGGAACCTATTTTAAATGAACCTATTCTGTACCTGAATACAACTGTTAGACCTAACTGAATATCTTAAAGGGGTCATCGGATACCCATTTTCCACAGGTTGGTATGATTCTTTAGGGTCTTCATGTAAAGTTTGTAACATAATTTGGTTAAAATTCCTCAATGGTTGTATAAAATAACACCTTTTTTACCTCCTCAAAAACAGCTCTGTTTACAGCGACCCATTTCAGTGTATGTCTCTTTAAATGATAATGAACAACTGCTCACCCCACTCTTCTCTTCCGTGGGGGGTGTTGACACAAGACACATAAAGTGATGCCTTGGTGGACAGTATGCAAATGGCTGAGGGCAAAAATATGCTAATACGGGACAGTCCATCAGCGGTCATGGGTGGAGCATGAGCAATATGACATCATATTGCTCAGAAAATCCAAACGGCTTGATTATTGAGAGTGTTTAGGCTTTTTGAGGATTAAAAAAAAAAATTGTGAATGGATTTTTTTCATTGTATGGTGGTTGTCCACACATTGCAAAGACACATTTAAATGCAAACACCATATAAAAGTGAATTTCGCATCCGAAGACCCCTTTAAAGCACTGTTTTTCATCTTTATTCTATTGTACTTATTTGGGATTTCACTTGTAATTTGCTTATTTTTTCTTATTTTATTACTGACTGTTTACTTGTCTTAAAAAATATTTGAACTTTATATTAGTTATAGGCTTTAAAAATTGGAATAGAGAATTGAGAAATGTAACTAGTTCTGTGTTAGTGTTGGTGCCATAACAGCCTTTTTTGTTAAAATACAAGGTAATGGATCAAAAAAATTTAAATAATAGGGCCAGTGAAAATTTTGGCAGGGCAAGTAAAATCTGAGGCACTGGCCCTACCGGGCAGGTAGAAAAAAAATACTATTCTGCTATTTAAAGCCACAGCTGGCATTCATTTATAGTACTTAGTAAAAAGGTACTATTAAATAAATATTTAAAATATACTGTATTTTGTTTTTACATTAATTAGGAGATTCAGTGTGAAATTATATATCATGATATAAAAATATATTGCAAATTTAATGTTAGGTGTGATTAACTCTGTTTTTATTAATTAGGTTTTTTTTTAATAGATCGGCATCACTACTATATAATTTTGAAGCTGCTCTCAGTCTCTTGCCACAGTGCCTTGCCTTTTCTCAGTTGTTCAGTTGTCTGCTTTGGCTAGTCTCCTGTGTCTATTTAAACCATACTGGGCAAGGCCCATCACTCACACACATATATATACGCACAGGGGTGGGCTGAGTTTCAGACATTTTCACATTTTGACTCTGAAAATATGCAGAGCTGGCAGCAGGCAGACACTGGGCCCCTGACATATGAGTCATGGCCGATTCACAAACACGCACGCACACACACACACATGCACATGAGGTTTGGGAGAGAGGGGACACATGCATTCTCATTAAACACACAATACATGCAGACAGTAGCTATGCTCTCTGATCAGAAAATAATTCACTCCCATTTTAAAACTATGTGTATAAAACTTAAAACTTTGTAGTAAGTTAGTTAAAATATAGGATAATATGCAGTAAGCCATTCACTGATGTGAATGTGAATTTATATTTGAATGTACCAAATAAAATAAAATGAAAATAATGACTGATTCATGCTGTTATGAATATGAGTAAATGTGTTACTAATTAACTAAATATTTGTCTTATCTTTGTTACCTATCCTGTTACCTAGAACTGGCAACATTATGTTGGTCACATAAATGTTGGGAATATTATGTAACATTCATAGAAATAAAACCTAAATATAACCTCAATAACATATGGCAGGTAAATATGCAGCTCCGTATAGAGAGTCAGCTCAGATTTATAGCTTATAATGTGCACTAAAGCAGGTGGACATACATTACCTGACATAACCCAAGCTTCTGAGAAACTAAAGACAGACGGTCAAATGGGCAACAGGTTTATTTAAAGTGGAGTCAGTTGTTGGGAAATACTTAATAGTGAGACTGTTTGTTTAGATCAAATATGGTGTTGCTAAATTTTTGAAATACCACATTCATTTAATTTGTTGAATTGGGTAAATGTTCCTGCAGACGGCTGTTAGAGTCCAGAATATGCTTGACTGTTCATTACGCTCTAATGCAATTTAACCCCTCTAATCAGGTCTGGTGTGTGTGTGTGTGTGTTTGTGTGTGTGTGTGTGTGTGTGTGTGTGTGTGTGTGTGTGTGTGTGTGTGTGTGTGTGTGTGTAGGTCAGTAGGGGAGGCAAAGTAACTGCTTTGAGGGATACCAGCCATTACAGAGAGACAGAAGGAACACTGAGCCAACATGTGCCAAACATATGAGGGAACAGTCTCTCTCTCAAACACACACACACACACACACACACACACACACACACACACACACACACACACACACACACACACACACACACACACACACACACACACACACACACACACACACACACACACACACACACACACACACACACACACACACACACACACACACACACACACACATCCCTTTATGAGAGAGAGGACAAACTTTTATATTAAGACCGGAACATACAAACAAGCAGCTTCTTAAAGGAGGGAATTTATCAGTTAATGATGAAAGCAAAATGGGTCAGCTTTATTAACAGAGGCATTTCATGAACTTTCAGCACTGTTTTGTTGTTTTTAATTAGCTAAAAAACTATTATTTATTAATATTTAAATTTTTGTTATGATAACATAGAATACATGAGCATAGTCATTTCATTTTTTTTGCAATCACTACAACCAATTTCTCAATACAGGTTACTTTTTCAAAACTCTTCACAAAGTGAGCACAACAGCAGTCTATGTGAGATAACCTGTGGATCATTTATTTATAATAAATGCATTTTAAAAAGTGACGCAAGAATTTAGAAATGGGTCCTAGAGATTGTAAAAACTTTAATAAGGGTTTGCTCTGTAATTTTGTTTTATTTTGGTTAATGAATGTTTATAGCTCTTCCTTCAGGTGGCATCATTATTTATGAGTGAACCGGTCAACCAATTCATTCAAAAACGCTGATACACACAATGAAACAAGTGACTCATTTAGACTGAGTCACTGAATCATTCAATCAACTGATTTGTTCGGAAAAACTGATTCATTCAGGAATGAAACACTACTGTGTGTTGCTCAGAATCATTCAGTCAGGCAATTTGTTCGGAAACACTGATTCATTAAGAAATGATACACCACTGTATGTTGCTACTGTTTGACTTTGTTTGGAATTTTCGTTAGTGGAGCAGAAATACACAAAGTAACAAGCAATTGCCTAAAAACTATCATTTATTAACTTAAGATTAAATTTTGGTGTTGTGTTAATTCATCCAAAAATTTAAGACTTTAAGACTTTCTTCCATTTACCAAATTTGAGTGCTCTATGTACATTCGATGATCAATGTTTATATGTGAAAACTCTAAATTAAATGTGTTCATCATATAAAGGGATCAAGTCTCTTCAAAAGACTTTGATTAAACCACTTGATTCATACGGATTTATTTTAAGAACGTTTTGAAGCGTCAGAGTTTTGGGAGAGTAGACTTCTAATGGAGGGATAGAAATCTCTCAGATTTCATTCAAATCCTTTTAAGATTGTTCATACTTGTACAGTATATTCTTAATCATTAAATATAAAAAGGTTGCCCTTTCATATTGTTTGTATATTGGGTTGTCGCTTGCCATATATTTCATAAAAATATCTTAAGTCTGGTGCAATGAAGAAAATTGTGAAATTTTGTGAAGAAATTGCTGCCTGTGTGTACGTGTGTGTGTCGGCGTGTGAAAATGGGGCTCTGGAACACCCAGAGAGCTGAGAGGACTGATTACAGCTAATTACTCAGATAAAACACACCAGCTGGAGCCACAACTCTCGCTCTCTCTACTAGACTGACTGGTAGCTGCTGTTCAGTTCAGCTATCAGCACTCTCTCAGCGGTTCTCTACAGCTCCAGACAGTGTTTCCTCCAGGCCCGTGGTCTCGGCCGAGCATGATTGAAGGGTGTTGAGCCAGCCGTTAATAGGGACTCCCATAAAGCCACACACTCCAGCCAAAAGTGTCCATAACAGCTAGTCAGATTAATCTGTAGTTTTTTGAGTGACTCTCTAAATCTATTTTCATACTAAATATGTGCCACAAATCTTTAACTGAACCCTGAGCCAAAAACAGTCATCAATGATGAAATGGACACAGGTCTCTTGCCAAAAATTTGAGTCTGGAGGCAGAACAAAGAAGAATAGAAATGTGTGAATATAGCACAGCAAGACATGTTGACAGCACAGACTAAGAACCTATTAGCACGTGTGATTTGTATTCATATTTTAATACTATATACAATAAGATTATTTATCTTATGGGCTTTTTGCCTTTATTAGGCAGGACCCCATTGAGGTGATAAGAAATAACAACAGAGTCTTACTCCAAATGTAAGCAGTGGAAAGTTGACAGGACTGTCTCAAATCCTTCTAGCAGTACTAGAGAATGAAAGCGTACAACAATATAAGTCAGTCAGGCTGGACTCATATGCCACTTAAACTGCTCATTCCCCTAAAGCTTGGCAGGTAACTCATGCATGACATTCCCTGCCTCTCTCCTTCACTCACACACTCACTCTTTTCTTTCCACCCCTCTCTCCGCTGGCCAATTATGTGTGGGCTTGGAATTGAGTCCCCCTTTCATTCTCTTTCTTTCATTCGCTCCATTTTTCAAGCTTTTCTGGTGGGATGTTAGATGGATTTATGCCACCTCAGTCCTTTGCTTCCTCAGCTGTACATTTCATTTCTATTTTTTCACCTTTTATCTCTTTCTCATGAGGCTAACTTTTCCACCTCTTCTCTGTTTGGTTTGGTGTTTTTCTACCCGATCTAACCCTTACAAATTGCTTTCTCTATAGATTTGATTATATTCTGATTTTGATTTAATTTGACAAAGTCAAGAGAACCTTAGTACATTATAAAATATTAATTCAAAATTTTCAATATATGCAGTTCAATTAAAAAAAGCATAGAAAAAGAATAGAAAGTTTGTGACAAGGAACGGCTCATTTGGTCGTGAATGGGAATACATTGGTTGAGATATGTGTTTGTGATTTACTAAAAAAAACTGATTTAAAAGAGTATTTGCTCGTGAATCGGACTACACTAACTCTGCTGTATGTTTATCTCATGACATGTACTCTTATAGAGTTCTGCAGGGATGACGTATTGTTGTAGGCCAAAACCCGTAAATGAGTTCGCATTTTAGCACTTCCAGTTCCATCGCCATAAAGTCAATGGGTTTTTTGAATGGGTTTTTGGTTAAATACCTGAAATAAGGTCTGTGGTTAACACAATCTCAAGATATTTTGACGTTTTATTCTAGAAATAAAATACATCAGTAATAGCCTCGTGTGATTTTTTTAAAAGCTTTTACTTGTCTTGAAAAAGGTGGTTGTCAACCAAGGGGCTAAATGGGATTACAGAGGAAATTAAATGTCATCAGCCAAAAAGGTAAACTCATCTACACACTAGTCCTCTTTCACAGCCTTAAGTGTTTATAATCACGATATTGCAAACTATTATAACTCAAACTAACAGGGATTTTTTTTTTTTTAAATAGGGGCTGATAGAGTTGTTGGAAGCTTAGTGATGGTGACGTTGAAATCATGCAACGTGGTGTAGTTCATTTATAGCTTACGGTCGATTGTATTTAGGCTTCAAAAGTCATACGAATTAGCCGCCAATTCGCCAAAATGTGAAATAGTTACAAATGGTCATGAGATTGTGTTGGGCATAGAGTAAAATATCAATCTTGGGATTTTAAGAATCTTTACAGGGATTCAAAATGAAGATAAAATAATCATATCGGAAAATGTATATTTATATCCAGCACTACAAGTCAGGTTGATTTAGTCAAATTAAATAATATATTTGGCTTTTAATCAGTTAATTCAGATTTTGCAAAAACACAAAAAATGACAAAACATTTTCCAGTGTTCAGCTCTCTCTAAAGAAGCATGGTCTTTCTCAGGTCAAGGTCCATCAGCGTGCTGTTTATTATTCTGACCTCTGTCAATGTGCCAGCAGGCATCAGGGGGGAACCGCAAGGGGCCCAGGAGGATGCTAATGCACACACAGAAAGAAAGGGAGAGGGAGAGCTCTGAGGGTCTGGGTTCCTTGTATATTTGTGTAGATTGATTCTGGCCTGAGGGAAGGTGCAAAAACAAACTTCACTTCCTCCCATTGTGTAAAGGGTGTCAAATGCCCTTTTAACCCCAGAAAGGCCTGAGGAGCTTAATCTTTCTGTCTTTAATCTAGTGGAAATAGTAATGGGATATACTGGTTTATCCATAAATAAATAGCTGAGCTGTACTGGTGAGTGAGTGCTGGTTATATGTAGTGTGTGTGTGTGTGTGTGTGTGTGTGTGTGTGTGTGTGTGTGTGTGTGTGTGTGTGTGTGTGTGTGTGTGTGTGTGTGTGTGTGTGTGTGTGTGTGTGTGTGTGTGTGTGTGTGTGTGTGTGTGTGTGTGTGTGTGTAATGTGTGCCCTTGTTTATATTACATTGTGGGGACCAAATGTCCCCATAAGAATAGTAAAACCTGAGATCACCTACATTGTGGGGACCAGCCAGCAGTCCCCACTTTTCAAAAGGCTTATAAATCACACAGGATGAGTTGTTTTGAGAAAGTAAAAATGCAGAATGTTTCCTGTGATTGGGTAGGTTTAGGGGCAGGGGCAGTGTAAGGGGATAGAATATACAGTTTGTACGGTATAAAAACCATTACGTCTATGGAGAGTCCCCACAAAGATAGTGAACCAGACTGTGTGTGTGTGTGTGTGTGTGTGTGTGTGTGTGTGTGTGTGTGTGTGTGTGTGTGTGTGTGTGTGTGTGTGTGTGTGAAAGAAAGAAAGACGGAAAGAAATAAAAGAAGGATTTGACTTTTCCAGGCATGTGGAGGAAAACATAAAAAACGATTGAAGGAGTCCATGTACTTTTTCTCCAAGGGAAGAAAGAAAAGGCACCATAACAATAAGCAGCCAGGGTGCCTCAGGCAGGGACTGTTCTGTTCTACACAGCTGACTGGATCGAAGGAACAGGAAGTGCAATTTAATAAGATGTGATTGGAAAGAAACTAAATACTTTCAACATGTAAACAAGCCCAAACAAAAGACAGGAGACATCTGGAAGCACCAAGGCCTGGAATGATGCATTCCACACTGGTTTACTAACATTTTTAACCTTCAAATGTTGCTGTTACCTTTTGAACTCATAAATGCAAAATACTCTGTGAAAGAACAAAGATAACCAATAAGCAAATGGTTATACCTCACAGTGACTCATCTAGCTTTACATTGCCAGTTTAACAGCTCAAATAACTCAAAATTCTTTGATGCTTGTATATCCATAATGTAAATGTAAAACTATTCTTATTGCATTATAGGTATTCGTGATGAGGCCTTATGATATACCTTATAATCAGTTGTTCAAACTGTTAAAAAGTTTGGGGTCAGTATTTTTTTTTTTTTTAGGAATCAATACTTTTATTAAGGAATTATGGCAAAGCGAATATGCAGCATCACATTCCCTTCTCAGCGAACTATGGTTACAGTCGTAACTTTCAAGGGAACTTGTGCTGAATCAATTACACTTTATGAATGATAATGCCCAAACGCCATGCTTACAAGTGCCTGTCTGTATGAATACTGTGGGCACACCTAAGACATGAGCACCTGTGAACCCAACGTAAGGAAACACCCGAAATGAAGGCCTTAGAGGCCACTCTACTCCTGGTCGAATAAGCTCTGACAGCCAAAGGAGGTGGCTGACTGGAAAACTCATTAGCAAGAGACTACTTGCTAACTGTCTGTTTGGATGCAGGGGGCACCTTTTTAGGCAATCCAAAGCAGACCAATAGCTGATCAGTTTTCCTCCAAAGGGCAGCTCTGTGGACATAAGGATCCAGCGGATACACAAGGTTCAGCTTTTCCTGGTCCTGATCTCTGAAATGAGGAGGGCTACTGACAGAGTGGGGGATACTGGCACGTGGGGGATACTGACAGAGATCTCCTACTCTCTTAAAGGAGAACTCCGGTCAATTTTAACATTGAGCTCATTTTTTTGTAAATTTGGAGTGCTGTCAGTACAGAGAACAACGACAAAAATCGGTGTTGCCTACACCGTGTTATCCTCTTTCTAAAATTTGCACCCTGTTGACTTAAATGGGGCAAGTTTTAAACCTGCTTTTAGCCTCTTAACATCCTTGATGTGTCATTACAAGTGCCCAGCCATGTGAGTGATTCCTTTAGAGTGAACGCGGGTGAATCTGACTGCAGTAGATGTGAAAGATATGAATAAAAGTGATGTTAATTCAGCCAGCGCACATACCTGTATTTACTTCCTGTTTTTGGTCGAAGTCCGCAGTAGTCGATTGTCGAGTTCACGCGCATAGGTTTAGTTACCTATGATCACGCGTGTGAACTCGACAATCGACTACTGTGTTAAACAGCACTTTTATTCATATCTTTCACATCTACTGCAGTCAGATTCACCTTGTTCACTCTGCAGGAATCACTCACATGGCTGGGCACTTGTAATGACACATCAAGGATGTTAAGAGGCTAAAAGCAGGTTTAAAACTTGCCCCATTTAAGTCAACAGGGTGCAAATTTTAAAAAGAGGATAACACGGTGTAGGCAACACCGATTTTTGTTGTTGTTCTCTGTACTGACAGCACTCCAAATTTACAAAAAATGAGCTCAATGATAAAATTGACCAGAGTTCTCCTTTAAAGGGGACATATCATGCTAAATCCACTTTTTTAGCCCTTAAATGCATTTTGTTGTATATTTGGAGTGTTTATAAGTACAGAAAAGTTGAAATTATTCTCTTCAGGTGCTTCGTTGATATCTTAATATTCTGTTTTGGCCTTATTTTTCAACCTGTTCAGATTTTTCTGTTATCTACACTCAAAAAAATGATTTTAGCTCTTTGTTCAATTTCATTAATTAAAATGAGCATATACAACACAACCCTTCATAGAAATGATTCCAGCTTAATTTCATTAAATGTAATCAATGTAATTTAAAAAAAATTTGGTTTACCAAATTTTTTTTAATTGAGTCAACATGAATATTTTTCGTTCGTCTTAACCGGATGACACTCAAAAAAAGAATTTTGGCCTCTTGTTAAAATAATTAATTACAATAAGCAAAAGTAACACGATTGTTTAATATTGTCACAACTTAATTTAATTGTGTTCAATCAACCTAATTAATTTGTGTGAAAACTACATGAATCATTGTTGTTGACATCTAACTGGGCAGTGGATCTGTAGTTCCCAGCATGCTTTGCAAGGGACTGCATTAAGAAGGTTAATTTAGGGAAAAAGTGTTATTTTATGAGTTTTTCAGTAAATGGAAAGTGGTTGTTAGTTAATGTTAGTGTTTAATGTTCAGTTATGTTAGAAACTTAGAGGACTTTCTGTAATGTTTTTGAATTTTGTGGTTACCATTTTGCAGAAGAGTGGCGACTGTGTTTAGGCTGTGGGCTCAGTATTATGCTTTATGTGCATTAAACCTTGTGTTCAGGCTGTGGGCACTCAGTATACACTGTGTAAACCTCACTCGCAGTCCTGCACAAGTAATAATTCAATTGAACACTAGCAGTGTCTATCATTAGAAGTAACCATAGAGTCAAATTAACTAAAATTATAATGTTGGTTACTTAAGGCAGGACAAAAACTAAATGTAGTTAACCTGACAAAACGTTATCTAGCAGGAATGACTAAATTAATTTAAATTCATACAACAAGATTACGACAAATTATTTCAAACTATTTTGATTTTGTTGGAAAAATGTAATTCAATTTCGTGGAAAACCTTTCCTTAATTTAATTAAGTTCGTTCAACAGATTATTTTTTTGAGTGTATGACGTTTTGTGAACTATTACGTCACAGTATTTGCAGCGGAACTGCCAAATAAGGACATTGACTTCCAGCCCAACACTTCGAGCAATCCGCCATTTTTATTTCTCGCTGCAATTTTGTAGTCCAAGCTAAAAGATGCAGAAGTTACGAGAGGGTAAGTTAAAATGTTCGGTTGTTGGATGTAGTAACCCACACGCTTCATTACACCGTCTAATGTAGATGAACTGCCGCGCTTGTGACAGGGCCATAGACTGTGGACAGGGCGCATGTTTAACTGAAAGAACGAGCAGAGAGAGAGACCCGGTCGCGCGCACGCACTCTCTCTCTCTTCGGAGCCAGGCGAAAGTGTAAACAAGACACCGTCTCCAAACTAGACGCTGTCTACTCTCTCTCCCTCGCACATATTAATCAAAATAAATCGACACGGTGGTAAAAGGTCGGAAGACCAAAGTTTCATGTGTAAATACAGTAACACACCATTGCGATACAACCAAATGAAGACGTTCTTCTGCAGGTTCGTTGTCTTCATTTTCATCTCGCTCCGGCTCCGACTCGAACATGTAAGGCTGGCTGGACAAGTCTTCCGTTGTTGACATTTTGTTAATAACGTGTGAATAAAAAGTTTCTGTGCCGCTATAATCGTATCTCTGCTATCAAACTACAAAAATGGCCGAACGGGGTGGAGTTGAACCTCTGCAAACTGGAGAGGGGGCGGGGTATGAAGTGTCTCAATTGTATTTAAAGAGACCGCACCAAAACGAGTTGCTCTCAAACGCGCATCAGAAAAGGGGTAGAAAAGGGGCCTGTGGGGCTATAATAATGAGGAATTCAGACCCAAGCATTGCAGTTTCGCTTTATATAGACTACAAATGTATGATTTATATGTTAAAAGGAACCACATCAAGGGGCTTGAAGGGAGCCGCAGATAAACCTTCTAGTGCAATAGCCAGGTCCCAAGCTGGAACTAGGGTATGAATTGCAGGCCTCAGCCTCAAAGTGCCACAAAGGAAATGTGTAATCAGGGTTCCTCCCCACAAATACATCACCCAAAGGGAAGTGGTAAGTAGCTATGGCCACCATGTACACCTTTAGTGTGGAAGGGGATAGCCCTGCAGAAAAACAATCTTGTAGAAACTCTAGCACTGAACTGACCGGGCAGGTAACTGGATCCTATTGTCTCATTCTGCGCCAAGAAGAGAAGACTCTCCAATTCAGAGCATAAAGTTTACTCGTGGATGGAGCTCTGGAGTGAAGTAAGGTCTCCACTACCTTCTATGTTCATGAGTCTATGAATGGGCCCCCATCAGAGAGGGCAAACCCATCACAGGCCAAACCGACAGGTTCCATATCTCTGGGCGGGGGTGAATGACCATGCCTCCCACTTGAGACTCTCCTGAGGTCTTTGGTGTTTTATGCCCCCAACGTCGCCTTCCAGGCAGCGAGGGGATGGGTAGGTTTAAGGTTGAAGGTAGGGTTAGCTGCCTCTAAGGAGCCATTGGGGGCATAAAACACCATCGAGCCTCTCCTGACCGGAATCTCCAGGGGAGAGCCGTCGAGGAGGGACACTAGGTCAGAGAACCATATTCAGCTCTGCTAGTGCGGCGCTACTTTTAGTAGACTTCTTCCGTCCCGTCGAACATTCTCCAGAACTCCTGGGAGTAGAGCACTTGGGGAAAAAGTGTTGTGTCCTGAGACGCAGATCCACTTCCGCTTGGCTGTAAACCTCCCATATATGCTCCACCACCTCAGGTTGAAGTTTCCTTTCCCCAGGCCTCAGCCCCTGTCTCAAAGGATGTCTGCTCCTATGTTTTGGTACCCCGGGATGTACACTGTTCTCAGTAAGAGCATCTTCCCTTGGGACCACAGGACGATCACAGGATGAGTTTGCATAGTGGACATGAACGCAGGACCCCCTGGTGATTTATGTAAGAGACCACCGTTGTGTTGTCTGCAGACAAGCACATGATGGTCTCTTAGGTCTAGTAGGAAGTGCTTCAATGCCTTGAAGACAGCCATAATCTCCAGGCAATTTATGTGCCACAAAAGATGATGACTACTCCACAGACCCTGAGCTGAGCGGCCTACCATTACCACTCCCCAGCCTGAGAGAGAAGCATCTGTCATGAGAGTGACCCGATGACAATCCTAACACAGGACCCTGGACAAGAACCAAGGCTTCCTCCATATAAAAAAGGCACGGAAACATATGCGCGTGACTTTGATCATATGAAGTGGGTTCCCCCTCGGGGAAAACCCCTTGGTCTTGAGCTACCACTGCAAGGGTCTCATGTACAGCAGGCCAAAAGGTCTCAAGTTGAACACAGTTGCCATCAGACCCAACAGTCTCTGAAACTGTTTCACAGTGAGGATTCACAGTGAGGATAGCTGCAACACGAACAGGCGATAGGACGGCCCGCATTGTCACTGAATACCACACCAAGAAAAGTGGTCCTCTGTACTAGAGAAAGCACACTCTTCTTGGCATTCAGCCTCACCCCAACTTTTGCATGTGAGCGAGAAAGACATCTCAATGTCGAACCGCCATATGCTCTGACGCGCAAGAATAAGCCAATCATCTATATAGTTGAGAATGCGAATTCCTTGCAGTCTGAGCGGTGCCAGAGCTGCATCCACGCATTTCATGGACATGTGGGGTGATAGAGCTAGGCCAATACTTGTATGCTTCGCCCCGAAAGCAAACCTCAGGAACTTCCTGTGTTGTGGAAGGATGGAGACATGGAAGTATGCATCCTTTAGATCTTTAGTGACAAACCAGTCGTCGGATCTGATTTGAGTCACGATCTGCTTCAAAGTCAACATCTTGAACTTGAGCTTCTTGACTTAACGATTTAGATGACGAAGATCTAATAAAGGACGCAACCCTCCATCCTTCTTGGGAACAATGAAGTACGGGCTGTAGAACCCGGACTCTGTGTTGGGTGGAGGACCCTGTTCTATAGCTTCCCTTGCAAATAGAGATTTTACTTCTTGTTCCATCACCAGAGCCTGCTAGGGATGTATTAACATGAGTAGAACCCTGTTGAATCGCGGTGGATGAGAACCAAACTGGATTCTGTAACCTTTTTTTATAATCTGCAGGACCCATCAAGATACGTTTGGCAGAAGCCTCCACTCTGCCAGATAATCTACTAAGGGAACCTGGTCTCTGGTGTATTCAAAGCAGCCACTTATTCTTAAGATTTAAGATTATGCATTATTTATACAAGCTTCATCGTGATATGCTATAAGAAGCATAGAGATTGAGTGGAAATTCAAAATGATCCTGTCTTTTGTTTGGGCTTGTTTACATTTAAGAACCGTAAGCAAAAACCAGCTGTTCACAGGTCTAGCTGAACTCAGGATCGCTGAGTATGTGCATGCATATGTGTGCTGAGCTCGGAGTCCCACGGAGGAATTGGCAGGAATGCTTTTATGTCCATGCACCACTCCTGGAACACAGTCATTTGAGTGAACACGAAGCACACCATCAATTTATTAATAGACATCTGTTTCTTATCACACAAGCCTAATTAGAGAGAAAGACTCCAACCAGCCCTCTCCATCCCATCTCTGTCTACAGCCTCAGCCTTCAATCTCTCTGCAGCTCCTGACTCAAACACTCTCTGGTCTGCTTATTTGAAAGCATTCGTGTCATGATGAATGACATTTCATTCAGCAGATAGTGAACGTATGTCTTTAATGTAACAGCATTTACAGAAAACTCAATGTCTAGACTTTGAGTGTAACTGACCTGAATATTATAGCGACTCAAAAAAATGCTTTTCCACCACAGGCCATATGGACAAACTGTCACAGTGGTGTTGTCTTAGCAAAGATTGAGCTTTTGGGTCAAGAACTAAACCTTTATTGCTGTCTTAAAGAGCAAAAAGGCTGGTTAAAACTGTTAACGTGGTGCAAAGGGAATTGTGTACTGATATATGCACACTGAGCTGCTCAGGAAAGATCTCGAATATGTGGAAGTGATTAAAAGGGAATGTTCACTTCACAAACAGAGACACACATTAGTAATGTCCACTGAAGAGGAAAACAATCACTGCCTCCTGTCTTTTGCAGTTCCTGTTAAATGGTTCCCATTAAACATATCTTTAATGATGTCTTTCACTCAAACTTGATATCACATAAAACTCATATACTGTATGGTTAAAGTGTATGGCAGAATGTATTGACAAGCAGGTAAACTAAAATATGCTTTACTGTCATTTTTATTGGAATGTGTATGTCATGTGTTTACATATATTTGCAATTACAGATTTGTAATGAAGTAGCAATTTAATACTTTTAAAATATATGAAGAGTTCAGATGCAAAAGCCTCTAAGTGCCATCTAAAATTTTCTTCTAGAATGATCATTTTTATCAAGCTTGTATATTTAAGTTCAGTAATTTCACTTAAATGGCAATGAAAATGACCTATTCATTGTCATTTAAGTGAAATTACTGAACTTAAATATACAAGCTTGATAAAAATGATCATTCTAGAAGAAAATTTCAGATGGCACTTAGAGGTTTTTGCATCTGAACTCTTCATATGAACTGTAAATGTAAAAAATGATGAACAAGTGCACTTGTTGCACTTGCACTTTAGTATAGTCAGTGCATCAAAATAAGTGTACAACAAAATATTATTAAAACACATGATGATTTAAAATGTACTTTAAAGTATTTTTTTTATTTGACTATCACAAAGTATACTTTTTACAAGTGATTTTAAAAGGATACTTCTACTACTTTTAGTAAAAAATGTATATAATAAAGTAGTAAATAGTAAGATAATGTTATATTATAGTAAATAATATAATCCCTGTAGTAAATAATTTTATCCCTTAAAACTCATCTTTGATCACCAAAAGTAAATATTTAAACTTTTTTTATTTTATCTTCATGCCTTAAAATAGCTTGAATGTAACTCTACACCCTTGCCTCATTTAGTATTGCGGTTCTATTAATATGCAAATTAGCAAATTGAAGAGACACGATTGCTTTATATGATGCACAGATTGAATTTAGGCTTTTATTCACATAAACATCCATCAACTCACACATAAAATGTGATAAACGGAAGCTTAAGCAGGTTCGTTCTCGTGTGTTAAACAGCAGGTTTGAGCTTCCACAAGAACCAATGAATTTCATTCTTGTGTGTTATGCAGCACGTTTGAGCTTCTGCAAGAACCAATGAGGTTTGTTCTCAAGCAGGTTAAGTTGAGATTTTTGAAGTGTCAAAGTGATAGTTGCATAGCTGTCAGCAGAGGGAGAGAAAGGTCTCCAATTTCATCAAAAAGATCTCCATTTGTGTTCCGAAGATGAAAGAAAGTCTTACGGGTTTGGAACGACATCAGGGTGAATAATTAATGACAGAATTTTTCTTTTTGGGTGAACTATCCCTTTAAGAGTGTTAAGAAACAGTCATAAAAGTGCACTCTAAGTACTTTAAGTCCATTTTAAGTATATTACCTGCAAGAACAGTTTTTGTTTTTTTAAATATACTTTTCATTTAGCAGTGACATTGAAAGAGAAGCACTGGCTGCATTACAAGCTAATACTTAAAGTGAAAACAATCCTGACACTCATTCAACTCCACGTCCATGCTAACAATCATACATATGCAAACTCACTCTCTAACTAACCAGCTGTGTCTTTCTCTTTCTCTCAAAGCAGAAGTGCTGACCTTCGCTCAACCTCAATTAGAATTCAAACAGCTGCATTTATGCAAAGCATAAATCAGTTTAAGAGCTCATTCATACCTTCTGCCCTTACATGAACTCTCTCACATATGGGCAGGTATCCAAAGCCATGTGCATACATGCTAATGTTCTTGACCCTGCTGACCTGTGAAAAGGTTTTGTCTGTCTTTTTTTTCTCAGCACAAAGCACACCCACAGATGTACATATCCACACTTGCTCTATCTCTCCACGGGACAGCTGCTCTCTACAGCGGCTGTCTCACCGTTCAGCACAGATAGAGACACAGATACAGGTCACACTGTAAATGCGAAATGAAAAAGCAGACAGCATCACCTTGCCAGATACAGGCAATGAATTATGGAAATGCTAATATCATGGCTCCATCTAAACATAAAGGGAATTGCAAATTATCATATACATGGGCATCATCATTCTAATATGCTTATTTGCTGCTCAAGAAACATCTCTTTTTTCAGTTGTGGTGCTTAATATTTTTGTGGAAACCATGATACATTTTTTTCAGGATTCTTTAGCCCTATTCGGACAGGACTAGTTTTCATGGAGGACGTTAGAGAAATTCGTATTTCACAGTCACAGATGTATTTGCGATTTTAATCCCATCCGAATCTGCCACGTATGTCTTTTTCTCACACAACCTCAGTAAAAAAAAAAATCCAGGGCAAATTATCTGCTGTTTTTCTGCAAACTTAGAGGTCCTCTGAGAAATCTAGTCCAGTTTGAATGTGAATGTCTGTTCTCCTCATGCATTTTTGACCTACCTGAGCTACCATCTGAGCTGCCTGAGCTACGTGATGCACGCAAGCACAGCAGATGACCTTCTGTAACGCCAAAATCTAGAAAGCACAAATTCCCACCTCTGTAATAAACACTTTAGTCTCATCTGAATCGGTACATGAAATCACATTGAAAATTTAACTCAAACTTAGAAAAATAGCTAGTCCCGTCCGAAAAGGGTTTTTGATGAATAGAAAGTTCAAAAGAATAGCATTTATTTGAAATAGAAATATTTTGTAACATTATAAAAGTCTTTACTGTCATTTTTGATCTATATAATTCAATAAACCATAGTATATGTACTTTATACATCCACAAAAATACCCAAATACCTATTAGTTAAAAATTACTTCTGCGAAAATCAGCATTTCTTACTATTTGTGATATAGGCCTATAATGTATGTGTAGAATTGGTACACCTTCTCATAAAGAGTCAAGGTTAAGGTGAGTTATACGCAGTTTCTGTATCCCCACTCATGAACTACTGATAAGGTCTGGGGATTGTAAACACTCTCTCGCTCTCTCCATACACCATTATGTCCTGTCTTTCCTTTAGCTCTTTCACAAACACTTGCACTCTCACAAACCTTCTGTCTTTATCTTTACCTCTCTATGACTCCCTCTTTCTCTTTTACACACATAAATATGCCTTCCCACATAGTCAAAATCCAAAAAAAAATACACAATACAAACATGACACATTATATTAATGTCATGGTTGCACAGGAGTCTCCCCCATCACTGCACTCATTCTCCCACTCTCACTCTCCGGAGTGCTGATTGGACTCATCTGCACGCGATCACCTTAATCACGCTGCTCAAGCAATATAAGGACCTGTTCACTAGTTAGTCTTTGTCTGGTCTTGGTATGTGGTACCTTGACTAGTTTGCTGTTGATATAATCACTTGTTGGACTATTCTGTGGATGTGCTTACCCATATTTTTGGTAACTTACCCCTAAGTGAATCCATCTTTTTCTGAGACTGTTACTTATGCCTTTGCATGCCTTTGAAGGACTTTCATGCCTGTGTGACAAGCTGTCTGTTTGAGTTCTGAGAATCATTGCTAAACAGTTTCTGAATGACATTCCAGTACCTCTTTACGTTATTGCTTCTGATTTCAGCACACTCCACAGAGACTTTGATGCAAGCACTACATTGCCTGACTTGGTGATCTGAGTATATTTGAGTTTATTATGATGAAATGCATGGTGTCTTATCAGAGTATCTTTGTTGAATAAACCCCCACACTGTGTCCAGACCTACCTTGTCTCTATTCCCATGTTACAATTTAAAAGACTTTATGCTCTTAAATCTTAAATGCATCTTCCTCTTATTCTCCCCCAATGAGTTGTTTGATTGATACTTTTAAAATTGAAGTTTGTGATTTTTAGTGTCACTGAACTGCAAAAATTATAATCTCTAAGATGGAATTGAATAAAGTATTTGAATAAAAATACAAATGAACAAATAATAAAACAGCACTATAGCCAATTTTCTCACATTCCACACAAACAATATGCAGACATTCAGTAATTGTAAATGTTTTACTCCTATTTCTCATAACTGTAGATTGAGTGATTGAGGTTAACCAAGGGCCAAAATTAAAACTTGTTAAAGTTATGTGGAACTATGTTTGGAAAATTTAGGTAACTCTTCATTCTTTGAACTCTTTGTGGCTTACTGACTGTGCTCTGTGTATTTTTTTTAAATAATTTCTCTTATTTAAAAAAAAAAATAATTGTATCACAGATTCTGAAAAGAGTATGTAAACGTGAGGAGATCTTGAACTGAATCGACAAAAAATTGTTTTATGTGTTTATTAAAAAAAGAAGATAAAATGTTAAATAGCCGTGAGTAAAAAAGCTATCAGTTTTTTATGTGTTCACCTCTAGTGTTCCTCAGGCTTCAGTATTTAAGAACAGGCAGCTGGAATGTGTGTTATGGTGGCAGCTGGCAGTAAATACATGGACATGCATGTGGATCTCATGAGCTGAAATTTAACACAACACACAATCACAGTCCTGTCAGTACCTGTCAAGGCCTCAATGATAAGACTTCACTTCTCTGTGTGTTTTTAAGCATACTTTCTGAATACATCTAGTCGATTACCTACACCCCCTCCTTCTGCATAAACCCGCCACGGGTCAACTACGGCAGTATTGGGTGGCCATTGGTGGAATGTGATCCATGCCTTGCTATGCCACATATTCCAAGTGTGCCTTTGGCATGTTACAGTTACACACACAGCCCAAACCTGGGGCCTCATTTATAAAATGTTTGATCTTGATTCATAAATCAAGCAAGTATTGTTGTACGCTTTAAATACATGGACAGTTAGCCAGTAGCTATATTTTGGCTGGCAGGACCTGCAAATAGTTGATCTTATGATAATTTCTCCAATGTGCGCAAGTGTGATTCAGCGAAAAACGTGCTTATGCCTCTCTTCCATATGTGAAATCTGTAAATCACAAATGATCCTGAAATTGTGCGCAGCTGAATGTTTTCAGATCTCCACCTTGTAAACGCCCCCTAATTAATGTCATTAACATCTAAAAGAGCACTTGACAATTTGACAATGGCGAGTGGCAAGAATTGCTTAGATTTCCAAATACCTGCAGTAGGCTACTCGGACTTTCTGCCACAAGAAAAGGTGTGTACGTCTGCTTCGAACCTGACGTGGACCTAAGCACTTTTCTACTTCAAAGACCGTTTTTATACATATGAACGTTGCCGTTGAGTTTAGCGTACGTACACTCTAAGTTCAAATCTTTGGATATGCACGCTTCATAAATGAGGCCCCTGGTTGCTCCTGTCAGCACTCTCCAGTTCCCAGGTTTCCATTCCAAGAGATCCATGAGGTGGAGACAGAAGTAAAGAGAGAGAGAGAGAGAGAGAGAGAGAGAGAGAGAGAGAGAGAGAGAGAGAGAGAGAGAGAGAGAGAGAGAGAGAGAGAGAGAGAGAGAGAGAGAGAGAGAGAGAGAGAGAGAGAGAGAGAGAGAGAGAGAGAGAGAGAGAGAGAGAGAGAGAATGTGAAAGAAGAAGAAAAGGAAGAAAGGACCCGAGTTTGTGTAAGGAAATGAAAAACAAGGACAGAGCAAGTAGTAAGTAAAAAGTAGAAGAATTGTAATATGATGCATATCCAGATACCAAAATATGTTCTAAGAACATTAAGCCAATGTTGCCATCAAGTTATGAAAACATTATTTCTGAATGTTCTCTGAACGTTTACATTTTTTTAAAAACCTTTGTTTTGAGAACGTTAAAGATAAGATAATATTGAATGAACGTTCTATTACTGGAAGTTTGTTATTATGAAAGTTTGTTCATAACTTTGAAAGAACGTTAGGAAAGTTCTGTGAATGTTCCCTGTTAGCAGGGTATGCTGTGAAAACTACACCTGTGGGAACCAGAGTAGACCTTAAACCTGAAGTCTGACCTTTTTGGATGGTAAAATACT
Source organism: Squalius cephalus (assembly GCF_949319135.1). Taxonomy (NCBI): domain Eukaryota; kingdom Metazoa; phylum Chordata; class Actinopteri; order Cypriniformes; family Leuciscidae; genus Squalius; species Squalius cephalus. Next base: position 19,991,763 of record NC_137137.1, on the reverse strand, counting down.
TTCTCCTATCCCAGTTTGCCATGCAGAGACAATAAAAAGTCAAGGACGAATCCCCCAAAACACTGTGTCACTGTTCTGTTGTGCAATCTAAATACCTCCCGACACAACCAGATTGGCCCTGTCCCAAATGGCACCCCACTCACGGGCTTCCTACGAGTCCACACTTTCACAACGTAATGCCGCTTTGACTGTTGGGTTGAAGTCTGCTACAGAGCTCAGACCAGTGCACATCGAGAGTGCATATCAACTGCAAAGGGGGCGCTCGCGTGCACCCTTCTGAAACCTGAAATGACAAATGGGGACACCCTACGGCCTTGTGGACTTCACGCACGCGGTGGCCATTGTAAGTCAGCAAAACCATAAATGCATATGAAGTATGCTATCAGAACAGGGCCACTGACTCAATTGAAAAATGTGCACACTTCAGCTTTAAATGAACACACCTGCATAAAATACTGTAAATGATCTCATAATGAGGTTGCTAGCAAAATAGAGAGAGGAAATAAAGAGGGAGAAAAAAAGAGATTCTCTCTTCCAGAGTCGCCAAGTGTTCGCTCCATACAAGGTTTGCTGACCATGCAGAAGACAGAAGCAGTGAACCTGTCTACACACACACACACACACACACACACACACAACCATACACACTCAGACCACACATGAAGCCTCACCACACACCTGCTTACAGCACTAAAAAGTATTAGGACACCTCAACCACTTAAAAAAATTTAAATGCGTTATATAAACTATCAAACTGACTTAAGCGCACTTTTCAAGCAAAATACTTCAATAAAATAAGTTTGTAAGTGCTTTAAATGAAGCGGTGCACTTTTGAACAGTGTTGTACATCCACTAAAATACCCAAACCATCAATTAGTTATAAGTTATTCTGAGAAAAGCTCTAGCAGCTTGGTTTGATATGTATTTTTCAACATGCAAGGACATGCACACATCAGTATGTGTTTTGTAAAAAGATCAGGTTTTAATAATGTATTGCATCTTATTTTTTTTCATTGAATATAAAGTGTTTAATATAGCTAAATAATTTATCTGCACATATCATTATTTTATTTTATTTTAAAATCATGTTCCCTCTTAATCTTTAATCAAAAACATTAACTTCCCCTCACAACGACATGCCTTCTATGTTGACATGTTTACCGGCGCGAGGGCGAGAGAATAATCCCCGGCCGCCAGCAACCTGTCACTCATGAGATCACAGCAATTAACAAATGACAATGATCCAATCAACTCCCAATGGACAAAATCAAGCCACGTCCTACGGTCCTACATCGCGATTTCCATGTGCCGACTATCAAGACAGCTTGATTGTCAGAGATACCCATGTTCATTGAAGTCGGACAGCGATGTCACACACACACCGTCAAGTAGCTTGAGCCAGCTGGCAATGTAGACTACTCTCTTTCCACTCCAGAACATGCCATAAGTCTTCACTGTTGTCCATCCACACCAGTAGCACATTATAGCAGAACAACTCATGACCATGCAATGCAGATTCAGAATGAGTTATGAACACAGCAAGAGATTCCCACCCACCACTGATCATGACATTTTTTGGCAACCTTTGGCTTTTCTGTTCACTGGGGACCTATTTTTGTTTTCAGAATCTATGACTGAACTAACCTGCCGTGACATTTGTAACTTTTTCTTGTACTTTGCTAAAGTTCTCCCACTAAAAAAGACTAACACTTCCTGAATGTGCTGCCAATGAATAGTTCAATGTTCTAGAAGAACGAGAGGGGTCATACTGTGAGGAGAGCATGCAGCGATTATTTTTTCACTCGATTACAATCCTGGGTAGTACGGGAAATGCGCACACTTCTAAGCCAATATATAATCTTTATTGTTGTACAGTGTCTTAAATTGTGCTTTACTTTTTCATTTTACTTGAATTTTAGTTTCTTAACTTTAGTTTTGGTTGAATTTAGGAATCCATAGAGGTTGAAGTCACCTGGTCGAAAAGTAATTGTTTAAAGAATCTAAAACTTTTTCTTCTCTTTTGAAGGAAAATGAGACGAGAGAGAAGGGAAGACAGGGCTCACTTTTGTAAGAAAATGTTCTATATAGAACTTTAAAGGGTTCTGTCAGGCAATTAATTCACAGAACCTTTGGGGTTCCCATCATGAGATCATTTTATGGATTTATTTTTAATTAATTCCTTTTGTTTTAATTTGGTTTTTATTCAATTTTAAGAATTAAACTGCTAAACATACTTTATTATCACTAGAAAAAGTTTAAAACTGTTAAACATGAAAGTGTTATGCAATCACTTAGGACACTTTTACTTTATATAGAACCGATTTGGCATAAAAGGTTCTTTAAACTTGAGTCAAGAACCCCATTGAATCCTTTATTTCTAAGAGTTTACTTTTTGAGCGAGAGCATCTCATAAAGCCTGAGGTGCATCTGGGACATGACCGAGAGTGTGAAGGTGTTGAAAAGGGCTCTCGTGCCAAATCCTTCCAGCCTTACAATGAACAAGAGCTATTAGTGAGACAGATAAGACATGAAGGGACTATTTGCTGGTCCTGCCAGCCAAAATATACTGGCTAACTGTCCACGTATTCAAAGCGTACAACAAAACTTGCTTGATTTATGAATTCCCGGTATTTTCTGGTTCTCATTCCAACTTTTAACATGTTTTGTTTGATAATAGGTTCATATAATTCATATAATCTATCATTATAGTTAAAGGTGAAGTGTGCCATTTTTCAATGTAATAATACTTATGCAGAGACAATGGCAATGGCTTTCTAACAAGCCTCAGGGTTTAAGGCAAAAATTAGCATCACAATAGCTACAGCTTTCCAGGGACAAAATTAGATTTTCCAACCACAAAATAAACACCCTGTGCAGAAAAAAAAATTAAAAAAAACAGAAAAAGACGATATAAATAAATGGGAAAGAAGCATTCAAACAAATCTGTTAGTGAGCCTCAAATGCCACGTCCAGAGGGCAGGGAGAAGTGAAGAGCTACAATCCAAACATTGTTCAACAGTCAGAGTGTGTGGTCAAAAAAAAAGACTGAAAAAATACGTGTCAAGAATGAGAGCCCTTCAAAACTAAATGAGACATTTTGGTTTGAGAACCGTTTAGTTTGTTTCTATATTTTATATATTGTCAATGCCAATCTTAAATCTGATTTTACATGTATAGAAGACTATTTGCTTGGAATGCTGTATTAGGTTTTCTGCTTGCATTATCTGAGACACTTTAAAGTCAACATGAATTGCCAATGCAACCCCTTTCACAATGTGACATTTCTGAGTGAAAAAAACAAAACAAAAAAAATGGGGCAGGACATTCATCCTTTGATTGGATTATGTGGAAGTGTACATTACAAACCAGAATGGAGTGCGTAGGTCTGCTAAAACAGCTATTTGGAAATTACAACATTATCCAATAGTTGCACAGCTGTTTCAGAGGAAGAGCAAGTTATTTACATTATGCTGAGAGATTACAAAGACAAACAGCTTTACAGATTTTTTTCTTTTTCTTTGGAATAAAATGCCAGTTCCCAATAAAACCATTGAACGTGCATTAGGAAAGCAAATAAGGCCTAATTCATGTTGATTTAGTCATCAAATGCTTCATTAGTCATCAAATGTTTTCTATAAAAGGACTTTTATACTTTAACACCAGACATTCAGTCTGTGCACACTGTACACAGCAGTTCCTGGCTCAGTTTACAATATGGCTTTGTGCAACACAGCAACAGACAAGATCTTCAGATCTGCTGGTGCTTGAGTTTGTTTCCTTCAGTTTTTCACTTTTTCTCTGTATATCCCTCTCTGTCAGCGTAGCCAAACAATGTGGCAGTTATTACAGGCGTCTCTCAGTCAAGTTTGCAGCAATCAGAGCGATAAGACCCCAGCCTGCAGCTGACTGGGAGAAACTGAGTTTGGGACCCTTAATGAGACCCTGAATTCATTACCGCGCCGTCTCAGTGTTTGGTTTTATCTTTCATCCAGTCCTCAGCTGTCTTGTAGGAAAATGTCACCACACTTGTTTCCTGTAGTGATTTGAGGGGGTTTTATTTAGCCTTTCTAAACCTGCGGGAGCAACTTACAGTATGTAAACTTATACCAGCACCTGAGAATACCTCGCGCAAATGGGAATGCAGTCCTGTAACTCGAGCAAAAGGAATAAATTGCAGCTGGATGAGATCTAAAGTGTTTATTTTGACAGTTTGTGAACTCACAAAGTGGTGAGGGTTCATATTTTGGTCTTGCATGGACCCAGCTTACAGAGAACGTTCTCAGAACTTTGGCTAACGTTCTGGCAAGGTTATCTCAAAGTTATGAACAAACGTTCTTCCAGTAACGTTAATAGAGCGTTCGTTCAAAGTTATCTGGTCTTTATTAATGTTCTCAAAACGTAGTATTTATACATCGTTCATGGAAAAGTTTTTGGTCACACTTTATATTACGTGTCCTTTCTTACATATAAGTACATGTACTTATTGTGTTCATATTGAATTGCAAAAGACTTTTGCTGCTATTGAGCTGGGATACAGGTAAGGTTATGCCAGGTTCAGACTACACAATATTGGCACAATCTGCTTGACGTAGGGTGTCATGGTGATTTGAAAATGATAACGGGCGTCAGGATGCAAGAATCATTCGTTTCAACACATAGTGTCAAAGTAGATGCCATCCGACGCCATGTCTGTGACGCTTCATAATGTCATGATAGAAAGAATAACAATTGGAGCACAGAAACTCTACAGTACACAGTGTCAAACATGGGGAAATGAAAGAGAGACAATGGTATTAATGCTGCTAGGTGGAATTATGCAATGGAGGAAAGATTCGTGGAGCTATGACAACAATACCTTTATGATTGTTTCCTCGAGTGACTGAAAAGATAGCAGAGGCGTCCAGCAACCTGATGAGTACTGGAATTAGCATTAATCTAGTAAATTACACTATTTTAAGGTGCTCGTTACAGTGCATTTATACATTTAAGTGCTGAGTAATAGAAATGAATAATTACGGTTAGTTGCATGTAGTTGTGCATAATTTACTGGTATTACTGTAGTAAGTACATGTAACAAGGACACTGTACAATAAAGTGTTACCAGCTAGTGTTTGTTTACACTTTTCCGGAGGTCAGTCGCTAGTTCCGCCTTCTCGATGACATTATGCACATCGTTAAAAACAGCAAGCGATGACTGGTTGGGAAGCAAAGCAAAATAGTCGGACATGTTTCTTGTCCATGACAAGAATTTAGGAGTAAAAATAGAAAAAAAAACAGTCTTTGGCTGGGCAGGCACAATGGCCCTCATTTATCAAAAGTGCGTACACCAAATTTCCAGCGTACACCTGGCGTACACCCAAAACCACGGTGACTTTGAGATTTATCAATATGGACGTTGGCGTACGGCACGCTCAAATCCTACGCCAGCTCAGGAGGTGGTGTACGCACGTTTTGAGTGCGGGAATGCGCAGAAAAACAATTCCTAACACCACAAAACGCACTGACAAACTAAAAGATATGATATATTATGACCCACTGTAAAAAAACAACAACATAGTAATTATAAACTTCAGTGTTTATTTTTGTGCAACATGGACTTCAATGTTTAATTTGTGTGATTTTACCAAAGCATTTGATTTGTAGGCATATGTATTCCTTAAGTTGCGAGCCTGTGCGCTTTACCTGACGTTTCAAGCCTTGTTTATACTTTCGCCTGGCTCCGCAGCGCGAGTCTCCGCAGACTGCGCGCGCACCTCCCCAAACGGACGAGGCGTTTATACTCGACGCGCTCGCCGTTGTACTATTCTTTGAAACGATGGTTAGGCCAGGGTTAGGCCCGGCAGATGTGCTGGGTTTAGTAATGACAGGCTTTCAATGACCAAAAAAATAATTCAGACTGACAAAATAATAAAAATGACATTCTTCTTCTTTTAAATAATAATAATAATAATACAAATAATAATAACGACATTCTTCTTCTAAATAACAATAAGCGTCATTAATAATAAAAATCTAGAAATCAATTTTGTTTCTTTCCACTTCCCTGGTTTCGCTTTCTCTTTCTCAAAGAAGTTTCTCTTCTTTGCCGTCTTCCGTGTGTCCATGGCGTAAAATGAGGGCGTGGGGGGAGCGGAGACTTGAATATATAGGGGCGTGTTATTCTAATGACGATCGTTTTCAGCCGCGGCATTTATCAAGGGCAGGTATTGCGTACACCAGAATTTCAAAGGTACGCACAGCTTCATAAATCAGGCGATGAGAGGAGTGTAAGCATAATCTTACGCCATAATATACGCCCGTTTCTACGCAAGATTGATAAATGAGGGCCAATGTGAACAGTCTCTGGATCTGCAGGACCGACGTGAAGTGACTCTGTATCGGCAGGACCAACGTCAAGTGACTCAGGCTCGGCAGCGGCCATGACAGGATGAAGCTCTGGTGTGAATGCGCTGGCGAGCGGTGTGAGCACTGGAGTTGCCAACATTAGAGTGGGCATGACGTGAACTGGCTCAGGCTTAGAGGATACTGTGAGCTTGCGGGGCGCCTCACCTGCAAAGCCCACGTTAAATTACGAGCCGCTCAATAAAAGGGCACAGTCAATGTACTGAGCCAGAGTGTAGTGAGTTGCATGCGGTAATAAATACGATCATCCAGTCCATGGCGAAACATGTCCTTCAAGACATCACCAAAGTCCATCCCCTGACAAAGCCCACAAAACTCCTCCACTTAATCCTCAATTGGACGGCAACCTTGGCTGTGGAGGAAGAGCTAAATTGCTGGGTCCATGTTGGTTGAGTATTCTGTAACGATTGAAGTCCACTGAAGGCAAGTAGTAGTGAGATCCCAAATGCAATTTATTCCAAAACGTGATCAAACATAAAACAAAGGCATGACGAGGCATGGAACTCAAAACAAGAACATAAACTTACACGACATTACAGGAAACATTCAATACTCAACAAAGACACAGGGCAAACATGAGGGCTAAATACACAAAAGACTAATGACAAGACAAGGGACACATGTGAACAATTAAACAATGACCCAATGACAACATGACACAACAGACAAGGGAACACATGACTAGAACAGGGGATCACATGACAGACAAGAACACGGAACAAGAAACAAAACCCACAACGTGACAGAACCTGGCATAAGGAAGGCAGAAAATTGGTATGGGTTGGTTTAAGGCTGGGTTAAGGTGTAAGGGAAGGCTCAACAGTGTATTTATAGATGTAAATTAATTACAGCTGTAATTATATGTACAGTACAGTGTAAAAACATGTACGTACACAATAAATGCATTGTCTCAAATCATTAATTTAAATGTTAGTACATAGGCCTAGTAGTTAAAGCATTTAAAATGCTTAGGTAAAAACATAGTAAAGTTTTTTAAAACATTTTAAAAACTGGACGTTTTGAAGAACAGGGAACATTAAGAATGTTCTTAATAACTTAATGGGAACGTTAGCAAAACGTTCTTATAATATATTTTTGTTAGCTGAGGAGATACACTTCAAAGCTATTTGATCCTCAATGGAAAGTCAGAGCTGCTCAAGCTAGACCAGGCTAGGACAGGTTTGTGTGCCGGTGGGCTCTTCACAGAGGTGCCCCACGGCTCTTTTTTGACATGTCAGGAAAAGTTCATCCTAAAGTTTGGACAGGTCACGTTAAACAGGCAATCGTCAGTTCACCACATCAAAGCACCGTCATCTGCCTCTCTGAAAACCTTTTCTACCCTTTCACAGGCTTTCAGCGCTGCCCCAAAGGTTCATTACCCCCTCTAGCACTTCAAAGAACAGCAGTTTCAAAGCGCAACTTTTCACCAACTCGATGCAGAAAAAAAGTCAAATAAATGCAGATAATGCTGATAGATGAATTAAGCCTGTTTCGAGTTCCTGCAGGTTAGTTCTTTTAAATCACATACGTTTGATATTAGAGAGTTTTGGTGGTAGAAGAGAAGAGATTAGAAGAAAGGAGATGAGAAGAGTTGATGTATTTTGGTCATGGCTACATCATTAGTGTTATGAATAGAGCGCTATTTGTGTTTGTCAAACTGAGACCTCAGCCATTCTGACTGCATGAATGCATGTCTGTGTGAGAGCAAATAATAAGACTATGTGGTAGCTTTGTATGTTTATACGTTTTCTAAAAATCAAGCCATGCAAAAGCTCTCAATGAAGAGGTTTAGAAAAGAGAAAGAAAATAAATAAATAAACAAAAACAATAAAAAATCAAATATAAGCAACCTACAATAAATAAATAAATGTCAGACAATAAACAAAAATAAATAAATAAACACCAATAAATAAATAAATATCAGACAATAAATAAATAAATAATACATTATCTACAATAAATAAATAAATGGTGTAAAATATGTAAAATAAATATTTAAAAAATAATAAATAAACAAATAAACAGCATTGTTAGCTGTGATTTGTTTTTTGTTTTTCTCATGTTTATTTTTGGGAAAAAATTATTTTTGTTATATTTTTGGTCACTGATATCATTACATTAATTGCAATAATCTGAATGTAGTTACGTGGAAAGTGTCCATATCCTCTTTCTTGTAATGTACAAACAATTTGTTTGGTCTTAGTACTACAAAACAAATGCAAACTGTTCCGTAATGATATTTGACGGTAGTCTGTCCAGATTATTTATCAGAATCCATTTCACTGATTTAAAATCAGATGAGTCAGTGTGAAGGCCTGCAGTGTACACTTTGTCAGATTTTGAGATCAGTTCACAGACCCTGATAAACAGGAAATTGTCAAAGGCCTCCATGTTCATTCTGAACAGGAGTAGCCTGTCAAGTGGATTTAGAAAACTCAAAATCATGACGGCTTGTGTGAGCATGCTCAAAGTTTCAGGTAGTATGTGACAGACAAATTACAGACTTTCCAATGTCTATGGTTAAAGACATACAAATAATGAATAATTTGTTCATAACTTGAATGAGTCACAGAGTGAGTGATTGATCTGCATTATGAGTGCATGACACATATGAGAAAGAACGTCTGGTAGAGTTAAGGTATGGCAACATAGCAAAGACGGACATTAAAGTCATTAGTCATTAATAAACCTGTTCTGTATAGGCACCTTCCCCACCCATATGACTGTACGTCTCCCTCTATAAAACCATTAACGCAGGCTGTACTGCCAACACACACACATTCACACCCAAATATGTGAACGCACACCCTCATACAAAAACACACACACTACATACCTGTGCTGACTTGTCGTACACCTACATGTCCATTACGACAAAGTCAACAATAGTTGCCAGGATCATTTTAGCCAGTTTTCCAAAACACATTTTTCTAAATGTCAACAACAATGCTCTCTCATGACCTCTGCACAAAAAAAAAAAAAAAAAAAAAAAAAAAACACAGGCCTGATAGAAACTGAAGGATACCAGGAAATCCAAGGAATACAACCAGCTTCTAAAAGGGCAGAAAGTACTTTTGATAAATACTGTATGTTTACAGTATTTATTGCTCCTTAATAACAATAAAATAAAATAAAAATCTGACACTGAGCATACATCTTACCATATTTTATGCTCACTTACGCTTTCAGCAAATGTTACATCACCAAATTAATAATCATGATGACAATGACATTTTCCCCATTCAAGCAGATGGGAACTGTACTTGTATGACTGGAAATACTGTAGATGCTTTGGCAAGATGGCAGCCGAGTGAACTGACTTTGCCTTGTAAGTCTTGGATGTAAACTGTTGAATATTATCTTGAACAATGATGTCAAAAAGGTTGAGAACCACTGAAGTACAGTAGGCTGCTTCAAATATAAACATGACATAATACTGTTGTATAGGAAGACGATTAAAAGCCAACATTAAAAACAACAGCAACAACAACAATCTTCTGATTACTTAGGCAAAACACCCCAAGTGAATAGGGTACAAATTTTAACTAATAGATATTACCATTCTTCCCTACTTGATTGATTTGTATTACACGTTTTGCATGTGGTTTATTGCCATAAAGGGGGTCATATGAAGCTTTTTAATGTTTTCCTTTTCCTTTAGTGTGTAATGTATCTGTGTGTGCCTGTATAATATCTGCAAAGTTACAAAACTCATAGTCGCCCACAAAAGGGATTTATTCTATCTAACAGAACACTGATCCAGACCTGCCCAAAATGCCTCCATTAAAGTCCAGATATACACAATATGAAATATTAGCATAATGCCCACCCAAAGGCATACAAGAAATTGGCGAGGCTTCATTGAATTGTAGTGTTGTTGCCATGTCATGGAGACGCTGTGTTTCGGTGAGAAAGCAAAATACCCTTGCCCTTTGTTTGGCCTTTTGAAAATGGATAAAAGTAGGAATCATTTATTTACAATGCCATTTCTGAGCTGTACAACCTAAAAGTTAACTTGTGTACAGTGCATTTTACGGAGGACAACTTCCTGAACCTGCAAGAGAACGATGTCGGCTATACACAAGCCATGCTTGCCAAGTTGGTTTCGATCGATCTGCTTGATCATCCGCATTTTCAGAATCTGACGTTGGCTTGAACTATATGGTTAAACTGCCAGCATTATTAACTGTGTTTACAATTGTTTTATAAGCCTTGGAAGCTGAAGCTGGCTGGCTATTATGGTAAGAGGCGTTGCATTTCCGACACATGCTTGAGGTGTTTGGCCAATCACAACACACTGAGTCAGCTGTCCAATCAGAGCACTCTGAGCTTTTCAGAAGGAGGGGCTTTGTAAAAACCACAACTCAGAGCGTCTCAGACAGACTTGCAAGAGAGGTGCTGCAATAATAATGTACAGTATATGAAAAAGCATGTTAACCTATTCTATACATATATAGGGTGTAATATGGTGTTATAAAATAGCATAATATGACCACTTTAATGAACTGAGAAACAGAAAGAATACAGTGTTGACCAGATCACAGAGCAGTACAATCCCCAATGAATACGCCAAATGAGAGATTTCAATGATCGCAGGTAACAATTTCAGTGGAGCTCTTTTCGCTATATCGTAAGTTACTGAAATCCAAGCATCTGAAGAACCTGTAGAAGCATGACATATGTCTCTGTCTAATGTCTGTCCCGAGTAGTACTTGGCCTCACGTCGACACCCCAACCTTAAACTAACGCTCTGCCGTTCCACACACATGAGCCACAGTTCAATCTTCCCTGACAAGAGATTTTCTTAGGCGAACGGCCCAGTCTCTACCCATCCACCAAACACATAGTGTACACTAACATACAGCCTGCATACTGTTTTTCTTTGAGGGATTGAAAAGATTAGTTTCATTTCAGATTGCTTTATTTGGACTTAGTCGGCTAAATGTCCATTTTTCCAAACTTTGACTTATTGACTGCAGAGTGAGGATTTATGAGCGCTCACAATTCTTTCTGTGCATATAGATGAACAGACGGTGGCCAGGGGAAATGTTGGCTTACTTTAAATTATGATTTGCCTTAGACAGTATGTGATTTGTTTAAAACATAATACACTGAAAAAAACAGGTTGGTCATGGTGAATGAGATTGTATTTTGGGTTAAAGCACCATTGAGCAATTAAAACAGACCATTCAGGTTTTGTATTTGATCAGGAGCGTGAAGAAAAGTTCAGATACTTGCAATGGACCGTGATATGTATTGTAATATTATGCTGTTGTAGTCTACAGTAGCCAGATCGGTATATCACCAGGGTTGTGACATGCATATAGTCAAAGATATGTAACTTCGTGCTTCCCCTATAAATAAAACTTGAGATATACACACCTCAGCCTGAGGTTATTTTGAAGATGTTCTGTAGTGTATCCAATCAGATAAAGACCGCCTGAAAGGTCCTTGCAGATATAACACTTTAAAAGGAACAGAAAACAAACACTCAGCCTCTGGATTTCCTTTTGAAAGTGTATCTTTCTCTCATTCTGTTGTGATATTTATCAGTCATCAAGTGGTGATTTAATGTTGTGTAAATCAGGACGACTGCTCATCCAGAAAAACCCGACCGGTAGGATCTCAATGGCTACGGATATATCCATCAGCAAACTCTGAAATACAACACATGGATTTATTTCCTAACGATTTCATATAATAAACAGCCTCAACTGAGACTGGAAAGTATTTCGCTTGTATTTTCATTTCTGAGCCACTTTCCAGTTTTGTAGTTATTGTATTCCTACATGCTTCACCATGTCTGAGCTTGTGTGGTGGTAATTTCATCTGATCCACCTTGTGAAATTAACCCAAGTCAACACACACAAGCACACACACATATGCACATTCAGGCTGGAAACATACAAATGTGTTTTGCTTAATACACATTTCATGGAGAAGCACAGGGGGAAAAAAACATAAACTATTGACCTGCTTTTCGTTTTCGTGCACATCCATGAAAGTTTCAATAAAACACCTCCATCATGGTTAAGAAGGCCACAAAACTCTGGAGCGCACCAGAGCCGGACCACCTCAGGAGATAAATGCTACCACTCAGAGTTTGCAGCGCTTTGGGTAAAACCAGCGGATCTCATGCCATCGTCCACAAAAATGCCTGCTCTGGATCCAGATGACAGAGTAGAGAATGCCTAAAAGAGAAAAGCAGACGGTCTCAGGCTTCAAGAGAAAACATCTCCAGCGCAGACAAAGTTGATCCTACATTAAGAGAACAGCAGAGGCCACCTTTAAGGAGGGCCTCACAAATACCCACCCAGCATGTGTGTCTTTCATAAATACTGGAATCCAGTGCAAATGTGTTGTCTTAGGCAAATGAAACTCTACTATCAAACATCAGAACATGAATACAAGCACTGAAGTGACTGAAGGTTGAAGACATCTCTATAGCAAATCTCTATAGCAAATCACTATTGTTTGTGCTGTCTTTGTCAAAGCCAATCATTTAAATCATTTAAGGATTGCCATGGGTTGAAGAGGCCTAAAATCAACCTTTCCTATTAGAAAGAAGAATCCCATATCTCGTTTTTCTGCCCTCCTAGACAGCATTGAGACCTCTTCAGTCTCCTGCTTCTCCAATTTTTCTCCCCACCCATGTCCACTGTGAAAAAGAAGTGCACACAATTGTATTGAATCTTAAAAGTATATATTTTTAAAGTGCAGATAATATAATATTAACAAAATAAAAGGCCATTTCAATTCTGATTCTGAATTCAGATTCTGTTTGTTTCTTGGTTACTGATTGAGTTAGTTCTGTTCAGGTGTGTCTCGTTTATTAGTCTCATTAGTTCCTCTGTTTGCTGTGCATTGAAGCCCTGTGTTTCCTTCAGTTCACTGTCTGTCCTCATCATTACTGTGTTGGTTGTTCTGTTCATGTTGCTGATTTTCCTTAGTGTTTTGTTGAAGATTTGAGTTTGTTTAATAAGTCAAATAAAAGTAGCTGCTGCATCAGGTTCCTGCCAACTTTCCATTGTGCTGTAACCAGCGACCGTGACAACTACGAAGAAAAACGCCCTAGCTTAGGCCCTATAGGTAAGAAAGCTGTTGCCATAGTGTTCCATTTTTACCAAAATAAAAACATTCTTAGGTACAACTCATTGGATTTAACATAAATTTAAACCATTTTCAGTTAATTACAGATAACATGTAATTAAGTGTCTGAAAACCTTTCATTCAATTTGCACTTAAGTATATTATTTACATAATAATTGCTTCTTTTTTCCTTTCTTTTTTGTATGCTAAAGTGTACTTCTTTTTCACAAGGAACTCTGAACAGTGACCCAAACTCAGACTGCAAACAAAAGAGAGATCTCAATATATGCTCAAACATCTCTCATCAAAATTTGCCACAGACCAAATTATCTGAGCTACAGTATACTATCCATATTCATTTTATAGCTCTATACTCATACAATTATCTCATCTGGGTCTATTTTATGTCCCTTAAGGAGAAACATCTGGGACAAACCATTTAAAACATAACTGATGGCTCAATTAAGTCTCCTGAGTTATGAAAGAGCAACCTCTTAGAAATAAAACGTTTCTGGGTAACGTTTATTTGTGGATAAATCAACGCCTGCATAACTAATGTCTCTGCTAAACAGATAATTAACTGCTAAACTATCATAATTAATGCTTGACAGTCATTGAGAAAAGCAGATGTTGCAACTCAAAAGACCTCAGATGAATCCACATGTTCTTGGGGCAAAATCGAGACAATTTTTTTCTCTCAATCAAACACAATACAGCTCTGACATGTATAATGAAAATTATCGGCATGTGGTTTAGCAATTGTTAGAGACGGGGGTACGATACAGGGGGCTTTGTGTTTTAGAAAACTATTGGTTAACGCTGAACTCCATAAGCAGGGCAAAGATAATTATAATGTTCTCTTGATAATTAATGGTTAACCAAGACTGCTGACACTGCAGAGAGTAAATCTGTCACCCAAACTATCTCAATACACACAAAAAGTGCTGTGACTAACAGTGTGTGTAAGTTCCGATTGATGTCACGACAGCGGAAAAGTGACTTTGGATGAAAGATACAGATGTGTCATAAATATTGATGATAAGTTTAATGACGCACATGTCTGTTTGAGAACAGATGACACTTTCACATCAGTCTGGTTTCTCTTTCTCGACCTCTCTCTCTCTCTCTCACACTCACACACTCTTTTACTGTTCTGTTTTAAAGTGTTTACATGGGCATCTGTCAGATTAAGGTATCAAATTTTGGCCAAGATTAGGCTAAATTCAAAGATTGAATTTCAAAGGTAATGGAAAGCATTGAGGTAATTATCAGACCAATTCAAGGAAAATTCTAAATGATTCAGGGGAATATTTATCTTGTTTGGTAACTCATTCACTTGTGGATGAAATGTGGAGGGGTTTTTTTTGTATTAATTGATTTTCCAGTGAAAACAAGTCTTGTTGGGCGAGAGAGTGAAAGAGAGATGGATAAGAGAGATGACTGTTAAAACCCAAGTCTCAGACCTTTATCAGCCAAAAAGAAGCAAAAGTTCATACAGTATATAATGCAATGTGCTGCCAAAACTAGCATGCTAAATTCATTAACACAAAGACTTAGAGAGGAGACGCTCATGGCTAGCTGCATTTAAACAGTCAACTTTAATTCTGTTGAACATAAAACTTGGGAAGCGGTACAAAATCTCCTCCCCTCCTCCTTTTTCTGATGGCATTTCAACTCTCTTTTCTTCTCTTTCCACCCTCCCTTTCTTTCTTTCTTTCTTTCTTTCTTTTTGTGAGGGATAATAAATAGCTATGAAAATGAATCTTGAAAATGGAGTGACTGGCAGAGAACAGAGGGTAAAAGAATAGGAAAATAAATTAAAAACTACTCTCCAACTCAAACAGGGTAGAAGTTCAAAGGCAAAGAGAGCATACATGTTGCTATATATGCTGGCAAACTTTATTGCTAGCATATGTCGTGCTGCTATTATGCCCTTCCTCTGCTGGTTACCCGGAGGCCTGTATATATTTAATTGTGTAAAAAAAAAATATATATATTATCACAGAAGTGCAGAATGATCTGAACTGGTCCAACGGGGGAAGAGCCATCAAAAATCTGTCTTCATCTGTTTGAACATTCCAGTAACCGCAGACAAGTATTCTGGTGTTCAGGAAAACACATTCAGGAAATCACTTTCAGTGTCATTGCAGTTTTGCAAGAGATTAAAATGTTTGTCATTTTTGCAAAACGTTCGCAAATACTTAGATTTATTGGTGCACATTATTCTCCCAAAAAAATGTTGAAAAATTTGAAAACAACCACTTTTCAAAATCAAATCAGTTCCTGACAGATAAAATCAAGACCTGTTCAGCTATACAGCTAGTGATTGTTACAACTTATTGGCTGATGTTTTATATACTCTCAGCTCAAAAAAGTGGCTATTGGCTTTTCCTCGAATCCCTCAGTGTCGGACAGTGTGGTCAACTTGTGGCAAGAACTTACCACAGCAATTCTACACACACCAGTGTCCAGTAAAATGCACAGGAAGCTTTCTTTCATCAAAATATGAAAGAAACTTCCAGTAGAAGACCAACTATTGGTCATTAGATAACTTTTTACAGACATGTCAATGGACGATATATATAAATACTGCTAACATAAAAAGGGTTAATCCATTTTTCTGGTTAGTAAATAATACAGAAACTACTGTTGTAATCTCAGCAAATTGGCTTTTCCAGCTCATTTCTCACACCAACTATTCTTGAAAGCTTATTGATCCCAAAGTGGTCTGTTATCCATTGGTTTGGACACACACTGTAAAAAGTGATCAGTTGATTAACTTTAAAAAATGAGGAAACCTGTTGCCTTAAAATTACATAAATAAACTTCATGCGTAATTGAAAATATTAAGTTATGTGGAATTGTCAAGTTCACATAACTTAATTTTTTCAATTACGCATGAAGTTTATTTATGTAATTTTTGTTTTTAAGTAAGTCAGCTGATCACATTTTACAGGGCAGTCATTGACAATCACATAAACCATTAAGTGGCCCTTTACAAACAAATGAATCACCTTCACAAAAATAAAAATAAATAATGGGTTTGTGCAATTTTATAGCTCTCATTGTCCAAATGGACAGTGCCAATTCCAAACTGTGCATGCTGGTAATTGGTAATGCTATAGTGCATTTTATGGTGGTTATTTAACAATAACCCACAATTTAGGAAACTAACCATCCAAATTTGGATGTTCCACTGAAATAGAAAAAGAATTGAGCATATCTACTGTTCTGTGTTTAACTTGTGCCTGACCATGAATGAAATCAGTACAATATAACACAGACTCCAATAAACATTAACCTGCAGTTTTTAACTTAAACATTGTAAACAATATATGTATGTGCACTGCAAAAAAAAAAAAAAAATTGTCTCATTTTCCAGTAAATGTATCTAACATCCTAAAACAAGAAACCTTGCGTTGCTTTGAGAAGCAAAATTATGTAAAATAATAAGAATTGTTTTCAGTAGCTTAAAAGTAGTGGCCATTGGGGTAAGAAAATTCTAAACTTATCGTCTTAAGTCTTATCCTATACTATTTTGCTTCTCATTAAATTTAATTTAAATAAATTAAGCAAGTTTAGGTATACTTACTAGAACAGAAAGAAAAGTGTCTTTTTTTGAATACGTATTGGAGGATCTCGGTAAATTGCATTTACGATTGGCCAACTTCTGTGTTTTTTTTTTTTTTTTTTTTAACATCCTAATCTAGTGACCAGCTTCACATGAAAGAGAGAACAGAAAAACAGTGCGAGGCTAACTGTGCTGACTTACTGAAGCATTAAAGTCTCGTCTGACTCACCCGACACAAACAAAACACCACCGAACCTCTCCATGCTAAAATTAGGAGCGAGATCTCTCAGCAAGCACACATTGTTTATGGAGTTGTCTGAAAGTCCCCTACAGTCTGTCCCTGGGTAAGCAGCACACACTTCATTTAGTTACACAGCCTTTAATTAACAACGGCCTCAGTGAAACTGCAACTCTGCACTTTTGATCAGAAACACACTCTAAGATGTGAATATATTTGAAGGGAAGGAGTCAATGTGCCCATTAAGTTATGAACACATTATCTCTGTATGTTTTCAGAAACTTCAAAATGCGTGTGAACTTTATTAAAGACCAGGTAACTTTGAACGAACGTCCTGTTAAAGTTACTGGAATAATGTTTATTCAGAGAACTTTGGTAAAACGTTCTGAAAAGGTTCCCTGTTAGGGTGTGTGTCCTCAAGTGTTAATTTTAGCCTTGTGAACGTGTGTGTTAACAGAATGGATCCTATAGCAGGTTTGTGCAAGCCTGCATCCGCCTGCAGCGTGAAGCACCATCTAACCAGTCTGTTTGTGTTTGCGTGTATGTTGCTGGTGTTAAGCAATAGCATGTCTGCACGTTCACAAGGGGTTGTTTTTTTGTTATTTTTGTTTTTCTAGCTTCTCTCTGTGTCTGTCATTTCCTTGGCCTGCGGGTGAAGACTGACATAAACACTTCCAGTACCCTTCATTCAATCAGGGGGAAAGAGCGAATCATGAATTAGCCTTTCCAGTTAAAGAACAACCTTAACCACAGCAAACAGAAAGCCAGCTCACCTCTCAGATAACATCTAGTAACTTTAACTTGTACAACTGTGAAATATCTACTCATCAGACACTGCGGATTGACAGAAAACAGAGAACTAGAAATCAAGAATCTAACCATATTTAAGGGTTTAAGGAATAAGGAGGTTTCTTCAAATTTGAACAACATTAAAAACTTTTTACTCTCACTAGAAGCTGTCGGTTCATTTGTAGTCGCTGCATTACATTGCTTCTCATTTACTGTACATATAATTAATGTCGAGTTTTTTGCATCGGCATTGTTGCTCATGTCGCCTCAAATCGTCGGCCCTCACTTCAGGACCCTTAAACTGATGCTACCACATAATATTTGAGATTTGAAAAACTGTTTTATGATCTGATCTGCACCTGACTTAGTAACAGATGCATGTAAGGGCTATGATGACTTCTGATCATGCATACAGTTTGAAAGTTTGGGGACTTTTTCTTTTTTTTAATTGATTAACACTTTTATTCAGCAGGAATGCATTAAAATTGTGAAAAGTGGCAGCAAAGACATTTAAAATGTTACAGAAGATTTCTATTTCTAATAAATGCTGTTCTTTTGAACTTTAAATTCATCAAATAATCCTGAAAAAAGTATCACAGCTTCCACAAAAATATGGTGCAGCATAACTGTTTTTGACTTTGATAATAAGAAATGTTTCTTGAGCACCAAATCAGTTATCAATATCAGTATCAGATCATGTGACGCTGAAGACTGGAGTAATGATGCAGAAAATTCAAATAATAAATTACATTTTAAAATATATTCAAATAGAAAACAGTTATTTTAAATTATATTAATATTTCCCAGTATTTGTACTGTATTTGTATTTTATTTTTTTTCAAATAAATGCAGCCTAAGAGACCTCAACAGCTTGATTAAAGTGTGTGTAAATGCACCGGATCTACAGCTTACATGTGTAGTGTAGTAATTGCTCTAGATAGACCAATTTAACCATAGTATAATTGACTCTAAACACCATGAGGGATTCAGTCAGGGACTGAGAGGGGTGTCCTGTCCTCCAAAATTTAAATGTTAATGGAGATGAACCCAAAGAAAGAGTTAAGTGAATGTGAACAGCCTGGTGTAACATTCATCCTCTGAGAGATGGGAGAATATGTGGGGAATGCACTGTAGTTTCATGTTAGAACATGGCAAAATTATCCAGAGAAACCCAACCAGAGGAACAACCACTCCAGAAATGAACCTGGAGATCACTGCCACACAAAGTCCACTAAAATGAACAGTTTACAAGCCTTATCTAAACGCAAACGCACTAAAACGTTTAAAACACTGCAAATACTACACCGCTCTTCCCATCATTTGTTTTAGAAAAAAAGGAAGAACAAAGAATCCGAACATCAGGTTGCGTGTTTCAGGTTGCAAGATTACAATGGCACAATAACATCCTGTTATTAACACACAGCACACATTGCTTTATCACCTCGTTGCAGGTTAAGAGTTGAAACGGGAGTGAACGAGCGAGCTTCTGCTTTTTCTCTCTGCACATAAACAGTCCTGTCTCTCAAACGTTCTGTGTTTACTTCCCTCATTTCATCGTCTTCTTCCTCCTTTACTCTCTCAGAGGAATGTGCTTCACCTGACCTTCACCTCGCCCCCACTCCACAAACACACACACACACACACACACACACACACACACACACACACATACTCACTCACATACACACAGGGGAATTCCTCCCATGGATGGAGATAAAGCAGAGTCCACTGTAAACATGGGTGGCCTGCACTTGTCACTCTGTTCCTTCAGGCTATTACATTAATTTAAAGAGAAAAGACTCTAAATGAAGGAGAAACATGTCCATCAACACCGAATCCAGACACACAAGCACATTCACACAGAAGATCCACCATAGACACACTAACAATATGGACATGAACTTTTTTCCATTACATTTTTTTAAATGCATTTATATGAATGTATATTTTAAAGGTGTCAACATCTATCTATCTATCTATCTATCTATCTATCTATCTAAATTATTTTTGTGACGATGCAAAGTGTCAATGTCAAATGTCAGATTCAAAATTGCAGTGTCTGCATGAACTACCATAGTAAATGTGTCAGAAAAAATGCACTAACTGTTAAATGACTGTTCCAACAAGTTGTAAGGTTGGATGGGGGAAGATGCCCCCTCTTAAGAACAATGTGGATTTATTTTTAAACTGTAACTTATTTAGATACAAGTGTTTAGCTTGTGCAGGATGATGTATCAGTCAATGTGTTGTTATTATAGGAAATAAATAGAAACATTTGCTAATTTAGTTTGTTATAGTTGTTATATTAAAGCTACACTGTGTAACATTTTAAGTTGATTCTTAGCAAAAAACACTTTGTTCTATCAAAAGTATATGTGCTCATTCATGTGTAATTACTTCCACCAACTAATAAAGTATTCTCGTAAGCGTAAAATCTGCCATTTATAATACATATGAGCGAGTCGCTCGAATGGCGGCAGCCATGTTGCGCCTCCATCTTGAAAATACATTAGCCAAAGAGGGACATACCGAATGCGAGGGGGAGATTACTCGCGACTGCCGGCAGATTTGAAAGATTGCTGATGGAGGATCACGCCTATTTTCGAGGACATGTAGCAGAGTCGCCAAGGAAGCAAAAGAGAAAACGTCAACGCGACAGGCAAATCAGCAAGACCATAGTCAATATTGGAGTAACTTTTCCCAGATGGAAAGAGCTCATGAGGAGCAAAGATTTTAAAACGGACGCCGAAGTTGCCTGCTTTCTTCTCGACAGGTAATTCAGCCTATTTGTGTAAATTCAAAGTTTTATAGTTGCTTGTCTAACCATAGCATGGTTGTGCATAACACCAGAATGACCTCTAGTAGGCTATAACTTGCGTTACTTTTACTCGTGTCAATGGTGAAAAAGTATTGTTTACCTTGTAACATAAATCTGTGCTGCGACGGATCACAGGTGATGAATAGTTTTAAAGGCGCAATTTTTGCGAAGTCGAACTGGAAGCCATGTTAATCTTGGAATAATACGGCCACCGTAGGAGTTAAAACGCCCTCGGAATTGAAAGGAACAGAAATTAATATTCACTGGGTAGTCATATACAATTTCACCGCTAGATGGGGGAAAATATCACACAATGTAGCTTTAAAAGAGGGGTATTTGGCCCACTACCTGGGGTACAAAGTCCCCCTGATACACTTTTACAGAATGTATAAATTACTTTTGATATCATTCTTGTTAAAAAAATTTAATATTTTTTAAGTGTCGTTAATGTAAAATACTAAATCAAATAATGTTTAAAATTTTATTTTTATAATTTAGTTCATAACCGATGACAGACAAAACAGAATACCGTGTAAAAGAGATTAATGTAAAAGGTAAAATTATTATATGACTTATATACAGGCATATGAATATTTACTTATTTAATTGACAGTATTTTAATTGAAGATATGTCATATTAGCAACACTATGCAAATTGAATGATTTCACTCAGCTAACCTATAGGTTTTATTGAAAGCAAGATGTCTGTAATGTAAATCTAATTTATGTAGGCTGGCTAAATAATTAATAATTACACCATTATTTCAATAATTATTACATTTAAAAAATAATAACTAGTAACAAGTAACAACATGCCACTTGGGCCCTTAACTTTTTACTTCAAAATAAAAACTAGAACTTTTACTTCACAAATCCAAAAACTTTCCTGTCCACAATTCCTCATTAACAAATAGACATTTTCATCACTATTTTACAGAGACACAAAATAGAACAAGTTACCTCAAAACAGTTTTGACAGACTAAATCTCACAAATGTTTATATTCATATGAAATTGCAAAATTAAAAATAGCCACACATTAAAAGTGCTGAGATGAGATTTTGTGTCAGAATTAGCCTATGTATTAATCGTTTTTTAATTATTATTTATTGTCAATGTGTGAACAGCTTGTAATAAAAAATGTTTTAAAAAGAGACACATTCCCAAACATTAGTTTGTCTGTAGATTTTACGCGTTTGCGTGCTCCCCAGAGCCTCGATCTCTTCCATTCTAGCACACATGAAATGAATGCTTACAATGGGGATAATGCCGGAAAAAGAGCTAGGCTACTGTAAAGTCAATGTGTCATGCAAAGAAAACTGATGAATTCAAATAATCTCAAATACTTTATTATAAAACTGAGTTAACAGTGTAGCCTAATATGAATAGCCTACCTCATCTGTCGACATGATGCCGGTGAATTGCAGAGCTCGTGCAGACATATTCACATCTATGATAAGATGCTTTCTTAGCTGTTTTCACACTAATGTTATTTTTGGTGAGTTTGTTTTGTCATTTAGAGGAGAGCGCGCAACACATATTATTTACATCAGGGTTCACCAATCTCGGTCCTAGAGGGCCGCTGTCCTGCAGAGTTTAGCTCCAACCCCAATTAAACACACCTGAACTAGCTAATCAAGGTCTCACTAGGCATACTAGGAACTTTCAAACAGGTGTGTTGGAGCTGGTTGGAGCTAAACTCTGCAGGACAGCGGCCCTCCAGGACAAAGATTGGTGAACCCTGATTTACATATTCATCTAACCGTCGCTCTCTGCAGTGTGGACGGCGTCAGGATGTTCGTTAACAATATATCGCTGCAAAGGTATTTCCAATCCAACTTATTTTTACATCTAAGAAAAATAAAGAAAAAGAACTTCGCCATGTGTATGTGAGGGCATTGAATCACTCGTAGTCTCGTCTCCGTGTGCACGAGTGCGAGGCTGTGAGCACGAGCAATAGTTGATGGCTGCAGTTCACTCAACTGCCACCAGTGTCGCTATTAACATGGGTTTCTGAATTCTACATGCCCCTTTAAAATAATGTCCATTTTATTGTGTTATGATCAAAGAAACCAATTAATATTGATTACTCAAGATTATATTGTTGATCCTGGAACAACATTCCAAACAACCAATCAGATTTGAAGTTTAAGTTTACAGTTTAATCGCTATTAACATGAGTTTCTGAATTCTATATAGGCCTAGATCCTCTTTAAAATGTGTCCGTTTAATTGTGTTATGACCAAAGAAACCAGCTAATATTGATTATTGAAGATTACATTGAAGATATTGAAGATTGTTTCATATTTTATCTAATATGTTAAGATATATTTATGATGGAGACATGAAAGTGCATTGCATAAAATGAATGACCCTTAGCATGTTAACTGTTCACATGCAAACAGTGACTTTGAATGGTTTCGAACAGATAAGACTCCTCACATAACCTTTACAACATCCCTGTCCTTATTGTTTTATGATACGCGTGTGTGAGGGAGTAAGTGAATTGATGTGAGTGAAAAAGGGTTTGAAGAGGGAAACTCAAACAAGCCAGGCTGCTCTTATCTCCCTCTCGCTACGCCTGTACACTAAAGGCTTTGGTCTCTCTCTTCATCTACACTCCCACAGTTTATTTGTTCCTTTCCCCAAACCATCCTCCCATATTTAAACGTCACCCGGGCCACTGACGCACATCCCACCTTATCAATAATACCAACCTGTTCCTTTCCCTCTCCTTTCAACTTACTAAAAAAATATTTGACTTAGTTAGCAAATCCTATTTAAGGAGAGATGGGTGCATGTGTTTTATGTTGCGACATGCTATATTTTTTTTTCATTCAGTCTATTTAATTATTAAAATGACCAGCTCAAACCTGCGTGTATGACAGCGTACTGAATACAGATCAATCGATTAGCGGATGTGAACCAGAGCAATGGAGGAGAAAGCATTAAATGAATTTTCCAGTAATCGGTGCAAACACGATCAATCAGTTGCACACACACACATGCTGACAATGTAGAGATGTGTGAGCAGGACAGTCGCTAGTGGGGCAAAAGGTGGTGACTATTCTAGAGGCCCCCGGCCCTAGTGGGGCCCTGTGATTTTCATCCGAGGGGGACAAACCCCCAGAACGCGATTTCAACCGAGGGGGAGGGGGTCGGAAGGAACGCAATTTCGACCAAGAGGGAAAGCCTCGCAGAACCTGATCTTTGTTGATCCTGGAACAACATTCCAATCAACCAATCAGATTTGAGGGACAAGTTTACAGTTTATGTCAAGTTAAGGCTTACAACCAAGGTTTGGTGCTTCATCAGTGTTATTTACCTATCATTTCCCTCTGGTTTTAGGGATAACTTATCGGTATAGGGTTAGGTTTAGTGATATGTGACCCTGGACCACAAAACCAGTCACATGGGTAAATTTTTTGCAATTGAGATTTATACATCATCTTAAGGCTGAATAAACAAGCTTTGCATTAATGTATGGTTTGTTATGATTTGACAATATTTGGCCGAGATACAACTATTTGAAAATCTGGAATCTGAGGGTGCAAAAAATCGAAACATTGAGAAAATCGCCTTAAAAGTTGTCCATTTACATTCGCGATTGTGCTGCATTCACTCACAAAAATAAATGCTTTATATATTTACAGTAGGAAATGTACAAAATATCTTCATGGAACATGATCTTTACTTAATATTCTAATGATTTTTGGCATAAAAGAAAAATCGATTATTTTGACCCATACAATGTATTGTTTGCTATTGCCACAAATATACCCGTGCGATTTGTGACTGGTTTTGTGATCCAGGGTCACATATGGTTATGACTGAAATTTCGGACAGTAATGTTGTTCGAGGATCAAAAAAATATGTTGACAGGAACGTTTAACTCAGCAAAAGCAGGACGTACGACAAACCCCGTCCCGCCCCGGAACGTGATTTCCACGGGGCCCACAGGAACAACCTGCAACGGAGCCCCGGATACTCCAGCTACGGCCCTGAGTGTGAGACACAATGCGTGCATGTTGTGTGAATGCCAGGAAGTAGTTATTAGAAGAGGACAACAGGTGAGCTGATTACAGATCTGTGTAGATGACTTTGTAGCATGCAATCCTCACACACACACACACACACACACACACACACAGCTGTGACACCTAAGGCTATGTGTCTTCACTGAGTACAAATCCCAGCTTTACTATAATGTTTGTTCTTAAAGGTGGTTGATTTTCAATGACAAATTAAAATGTAGGAAAATAGTATTGTAATGCTAAATAAATTTAACATCAATATTGTGGATATATAATAAATATAGCAAAAAGACTTGGCTTGATTGTGTAATCTTTGGAATTGGGATCATACTTACATTTATAATAAATCAAATACAACAAATCATGCATCATTTTATACATTTAAAATCAGTAATCTCTCCTTCAAATCTTAAAAAAATGTATTGTATTGTATTGCCCTGATTCAATATAACAAAATCCTGTATGAAATCTGTATGAATTTGACATCTTAAAAAAAATAATATATATATATATATATATATATATATATATATATGAAGAGGTCAGATGCAAAAGCCTCTAAGTGCCATCTGAAATTTTCTTCTAGAATGATAATTTTTATCAAGCTCGTATTTAAGTTCAGTAATTTCACCAAAATGGCAATGAAAATTACCTATTAATTGTCATTTAAGTGAAATTACTGAACTTAAATATACGAGCTTGATAAAAATTATCATTCTAGAAGAAAATTTCAGATGGCACTTAGAGGCTTTTGCATCTGACCTCTTCATATATATATATATATATTCAATTCAATTCAATTCAAATTTATTTGTATAGCGCTTTTCACAATACATATTGTTTCAAAGCAGCTTTACAGAAAGTGCATTTCAGAAATGTACATTGAGAAATACAGTTAGTTAATCATGTATTGATTTAGGGCATAAACATCGCTCTTCACAGGCGCCGAGTCGTCTCTGCACGGGTGTTGGAGAATCGGTAGTTTCCATGAGAGGCTGGATAGAAACTGGAGCTGACGATCTGTATTTACCTCGGGACTACCGTCCCGAGATAACAACAGAAAAGCATATGGGAAATAATTAGCGTAGCTGCTGTTCGCAATATTAATGCATTCAATCTGATTCAACTGTAGTATAAAATGTAAGTATTATGTGAATGCCTGGCTGAAGAGATGCGTCTTTAATCTAGTTTTAAACTGGGACAGCGAGTCTGAGCCTCGAACAATATCAGGAAGGCCATTCCAGAGTTTAGGAGCTAAATGTGAAAACGCTCTCCCTCCTTTAGTGGACTTAGATATCCTAGGAATGACCAGAAGCCTCGAATTTAGTGATCTTAAAGAGCGCGATGGATTGTAGGGCGATAGAATTTCCATTAAATACCCAGGAGCTAAACCATTTAGGGCTTTATAGGTCAGTAGCAATACTTTGTAATTGATACGGAACTTTATAGGTAACCAATGTAGAGACGACAGAATTGGTGTTATATGATCGTATTTTCTTGATCTAGTAAGAACTCTAGCGGCGGCATTTTGGACTAACTGTAGCTTGTTTATTGAGGATGCAGGACAACCAGCTAATAAAGCATTACAGTAATCTAGTCTCGAGGTCATGAACGCATGAACTAACTTTTCTGCATCAGAAACAGATAGCATGTTACGTAGCTTAGCAATGTTTCTAAGGTGGAAAAAGGCTGTTCTTGTAACATATGAAATATGATTTTCAAAAGACAAGTTGCGGTCTAATATAACACCCAGGTCTTTTACTGTAGAGGATAAAGTAACAGGACACCCTTCTAAATTAAAGTTGTATTGTAAGAGGTTTTGTGGGCAGTTTTTTGGACTAATAAGTAATACCTCCGTTTTATCTGAATATATATATATAATTAGGGACAATGTCGGATAAAGAGCTACTCTGTACTGTAATGTGTACAAACAAATGTGTCATGCAAAGAAAACAGATGAATTAAAATAGTCTTTATATATTATATTATATATTTGTATTCATATTTTTAAATTAAGTTGTTTATGTCAAAGATGTTGAAAATGAGCAAAAACCTAAAAACGACCTCTTCCTTTGTGAGCAGGGAATTGTACATTATCTCTTGGTTCTATGGTATAGTCCATGTACATGTTGTTTGTAATGTTATATCACAAAAAGCTTTTTTTGTTCATCCAAGCCAGATTTAAATAGTGTTTAAAATCTGCTTATATAGCCAGTGAAGCCCAATTTCTAAATTTTGATGGAAGCATTTAAGTTTCATCACATCAGAGGCAGTGTAAGGTGCACATAGCTGATCTTTTAGGTGTTTGTTTTTCTCATAAAGGCTATTTCGAGCCGACAGTGTACTGATTCCAGTCCAGAGCTCGTCCCAGACAGGGGGAGTTTTCTCAGCTCACTGTGACTGTGTGTGGTAGGGAGAACGAAACCGAGATAGACAGAACGAGAGGAAGAGAAAGAGGGGAAAGTTGGAGCAGGCCCCAATGTAAAGTTACATCAAGAGCTTAATCTGAAGCTGTCCGTGTGATGGATGGGGTTTAGAGGTTCTAAATATATCTCCGGCGACCCCTTTGAGTGCGCACACATTCAGAACTGCATCTGGTTTCAATGTCTGTAGACCCTCTGCAGTGATACGGGGTCTCCACCGCTCCTCACACATCAAAACACACACACTCTCTCTCTTCAACTTGTCCCCCTTGATCTTGATCTGTTTTTCTCTTTTTCCTATTTTCCCTGCAAGTGTTATTGTAGTTAAAACTGGAATAATATTAAAAAACTACTATAATGACAAAAACACACAACAAAATACTAAAACTTAACTGAAATTAAAATGAAAACAGAACATATAAAAATAAAAACTCAATATGAATAAAACTATAACGGTGTCTCGGTTATACTAAAATAACATATGTGCATAATAAACCCCCAACAGCATATAGGACCCCAACGTTGATGGTTTTTCTTTGCGATAATGACAAAAAACAACAGGGGTGATGGGGGCAAGATGAGCCACTTATAGTCAAATATGTTTTTGCAAGTTTTCATATCAGCTGAAATGTTGTGGTTATGTTGGTAATAGACACTTTTTAAATGACACACTACTGTTCAAAAGTTTGGGGTTGGTGAGTTTTTTGCTTTGTTTTTGAAAAAGTCTCTTCTGCTCACCAAGGCTGCATTTATCTGATCAGTGAAAACAGTAATATTGTGAAATATTACTAACATTTTAAATATCTGTTTTATATTTTAATATATTATTTTATATAATTGATTCCTGTGATGCAAAGCTGAATTTTCAGCATCATTACTCCAGTCTTCAGTGTCACATGATCCTTTGGAAATCATATGCTGATTTGCTGCTCAAGAAACGTTGTTTTTATTATTATTAATGTTGAAAACAGTTGTGTTAATATTTTGGTGATACGTGTTTTTCAGGATTCTTTGATGAATAGAAAGTTCAAAACAACAGCATTTATTTGCAATATAATTTCTGTAACAATGTAAAAGTCTTTACTTTCACTTTTTGATAAATTTAATGCATCATTGCTGAATAAATATTAATTTCATTAAAAATAAAAATCTTATTGACAACAAACTTTTTGTTAGAAAAAGTCTTTTGTATTTTAGCACAAGTTACAAGTTAGTCATGTATTTGTTTTCTTTAACACATAACTTTTTTAATCAGTTACATAAAAAGGTAGATTGGTCTAATTTGAATCCGAAAAGTAATGATTCCCCCTAACTAATTTCTAGTTTATCAGACTTCTTAAGACACAGTTAGCGACTATGTTTATGCAACTGGCCCCAGGAATAGTGCCTAGACTAGTATTACAAGTTAGTCATCACTTTTTTTTTCTTTACCTAACAGTAATACCGATTATTCATTAGCTACTGGTTATTCATTAGCTTAACAACTTATTCAAAACATTTAACTCCTGCCACATTAATTTGTGTAAATGGTGGCCCATCTTATCCTGTGGCTCATTTGACCAAAATGTGTCTTACAATGCAATAAAACATTCTACCAAACAGTGTGTAGCAGGCAGAATTTTTTTTTTTTTTTTTTTTTTGATGAAATCTGGTGTTAAATATGATCAATCAATTATAATCAACAATTTTTTATCAAAGAAGCTGTCAAAATATCATTTATGACAAAAACAGTCACTTAAAATAACATATGTGCCATTGTAAGGTTGTTTGGTTGCAGTGCACTAGAATGGGAGTGTCAAAATCCTTACCATAGAGTGAGTGTGTGTGTGTGTGTGTGTGTGTGTGTGTGTGTGTGTGTGTGTGTGTGTGTGTGTGTGTGTGTGTGTGTGTGTGTGTGTGTGTGTGTGTGTTAAAAATAGTATTTTTCTGTGAGCGAGAAACCCTGGCCTAATTAAGACTTGTTTATGCTATTCCAGAAAACTGAGGTTTATTTGTGTGTATGATTGACTGAAGGTGAAGCTCAGGTGAGTTGTTTTTCCTCTGAGAATGTAAACCAGACATGAAGTTTAGAAAGATGCAGTGTACACGCACAAGCTCGTTCAATCAAAAGCCACGCACATGCACACACACACACACGCACGCACGCACACACCTGGAATTGGACCGTCTTCTTCACAGCTGGCTTGGCAGTGTGCATGTGTGTGAGTGTGTGTGGACACATTAGGTTGCCAGGTTTCACTGCAGTATTATCAGTGCCAACAGGTGTGAAGACTGGAGAAGGATGTGTGTGCTTGCTTTGTACACTGACACGTGTGCGTGTGTGGTTCATGTTTACCCTACATTGTGGGTGAAAATGTCCCAAAGATGTCAATATCCGAAATCCTTCACTTTCTGAGGACTTTCTGAGGTCCCTATGAGGAAAACAGCTTATAAATCATACTAAGTGATGTTTTTTTGACGGGTTTAGGGGTAAGGTTAGGGTTAGAGGATAGAATGTACAGTTTGTACAGTATAAAAAAGCATTATGTCTGTGGAAAGTCTTCATAAAACATGAAAACCCAGTGTGTGTCTGCGTGCGTGTATGGGTGCACTCACGTCTATACAGTAAACTTTTTTTTTCTTTCCGGCACATACACACACTACACATTGAGTGTCTGTCTGGTTTAGAGAGGAAGGGAGTAAAACCACACAATGTCTGAAAGGGTAATCACTTAAAACTATTTACAAACACACCATTTCAGACAGGGAATATGAATCACTGCAGTGAGTCAGTATAACGTATGACAAATGCATAAGTTTGCGTGTGTGTGAAGGAAGTGAGAGAGAGAGATCCCTTCTCATACAGTGGACTCTTTGTGTACTGGAGAAAAACAAAGTCAAAGTGAGTGAGGATCCTCTGTGCAAACACACAGTCAGCTGGACGGTGTGTATATAGTCTGTATGCATAAAACAGCCAACACCTTCATTTTTGGACACATCCTTCTATATCCTTAATCATTCTCAGTTAAATCCTTATTATAATATCCTGGTTTTTATACTTGGATAAATGTATCAAGATATGGGGGGAAACATATTTATGGATCCAAACATCAGCTTTTTTCAGATTGATTATTTATGATATTTCTTCCCTAAAGTGTCTGGACATCAGAAACAGTAAAGAGCAGAGGTACCAAATGTGTTATAATGATCTCAAATCTCAAGCACACATACACCCATCCAACTCTATGGTTGCTCTATAATAAGAAAATATCAATTTCCGCTAATAACTTCAGATCGGTATTGATTTTTTCTTTCCTTCAAAGTTCACACAAATGTAAAGGTCTTCATGTGGTTTTCTGTTTGTATAATCTAGACTCCCTTCTGGCAAAAACTTGTTTAAATCATTTTAATTCATCAAATTGTTTGGCTGATTACTTGACATTTTGAAGACACATACCAAATTTAAGGGGTGCTATAACTAACATCCTCAAAACTTTGCAGGTTTAATTAAAAATGTTGAAATTCACCAACATTATATTACATTTGTATTCTGTTGTGCCAGATTGTTCCAATTTGCTTGTACCCCGATAAATGCCGTTTCCGGCTATGAAATTTAAATTCATGCAGGCGTGTGTGTGAATGACAGAAAGAGTTCTGGGGCTCTGGGGAGTGTATTCTAACACTCAACACTTATGTGCCATGAAGGCACCTTTGTTTGGCAAAATCCCATTCGAACAATAAATGCTTTACTGTGATTCCTGGCAATTTGCCGAGTTAAGTCAGAAAACTGCTGAACCATCAAAGCCTCAATCGGATCTCTGGATGTGCTTCATGGTTGTGTACATGTACGCACGTGTCTTTGTGCTTAAACCAGTTATGCATCTTTCTTTCCCCGGAATCAACAGACGTCTGCGAATAACTCTTCTTCAGGTTCAAACAAACAGCATGTCTGCAAATTACTGCCAAATTCTCCCCTTGCTTTCAGACAGTCTTACTGGCAGCACTGTTATCTTTTTTTCTTTGTTTCTCTGTCAGACATGAATGTGTTTTTGAAAGTTTGGAACTGATGTCTTGCAGAAGATTGGAAGTGCCCACCCTTACTCCACCCAGGCCAAAAATACAACTACACATGGCCAGAGCTTTGAGACATGCTCCTTCGCTCTCACACGGCTTATGCAAGATGGATCAGACGAGAATTTTGCATATAGCTTCTGACCATGTACATATTTTCATTAGGGTGCCCACAAAATATTACACTATTTACTAAGAAAGCAGCAGTGACAGCCCCATTGACCGATCTAGTCAGTTTCACATGTATTTCTTTGGCGGACATTTTTTAATGGATTTATTGCTATGTTTATAAAAATACGGAGCACTTAGATATTGCATATATCCAAAGCAATTAAAAGTTAAAGAATGCAAACTGAGTGTTCATCTATGAACAGTCACAATTCTCAAGTTTTATAGTTTGCCTATGGTATGAGTTACATAAATGCATGTTGTTGTGTGTGAAACACTTTAGAAATTAAAATGTAATTACTTTTAGTCCTACTACATAAACATTTGAGCGAACATGCATTTTAGCACTTAATTAAGTCTAGTTGTGGCTGATTTTATACAAACAGTAGGATGTAGCATGCCATGCACTGTAACTGTGCAGCAGTTATGGTCAATCACTAATTATCAATTATCAAATGGCATATGTGGTATAAAGAAATGGCAGGCATCCTCCTCTGAAGTTGCGGTTTTCCCGGGACACTCCCAGTTTCATGAGGTGTGTCCCTGCAGCTGTTATAGGCTAACTGACTTAAAATGAAGTGTCCTCAATGTCTTTCTAGCTACCAGCTCGTGGGTTCCTAACAGAATTACATTACAGAGAAGGAAAGCTGTTTCTCTGCCAAAAACCTGGTCACCCTATTTTTCAAAAGTGTGACACACTAATCCCACACAGTAACCCAATTAGGCACACAAAAGTTCTTCAGAAATCACAGAGGTGCATTTCACTCTTTATTTTAGCAGCAGAAATCAATTTTAAATAATTTTGAAATATGTACATTGAGGTACACAAATGTTTTACACATTTAATCGCGGTTTGCTCTAAAAAAAATGTCTAAACGCTAAACTTTGTGCTAAAATGTAGGTCAGAACTGTCAGCAGTGGCGCTGCGCTGAGCGTTGCTCCCTCTACTGGCTGGCGTTAGAAATGACACAACAGGATTGGCTCCAGGCGCATAAGAGTGCGCGCGCCCTGCTCGTTCACATATTGGCGCACCACTGCTGCCAGATTTATACTTCTGCGCTTTCAGAAGAGCAAGAGACGGATAGAAGACACCGGCACTAATGAGCTGAGGGACTATTGTGAGACTTTAGAGATTTGTGGTATTATTTTCACACTTTTTTGCGAGGCAGTCATCGCGTGTGTTGTGGATTTTACTTTTAAGATCATGAACTAAAGTGTTATGCGCTTAACACTTCATTCACGGATTTTTTTTTAACCGGCGGGATTTCTTTAAAGGTAATTACAACTCTTTAAGGCATATTTCCCCCTTCATATAGTCTAAATATATAATAGAGTACATTAAGAGTGACTTTTGTTGGTTTTTTAATTAATTAAATACAAATACTTATAACTGGTCAATGTATTATCCTGTAACGCGCAGGTTTGGAAACTTATGCGACAGCGTTTCGAAACCTAGTGACCTGCCTACCTAGGCGGCATTTTGGGCATCTTGTTCGCGTTTGAACGTTCTAGTCGAGAACGTGCCTATTATGCCCAGAAATGCCGTGTAGGTGGGCTGCACACTAGGCTTTTAGACATTCATTATTTATAGTAATTGTTTTGTATTGTTTTTTATCGAATTTCAGCAATGTTTTGTAAAACAGGTAACTTAGACCGGGGCTAGTTGTCATAGGGATAACTTGTCACACTGGCTATATCTCAGTCAACAAGGTTTTGTGTTTGGTTTATGGTGTTTTTTTATTTATTTTGTTTTGTTTTTATTAAAGCTCAGGGCAAGTTGTCACATTATGTTCGTATAAATAGATTATAGCCTACTAATATTATAAAATGTCAAAACAGCAGTTTGTTTAACAGTTAAGTTACATTTTTGTTTCATGAATTTTGTTTCATAATTGTTTTACTGTTAGCTGAAAACCCTATAATAGACTGTTTAATCACAAAATCTGCTGTGAGAACTTATCCCATATAATGTGACACACACTCACACATACACACACACACATATGCACTTATGCCAAGGTTTTAATGTAACCTTATACACTGAGAAAAATTCACTGGAGTAAAAATTGTGACAACTAGACCCATTCTCTCATTAATGTATATTGTAATACTTTTGTTTTAGGCATCTATTGGAACACCACGACTCCCTCTGTGGTTCTGATATGGGACTTTAGGTTATTCCTCTCGTACCATCTTTCCTGG
This sequence comes from Squalius cephalus, assembly GCF_949319135.1. NCBI lineage: Eukaryota > Metazoa > Chordata > Actinopteri > Cypriniformes > Leuciscidae > Squalius > Squalius cephalus. The sequence goes on along the minus strand of NC_137137.1, from coordinate 19,957,980 downwards.
AGTGAATTTAAAAAAAATTGCGCTCTTCCAGAAATGGTGGGGCATTTACATTTACAAGCTATGGATGAGAGTTTGAAAGGAAAGAACCGGGAGGGACTGCTCGATAGTCCGGATTCAGGACTCCCTCCAAGCCCCAGTCCTCCCTTCTACTCTCTGTCGCCAGGGATCCTTGAGTCGCGCACCGGCAGCTGTTCAACCCCGACTGAGCTGCAGGGATACTGCAGAAAGGAGAGCCGGGAAGGCAAACTGGTATGCATTCATATAATGAAGCCTCAGAGCTTAAAGGGATAGTTCACCCAAACACGAAAATTCTGTCATCATTTACTTACCCTCAAGTTGTTCCAAACCTGCATGAATTCCGTCTGCTGAACACAAAAGAAGATATTTTGAAGAATATGGGTAACCAAACAGGGTGATTAAATGATGACAGAATTTTCATTTTTGGGTGAACTATCCCTTTAAAGGAGACCCAACATCCTTTGTTGGCAGTGGAACGATTTCCCTATCAACCAATCAGTGCACTGATTTTAGGGGTAGGGTTAGTGTATTTGCTGTCCAGGAAAAACATGTTGATGAAAGAACATGCCCTACTTAGGACAGTCATATTGTGCAGTATTCAGATATGTGCATGATGACTATTGAGTGGATGCAAGTTTCAAACAGACAGGTCAGATCTAAAAGGGGGTAAAATAATGAAATGGATAAACGCATAAGGGCTTTTCACACTTGTAAAAGTTAACCCTGGGTCAAACTAAACCAGGCACCAGAGGGTGGACATCCCTTTGACCCCCTCCGCACTGAGCCAAACTCCACCTGCAGTCAACCCCACCCCCAACACGATTTCATTTCTGTCGCTGTCCCCCGTGAGAAATATTAATGCCCCCCCCCCCCCCCCCCCAACCCCGGGTAAGCAGAATCCTGGGTTATCTCGGTTCACGTTTCACACTTCTCATACTTTACCCGGGGTTAACAATTAATCCTGGCTATTCATACGTTTCGCTCTGCACATATTTGTGGTGTCAGTGTCACTGATTGGTGACTATTGTTTTTATACTTTTCGGTTTTCCATCAAACACTGAAACGACTTATACAACACACTGTCGCTGCGTCCGAAATCGAATACTTCCCTATTAAATAGCATGTAAAAAACAGTATGCCAAAAGAGTAGTATGTCCAAATACAGTAGGCGAAAAGTCCCCGAATGACCTAATACTAGATTCTGAAGAGCATTCGATGGACACTTTGTCTTAACCCTGCTTCTAAAGTGTGAAATGTTCCATAACCCGTGGTTAAAAGTGAGGTTTAGAATGACAATAACCCAGGGTAATAATCAACCATGTTTCTGCTGCAAGAACTTTTAATTGACTATGATCAATTTCACACCACTGCAGAATATGGTTGAGTGCATTGTTCAGTATAGTTCACACACACACTTCAGTTATAATCGTGACTTCTGCACTTTATAAGTGAACTGACATTATAGTCATTCTTACCTTTTATAGATTTCATTTGTGGTTCTGGAGATTTGAGGTGTCTCATTCAAGGCTTTAGATGATCCAGTTCCATCAGTTTTCTGCTTTGACGGATAAAATTGCACTTCAAATGCACTCATTTATTCAAATTGCGATGTTTTTGAGAGGTTTTGTTTCGTATTGTGACGTACAACCAAGTGAAACAGATTATCAAAAAAGAGAAAATGACTTGGCTCTATGCATCAGTTGTTGATTGGATGGCAGCAGATCTGATATGCAAGCTTGAGTTTGATTGTAAGAAAGCGACAGTGTTTAAGTGGACTAAATAATTGAAGAAGTCTGGCATACGTAACCAGAGAAGTCTGTAATTTTCCTGGAAGATCCAGTTATGAGTTTTAATAAAAAATGACATGGTTAAAAAACAACAACATATGCATGGATAGGGTGAAAGAAAATACATAGGGTGAATTTTAATTTCATGGCAACTTTAAATAGTCATATCGGTTGTGACAGGACTTTCTGTTGTTATGGAAGTTGCCATTTTTTATATTTGCCAAAGTCATTGTCACTATGGATACAGATGATATTTACAAATTGTAAAGGGGTTTAACTTCAGTTACTCATTCGTGCTGCCAATATTCAAGCTGATTCTGTATGAACAGGACAATACGAAAGTCACATGTGAGCAACCGGTGGTTAAATGAATTCAATCCAAAACAACATGTTAGAATATAGAAGCAAATATGCAGTTTGTCATAAACACAAACAGATGCTGTTGACAATGTGGAGACCTGGAACAAATAATGAGAAGTGATAGAGAAGAATCCTGAAATAGAAAGGGGTTCAGGTGCACATGCCTCCGGAGACACACTAATGAAGAGAGGATGACAAGGAGAGAGAGAGAGTTTCTGTAAACAAGTTGACCTTGTGTTTTGTGAATGTGGTAACTGTAACCGATCTCTATCTGTCCCTCCTTCCTCATAGCAACCCTTTTACACCACATACACATGTGCTAACAAACAAGCAATGCCGACACACACACATATATATCATACTGGTACAGTAATACTCGACAGCGCATGTTCACGTTACAGTATACCGCCGCACAAGTGCCTCGGCACAACCCAGAGTCTTATTTCTGCCTCTGAAAGGTTAAACTAACAGTGTCCGTATTTGACACGACCATCCATTCAAATGTAAGTGCCCTTTCATACTAAACTAAGGCTACTTTACCCTAATGATACCCTATCTAAGTATAATGATACTTAGATACCCTAGTGTCTAAGTATTTCAGAGTAACCACACAACTAGAAGATTAAGAAACACAGCTCAGTTCATTACAAGTCAACTGTGTAACAAAACAACAACTTTTATTAAACTGATACCAGCATGAGAGGCCTGAACTGATACGCCGCAAGCCTGTTAATGCGATTGAGCTGCATTTGTCTGCATAAATGCTTTGCCCGAGCACGCCGCTAAGAGTTACTATCTAAAGGCATTTTGGAAAGTATAAATGATCACTCAGACACTCCTCTTTGAGAAACGTGCTTGCACTTGTTGGAAGAGCGCTCCAATACAGCGTCTCGCTCAGTAAAATAGAAAGGAGCAGCATGACTGTTTTTTTACACTTTGGAAAGCTCTCATGCCAGCGTCAACAAAACATCCCTCTGTGGAAGTTCTTTTGAATACTCCGTTTCCAAAATCCTATTACTTAAATGTATACAAATGTGGTCAAGCCTGCAGGCAACATGCATTATATGAGGACCAAATGCTCTCGCAGAGTAGAAATGAAAAGGGAGGCATACAAAGCAATCATTGTTTGCCACACTTAGCATTTTCCATGCTTTGTGGCGGTGTCTATCCCAGCATGAATATACAGTATCCTATATGCAGTACGCATGCTTGCATCTCGTTTTTGTGGCTGTGGGTCTATTTTAAGAGTTGTGTTTGTATGACGTAAAAAAAAAATCTCTCTAATCTATTTTAGTGTGGCAGAGTTGTTGCAGTCAGTTACATAAGAAACTGATGACCTCTGTTTGCTGAAAGTGAAGGGTGCATTTACTGATACCAATCAATATTGGATATTTAATTGTGCATGCTCATTTCCTCTATTTTTACATTTAGATTACATTTGCCCTCATCTAACACTCACTGAAAGTTAACAATTAAATAACAATACTAATAATTTAATAACACTGTTAAATGTAATCTTTAGCAAACCTCAAAATTATCGTTTTGTATACAGTACATTATAATGTTTTGATATCTAAATTCACTTGTAGCAGCTGAAATGTCAGAGTTTAGTTTAAATTGCTTTATTTTTATTTTTATTAGACACAATAGTACATCATTTTAACATTGGCCATTTAATGGTTATGTGTTTTATTCATAGAGTTACATAAATCAATACACAATATACATCAGGAGCATAGCCATCAGTGAAACAAACAGAGCCATGACAAAGACAAACAGTACAACCGAAACACTACTAAAGACTAAAAACACATGAAACCAAAAGATCACTCAGTCAGCTCCAGAGTGAAGTGGTGGCAAACATGCAATCCGTTCATGCCACTTTATGCCAGGATAGAGTTCAGAACCCTCAAACTGCAGGAGAGTGATGTTTACATATACAAGTGAAGCATTGAGTAGTTATTATGGTTCTGTGTATCCCTGCTGGTAGCATCTGTGGGGGAAAAAGGCATATTTTCTCCATTGATAGCCAGAGCCGTGTTGCCATTTTTTGCATGCAACCTGTCAATTACAATTGTTTTTTATTATATTATATTAGTTATTTTGCCAGGGTCTGTTTTTGGAGGGCTCTGTACAGCATCAAATTGACTTTTTTGCATTTGACGTCACAGTTTGTTAACTGATATAATACAGAGGGTATAATACCTGGCTTTCTACGTGTGTTCTAGACGTCCTTGGATAAATTGTCAGACCACCTGACACAATCAGTCTAAATAGCGATGCCACTGTAATGACAAACTCTCTTCAGCCTTCAAGCTTTGATTGAGAAGTGATCTGATACTGTACGGTTGATCCGCCACCAGACCTTTAACTGCTCTGTCCCTGCCTAGATCTCTCTCATGTGACTGTGTGTGGGGTGGCGGCACATTGTGTAACACCACAGCGGACACCGTATCCGTCCTGGATTTAACACACGTTCTCTCTTGTACTCATATGGACACAGACGCACATGCTCAACGGCGCAATCCCTCTTTCACTGGCCGGCCTCCATGAGACAACATAGCATGATGCCAGAAACCTCTCATAAACAGCAAATATGTTAGAAAAAGGATTTTTTTTTTTTTTTCATTTTAGTGCTCATTATGTGTTCACTTTATTGGCTTAAACTGACCAGACCACCCGCTGTCAAATTTAAAAATATACTTAACAGTGCAATGGATCACAATATCATAAATGGATTGCGACTGAATGAGACCAAGAATCCAGGAGCATGCTTGAGTTTTTTCCGGTATGGAATTGCGTGTCTCTGGCCACATCACATAAAACATTTGAGAATAAAGCACAGTTTCCATCCCAAGAGAACAAAATTGTCACTTCATGGGAAATTGGCACAGAATATCTGTAATAAAAATGAAAGTTGCTGCAGTCGGGCAAGCCACTGTGGCTCTTTTTCCCTTCATCATAAATGACTTGTCTCAGAGCGCGCAGGCGAAAGGCAATAAAGGCTGTTATGTTATTGTGTGTACGGGTGCCTTGTGTTTGGGAACCCAATCATGTGAGACGCTTCTAAGAGGGAATTAAAACAAGCTTTGGTTCAGGCATTTCAGAATGATCAAACCAACATTTGAGATGTTGTGCAAAGAAATTGGTCCGCTGGTTATCCAGTCATCCAATCACATCCACTGTTGAAGCAAAGTCACGTGAGTTTTTTGTTGCTCATCGAGGGATTTATTCAGTAAACGTGTTTCCATCGTAGGTTATGCACACGTCTGATAAGAAATGTATCCACCTCATACTTTTTTTTTATGCACATTTTAAGAATTTATGTGCATTTTGTCGTTTCCATCCAGCGTTTTTTAATGCGATATCCAAAAATGTGCATAAAAATAGGTGGATGGAAACATATCTATTGAGAAATGCTCATTTTGTTGAACTGTGAATGTGCACTTAAACTGATTGATGCAATATTATTAGGAAAAGAATATAACGATCTATGATTGTATCTTCACAGCGCTAGATTATTATGTGGACTCTTTGAAACTGGTTCAGTCAGTCAAAACTAAACTTCTAAAATGAACTAAAGCAAAAAATAAAAAATGCAGATTGTTATCTATTAGAATGTGAGACTGTAAACGTGTTCTTGATTTTTTGGATGCGCTTCCCATGTCACGTCAGATGATAGTTCGGTTGATGATACGCTGCTGAGGAATTCGGTTTTATGAGGTGTCAGAGACAGAGAGTGAGGAGAGCTTGTACGTGCTGCACGCAGAGGAAGGTGCTGAGCGTGCACATGGTGTGTGTGTGTGTGTGTGTTGATGGCTGGAGCAGGTGGAGGGACTGACCACTGCGGCTCCACACACTGTCTCTGTTTGTCTGACCACCATATATATTTATATATCAGTACGCAGACGAACACAAACTAAAACAATTCAAAACATTTTCATTAACTGAAATCAAATATAATTATTAGATCAAAAAACTTGAAGTAGGCCTACTAAAATGACTAAAACCTACAGAAATATTACAACTAGACCTAATTAAAATGTCAAAAACACAACAAAATTACTTAAACTAAGAAAAAATTCATTAAAAATTCATTTAAAGTTTTAACAATACTATAATAGTAGTTTATGCCCTGTTTTGTCATGTTTATGTCCTGTTCTTTGGACACTTATTTTGATATTCTGTTTTGTTTCCTTTAGTTCCTGTTTCTCTGCTCTGTTTAGTTTCAATTTACTTGGTTAGTTTGTTTCTATAGTATCATATTGGTTGTACCTGTGTCTAGTTTTGTTTCCTTTAGTTCCTGTTTCTGTGCTCTGTTTAGTTTCAGTTTACTTGTTTTTGTTTGTTTCTATAGTAACGTATTGGTTGCACCTGTGTCTAGTTTTGTTTCCTTTAGTTTAATCTTATATACAGCCCTGTGCTTTCAGATGCTTTCGGTTGTTGTCTTTGGTCATAGTGTGTATGTTCTTTGTTATTCTCCTTCGAATCTCCTGAGTATTCTTCCTGTTCATTAAAGTCTATTTTTTATTTACTACCGGAGTCATGCGTGTTGGAAAGCCACACTACAGATCCGAGACAGACCCAAACTATCCTCACCAAACTGTACTGACTGCTCAAAGAGCTGATATTCAAACAGACACCAAAGTAGGATAAGAATTCTAGTATTGTTGCACAGTTGATATTTCTGAAATGTTGTTTTGCTAAATGCTCAACAGAGGACAAACTATGGCTGCGTCCGAAATCACATTCTCTTTTGAGTAGATACTTATTTTTCCTACTCTTTAATGAGTACTGTGAATTCAGTCATGCTTCTTTAGTCACATACTGTTTTTCGCCTACTATATAGTAGGGAAGTATGCGATTTCGGATGAAGCCTATTTGATAGTACAGTGTTTATTTTGTGATGATAATGGATACTTAAAAATAAATACATGCAAATAAAAGAACTGATTTGAGATTAAAATTATGGAGTAATGATATGATACACATGAAACTGCTACAGATATCAAGAAATCAGTTGCCATGGCCAACGGTCAATTATACAGTTTAGCTGTCATCATACATTACATGCTGAAATTAATCAATCAGATTCAAGCATTTCAATGTAAAATGCGCAAATATTTAGCCAGGATTTAACATCTATTATTATGGGTTGTAATGGGGGGTTAGCTACATGGCTAATTTCTTTCTTTTTTTTTCTTCTTCTTCTTCTGTGTAGCTGCCATACTTGCTCCTGAACTCTCAAGGTCCAGATGCGAGGTCACGCATGTACCCTGTGGTCTATGGAGAGAGCATTGAGGTCAACCCCAAACCAGAAAAAGAAATCAAGTGAGTAATGTTAAATCACCATTACCTACTAATGTTTTAGAAATGTGGGTGTGTGTGGTTCCAAACTTCAGTTTCTATTTTTTTTCTCAGCTTCAATAGAAGAACATCTGAGCGACTGTACAGTCACATGATCAACATCACACATTTTCTTATTAGTGACCTAGAAATAGTGCAAAATCTGAAACATTTCATCATTTTTGCATACAATCTCTTTACTCCATAATTTTCAAGCTGGTCTCAGACTTGGTTGAGAAATGTTTGACAGCTGAATTGATGTCTGCTGATCCTCGTCAGGTTCAACTCTGCAGTGAAGTACGCTTCAGACCGCCACTTTCGTGACCAGGTGTACTGCGCCCAGGTCCAGACCGCCACATCCTTCAGCGAGACGGTGGTGGCCGTCCAGAACTGCACGTGGCGCAGCTACAAATCAGAGGTTCACTTCCAGCCACGGCACAGGCCGCTACACTTCCAAAGCACGGCCATCGTGTTCCCCAAGCACGCCCGGAATACGTACCGCACCACGCTCAACTACAACAGCAGCAGAAACACAGCCGGGCGACGGTGGTTTGTGTCCACAGTCAGGCTGGAGTCCACCGAGGACGCCAGTCCATGCATCATTTACACAGAAGACCTCTGAGAGACACACGAGAGGTTTGTTATCGTTCCCAAAATGTCAAAAAAAGAGAAAAACTCCCTAGAGAGTGAGAGTACGTGGACTCGATTAACTAAAACCCTGATTCAAAAAGGATGGCAAGAGACTTTAAAGTCAGTGAGGGCCATTTTGTTGTTTTGCTTCCGGTGACATTGGTTCTTGATAGTGGGGGTGAGGCAGAGTTGTGTGTGTGTGTGCAGTCTTTACATGTGTCGCATGTCAGTGATGTATTTATGTACATCTTTTTTTAACTGATTCATATCCAATTGTACCCGTCAGGTGGAGGGAAAAGCATTTGGGTCAAAACGGTTTCTGTTGTTTGCCGATTCATTGGCTCACATGGAATCTGTGCCCGCAGAATTCCAACGAAAGATCGGCAGATTTACACGGAACACAAAAGAATGTTATTTAAACTTTTATTTTCTCAATGTGTCTGGTACTAGAATTTCGCTTGGTTACATTTCAGTGCCTCACATTACTATAGTAATGCTACACTCATAAAAGAAAAGGTTCTATATAGAATCTTAATGGGTTCTATCAGGCGCCTCATATATAGAACCTTTTCAAGAGATCATTTTATGCAAGTTTTAATTTAATACTTTTGTTTTCATTTATATATTTTTTTTATTTTAGTTTAGCTAAACAGCTTGTAAATTAACAAAACATTTCTCCTTATAGGCATATAATACCTTTTTGCCATAAAGTGTTCTTTAAAATTGAGTCACGGACCTTATTGAACCTTTTTTCCAAGAGTGTATTAATGAAACTGTAAGACTTTCATCTATTGTACCATTTTAATTATTACTTAAAATGATGCAGATATTCCCCTAAAAATGCAAAGAACATGCAGAGTCCGTGTGGGCCGACTTTATCGTCTTATTCAGTATTGCTGATTCGTACAAATTACAACACATGTATATACAATTAAAACAAAATGCAAAGACTATAAGCACATTATATGTGGATGAGAGAGAGAACCGGCGGAGAAAATAGAAACTGTATTTAAGTTGCACTTATGGAAAGTTGTTTTTTTTCTTTTTCTTTTCTGTTGGCTGTAAATGTGTTGGTATGACTAAGGGAGGAGCACTTGAAAGGTTGGACCAAAGATTCTGTAAAATTCAGTTTTTTTTTCCTGTACCTCAAAAAACGTGGAATAATTTCTTGCACAAACGTTTAAGAAGCCGGCCGACGTGCTAATGATTCAGTGGCCAAAAAAAAGAGCTGCACTCAGAATGACAGGAAACTGAAGAGAGGATGTGGAACGTTGTATTTGAACGAACTGGACTGAGCATGTGTTATATGAGAGAGTTTTGATTTGAATGGCCAAATGTTGGTTTTCTCTGTGAATGGAGACAAAGTTCACTGACCTCCTGACATAATCATGGCTTTCAGATTGTACGGTTAGATAACTTTGGTTTCAAAGGTATTGAGCATTTTCTGACATTGTTGGTGCCTGTTAGTCTCAGATTACCCAAGTGAGCTCCTGTCACCTGCGTTTCATGTGGAGCAGAGAGGAAACGTTCGGCTGTGGGAGGATATGACAGATAACAGCGATATGTTGAGAGGGAGGTTTGGACTGAGCAGTACAGCATTATGAAGGTGTAAGTACTTTATGTTCGTCTTATGTTTGGACTATCCAGTTTTAGTTCTGTACAAGCTCAAATGGATGTTGTTGGAAATGCTTGACAGTTCAAACCAAAAGAAGTGTAATACAGTAAAACAGTATGAAATTACAGGAAGGACTGTCTGATAAATCACTTCCTGTGTGTTAAGATGGTTCACCCAAGATGGACATTTGATAACAGAGGAATTTTAACAATGTGTTAAAAGCAGATCCGAGGGAGATGTTTTCTATTTTCATGTGTATGATTTTTTTTTTTTTAGAATACATTTGTTTGGTGTTCAAATGCTCTCTTGCTAAAGGATGGATTTTCTTTTGATTTCCTAACACAATGATTCGTGTTTCTGGTAAATATTTTCCTGTTGTATATGTGGCATACAGCACTCGTAATTCTCTTTATATTTTTGTATAAATTCCCAAGTTAATGGTCTTCTTTTGGACAACAGATGAGAAAATAATTTAATAAAAAAAAAAAAAAATGTATATCCAAAATGAATAAATAAAAGACCCAAACCCTACAACGGCTGTATGTTTGTCTTCTTTTTGATGCCGCGATACACTGCATGCAAGAGTGAGCCTCTGTTTTCCATGTACATTATCACTTACACTGCAGTTTCCAACAAGGTCAAATACTTTCCAGCTTAAGATGAAAAACCCTTCCATGATTCTTCCAGAAAACTGCCAGCCGTGAGAGAGGCATCGAGTCTCTTTGGAGCATATCATTGTAATCCATACATTCAAATCTGCTTTAAGATAGACCACATTTACATTAAACCAGCCATAAAGTACAATAAGGTAAGCATATGATACAGCTACATACCTCACACTAAACACATTTACAGTAAATTTTACAGTAAACATTTTTACATAGGCTAGGCACAAAAGCTGTGGTGATATATTTTTGTTTCAAAGTGTGGGAATTATTGTGTTTTAGTTATATTTAGTGTCAATTTCTGCTCTTGTCTCTCATGTATGTTTTTCTACCTGCTTTAACGTAAGATTATGTGGCTTACTTTATTTTCCTGATAATCCTGACATTTATTTTCATGACATCCCAGACAGCAACATAATGTCGGCCTAGATCCAGCCCACATCTGGTACGCGTGGAATCCATATGTTGCTGTCTGGGATAACTGATAATACTTTCTTCTTTTTTTTTTTTTTTTTTTTTTACGTAGCATTTGGATACCAATTCTTTGAATTTGCTTTACATGATAGAGACTGCTCTTAAAAGTGTTTCCACTTAAATTTATTACCCATTTTATTATTGCTTTTAAGCATAAAATGTTTCATGTCTGTGAACGGTAAGTTACATAAACACAAAACCTACCTTAGGCTGCTAAAACAGACATTTCCCATTAACGCCGAGAGGAACAGTCAACCAATCAAAATGTGATGTGTTTACAAGGCTTACAGCTGATATATTTCCCTTCCGATGCAATATAATATGCATTTGTTTACTGGACCATATTATATTTCTTTCTTTTCATTGAGCTTCATCATAATGCAATAAAACTTTAAACACAATTAAAGATGAGGCTTTACTGCGTTTTACATTGTGCCCGGGAATGTGACTGTCCTACACTGAGGAATGTTGACAATAATTCCTCTTTAGCTGCTTTTCATTCTTTCGGCAGCATAAAACTTCACTTGTCTGTTAAATGTCCGTTGTCATAAATTAAGAGCTGCATGTAACCTGTGGTCATATGAAAGTGAGCAGCGCCCCCTCGTGGTCAACACTTGTCCTGTTGGATACAAAATACGTGTGATTAGACTGCCAAAAAAACATGTTTATTGCCCTAAAGTTTGTATATTGAGTATACTGGTGCTTCTAGAAGGTTAAACGTGGACAGAATTACACTACTTTTTGACCAATGAATTTCCACGATATTTCCCTATGGATGGAATCATTTAAAACAAAAAAATTGGCATTGGCTGGTCAAGCCTGAAAAACAAGCTTTTTTAACACTATTTTAACATAAGAAACGACATGTATCAGATTTCATTGGTGATTTCAAATATGAAATGTAATAGTAAGCTTGGTGAACAGCTGTAGAGAATTTGATGTTTCCCCATTCAAAGATAGGAGCTGTTGCATGGCTGCAGGAGAGCCGTTTCAAAGACACTTTGGTTAATGTCACCATGAAATCAAATTAGATTTTTTTTTTATTGCAATTTAATAGTTTTTAATAAAATAACATTTATATATATATATAATTACTCATATCATGAAATGATTTTGGTCATATCACCCACCCCATCCCAACCTGTTCATAATTGTGAAAGGTTAGCGAATGTTAACATGATCGATGTGATTGTTGCAAACATTCTGTAAGGACACTCACACTATGGCATGTCATTATTATTATTTTTTAAATATAGGGGAGGGAATGGTCAAGAAGCAGGGTAGGAACACGTCAAGTGAGTTTATTTTTATTTTTTATAAAACAATGAATTTTAAGTTTCTTTCATATTATTCAATTACTTTTAGTGTTTTATTTTTTTCCCATGGTATCGATTCAGTATAGGTATCGAAGTCATAATTTTGGTATCGTGACAACACTAGTTTGTACTGGACTTTTAAAAAGTTCTGGTCAACTGGGTTCAAAACCTGTCTAAATATGTTCACCTTGGTCCATTTATGTAGCCTACATAACAGAGGATAAACTATATAAAATCGCACCTTGGTAATATATATATATATATATATATATATATATATATATATATATATATATATATATATATATATATATATATATATATATTGAATTTGTATTATTAGATACATATTATTTGAGTAAGTTGAAACCCAGTACTTAGATTTAAAAGCGTAATACAACAATTTCTTAAAAAAAAAATCCTATTGTCCCTCGGCTCACTCCTTTCATTGCCTTCAAAACGAAGGACGTATTTTGAGGCCATGTTTGAAGGAGTCTTCGAATTGGGACAGCCTTCGTCACTCCTCGGAGACGCAATAGGCCTTCGAAGGATGCAGCCACTGAATTGGGAGGCAGCAGCCATTTAGTAGACTTGTAGTAGACTTTAGTCCAAATAAACTTCCCTCGTCCTCTTTACAAAGTTAAACACGCTTCAAAATGGCGGCGGAGATTTCCCAGAGGGGTGCTATAGGGAAGTTCACGAGTTTATCCACTAAAAGCCTGAAGAAACTGATTATCTTCTTTAGACCTGTTTGATTAGGGCTGGAGCTCAACTCTGCAGGACAGCTGCCCTCCAGGACCAATGTTGCCCATCCTGTAACTCTACAGTGCTTGCTTCATTTAGTATTCGTGGATCAATTCAAATGCAAATTAGTCCCCTTCTCCACTCAATCACAACAGCTCGGGCAACCTGATCCACTCGCATTGTAGTAAATGCTACTCAGTGGCAAGTGGAAATATTAGTTTCATTCAGCCATATATGTTTTTACCAGAAACTGATTCAGAAGTGGAAGCGTGAATTATACAGGCTCGTAAACAAGTCGATGTATCAGAATGGTAATGAGCTTTGTGTGTCGTTCTCTACAACATCGGATACATAACGGTAATTTATATGATTACCCTTTTGCTTGACTACATTATCAATCAGCTAATAGAGTAGTCAAAAAGTACCCGGATGACCTACGTCTTCCGACGATTTGGACACTTTACTATCCCCTTGGGAAATATGGGAATCCGGCCATGGGAGAGGATTTATGAATGGCAGTGAAGTGACGCAACTGACGCTGGTAGGTCACATGATAATTACAACATGGCGGATATAGTACGTCAAGATTACATTCTAGCTACACACACACTCATATTATTTAAAACATACTTTGGCATACCGGTCATGGAGTAATTACTTATTCAAAATAAGTACCTATTTTGTCTACGCGCAACCACTGTGTTTGGTTTACTGCAGTTTTCAGGAGAAATGGTTTGTCTTAAAGCATATTAAAAACACAGCACAGACATATAAGTTAAGTTACATTCCTAGAAATCACAGGTATTAAAACTCATGCTTTCCGAGGACTCTGCTGTATTCAGTTGTATAATAAGCTCAGCATTAATCACTGGCTTTTAGGCTGTGTCCAAAATTCTCCCCAAGTGCACTACAAATGGCTGCCCCTTCCAAATAAATGAATAAATTAAAGGGACCCTGTACTGGATGATTTCAGACTAAAATCAGAGCTAAGATACACTAAATGACAAATAAATAAATAAATACCAGTACCAACAAATATAACATTCGCAATGTAAATTCACAGTAGCATCATCCCCGCCTCCCCCACAAAAAAGACAGCAAACAAATCAATGGCAATAAGCTTTTTATTTAAACATTAAGGCAGTGTCTGTTTTTTTTCCGGTTTAATTTTTACACTGCTATCCACAAAGCTTGCTGGTGGCCATGTTGAAATACAACAGTGTGAATATCAATCTTGCAGCAAATCACATAAATATGTACATCCTTTTAGGTCTATTTACACTCCTCGCTATAATACAGTGGGTCTTAATACAAAAAAAAAAAAAAAAGGAATATGCACAAAATGGTTGTACAAAAACAGATGCCACCCAAATACCCACTTAACCTTTCTATTCTTAAGAGGGGCGATTACCGCTGTTTTCCCGTCTCTCTCTTCTTCATTTGTTTTAATCTCTCGGCTTCGTTTACGTTTATCGGTTACAAATGAAACGCCGCCTCATCTAAGGAAAGTGCAATACTGTCCTTAGCAAAAGGTCAAACAAACGGTCAATATAGAGGGGGAAAGGGGCTCGCTATACAAGAAAACACTGAACTTTAGAGTGACTTGTCCACTAAATAAAATACTGTCTGGAGTGATATGTCAGAGAATGAGTCTCAAGATCAGAGCATTCTGAGATGTTTGTGTGGATGTTGTGGTTAAAAAAAAGAATAGCTACTGTTTGCAGACCCCGTTCAGGGACCTTGATGAGTGTATTTGGGATTGAAGTGACTGAAGATAAAGCCCCATTTCACAAAACCACACTAGGTAGTGCACTAAAACTGTCCTTGACCACCAAAGCAACAACAAAAGCCCCCAAACCGGATAAAACCCACTGCTGAACTTTAAGTTTCATCTTATAATTAGCTTCCAAAAATATCCCCAAAGTCTGGAGGTTACAACAGTTTGAACTGTTAAAGACACCTTTCATAGTAAAACCATGTGACAAATAAAAGTCAAACAATACGAATTAAAACATGTCATTATATCTAATATGCATGCAAAACAATTAGTAACCCCACAACTGAGGTGGTCTGAAAAAGAGGCGTTTTAGAGAGACTGACACAGTCAATGTCTCATTCACGATTTTAAATTGTGCCTGTGTGACAAATTGTACAACCCTGGCATAACAAGGAGCAAACAATAATAAAAAAAAAAACTGTTGTGCGTAGTCACTTGGTAGTTTTTAACTTCAGAAATGTATGTCAAATACATGGCACTTAACACTAGAATTATCTTTAAAACTGTACAGAGTGAAGGACTACAGGTTATACGAGGTGTGGCGTCTGCTCACCTCTTTATTCTATTACGCAGGATATATCATCGCCTCATATGAGCCCACGGGGAAAAACAAACAATCCGAACCCTTCGTTCAAGCACAAAGAGCGAAAGTAAAGCAGCTCTCAGTGAGTGTCGTGTCAAAGGACTGGCCAGACAGCATGGCTTTAACTCATGAACAAATAGGTGACGTGAAAAACATCAGGTTTGTTGGGACATTCAGACCTGATAAAGCAGCTTCCTCTAAAGACGCGTCCACTCGCTCAACTCTCTGCCAGTGATTGTCGCTAGAGAGTGGAACACTTGACAAGAGTAGGTGAAGAAACAAATCAACAAAACACTGTATAAGAAATGAACTAAATTAAATGCTGTGAAAAAAGTCGCATTCAGGTCGGCATCTGTTGAAGGACACCAACAGGAACCGTTTGCTGACTAAGTGCTTAACTCATTACAAAACAACATGCAATCAAGGTTCATGTACATTAAAAACAACAATCCAAAATAAACTAGAAACAAAACGTCTCCCATCAGATATCACAGAGATGACAGAAAAGAAAATTATTGGTCAGCTAGAGTTGTTTCTGAGTGTCAAAACGAAAGTAAAAAATGAAGGTTTGATGTTATGTGTACCCTGTAAACCAATGATATGGTCGCCCATGTAAACTCTCAGAAATAGCAAGGTAAGGACAGAATGTTACAGGATCAGGTTTAGCACAGGGACCAGCTAACCTGCCTCTCTGAAGGTCTTGTTTCATCACACACACAATCGGATGGCCCAACAGCATCATGTTTGCAACACATTAACACTCCTAGAAATCATAATGAAGGGCTACAGATGCATATGAGAACTAAGAGGACGTACGAGTGTTTCTGCAGAGGATTCATCCAGCCTTTGCAGTATGCCACACACACACAAAACAAACAGTTTGCAGTTGTATTACAGTATAAGAGTATGTGTCCTGAGCAGTCTAATGAGGAATGCTCCAAAATGTGTCAACAAAACAGACGAGTCCACTCTGATAAGGCCAGCAAGACTACACGAATAGAAGTGTGTGTGTGTGTGTGTGTGTGTATATATACACATAAAAACTAAAAAGTGATTTTTCCAACGAGTAGTCCTGGAGTGACGGCACACATGTGTGCGCATTCACAAACACACAGACACATCAACACACACGTCTGCGGCCATTCACTAATGGCTCGAGTGCGTGCGCCAGGGGTCGATTACGGCATGTGTCTCTCTGTATGTATGAATATGTGTGTGTAGGTATCAGAGGGCATGAGCGCAGATGGATGCATGTTCCCATAGGTGTGTGTCAGTATGGACATGAGTACGTGTGTGTTCACGAACATCCCTGTTTACAGTAACAAGTTTCTGTTCATAAAGCAGCAAACGTTCAGTCCTGTTGTACGCGGCGCGAGGTGTGTGTTCACTCGCTGTCTGACAGGGTCTCGTATTGAGAGCACAGCAGAGGTTTGGGTTCTTCCTCCCAGGTGCGGGGTTGAGTCTGGCCCTGTGTGGGCGCCGACGCGCCTGGATGTGTAGGGGAAGGCGAGGGTGCCGACATGATCCCGCTGGGGAGACGCATCTGCATGGTCAGGGGATTACAAGGGAATGGAGTGGGTCCTGAGAGGAGGAAACAGAAAAAAAGAAGAAAAAAAACTTTCAGAAAATATAGATAAATATGTAGATACTACCGTTCAAAAGTTTGGGGTTGGGTCTCTTATGCTCACCAAGGCTGCATTTAAGCAAAAATACAGTAAAAACAGTATTACTGTGTCCTTGCTAAATAAAAGAATAAATTTCTCTCTCAAAAAAAATAAAATAAAATCTTACTGACCCCAAACTTCTGAATGGTAGTGTAGATTTGTAGATCTAATTTTGCATTAAACAAATTAACCAAAATATATATTATATAATTAGAAATACTAGTCCAAATGCATTCAGTTAACCCTCTACCGCATGGTGTGGCCATATGGCAACATACTCTTTATGTTAATTTCCTTGCCACTGTCTCTTGAAGAAAACATTCTCGTGTTTTTTGTTGGAATGAGAAGACCTTAGTTTAGTCAATGATGTGCTGTGGTAAAGTCACATGACATGCAGTTTTTTTTCTGCGGTCTCGTCGGTAGTTGCTGAAAGCAAACTAATACATCAGTAACAAACAAGGACCAGCCCATATCACACTCACAAAAAAATCGGAAACATCACCTCTGGTAAGTTATGATGACATATTCACCACTCAAAAAAGTTTTTATGAAATTAGTTTTTGGTAAATCCATCAAATGTCTGTGTTGCCAAGCGGCAACACTTCAAAAGTGGAATGACATTATTGCAATAGTTCAGCTAGCTAGAAAGGTCAGCTGCAATCTGTTAAGCTGTAACAATAACAACATTAATGCTAGTGATTATGTTGATTAGTCATATGTTAAGGACTGCCAAGGCATTTGTATTATGGAAAAAAAATCTAATTTAAATGGCAGTGTTTTTTTTTCTCAAAAAATGTCCACTATTGTATGTTGTTGCCGTATGGCAACATATCATAAAGTTTTTTTTTTTTTTTACAGCACTTCAAGTTAAGCCATTCTGAGAAAAGAAAGAGTCAAATATTTTATCATCTATCATATCATAATGCGTGTGGTAGAGGGTTAATTTAGTTGGCAAGTGTTGCTAACATTTAATTAGTGTGTGTACCTGTAGATGAGGGCCTGTCTTCCCAAACTCTGTTGGTGAGTGGGGTGTGACGGTTACAGTCTCCCTCAGAGTGGACAGAGGACACAGATGAAGGTCTCTCGCCTCCAGACAGACCAGGACCAGGAGACTTAGTCTTGCGACCGTTAGAGCGCCCCCCTTTGGATTTACCTGAACCCAAACACAGGGCACACATCAGACATATTCAGACAAACATATATTAAACCTTTCTCTGCCATTTATGACAACGTTTCCCTGACAAGTTTTTCTGGCAATCCATGTTTTCATTGTTATATGGTAGGGGGATACTGTTACGGATCTCCTGAAATAGTAAAGCACCTCCTGATCCAAAAACAAGCGAAGCAGCAGCAGGAACAAGCGATAGAAGCATTGCTTTACACACGCCTAACGCGATCAATCATAAAACATTCAACAGCTTATAAATCAAAAATGCTTAAAACGTTACTGAATGAAATGTCGACCCAGGAAGATGTATAGGACTGTTCAATCTTTGGGGGTGTTGATAGAAGTGATGTTTTGATATGTTTGTTTGGATCATCGTTCTGAATCTGATCCGGAAAATTTGATTTTCTCAGCTTTTTGTTCAAAATGTAACTCTTTTTTTTATGAAACGTACCCACATTCATGGTATTTATATAAACAAAAAAGAATACATAACGCTAGAATAAAATGTTTTTCTTTCTTTTGATATATTGTATGTTCAGATATTTGTACAATAAAATATTCTGCGGGCCATGAAAGTATTGTGAAAATGATAAAAAATGATAAGAAATGGAAATGCAGCTTATATAAAGGAGAGACCATGCTTGTTTTGTTGTAGACATGGAAATATTTTGGAACAAATTCAACTGTCAATTCATAAAACCTAGTCAAATTAGGCAGGTTCCAAAACGGACAGGTTAGGTCACACCCTTTACATTTACCAAAAAACAACAAAACTAAAAACTATTAAATACAGGTTCGTTCTTTAACAATGTGCTGTTAACACTTTATTATCTTTCTTTGTGGGAACATTTGGTCCTAAAAAGGTGTCAAAACCTGACACATGCTGCCATGAAGGTAGGTGAATTATTAAGGGTTTATTTGGCACACCTGGCAGGGAGTAGGGGTCTTCAGAACGCCCATCCGCTGAAGCTGGCGGCACGACAGCAGCTGGTACGCCAGCATTTATCGAGTTGACAGAGTTGGACGGCGAGCGATCGTCCATCTGTTCATCATATTTGCCCATGAGGGCTTTCCTGATGATGGCCTCCAGACCTATAGTATTACCACTGGCCTCTGGTGCCGGGTGACTGCGCACGCTCACGGGTCCTAAAAAGAGATGTTGCAGTGGTTGTGTTAAAGGAACAGGACTGTGTGAAGTGCCACGCTTTTCTTGAGACACAGGAAAGCAGTTTAAACGGAACTTCTATTGTATAAAAAAAAAAGACCACAACTGGTGGAGCTGCTCACCTGCATTCGTAGAGGCAGGCATGTTGAAGATTTCTGTCCCAGGTTGGCCCTGGTCTAAAACAGAGAAAGGAAGAGACAAATTTGAGACCTTTTAGCCAGAAACAAAACATGCACATCAATGCCAGTTATTTCTGTTAAAAAACAACAACAGTCACATAAACTTACTGAATTCAGCCTCTGCTCCAACCACCATCTTTTTAATCATTTCCTTCTTACTCTTGACTATGGCGGAGTTGCTCTCAGTCAGTTTACTGAAGAAGGCTGGTGGATGAGAGCTACTGGCAGGAGAACGAGATCCCATACTGAGACACAAAAGTAGAGAACAATTAATGAAAATATAGGACGAATGTTTATTTGATGCCCAATTTATGAATGTTTTATCGTAAACCTCATCCTTCCCTCGCACTTTGTAACAAATCCCTCCCTGGGGTGAGGTTGGGCTGGGGAATGGGAGGGGGTTGGGATGATTCTGCATTGTAAATGTGTTCAAATCTAACCACTTCATATCTGTGTGCAGTCTGCATTGTGACAAAAATTGAAAGGAAAAACCCCATTGCCCCCGTTATATGTCCACTCATTCATTCATTTGAATAGGAATTCCTAGGTTTGTGTGTATGCATGTGAGTGTGTTCTGCATTGGGGATGTTCTTTAGTCTCATGCCTTCATTTGTGTGTGTGTTTGTTCTGGCAAATAAATGAAAAATCCTCACATTCCATTTATTCCTATGGGGGTCAAATTGACCAGCAAAGGAAGGATTTGTTACTTTTTTTAATTTCAACCACATAAACTCCTCAAATCCAGTCACTTTTTGTTTGTGTGTATTCCAAGTTCAAGTGCAACAAAAGTGCTTGGGTCTTGGACCACTCAAATGAATAATCGATGAACACTCTTTGATGGAGACCTTGACGTTGTCTTCCATCACGGTTTTTACTTTGTTCTTACTGTTCCTATTGTGACGATGCAGTTGCTGGATACCCCAGCATATAAAAAACCCCAAACAAAGAGTGTGGGAAAACGTTACACTATGCATTTTATAATATTTACGTGGGATTTGCTATTTTATATTTCCGGTTTTAGCTGAGTGGGCGTGGCCTTAAAGAAAGATCAAACTGTATGGGAGCGCTCATTTTAGCTATTAATGGAAATGTTTGTGCAAATGTATGTGTTGGTTTTATCTGTTCTATTTATCGATGTGTTTTAACGCTTGTTCTTAATCATTCTGAATGTTATCATTCTTAAGTTGTGATCTGTATTTTGTTGTGCTTATCTCTATTCTACTCTTTTACTGATCTGTATTTTTCTTACTCTAACCTACTACTATTGTTTGTCATCATTTTCTACCCTATTGGTCCGTTCTTGAGCACTGGAAAGGCGCTATATAAATAAAACTTATTATTATAATTATCTTGTGTACTTATTTATTAATCATGGTGAGGCAAGAGTTAATAAAAAAAATGGTACGCTCAAATTAGTAAGCAGGAAAATGTTTGCAGTCACTAGTGGAAGTGAGGATTGGATGACGGATTATGGTTTGAGTAAATTTGAACAAGCTTATTGTAGCACTGCTTGAACGCACTGTAACTCTGGACTCAATAGTTTAAGAAGAGAGTTGGTACTGTTTTAGTACCTAACAGTTCTAGATTTTAAACTGTTTTTATTGATAACCTGTTTTATTTCTGATCTTAACATTTGCACACCTGTTTGTAATAAACACCTTTTTGGATGCCAACATCGCTCCCGTGTTTATATCTTGGTGCGATTCTCCTTGTGACCGCTCGGGTCTCAATCACAGATTCTGACTTCCATCACTATTGTGTGAATGCATTTGTATGTTATATACCCTTGCTCTGCTTGTTCATTGGGGTAGGCAGCTCCTGGCGTCTCTGGCTCTGAAACCCCGGGTGGTGAAACCGGTTCAATCCCATCAGCAGACAGACTCACTGGAGATGCCTTACTCTGAGGAGGAGACCTGTCCCTCCCTCTCTCCCTCTCCGCAGCAGTGCCTTCTGGGGTGTAGCGTGCATTGGGATCGGTGGGTGTCTGGGCTTGGTGGGCGCTGGGTGGACGGGTGAGATCCAGCACAGGGGAGTTGTGATAGCCAAACTGCAGAGATGATTGACCTCCCATCTGGCCTTGCTGCGACTGGCGTGTGTAGTCTTTAGTGATCACCTCCTGTAAAGAGAAAACATCAATTTGGTGATGATGATGCAGGGGACAAGTACACATATTTCTATTCAGAAGGACAACACTCTTGCTCATGTGATAGTTTAAAACCTTTAAACAGGGCCAGAAATGAACTTAAAGTTAATATTTGCCTCCTGGAATTTATTTCCAGGGGCATTTTTAACCTTTGTAGGGGCATTTTTATAAATACCTTATTGATTGTATCTGTGCTGACTTTTATGTCAAATACTTAAATTTAACAAATTACTTCAATCTTACTACTATAGACCGGATGTTCTCAACCTTTTGGAACTAAAGCCCCTATCATCTGCCTTGGTTTTCAAGGCAGTCAATTTTGAAAACCCGGTCTCAGTTGAGGTGCATGGGAGAAGTAATTTAACTGAGGATATTCAGTCATCAAATGAAGGCAGAGAGCAAGGGTCAAATCAGCTTGAAAATGCTATCTTATTAAACAATCATGTCAATCTCAGTCAATCGTGAGAGTCTGGTGGTTGAAAGCTTCTGGCAACATTAAATCCATGAGGGAAGACAATTCTAGAGAAAGAACAAGTAGAGATTCACAAGCGCACAGGACAACGTTTGAGCGCACACACATAATATCTGAGCGAGAGCCATGAGACCACTGTATATTTGCGAGCGCACGTCCAATTTAGTGCGTGAGTGAAAGAAATCCGCCTGCGAGTGGAGAGATTCGTTACATGGATGCTCTCGTGTTACAATAATGCACTCTCGACATTTGTCATCAAAATAACGCCCACAGAAATGGCCTCAATTGAACTATAAAAACGAGAAGTCGTGTCTGAAAGCTGCAATTGTTTTTTATAATTCTTATTGGTTAAAATGAATGGAGAATGTCTTGTGTTTTTCCGTTGGTGCTCGACCATTTCCATGGGTGCTTGAGCCCCCGGGCACACATGGGATCGGCGGCTATGTCTCTGATCCAAACAAATTAACTGAAATCCTCACTAACGGTCGAATTGTTTCAGTCCTTCAACATGTTAAGCGACTGTGTTGATCAAAGGAGAGATATTTATCCGTCTTTTCCACATGACAGCGAAGTGTGGAAACATGCAACATTTTTATTAATCAGCCGATCACATCAAAGATCCAATTTGCAAACGAATGCACTGATATGTCTGAAAGTATGTCTGAATGTGTTTAACAAATTCAACCTGTTGAATATGTCTGCAAGGTATGACAACTGCGCTAACCACAGGGGGTCATCCAGGTACCTTCACCTCTGAACGCAATTCGTAGAGGCGATGTAAAACCCGACTTCTGGAGAGCCAGCGGGGTTTTTTTTATTTATTATGTACATTCTACTTGAAAAGCAATAAAATACACAGAGTACCCAAATTATGCCCTGTTCTTTTGTTTAATTTTTTAATTTTTTATTTTTCTGACTCAAAGAAATGTCTCAATCTGACAAGACACTTACGCTGATGTGCTGGGCGAGGGTGACCACTCTCTGAGAGCCTTTGACGGCAGAGGATGGCTGCTGACCTGGAGAAAGTCTGTCCTCAGACCCGTACAGCTGCTCCATTGCCTTTTTGTGAGCTGCAGAGAGGACAGGGAAGCACACAAGTGGAGAAGAAGACATGAAAGTGTAGATGAGTATGGTGTGACAGAAGCTCTGGAGCACTCTGAGGGTAAGAGCAGAGACGGGTGTGAAAGCGGTGCGGTCACATACAGGCTCTGGGATTACTCAATGACTTGCTCACATGTGTGTTCAGAGATCAAGCCAACATTATGGAGGCATCTGACTGTAGCGAAGCACTGTGCCGATTGAATGCTTAGAACAAAAATACAACGATAAAACAGAAGCAAAATGTGTGTTTAAAATGAGCTGTGAAGGTAGGAGAGGTGGATACATCTGCTTGATTACCAGGAGTAAGTCAAAGATATTTTCCCTTTTCTTGCAGCTGTCTCCACACTACACAGACTTATCTTTACAAAAGAACAAAGTATAGAACTAATGTAATAGACCTGATTGAAAATGAGGCTGAGGGACAGACCGTTTAATTGTGTACCACCTGATTGAGGTTTGATTCTGGTTCTGATTTCCCTTAATGATACTTATAGTAGTTTTGGGAGAATCTACCAAGTATAAAGGGTCCTAACTACATACTTAACAAAAATTAAATTAAATCCATATTTAAATCTACAATTAATTTAATTCTAATGGATAAGAAAATCTTAATGGATTTTAAGCACATCCAAGAACAACATCGGTTAAATGTAGGGATGGAAATCATAAAAAACAAATGCTTTTGGAATCATTACATGGAATCAGAATCAGATACTTAGCGATTCTTTTAGTATTTTTGCAGAACTCCCCTTTCATAAATATGATCCTAACTATACCGTTCAAAAGAGAAAGCTCTTACTGAAAACAGTTGTGCTGCTTATTATTTTTGTTGAAACCATAATTCTTGTAACATTATAAATGTCTTTACAGTAACTTTTGATCAATTGAATGCATCCTTGCTGCATAAAAGTAAATGCAGAAAAAAAAAAAAAGTCTAAAATCTTACTGACCCCAAAATCTTGAACAGTGTGTACTAAAATCAATAACATGACTCATGTGATCAATGCTTGTGAGATTTGAGGTTTTAAACTGAAACCTTAAAAAAAATAAAAGGTCCATAAGAGTCATTTATATGTGAATCGAAGTTTCACATTCATTTCAGACTGCAAAATTTCTGCTGTAGATTCAGTTAAATGTATTTTAGTAACATGTTCTGCATGACAGAAGAATGCAGATGTTCAACAACCGTTAGGAACACTTTGAATTTTTTTTAGCTCCAGATCCATCTTGACCCTTTTTCACTATAACTTGTGTAATTGTTTGCTTCATGCAGTTATCAAACTGTCATAGTGCCAGAGTGCCCTCCCTCCAAAACAGGAAATGAAACAGGAAGCAAACACGAAGAGCTATGAAATGTTCCTCAAATGGAGAAAAAAAAAAGAACGGGGGAACACAAGAGGCAAACCAATAAGGAAGTTATGAAACAATGAGCAACCACATCACTGTTGAATGAATGAGCTCTTAAAGTTCACCTCAGGATCTCTCTCTGGTCTAGAAAACCTTATCTCCAGACACGTCATTCTGGACCGTTAGGGCATAGAGTGAATTATCAGTCCACTAAGTCATACGCCTGTGGCCGTTTCAGAACAGAAGCTCTAATTGTTTAATGTGCTTCAATATTTTAAACTGTGGAAGTTTGGACCGAAACGTGCAGAATCTCCCCTGAAAATTATGTTTTGGCAAAAGGTCCAATGAGTTTAGGTGACACAAAACGGGGAGGAAAACCTTTGGTGGTCTTTAAGCAATGCTTCAGATGCCAAAAAAGATAAAAAGCAAAGGGTAGAAGCATATTCAAAGTAAACAATAATGAACCAAACCGAAAAAATAATGTAAATTGGGTTGATTCTGATCAATGCCAACCACCACAAGCGTGCACTAGGCCACAGACGTAAGGGGGCGGGGATGGGGCAGGGGCACAGGAAGGGTAGAGGAAGGGTAGAGGAAGGGTAGAGGGATGGAAAGGATTTGGGTGGATTGGTAGAGAACAGGAAGGATGGGAAGGGGAGGGAAGGTGGCGTTAACGGCCCAAAGGTCCCAGAACGTCTTACCATCACAGGTGCCGTTGGTCGCGAGCGCACCAGTCTCTGGCATCGCCGCATCACAAGAAATTTGATGCATGATTATCGCGTTTATGAAGTTGGCCGCTGTCATGGTGGTCTTACCGAGTGCTCGAAGTTCGTGTTCCTGTACGGACATCACTTTGTTTTGAGTCTTTTCCCTACTTGACGCGCTGCTGAGACCGTCCCCGCCGCGGGACGGGATGGAACTGCCGCCGCTGTTGCTTTCGGGAGCCAGCAAGGGGTGCCCTCGACTCGTGGTCAGCACGTGGTGGCTGGGGCCACTGTACGAGTATGCCCCACCGGGACTAGCCAGCTTGGGGTCAGACTTAGATGAAAGGTCCTGATGTTTGGGCAGACCTCCTCGCCCATGGCTTTTGCCCCCATCTCTGCTCGAGTCTTTAGCGTTTGGGTCTGTACCGGATGGGTAACCCTCGCTGGGTAAACCAGACCTCTGGAGGTGCCCACTAAAGCCTTGGTAGCGAGCAGAACCTGGTGGCCTGAGGAAAGGTAAAGATAAACAAATTTAAGCCAGCTTCATCATGTTTATCTCATTAGATTGACCATATGCAGTATGAGGGATAGAGACTTACCGTAGCACAGAGGGACTGTTGTGCTCAGAGTTGGTAAGGTTCTTTGAGCTGGTGTTGTGCAGGACACTGGGTCTCTGCTGCAGGCTGTCCTGGGGACGGGGGGAGAGTGGGGACGACTGGTGACCGATGAATGGATGAGAAGGGGGACGAGAACTGCTGCTGCTGCCGCACATTTGTTCAGGTGCTCCTGTTTGGACACAATGTTTAGGCGTTTAGCAATAATGGTCTGCATTATGGTCTTGCAGATCAAGACTACTGACTAAAGCATACTGAACAACTCAATACTAATTAAATTATAACTACAGCTGTATATCAGCGTTTTTAACTAAAACTTATTGAAAATATTTTTCGGGTAGTTTAAATAAAGCTTAAATAAAATAATAATAATAATAAAATAATAGTATGTAAATCAGATGTAAATCAATTAATGATTTATCAAATTAATTATAAAATCTTCCAAAAATGTATCATTTACAATTAATCCCATATAAAAATATTTGTTGAGAAAAGCCCCGAGATGTAGACAATAAAAAGACATAAAAAAGCATTAAACATATTCCAGAAAGTGGCTTTACACATTCAAAATGAAAGCCCTCACCTGGTCTCCATATAGGGGCGTGCTCCACGTTACCATGACCGAGGGACTTGTCTCTTTCTCTGTCCCTGTCCCGATCTTTCTCACGCTCTCTCTCTCGGTCTCGCTCCCTGTCCCTCTCTCGCTCTCTCTCGCGATCCCTCTCTCTTTCGCGCTCTCTTTCTCTCTCCCTCTCTCGTTCTCGTTCTCTCTCCGAAGACGACAAACTGCCTTGCATCTTGCTCATGTGAGAGGCTCCCACTGTTAAGAGACAATAAAATCATGAAGTGACGTGAACAGCACTTTTACCAAAAATTTGTTTTTAAATCACCATGTGGTGAGTTTGGGTGAGTGTACTGCTCTCTACCTGGTGAGATGGGAGAGGTGTTGTAGGCTCCGCCGGGGAAACCTGGAGAGGTTCCTGGGATGTATGCGAGACGATCCATGGGAGATGCAGATGTTCCTGCAAATACGCAGCAAACAAAATGAACGTGCCTCAGACAATCATATGTTAATATAACATGTAATATTTAATATGACTGCCCAAATTTACTTATCAGTGCCTATTTCTGTATTCAGCTAATGAAAGCTTCCACCAGGTCACTAACATATAGGAATACTTACTCCAAAAACTGAATTCCCCATCATTTACTAACTCTCATGTAATTCTCAGTGAATTAATTACTTAAATTGTGCTCGATGTCTTTAGAGGACTTGTGAAGGACAAAAGCTATGGCCACTTTGAGGACCCCTCACCTCTGGGTGTGGGCGAGTAGTTTAGGGACTGTTCTCGAGGGGTGAGGCCTCTGAGCAGGTCAGGTCTCTGGGCAGCCATGGCAGCAGCAGCGGGCCACTGGTGCATCTGCTGGGAGGTAATGTAGTCATTGAAGAGCGTTTGTCGGTTCTCCAAAGCTGCTGTTTCAGGGAAACCTCTGATCAGATAGGGTGGATATGGGTGAGGGTAGCCAGGAGCGGGGGCCAGGTGACGGGGCAGGTAATACGCTGCAGTGGAGACAATAAACAGAAAGTCAAACAGAGACAATACATTACACAATATTAGTGTTGTCAATTGATCATTTTTTTTAAACTAATTAATCGCACATTTTTCTGCAATTAATTGTGATTAATCGTACATACCATTAAAGTTTTTAATATATTTTTATGTTGTAATGCCTTCACATTTTATCTCCAAATGAATGTAGAAAAAACAAAGACAATGGGCCTCATTTATGAAACTAATGCATGATGGAAATTTGGGCGTAAGGCTGTTTCGACCCAAAACTTGGCATTTATCAATATGGAGGTGAGCGGTGACTGCGATCAAATCTCACGTCAGGTCTCAGCTCATGTTTTTAAGTTATCGTGAACTTGCGTGCAGCATAGTAAATCTGGTGGAGGATTGTAATGAGAGCATTTTGTTCATTTAGATTATTTTCCAGGGCTTTAGCTGTATATGCGCAAATATAACAGCATAAACAACAGAACATTCCCACACATCACGCACCTGCAGTGCTTCTGTAATCCGAGAAAAACAGAAATTGAGTAGTAAAAGGAATAAAATAAATAGGACTACACAAAATATTTTTGACTTAAATAATGAACAGATTAACAAAATAAAATATAAATCTATGCGACAAGTAGTAGGCTATATGCTACGCTTGTTTTTGTGACACTCTAGTCTAAGGCATTGTAGTTTTCTTTATATCTTTATTAAATCTGTTAGCGCAGGCGCCTCACGTGCACACACAACATATCAGATATTCTAAAATTAATCACGCCTTAATTTAGTCAGCCCTACATAATAATCTAAATGAACAAAATGCTCTCATATACTCAAATTAATGAATAATCAATTTTCAGCAGCCATTACTCCAGACTTTAGTGTCACATGACGTTTCAGAAATCTACTAATTTGGTACTCAATAATTTTTTTTTTTAATTATTAATGTTGAAAACATTTGTGCTGCTTAATATTTTTTGTGATACATTTTTCAGGATTCTTTAATAAAAAGTTAAAGAAAAAAGAAAACGAAAAAGAAAAAGAACAGCATTTGTCTTTACGGTCACGTTTGCTGAATAAAATAAAAGGTAAAATCTGTCATTTTGTTT
The DNA here is from genome assembly GCF_949319135.1 of Squalius cephalus. Lineage (NCBI taxonomy): Eukaryota > Metazoa > Chordata > Actinopteri > Cypriniformes > Leuciscidae > Squalius > Squalius cephalus. The sequence continues at coordinate 19,929,440 of NC_137137.1, read as the reverse complement.
TCCACATTACATTTTAAGATTTTACAGGCCTTTTAAAATTCCCTGTCATTTGTACTGCTAAATTGCAAATGCGTAAAATACCTGGGTCAATCGGGATGCCCCTGGGCAGAGATGCAGGGTCAAATGTTAGAGGTATCTGGCCACGGTACATATCGGTTCCCAGCCCCTGCAGGATCCTCTCGTAGGCCAAAGACGCAGTGTGCTCACCCACCGTTAGTGGAGACTTAGTGGAGCTCATATCTCGAGGGGTGGGAGTAGACTTTCTCTCCTGCTGCTGAGCCTTACTAGAGCCTAAGACACAGAGCAACAATTTTTAAAACCTCATAAAACTCACACCAGCTACTAAATGCCATTGACTGGTAGAACATGATACCTTCATGTGCACGCTGTGAGCTTTCTCTGCCGGACAGTGGAGAGGCTCTGTGTGAGGGTGGAGGATAGCCAGATCTTTTGTGATCTTCATAGCCCACTGGACTGTGGTGGGATCTGCTGCTTTGCTCTCCACTCATCGTCAGTGGAGAGGCACGGGACAGAGAGCTGGGGGTGCTGACCACAGCACTGGGTCGGGATTTGCTCCCCATCTCATCATAGCGAGCCCTGTCAGACCCTCTGTGCTCAGGCCTGAGCTCTAGATGAGGGGGCAGTCCAGAGTAAGGCCGAGGAGAGCTGGCGATGATGGAGCGCACGTCATGCCGCTTGGATGAGCCGACTGGCTCTTGTTTCAGAGGGGTGCCCTGTAGAAGACACATTAAGTGAGCAAATATCAGTATTTAAAGACTTGGCTTAATTTCATCAGCTGCCAAAGTCAACGTATAAATTACCAATACCAAGATACCAAAGCCAGACTTCTCGCATCAATCCAAACCTAATATGATTTTCGTAAACGTGGCAAGAAAAAGTGTAGTACTTTCAGAATTTTTACGGATTTAAATTAATTTGTGAGATTTTCCACCACAACAAGTAAAAAATGTCAAAGTCAGAATTATAAGTCACCTGGGTGATTGAGCCCTCTTTGGGCTTGCCTATTACGACCCCCTCAGGAGGGATCAGGTGGATGGAGCGTCCTCCCTCTTTGACAGTGGGCACCATACTCTCATGAGAGCGTGATTTAAGAGAATCAGTGGGATGACCAGGGCCACGGGGTGATGGAGAGCCCTCTCTTTTCATCAGTTTAACGTTTTGACGCTGACAGTCATCCCGTGGGATTCCTGAGAGAGAAAGAGAGAATTAAGACAATGACCACCTCAAGCTAAAGGAGGTCAGTCGAGGCTGTGGCCTGTGTTTCTGAGATCATGCTGACCTTGGGATATGGATCCACGAATGTGGTGTAGATGAGGGCTATCACGATCATGAGGCATTGCTCGACTAATCAAACCTGCAGCACAGAGAAAAAGCAATGAAGGAATGTAAACTGGAAAAACGGGAAACAGTGAAACCTCATGTCCGTGATTGATCAAAATGTAATAAAAAAAAGAGCGTGTTATGCTTACCTTCAGAGGCAGATAGTGAGTCTCTGATGGGTGGCACACGAGACATGCCAACATCCATCATCTCGTAGGACCTTTTTAGCCCACTCATGTCCCCACGACCCTCTTCTTTAGAATTTGTACCCCCTGTGTGATCAAACACACACAATAGTTTGAAACTAGTTCTGCCTTTATCACTGAAGTTATGAGCATTTACATGTTTGTGTACACTTACGGTCAAATGAAAGGATGTGTCCACTGATGCCCTCGTAGACTACGTGCCCTTTAGAAGGAGTGTCTTCTCTGCTTCTTTCTCTGCTGGGGCTGTCCTCAGTGATAAGACGGGTTATTGTGCCCTTATACAAAACATCTGCAGGAGTGCCCTGAAAGAGATGAAAGAAAATGCTTTGTTTAAATTCATCATGAAACGAAAGTTGTGATCATCTCTTCTTACTGAACCGTATATCCAAGTGAGACAACTTGAGAAAGTCTTTTAAAAAAATATGAAAACTTTTGACATGCAATGATGAATTGTTTACCACATATGTATGGAAATTTACTAAGATAGCTAATGTGGTCAATTTATTTGATGTTGTCTTAAATGTATACTTATGTAATAAGCATAAATACTTTAAATACTTTATAATTTGTAAAGAAAACGAGTAAAAGACTACAATGCACATAGGAGGGTAAGACTTCCTCAAGCCTGACCTGGTTTGACCCTTGTGTTGTGAGATCAGAAAATTCAAAGCAGCAAGCACTTTTTGTCTCTGGTATTTCATAACAATTGTATTTTTAGGTTACAATACTGAAAAACGGATGCTAAAATGTGCTTCAAAAAGAGGCTGGAAACTTTTCAAGTTTGTTGCAAGAAATCACAGCAGGACAAATTATTTTTAAAGGTTTGACCTTTAATTGGAAGTTTGGATGATGTTTAAGCTTCATGCATACTAGTTAAAAATACCATGTTTCATACAGCTGCATATGACTAGTACCTGTATCAGGTAGACAATGGCTCCTTATCTTCTAATATATCTGCCAATAACTCTTGCAAATGTCAGAGATAAACACAGAGCTTATCTCTACACACAGACTTGACCCCGGTCTGATTAAACAGCAAACAGCCCAACAACATTCTGATTTGCGTGAGCATGTAATATGCGCCACAGTAGGTCAGTTGGCACATTGAGTGCGCGTTTGAGTGATCAGTAACATCAGGCTGCGATGAGACGTGTAAACACATTAATAAAGGGAGAGAACAGAATTGCACGCTGTGTACCTGTTGTTATGGCAACTGATTACCAGTTATGTCATAATATGACGTGGTATGGCTGTGACGCAAACTGCCTGTTCCATTTGTTTGTTGAAGAGCCATTTATCTGAGCTGACTGCTCACCGTAATGTGTGTAAAATTTCATTCAATTGTTTGCAAAAACATGATTAGTCAATGAAATGTTGCAGCTGCAAAAACACATTTTGGAAAACTTTCAGTGCCACCTCTCTTCGACAAAATAGTTAACTGAAACGGCTTTTATAGGGAGGGAAGCTTCCTACCTGAGTGATAGAACCTCCTCTATATGATATGGGAGCTTCTTGGTGCACACGTGTGCCAGGGATGCCCTTTGTGATGCTGCCACCCTGAACAGCTGGCATGGGGCCTGTGAGAAAGAGTTAATACTGTTTTCAATCTATTCGCGGTATAAGCCCTATTTCTGCATTTTAATCTCTTTGAACCAAGACTGAAATGAGATGAGGGATAATGATTTGGCCAAAACTCACCCCGTGATGCAGCACTGTCCTGTGTGGAGAGATTCTCAGCCTGAGAGGAGGCAGAGCTACGTGGAGACAACTGCTCTTGTTTAACCACTGGAAACCCTCCTAAGGAGACAGAAGGAGACAGAAGGAGACGTTGGATATGGAAAACGGATTGCTGACTTATGATTGCTCGCATTTACGACTCACACTCACCCATTTTCCTCTGGTCCATCCAGGAGAGAGCCATGGATCCTGGTGCTGGGATTTTCCCATGGTCGGAGCCATGAGATGGGTTGTGCAATTGCACTGGAGTACCCTGCAATACAAAACAGCATTAACACCAGCATGTACATATTAAAATACTTTTAAAACACTTTGAATGCACTATACATATTATTAATGATCGGTCCCAGTAATACCAAGTCAAAAGAACATTCATTGCTACTGTGAGAGATTAAGTGCTGCTCTTACCTGCGTGATAGAGCCGCCAGGTTTGGCAGAGGAGATGAGAGGAGGGGGTTCTGGGATATGTAGGGGCCGCACAGCAGCCATTCTCTCCTGTGGCTGTAGAGTGGGAGCCAATGCTGAAAGAGAGTGATTAAAACATTTTTTATACAGTACTGAGCAAAAGTTTTAGGCACGTTAGTATTTTCACCAAAAAAAAAAAAAGAGAAAATGGTTTTCAGCCAGTTATTTATATCATTTGATGTAGTGTGTCCGTAAGAAATATCATCTTAATAATATTAATAACTAATATTACATTTAAATTAATAACATTTATTGTTATTTATATTCATGTATTTTAGTTAATATTATTTTATTACATTGTATTAAGACAAAATATGTATTTTATTATAGAATATTATCTGAAATAAATAAATAAATAAATAATATTTTTGAGGCTTTAGACAGGGCAATATTGTCTTACAGGGATTGTAGTGTAGCAGCTGTTCATGGCTGAATTTGGCCATGTCTCTGGGCGAGAGCTGGTACGGTGACATCACTGGCCGGCCTAGACCAACAGCCCGAATGTCATCAGCCCCGGGAATCTTTTTACCGTCCGCAAGAGGAGAGAACGCCCTGGATTTATCTGCACACATGCACAAAAACGTACAAAGATGACTGTCAAACAGATGATTACTGGATAGCAGTCTATGCCACTCTTTTTTGGCGAAGGTGAAAATGACAAAGCTCAAATCATCATCACAACCCCTGCATCAAAAGCAGCAATCTCCAGTGTGAAAACACACAGATAGCAGTTATTCCACTCATCATAAGGCTCATCAACACTGTAAGCTGGAATCTGCGAGCGTAGCGGCATGCAAACACATCTGCGAATCATTCACACTCCCAGAAATCAACACGCTTGATTAGAGTCTGATCTAACAGTGTGTGAGTATGCGCGTGTGGTGTGTAAACCTACGTAATCCATGTAGCAGAGCCTGAAGCCATCTCTCGTTCCACTCCAGCTCTGCAGGGACAGACACACTGCAGCTCATCACATGGCCATGACCCAAGACTCTCTTTCTCTCCAAGTACTCAAAAGGAGCAGTTTTGTGACTTAACTTAGTGCTGAGTGCCCACATTTAATACCACCACAACCATCTTTGCTTAATGAAGTGAAATTTCCCTGTTGAGGACTCCTATTCATGGCGTGTAGTGATACTGAGATAATGAGATAATCCTACCCTTTCCAGAAAAAAAGGACTTTCTCTTCCTGTCCTCATCCATTTAACTTCTTTTTAAAGGGCTTCTCTTTTATTTAAAGTTTAATCAATGACAAACAAATAGGCTTTCAATTATATTTTCATGTTACGGTCGATATTAAAAATCTACACCAATGTGTCTGCACTCTTAAAGAGATGCATTTAAATAAAGAATATACAGAAAAAAAAAGTTTCAAAAAAAGGATAATGCCCAGTCAGTCTAAATATGAATACAAAATAAGAGGATTTTTATTTTTTTCTTTGAAAGAGACCACAGAGTGATACAAGAGACTAGCACAGCTATGGGAATCAGACTTTTTTTGACAGCAGAATGCTGCAACTAATTTTTTAGACTCAAGTGTGCCAAAGAGCAGTGTAACAAATATGAAGTAGTTCCTGATGGACATTATAAAAAATAAGAATAACTTATCTTAGCTCATACTAATATGGTAACAAATATATTGTGCATCCCTAATTTTATGTGTACGGAGAGTAAAGACTAGCAATGTTATTATAAGGTTTAAACGTTACAAAAATATTTTGGTTTTTAATTTCAGTTTAGTTTCAATGGTTTAGTTTTAATGATTCATAAACAGTACAAGTTCATTTAGATCATAATAGAATTAGACTTTTTATGCAAGATTTTATTGAAACTAAACAAGATTTCTGTTTGGGTGGTCACATTAGTAAAATTTTCAATTTTCAATCATGTTCAATAGTGTAGCGATGTATGAAGCACAGCTCACACTTTTAAACCAAGCATTGTTTTTATGGTTAACGTGGCAAATCCGGGTGACTAACTTGAACCCATTAAAGATAGCATTGATTTCTATTGAAACGGCAGGATTTTGCTTGTGAAAACTTGCCAAATAATGTTTAATGTGCACATCAGCCTGTTACTAAGACAGCATTCATTTCAGATCTGCATGTGCCAGGTAACAAGGTGAAATGATGCTGGTGGTTGTTCACTACCTGTCTGTCTAGGTGGTCAGGTCTTGACTGAATACACCATCTTTTGTTACTATATTTACAACCAACGCTCTTCACAGCACTCAAAAATACAACAACCCTACCACTCACATGTGCACAGACACACACATCAGAACTTGCTTAACTGGTGGGGTTGACACAACCGAGGAAAACAATGGTGGTTGAGAAAGCTGAGGAGGGAAACGGACTGAAGGAACAGATGAAAGGATAATGTGGGATAAGGAACATGAGCAGCTTACCCTCTCTCTCTCTGTCAGAGACACCAGGGCTGCGAGTCCTGACCCGTGGGCTACTCGAGTCCCCGACCCCTGGATAATGCTGAGATTTGGTTGGCTGTGGCTGCTGCTGTTTGGCCTCTTGGGAGGATTCATGTGCCATGGTAATCTGCTGCTGGTACAACGCAAGAGCATGGGGCATAGCCTGCTGCTTCCCTAGCAACCCAGGCCGGTTATCTCGTCCTGCTACAGACACCTCTGGCATCTACACACAAAGACAAAATGCTTATTTTATGCTTACTATAAACCATTACACAAGACATGTACATGTTTATAATCTACTTAAATGTTCCATATGAAAAACTAAATTAACAGGAAGAGGAGTCATTAAGAAAAACACAATGTTTACAATATCACAACTATAAGCACATTAACATGACCGCCAAGGGTGTGCAATATTGACGAGGTGGGGGGAAACGGACAATATTTCCCCCTTTAAACTGATGGTAACACTTTATTTTAAGGTGACGTAGTTACACGTTACTACACGTACTTACTATAGTAATAACAGTAAAATATGCATAATTACAAGTAACTAACCCAAAACCAAAATCCAACCATAACTCTATAGTAAGTACATGTAGTTAATTAATATTACTCAGTGCTTATTTGAGTAATTACAATGCAACTACATCACCTTCACCATCAATAAAGTTTTACCAAATTGATGATGATACCAAAGAACGAAGCAGGTGATTGTCTCTATGAATGGGTGATTAAATCATTAACTCACCCGATAAAAAAAATGCTCGGAGACGTGTAATGATTCAGCCGTGGCTTTTTTTGCAACTATTTTCGTTGGCGAAATAGAGCAAAAGCGAATAATATTGCATCTAAAATGTAACTCACAACGTTAACTAGTTTATAAAAACTGCTAGTCAATTATAACAGAGGTAATTTACATGCAAGCTTAAATGGACAGCAACAACCAAACCCATTTGAGCCATGTAGAAGTCAGGGGGAAAAAATACATCCCTTTAAAAACACAGACTAATAAAGAAGAGGGGGAATACGAGGTCCTCTTAAAACACCACATATCAGTTTCCACACCCCTTCTCTCGCCAGAGCTCAGACCGTTCAGTCTTCTGTAAACTCATCATGAGTGTCTGAATAGCTAAGAGCAGAAGTGGAAAACTAGCATCTCATGGGATTAAAAACAGCTTTAGTAACCATGGCAACATGGAGAGAAGATGCTAATCTGTGTAATCTGGCCAGATATGGCTTGTGTTAAAAACCTCATGAAGTTCAAACCACAATTGACTGTCACTGAACATGAATAAAGGCAGGATGAAAAGCAGATGAATGTTGGCATACTCACAATGGGAGGAATGGCGGCCGCTCTCTGCTTGAGCGTTTTGAGGTCCAGCGGTTTCTGAACTGGAGAAGAGATCACTCCATCATGGGCGAAATTCAACAAACTCGGCCTAGGAGACGTCATTGTGTTGAGAGTGAGAAGTGTTATTGCTTAATATGGTTGTGGTTCTCTCTTATTTACTGTCTTTGTAAACAGCCCATTAATGCCACAAAACCACAAACACACACACTTAATCATCATCCCACCACACATAAACAAATATAGACTTTCCACATGCAATCGTATGGAAATGTAAAATGCAAAATACACGAAAGATAGCCAGACAGACACACACACACTTCTCGCTCTGTTATGTTTGGCAAGCTAACAGGGTAATGTTTCCCCTGACTCAGCCAACATATACAGTGTTTGCTGTCATGGAAAAAATAGAGTCCTACAGGACAAATCAACAATCCCAGCCTCCTTAACCACAAAACACATCAGACCCCACCCAAGCAACCAATCAACCCTCACTGCCAAACACACACATTCTCACCTGTTCTTTTCTGAGCTTTCAGTCTCCTCCACCTCATCGGCGCTGCATGTGGCGCTGGAGTCGCTGTCGTGAGCTCCGCTCTTTCCTCCGTGCTCCTTCTTCTTGACCTCTTTCTTGCCTTCCTCCACCTCAAGGGCAGGAGGCTTCTTATCCTCTCCTGCCACCTCCTTACCACCCTCCCCTGGTTCAATCTTCACTTCCTGCTTCAATCCTCCCAGCTCCCCTTCTCCCCTCTCCACTTTTGGCTTCTCATCCGGCCCTGTCTCCACAGATGCCATGTCCTTGTCCGTGGAGGAGGAGGAGGAGGAGGAGGAAGTAGCGTTGGGTGCAGATTTGGGCCGTGCCGAGCCCTCTTCTTTGACCTTACTGTCATCTGAGGAGCGTGGGGAAGGGAGGCTCTCAGTGTCTGAGCTGTTATTGGCTCCACCTGAAAAAAAAAGGTGATGGGAAACGTTGTAAGAGGGCATGACATGGACGGTAGCTGATCTGTTGAGTGTGGTTTGGTGATTGAGTGATTAGTGGCACTTCTGACTGCTTTAAAGTGGTTTCAGTTTGTTTTATCCATGTTAAATCATTTCTCCCATGTCCTGGAATAAAGATCTGATTATGGGCTTGATCAGCCTTTTTTGGTAAAATACACTACCATTCAAATGTTTGTGCAAGGTAAGATTTTTTTTATGCTGACCCATGCTGCATTATTTATTTGACAAAAACAGTAATATTGAGAAATATTATTACAAATTAAAATAACTTATTTATTTTTAGATATTTTTATATTCATGAGATGACAAAGCTGAATTTTCAGCATCATTACTCCAGTCTCCAGTGTCACATGATCCTTCAGAAATCATAATAATATGCTGATTTGGAGCTCAAGAAACAGTACTTATTTATTTTATTATTATTCATTTTATTGTTATTTTCAGGATTTTTTGATAAATAAAAAGTTCAAAAGAACAGCATTTATTTGAAATAGTTTTTATTGTCACTTTTGATCAATTTAATGCAACCTTGCAGAATAAAAAATATTAATTTCTTCCAAACTATTGAACGGTAGTGTGTGATTGTGTGGAATTTTTGTGTATGATGGTAATGACATTTCACTTTTTGGAGAAATAGCTGGATAAACATTTAACAAAAATTAGCTAGCTGTCAATTAACTTAAAGTTTTAGAGAAACTTGTTAGAAAAACTTGATTGTTCTCTAAAATGATTAGCATGACGGAAATGACAGCAGTACATAAATTGTTTACATAAATACAAAATAACGCTTTAAAAAATAAATAAATAATAATAATAATACTGAAGTCCAAATATAAGTCCAAAATAATGAAACTCTGACAAATGTAACATTTAACAATATGAAACATTTTTAAAATCATCCTTTGGCACAAAAGCTCCTAAACGAAAGAATCACTCTTATCTAAATCTAACATGTTCTTTGTCAAATCAAAAAGTAAACATAACTAGTAAATACACAGCAGAGGATTATGATAAGCCTCATTTTCCCACTGGCATAACAAACCCCAGCCGTTGAGTGTGCTCTCCCAGCTGGAAGTAATTACACAATAACCATAACATAATAAGCACTTCCCTTGCTGGCTTTCTTTCACAAGCTTTGACCTGATAAATGTGGCTTTATGAAAGCTTACGAAAGCCATTTATCGGCAAGCCACACCTGATTGCCAAACACACAGGACAAAACACTCATTTCATAGCTGCCTGGCGGACGTGTGGAAGTACAGCTCCAAAACTACATCCACAGCACGACACACACTTTGACAGCAAGACCAAAATGCAGCTCCCCTGAAAAAGCAATCCATGTTTGTGCAGAGTGTCGCCTCTTTCTCAGAACTTAACAAAAGTAGGTCAGGGTTCCATCACGGGTGAGGTCATAGGTGAGTCTCGGCCACGTGTTCCTGATATTCTGAGAAAAGCACGAGCTGCTGTGGGATTTCCTGGCAACCGCAAAACCTCAGAGGTGTTTCATTGTGACTCGTTTCATAGCTATGTCTGATAAAAAATTACTGAACTGCTAATTTGTTTCTCAGATGTTACCACTGATTTTCATTACTTCCATTAAACAGTCAATGAGTAATGTGCAACAAATGACTCTGTTTGAATGGAAATTAATCATTTTAAAAGTTACTGCATGATGTGGCGGTGTGAGTCTCAAGTGTTTGTGTGTGTACGCACCCTCTCCATCCTCCTGAGCCTCTTCTTCATTGCCGCTGACTCCCGATCCCTCCATCTCCTCTTCCTCTGCAGCAGATGGAGCGCTGGCCTCCTCGTTCTGAAGAGCTTTACCTTTACGCCTGGCTTTACGCTCTCTCTCCTACAAAAAAAAAACAACAACCACAACATGAAACCAATACTACTCACAATTATAAATAATTAATCCCACGCTCTCTAGGAAACGTGTCTGTAAAAGAAACTGACCGATTTTATTTTATGCTGTTGCAGAATCTCATCCAGTTTCTGTCTCTTCTTGTAGTTGAAGTAGAAGTTCTTGCACTGGGAGACGGTTTTGGAGCCCACCATCTTGGCAATGGCGGACCAGTTTCGACCATACTGGAGCAGACCTATGGAGTGAAAGTAAGAGAAGGAACATTCTCACTTTACTAATGCAAAAAAAAAAAAAGGAAACAGAGATATGAGTGATAGGCCTATCATCATAGTTATTTCTTTGCATGAGAAACCATGTCACTAACTGCATGACGCAACTAAAACATTTCTCATTTTATTGATACATAGAATGGGAAATGAGGAGGAGAAAAAAAACCTCTAAAACTGTGTAAAATAACTGGCAAATTTAGTAATTAAACTACAGTTCAAAAGACTGTGATCAGAAAGAAATTAATACTTTGGTCCCACTTTATATTAAGTGGCTTTAAGTACTATGTACTTCAATGTACTTACATTGAAATGAATAATTTGATATAATGTACTTATTGTGTAACTACATGTTTTTACATTGTACTTACATTTTAAAAATTCCTGCATGTAATTACAGCTGTAATTAATTTATGTAATTACATTTGTAATTACACAGTTGACCCTTCCCTTACACCTTAAACCTACCCAATCCACCACACCTGTCCCTAACCTTACCCGTATCACACCTCAATAGCAGCAAAAGTGTTTAACAATACAACATGAACACAATAAGTACATTGTACTTATTTTTTGATGTAAGTACATAGTACTTAACGCCACTTAATATAAAGTGGGACCAATACTTTTATTATGCAAAGATGCATTAAATTGATCTAAATTGACAGTAAAGGCATTTATAATGTTCCAAATATTTAAAAAATAAGAAATATTTCTTGTGCACCAAAGCAACATACAGTATTAGAATGATTTCTGAAGGATCAAGTGGCACTGAAGACTGGAGTAATGATGCTGAAAAATCAAGCTTTGCCATCACAGGAATAAATGACATTTTAAAATATGGTTCAAATAGAAAATGTAGCCTTTGTTATCATAAGAGACTTCTTTCAAACACATTTTTAAAACAATCTTACTGACCCCAATCTTTTGAACAGCAGTGTATGTGTACTGTAGGTCTCACTTATTTTTCCCTACCTGGTGTCCCACTAAGTCTTATTCACTCAAAATAGGGCAGCACCAAGGCTGTTACAGTTTAAATAAGATTTATATTGCACACTGCGGAACAGACAATATCTTTCAACACTAACAAACAAAATCCTTGTGTGCCAGTTACGGAAGCCTCAAGTGTTCCCATCCGGCCAGCCTTGCGTCGTCATTAAGGAAAACCTCAATAAAAGGTCAAAGATCATTTGCTGCAGCTTGCCGTCTGAAGAAGGAAAGTGGGGCAGCAACCAGACATGAACTGTTCTCAATCATTTAACACCACGCTAACGCTCAGCAGACACCAGCCAAGTCGTAGTGTGCTGTTTAGCTTCACATTAGGAACCTATCTTGTCCAGTCTAAATAGTTGCTTTGATTTATATCGCTAGTGACCACAATAAAGCACTGCTGCCCTCCACATCAAAGCTACAATTTAGCTTGGACAGGGATAGAGAGAAAATGAGATGGAGAGATAAAATGAAGAGTGTAAGTGCATTGAGCTCAATAAAAAAATGCCCTTGGTAACAAACAAACAAACAAAGCAAAGCAAGACATCACTTGAAGTCTGATTTGTTATCCTCACCATCTCTGATCCTTGTTTCGGTCTCTGTTTATTCCTCAAACTTCCAGTTGTTTGTCAGAAACACACGCACATCCTAATCTATGTAACATGGCAAACACCCACTGACAGTGCAAAGACTGTTTAAATAAAGCCTGCTTAGCAATTCTTACACACACAATCACCGAGAAGTACTTTTACATGGCAGGTCAAAAGTCAAGGAAACTCTATTATTGCCCAATCCAACAAATGGCAAAGTTGCAGTTAAATCCAGTGAAAGCCCAATCAACTTCCTGAAATGCAGTTTTCATCCATCTTCAATTTCAAAACACTGGATTTTTTATTCACTACACAATCCAGACCTCCAAATATAAGAGTACTCCAATAGGACGATGCTGTCCAATCAGCTTTGGTAATTCAAGAGCATGTGCCAATGCTGCATCCAATCAAAATCCTCAGCACTGGCCCACTGTGGATCGTCCAATCAGGGAGTTGCATAAAGAAAATATGCGGTCCACTGGTCCACTCTTCTCTATCGCCCCATCTGTCTTTTCATTTCGCCCACATGATCTCCATAGAAATGCACAGCAGAGGCTCTTGGAGCTCCAGTACAGCGTGAGGAAGAGCAAGAATTAAGAGAGAGAAAAAGGGAGTGGTGTTTGGGAGGGAAATGAGCTCCCCATTCCTCCTCTGATAGTTGTGCTGTCGTTTCTCTGATTCTCTCTAAATGCAGCAGCCCTTCTCTTTTTCCTCTCTCTCTCTCTCTCTCTCTCGCTTTCTCTCTCTGTCTATTTATCAAACTCACATGCTTTCTCTCGCCAGCCCTCTCTCTTTCTGTCTCAAGGCCACAGTTTTTTTCCACTCCTCTTCACTGGCTGCCGCTTGGCTGGACTTTAACAGCAAAGTGAAGCTGAGATGCAGTGACTCCACCTCCCTAATGCCCGTCCTCCCTCCCTCTCTCCCTCCCACCCTCCCTCCACAACCTCATTTGATCTCTTCTATCATTCTGTCTCTTCTATGCTCTCTAATGCATATTATCTGCGCCAAAACGCTTCTACGCTCTCTAATGCATATTATCTGCGCCAAAACGCATCTATGCTCAAACACTAAAGCAAACAGACAATAAGACCAATAGATTGTGTCAGGAATAGAGAGAAAGGGATAGAGATGTGAGAGGTTTGATGTTGATATCATGAGAAAGCAGAGGGAAAGCAATTCCTCCTAACTGACCTGCTTTTCTTCTTCAATGTGACCTCTACACACAGTCCTTAACAACAGTGTGTGTGTGAGAGAGAGAGAGAGAGAGAGAGAGAGAGAGAGAGAAACAGGGAGGCTTGCCAAATCCTCTAATTCGTGCCAACCCACAATTCAGCCACTTCCTTTCTCTCTGTACTCCAACAACCGAATCTAACCACTCACTCAAAGCTACAGAGAGAAAGAAACTGAAAGACGGATAGAAAGACGGTAAGAGACAGATAAAAAAGAAAGACAAACATAAGACAGAGATATAAATAAAGAGAGAAAGAGAAAGACAGACAAAGAGAGAAGACAGAAATAATATGTATGTATGTATGTATATATAGAAAAGAAAGGAAGACTGACAGAGAGAGAAAGAGACTGACAGTGATGTCAGAATGACAGTGACCGACAGACAAGAAACACAAATAGAGGGAAAGACAGACAGGAATAAAGACAGAGAGAGACTGAATGAACGGAATGAGAAGAGAGAAAAACTGAAATACAGATGGATAAAAAGACAAACCCAGCATAAGACACAGGAATAAAGACAGAGAAAGAGAGAGAGACAAATAAACATAGAAAGGAAAACAGAAAAATAGAGCCAGGCTGACGGACGAAAGAAAGAAAGTTAAAATCGATTCCCTATTTTCGTTTTCGAAACTTGCGTTGGTTGGTCCGATCGATTGTGCAATCAATTTTCGTACGTAAAGTGACAGCCCTAATACATAGGCCGCTATCCTGCTATGAAGTGCCCTCACAGCCACATTCACACTTACTTCCCCTTATTTACTCAGAGACGTGCACACAAGCGAGGCCACCCTGCCTTTAAAAGGCCGTGCCAGCGCGCATTAGTCACAGAGAAGAGCTGCTCTCTCTCTGTGCAGGAATGTAGCGAGACAGCCAGGTGCCATTAACATATATTACTGTTGTCTCTCTCTTTCTCACTTTAAAAATGATCACGGATAAACACATTAGCACAGAGAGCTGTAAGCTGCTTTATAAAGGACAGACGGGGTATCTGACTGGCATTAAAAGGGTCAAGGGGTGAGGAGTGGCAGGATATTTGGGGACAGACTAGAAGATAAAGCGGGTACACTGACGTTAAAAATAACAGCAACACTCTGGTGGGAAAGAGACTTTGATGGTGTTAATGAGAGACATGTTAATGACTGTGAATATGAGACTATGTTAATGAGAGACACATCGAATCCATTTATAATAAAAATGCAAAAAAATGTGGGGAAAATGAATGAATGAATGAATGAATGAATGAATAAATTATGTAAATGAAGTGTTATTCAATATATTCGAAAAATAGGGTTCTTACACCAAAATAATTTATTTACATATTTAAAAGAACAACTAAATACATAAAGAAGAAATTAATTAGTAATTAAATAATTAAAAGAATAAACATGGTTCTTACACAAAATCATTTAAATATATGAATGAATAAATTAATAATAATATATACATAATACATAAATTAAGGAATGAATGAGTAAATTAATAAAAATTATATTTATTTATTTAATTAAATAAATAGGGTTCTTGCTTTAAAAACATTTAAATGTTTATAAATGAAGGACAGAGCGCTCTTAAAAAAAAAAGTGAATATCTGTAAAATGTAAATCAGATTCAGATTCTACATTACATAAATTAATACTTGTTGGCATGAAGGCAAGGACAAGTTCTTGTGATTGTAAACAACAAATCTGATTTGGCTCAGGGGACTTTATCATTAATGAAGTGTTATTAAGTTACAGGTCTTGTAAGCCAGAGCAGCGTAAGGCAGGCGGCCCGATGGATCAGATATGTGCCGGTGCCAGAGAAACACAGAGCCGTTAACAGAGTGACGTGGAAGTAGCTCATCTGAAGTAGGTCAGCGGAGCGGCCGTTTAACACACTAACAGTCTACATTACAGTCCAAACACGAACAAGAGAAGATTAGACCTTTGCTCTTTACTCAAGCTTTCTGTCCTTTTCCCTCAAATACAATCCCTCATGAAGACGTTTCAAGGTCCAGTAACGAAGCTCTGTTTGTTAAACCATGAGTAAATGAAAGCAGAAGATCTGAACAACCAGCTGTCATGTAAAGACACAGTACCCACATTTAGACACATTATTATGTGTATCACTGAGTGGATGTGTGTGAAATGAGGCCAAGGGCACAGCGTGTGATTTAATGCTCATGTAAATGTTTATGGAGTTGCTAGGCTGAGTGTTACATGTCTTATCAGGCAGAGTTACATCTAGTTAATTTGACACAGGGAAATCCTAACCGTCAACATCCTATGAAGACAAACAGAAAGCCCATTATGACCTTTTCTAACTTAATTGTATGTGCACAAATGGATCCATCCAGTGGGCAAGTTGTCTATTCAATAAACACATTGGTGACAAAATACACAAACACACAAAATAAGTACTGACCTTTCTTTGCCGTCTCCATCTCCTCTTCAGTCCAGCGAGAGCTTTCGTTCATCTCCAGGTTTGCTAAAATACAAAGAAGAAAAAATCTTTATAAGGCAAGTCAGCAACCATCTTGGTAACAACCTGAGCAGCTATTTTCTGTTTTCTAATTTCTAAGCACAGGTACCATCTAATTAAATGAGTAGAGATTAAAAACTACAAAACTGTTTCTTATGTTTCGATAATATATTTCAATCAACAACATTTAACAAATCTGAAAATAAAAATAAATAAAGAAAATAAAGAATTCAAACTCGAAGTGAAGCGACATATTGAAATGACTCAAGCTCTTGTGATGGACATTAGTAAAGGCCAAGGGCTGGCACAGGCCAAGTTTAGACCCTCACGCTGAAGTACAGGGCACCTTTTTAATATTTTTAACTGAAACACAATCAGCGAAAGTTCAAGAACACTCTTAGCTAAGCTAGATGAAGCCACTGATCTCTAAAAAAGTGAGGGGACAGATGTTTTCTATTTAAAAAACAAAGTATCTGTACAGAATTTCATTATTAGGATCATTACTGTTCTGTTAATATTGCTGTTAAAATGTCCTCACAATTTGGGGAAAATGGAAAAGTGAAGTTATAAAACTAAAATGGGACCATGTTGTACGATAAAAAGGTCGTGCACGGTTAATTTGCAGAGAACAAAACAAAGAACTCATTTGAACACGTGACCTCAGAGACCGACTGAAAGTGTCAGCGGTATGTGAGTGTGTTTGCTAACCTAGCTCACTGCTGAGAGGTGAAGTGTTCTCTTCCTGCTCGTTGGTCATAGAGCGAGTGACTCGTCCTTTCCGGTGTCCGCGGCTGTTTGCGGTGCGACGGCCTTTAACGGCTACAGGAGGCTCCTTCTCCTCCCCGTCCTCACCAGAGGTGTCATCTCTGCAAGAACAGAAAAAAAAAATCATTATCAAAGTCACATCCTACGTTTTGCTGATGCAGTAATCACATTGTTCATTTCATAATCTGCTCATTGATTTCCCCCCAAAATTGAATAAATATATTAAATATAAAAAATATATATAAATAACATAATATATACAGGGCTCAACATTAAGCCTTGTTGTGTGCTCGGTCATTCACTTGTTCAAGTAAAAAAGGAAATAATTGTTTGTTTTTTTGTGGAATAAATGTAATTTATTTTAAAGCAATATTCTCATCAGTGTTCTATCAGCTCTTACTTAAATCAGCATATTTGTTATATTTGCCCACTTAAATTGATTTCCAAGGCATTTTTTTTTACTTTATAAAGAGCAATATTCCCTAACCTTATTAAATGTATGCGTCACCGATTCATTGAAATGGCTGATTCATTCAAGTCTTTAAGAATGGGTCAGTAAATCATTGACTCACCCGATTCGTTAAAAAACACTGAATCATTCCATAGATCTTATTCACAGCAGCGCCATCTTTGATTTTTAATGGGAATGAAAGCGAGGCTGTGAGGGACAGACATGCATCTCTTCAATGGGCTGTACTGTTATTTAATGTGTTTTTGGATTGTTCTGCTCATGAAACACTGGAAAAATATCTTTCCAAGAAATTTCAGTTGACAAAGAACCCCCGAAAATATAAGCTGTGGAAAATTTTAAGTAATCTAGGAGCTTTATACAGCTTTTTACAGCGGATGCCATTGGAAACACGGCAAGTTTATCCCTCACAGCCTCACTTTCATACCTGTCATGGCGCTGCTCTGAATAAGGTCTATAACGCCTTATGTGCTATAACGCCTGCTGTGTGTTGCTCGGACACGCACAACAGTTCTGCTGTGGCTTTGTTTGGAACTATTTTAATTTGCGAAATGGAGCAAAAATAGTCAATTGTGTCTAAAATGTAAGTTACTTAATATTAACCACTGGTTTATTGAAATGGCATTTGCAATCGTGCGGATATTCTGGAAAACAGCACTCTTGGTAGTGTGAAGTTGCTTATAACTATAACTATATTATGTTATACATATCAATTTTTTTTTACCACAGTATGTTTCTATAAGCTACTGTGAGTTTCCTTGCGTGTGCTGTTGAGCTCACTTGTTTTGATTTCTCGACGAGATCTCTAACAAACAGGCTGCGTGAGCCTCAACTGGCTTGACCATGTCCACTTTCTATCTCCATTTACACTAAATGCAATAAAATCAGAATCATTCTCGCTGAAAATTCTGTGGTGCTTCCCTAGTTTTTGTTAATAAGGCAACTTGAGTCAGAGCCGATAGCCTCATGGGCAGTGCTCCGACATATAGTGCAACTTCACCTCCGGAGACCAATTCCCGGCTCGAGGTCCTTTGCCGATCCCATACCTCTCTCTCTATACCCCGTGCTTTCCTTTCTAATCTCAACCCTTTCCTATCCAATAAAGCCATAATAAAAAGGCCAAAAATTATGAATTAATAAATAATAAATAATTTGCAGTTATGGGTCTCAGTCCAAATTCTGAGCACCCCCAATAGAAAAATGACACACATACATGCAAACATATGAACACACTATGCAAATTTTGTCTCTCTACCAAGTTCATCCCACCTTCAGGAAGTGGTTGTGGGATGAGCAGACCCTCATTTATCTTACCTGCACATTATCCATCTTGCAGATACAGTACTAAATTTAGGAGCAGCAGCTGTGCCCGCAGGTTGAGAATCATGGGGGAAAAGTCAGAGAAAGGCACAGACTCGGCTTAATGTACTCCTTTAATGTATAGCTAGCGTCCTGCGGTGCATACTGAGGGCTGTGTATTCGGGCCAGTGCTAATGTGCTCTAATCACACCGTACAGCACTGCTGACTGCACAGGTTTAGTTTAGAATAATACACGGTTACCTGTACTTCCCTGGTGTATTTTAATATAGGTTGTGCACCTGTGAATGAACTAGCATTCAGAAACAGCTTATAAAATTAGGCTGAAATGATACAGAACCTGCATCTGTACATAGCCATTGTTCTGTGGAAACTAGAATGCTGTGTTACCAAAAGTACCAGTCGATTACATTGTTACTATTAATTAGTGATCGACCGATGTATCGGTTTACCGATATTTTTCCCGATATTTAAGCATTTTCCCATAATCGGGTATCGGTTTTGTAATATCGGATTCGCCGATATACGGCGCCATCTTGTGGCCGTTTTGAGAATTCCGCCATTGCAGCCCGCGTCTGAGGAGATCAGTCAACAACAACTCTGTGCACAGGTAAAACATATGTTCTGCTTGCTTTGCTTTAATTATTCAACTTTATTAAACATAACAGACATGCAGAAATGAGATTTGAGACATGAATGCCTGATATAGGCTAGTTTATTTATGCAGCTTGGCTCTAAAAAATTGAGACGAACTCATGGAGTCACGTAGCGAAATCTGTCATGTCCTGCCCCAATAAAGACGTAAATTTACATGGATTAAATAAAACAGACATGAATGAGTGCATGTTGAAAATAAAAGCGCTGAATTTAATTCTCTATCTGTTGTATTTGCTCACCATTAGTTTCGAGAAAAAAAGTTCGTTCATATTGCTGAGCACTCACTGGGTTGATGACCAGGGGTGCGTTTCCCGAAAGCATCGTTGGCCAACTATGGTCGCAAGTTCATCGCAATGTCCATTGAACTCTATTGGTAACGACGGAACTTGCGACCATAGTTGGCCAACGATGCTTTCGGGAAACCCACCCCAGGAATGCTCAAGCACGGCCACTGAATGAAACTTTTGACAAGATTATCTTGTTTAAACATCCTAGATTATATTATCATTTACTACATAGCAATTATTTCGCTAATACACATCTAAATATACCGCTTTGTGGAAATTAATTATTTATTATGTCCACGCGCGATCGCGGTTGAGTAGTTCTGTGTAAAATAAATGCATAGATAAACATCACTTTGTCAGTTGGCATTTCATGATCTAGATTCAATCTAGATCATGAAATGCCTTACTGACAAAGTGCTGTTTATATAGTCTCGAAAAAAAAAAAAGTTTGTTCATATTGCTGCGCATCTGGGTTGATGACCAGGAATGCTCAAGCACGGCTACTGCATGAAACTTTTGACAAGATTATCTCGTTTAAACACCATAAATTGTATTATCATTTACTACATAACCATTATTTCGCTAATACAAATCTAAATAAATACCTCTGTGGAAATTAATTATTTATTATCTCCACGCGCGATCGCGGTTGAGTAGCCTAAGTTATAGTTCTGTGTAAATGCATAGATAAACAGCACTTTGTCAGAAAGGATTTCATTAATAACATACTAGTTGGAAAATGCAAATATGCTGTTTTGTTTGTTACTTTCCTGACAATGTTATATTCCAGCTAATATTATTCAGTGAATTAATATTACCCAGTGAATTATTCCTCACTCTTTAAACCTATTAAACGGCACATAAACCTTCTAAAACTGTTTAAAATAAATTACATTTCAATACAAAATACAATACAAAAAATACCTCCAACATGTGGAACTTAAAGATACATCACTCAACTATTTTTGAATATATGTTAGAATAATTTTTGTGCTTTATTTTTTACCTCATCAAAGCTTTTATTTTTAAACAAAGACACTTAGTAACAGTGCACTTTATTTTTTGGACTCAGACCCCTCTATTTATTTGTGTATAAATATAAAGTTTTTTTATGTATGCAAGGAGGGAGTGATTGTTATAAATAAAATTGTTTGTTCAGTTCATTTGTGTTGTAATAACTGTCAAAAACAGAAGTATAACAGTAAATAAATATCGGTTCTGCATATCGGTAATCGGCACATTAAACATGCAAATAATCGGTATCGGTATCGGTTATAAAAAATCAATATCGGTCGATCACTACTATTAATCAAACAACTCAACCATGAATTTTTATTTATTACTCTAAAACGTATTAAATTTAAATAGATCTTAATATATATATATATATATATATATATATATATATATATATATATATATATATATATATATATATATATATATATATATATATCAAGTCCACAGTTGTAACAGCTGTGTCAAGACCACAGTCTGTGACACGCAAACACCTCAAAAGAGCTCTGAATCAGAGGACTTTAGCACCAGCGTTGAGTGGCAAGTCAGCAGAATGCTTTTTCCACCTGCCGGTTATGTAACTGTGCCTTCTCTGTTTAAGCTGAATCACAGAGAAAAACAAGCTGTAAGGCCACAAGTTCAAAGGATTCGATGAGAGAAAACGCAAGGAGAAAAAAAAAAACAGCTGACAGACTGATGTGAGATGAGAGGAAAAGAAAACGAGTAAAAGAGAGAAAGATACTCACTTCATGCCATCCTCTTTTTCCTCTCCTTCTGCTTTTTCCTCCTCGCGTTCTCCCTCCTTCTCTTTCTCTTTCTCTTTCTCTTTTTCTTCTTTCTCCTC
This sequence comes from Squalius cephalus, assembly GCF_949319135.1. Lineage (NCBI taxonomy): Eukaryota > Metazoa > Chordata > Actinopteri > Cypriniformes > Leuciscidae > Squalius > Squalius cephalus. The sequence goes on along the minus strand of NC_137137.1, from coordinate 19,908,159 downwards.
CTGGTTGTTGCGGTTCACCTGTTGCTGTGTCTGTTGGTTATTCTGTAAGCACAGCCAATCAACCATAAATAAAAAAAAGCATAAAAAACATTGCTTCCTCTCAAAAAAACCTAAAAACATAATTCTCCTATTTGCAGGCATAAATGAACATAACATCCTGATTATATAGAAAATGTCCATTTCAAGCTCAACTTTATCTAAGATGCCCAAAAAGCTGTCTAGAACCAGGACGTCCTTTATAAGCACAGTGAGGAAAAAACACCCAGAGGAAGTGGTGCCCCTATCACCCAGGTCTCACTTCTATGTATCTGGGTTTTCCTTCACATAAGAATTTCATTTTGAGTTATGAGGCCCAATAAACCATCTATTTTTGTCAGGAGAGAATTTGCTCCACTATGGCTAGTGCGAAAGGGAAAAATGGATGACAGAAGGATGAAGGGGGAGGGGGACAGAGACAGAATCTGAGGGGACCGAGGACAGAGAGATCAATGAGTGATTAAGAGTGCAGGAAATTTAGTGCAAATTCAGTTTTTCCAAGTAAATATAATATATTCCATGTAGGCTCTGAATTAATAATGAAGTCATGAAAACTGCATGCACAATAATAACACAAGATTGAAAAACAGTTTAGAGTAGTTTTCGATGGAGTTTAGCATGTCGACATTTCAAGTCTTATACTTCTTGTTGGGGTCCTGATTCGCAACATTTTTAATGAACTCCAAGAGTGCATAAAAATGGCAAGACTCAATAATTGGTGACTATTTCGTATCTTAGACTAGCTTCTGTTTTTAATATGCATGTTATTATTTCATTATTAGTATATATTTTTCTTAAAATACATTTATATATTAATCTTTATCTTAATAATACAGATAAATTACATATAAATACTGACACCAAACTTCTGAAAAGTTTATACATTTCTGTATTTCACATGATGAGTATTGCCACACTATATTATAGTTTCCACATTTTACTTTTAATCTGAATAGACCATTTTGAGAAATATAACAGATAAAACTGAATGGGCTTTTTCCAGTACAATTAGATGTCAAGTCAGTTGCCCACATCCCTCATTACAGTGCTGCATGCACACACACTCAGTTATTCATGCACAGTTAAACACACATATACAGATGCACTCACCCATACTGTAACTTGCTTTCTGTTTTTCTGTCTCCCTTTTGTTCATGCTCTCTCTCACCCATCAGGCTCATCCCGCTATATCCCTCGCTTTCTGTGTTTGTGGCACTGGCTGAGAGCATTTTAATGCGAGCCCATTAAGATCAGGCAATATTTAATGACCTGAGCAGAACTGCTCCGGCAGCAGAAGACCAGTAAAACAAATGTGTTTGGTCTGTGGGCTCATTATTCTATCAGCTTTTATTGAGCCTGCTATTATTGCAGGCAACACACACACAGGGAGAGCTCTCTTTCTAACAATTTCATCTTCTGCTCTCTCTCTCTAAACCAAAACACAAACATTCATACATTCACGACGCAACAGTGCCGTGACTCTGTGTGCGTGATCTCTCTCTCACACACGTACAGAAATTAATGAGTGTGTTTTAGATCAGGAGAGAATCACGGCGGACTCCAACAGGGCAGAGAGCTGGATAATTACCTCATGTGGTTTGAGCTCACTTTGAGGTGTGCGCCTGTGATATTTTTAATAACGATTCATTTTTAATAACACAAACTCATTAAAAAGACAAGCCAAATTCACACTGCCACTATAATCATGACTAGAGGTCGACCGATTAATCGGTTTTGCCAATATATCGGTACCGATAGTTGATTGGTGGAACTATCGGTATCGGTAAAAATCCACATCGATAGTTTTTCTGGGTTGCATCCGTTGCTGAAGCGGCTGAGAAGAGTGTGCTGTACACAGTATCAGAGCGCTGAGAAGAGACTGCTGGCATTATACAGAATGAGAGCGGCCTCTAGAGGACAAATAAAACTATCACTGGCGACTCGTGTTGTTTATTGTAACGCGTGAGGCTGCACGCCTGCACGGAGAGAACACACTGCACGGAGAGCGCTGACACTTCAGATGTGCATATAAAACACTGACAGCGAAATGGTATGAATACAGAACACTCCAGTCCATGTTGCCATATCCTTATAAAGTAATTAATTTGTTGACTAGATGCTGCATTAGCAGAGAAAGAACAGAAGTATGTTTGCCGTCGAGGCTGTGAGGACTCTAACATTAGTACCTCAAGCGGTTAAAACAATGTGACAAAAACACACGCAAACCTGATCCAAATGTTTTATGTCGCAATTGTTACCATCTATTTGCATTAGTTTATATCCAGCTGGCCACTTTTATGCATTCATTAGCTGAGGAAGTTGCATATTTAAAGCTAGTAACTTTAAGCATATTTAAAGTTGCATATTTAAACACATCACAACATTGATATATGTTCATGCAGCCGACACAAACAATTTTGTTTAAATTATTTTTTGATTAAATCATTTTTTATCATTGCAATACATTGTTATTTTGATTAGATAATCATCAAGTGTTCTAATATAGAAGCAAATTAAGTGAGAGACTATACATGGTAATATTCATTTATGTAATTTTAATGCTCTAGCCTTTGCAGATATTTAAAGATGTCCAAAGATAAGCATAGCAGACTCTTTAGATTTATATGAAATGGTTTACAACACTTTACAATAAGATTACATTTTTAGCATTAACTAAGGATAATGCATGTTGTAGTATTGTTCATTATTAGTTTGTTAATTTCAACATTTACTAATACATTCTAAATTGAGTTTTAATTTTAATTGTATCTGTTAACCTTAGTTAATGTACTATGAACTAACATGAATGATCAAGGTACAATTGTATTGCTCAAATAATAATACATGCAGTAAAAATGTATATTGCATAATGCAAATAGTTCATGAAAGCTAGCTAATACATCCTTGTTAACAAATGGGACTTGCAAAGTGTTACCTATGAAATTTATGTATGTTTCTAGGTTATAGCTAAAGAAACCTGTAATATTTTAATGTTTAAATTATTTTCTGTAGAATTCATTCGGTAGAACTTCTCATTTTAATATATTAATTTTAATATATGACAAGCTGAGCCATATCACATTAATTATCGCAGGCGATACATCCGCGATATTAATGCGATATGGCTCAGCTTGTCAGTTAACTACGGCTCTTTGTAGTGAATGCCGCTCCATCTGAAAGCAGGTGATGGCGATTTACTACTAATCAAGGAACCGGCTTTACTGACGAGATGCGCCTAACAATGTCATGCGATATATCGCCCAGCCCTAATTCATTTATATATATTTATTTAATTTAGCACATTTTAGTTCAGCACTGTTTTACTTGGAGTGTTATGTTTGTTTTTAATACAGTATTCATTTTAAAAATATTGGTTGATCGATCGGTTATCGGCACTTACGGTCAAACCTAGTTATCGGTATCGGTAAAATCCACTTAAAATCCATCGGTCGACCTCTAATCATGACGTAAATGCTGTAAATGAGTGGACAGAACCACAAGCAAATAAACAATGTTTATACTATTTAATATAACATAATACCATAGACAACATCCTTGAGGTTTTCAGTGCTTATTCTGCATTCCATTAAATTCGTAAAGTCGTAATTCCAGCTTTCTACTTGGCAATAGCACAACACTTGATGTGGGACTTTTAATTTGAACACATGAACCTGCAGAAGTCTACAATTGATTTTGCAAAGATGCTGGTATATGACATCATGCAAAATAGCGGTGCTTTAAGCTAAAACATATTAACGTTTCAAAGTTGAAACAGTACACAATAATAAACCTCTTTACAATGTATAAAATAATGATCTTCTCTGTTGATAGTCAACCTCAAAAACAAATACTAGCATTGGTGGTTTGCTTCTTTAAACAACTTTGAATGAAACGCCGCATTAAAGTGTTAAAGTGCAGGATGGGAGATGCAGTCTCAAGCTTACCTGGCTCCTGCCTCGGCGACGGTAGTTCCTGCGAACGATGTTCTTGTAGTTCTCATTCTTCTTAGTCAGATAGTAGAACAGGACACACTCAGCCACCGTCTGTGAGCAGACACACACAAACACAAACCTTACTCGTTCTGCTCATACTCTCAGTTCATATTCATGCAGTGCACACAGCCTGCAGTGCAAACAATGAGATGAAGAGGATGGTATTAATAAAGACGCAGGTGTACCTTTCTCTCCAGAAAGGAGGCTATCAGGCCAAAGTTTTTTGGGTGCTGGATAAACCTGCAGTGGGGGAGAGGAAGAGCTGTGATACAGAGCAAACACAACCTTCAAATGCTATATTTAACCATTTCATTATTTGAATGACTTTCGTGACTAGGTGGATTCGTCTGGTAAAGTTCCTCATCCACTCAGTAAAAGTCATGCTTAAGAACTAGACTAGATCTCTCTCTCACTTCCTTCTGTTGCTGACCTCTGCATCATGACCCAGTGCTTTACAGAGCCCCTCCGCTGCCACATTAAAATCAAATTCGGTGCAGATTGGTAGTGATGAACTGAAGTTAAAATCTATCTGCAAAAATGTCCACATCATCACATCCCTACAATGTCAAGTCAAACTTGAACTATAAGTGATGTATATGTTTGTTTGTTTGTTTGTTTTGTTTTTTTGCAGAGGTGGTGTAGATGTGGTCACATTTACAATTGTTCAGCAAATTTTCAATAAGAATACACAAATTTTCTGGGCAACATTTCCCCACACAGATTTCGCAACTCTTTCAAGTTTGTCATGCGAATTTGCCATGTTGACTAACAGATTTATTAGTCATACTAATCATATGGGCTACTGTTATAGTGCTTTTATAGCACTTCTTTGTCCTTTTTTAAGCTTTCAAAATGAAGGACAGCTCATGGCCACTAAAACTCTATTCCATGTTTATTTCAGTTGCATGATATTTTGAGCTGGCCCATAGATGACTGGAGAAGTCTGCTCAAGTAGTCGTGCTTACTTCAGCATCAGCACAGATTTCAGTTGTTCAGGGTTTTTTTTTAACTAGCACTGCATCTCGAACAAACACGACCACATGCACAAAAACTGCTGAGCTTTTGAAAGCTCTTGCTGGTCCTACAAGCTGATGCATCTTAGTACAGATTTTACAACTCCTCATTCATTCATGCAAAGTCAACATGCACATCCACACAATGAGCGCAGAACGTACTTCTCACGAAAAGTGTCCTTCTCCTGTTCGCTCCACATGTTCATGACCTGTCTATCTTTGTAGACCTTCATGGGATCGTCCATCAGCCCGTTCATGTTGATGAACTTTATCCTCTGCTGTTCGGCATCAAACAACATGGGAGGAATGACGGCTAACTGACGCATCTGCTTCTCTGAGTTCTGCAGAAAGAGAAAGAAAGGCAAAGAAAAATAAATATGTAAAAAGACACAGTCATTTCACAAGCAAAGTCAGAAACAAGCAAATATGTGGACACTGAATCTGTGTCTGAGTTTAGGAAGTAGATCAGCCACAAAACCTTCCTTGTTGTGCAAGAGACCTTGAGTTTTAAAGTCACTTTGATATTTGTGCACTTTCCAGACAGGCACACATACATTTTATTTTCAAGAGTATGCTTATCTGTTGTGTGTAACAGCATTTCCTATAGAATCGTTTGCAGCCCCTGAGTGTATACAATACTGTTTAAGAAACATACATACACTACCGTTCAAAAGTTTGGGGTTGGTAAGATTTTTTTAATGTTTTTGAAAGAAGTCTCTTATGCTCACCAAGGCTGAGGATTCCTGAAAGTTCAAAAGAACAGCATTTATTTGAAATAGAAATCTTTTGTAACATTATAAATGTCTTTACTGTCACTTTTGATCAACTAAATGTGTATTTGGTAAATAAAACTTCTTGTTTTTTTAATTACCATTCTAAACTTTTGAATGGTATAAGATTTGATTTATTGATTCATATTTCAATAGATATTTTTTAACAAAACGTATCTCATCAAATTCAGACTGCAAGCTAACTGGTGTGTAAAGCTAACTATGGTAAAGTGTAATCTTCAGCTGTGGTACTGTAGATTTGACACTGAAAAGCAGTGCAGGAAACACTATGTGTTTATCAAAGTTGCACTCCTACCTCTTGCTCTGAAATGCCATCGATGATCTCAGAAACCTCATGTTCGCTGCGGGCCCCTGAGGCCAGACCTCCACCTCGCTGAGCCACCCTACTGTAGAAAAACGCACAAATACAGACGTTAACACATTCCTATCAGCCTGAGCTTATGAAACCACACATGATGACTATGCAAAAGTCTCCAAAGCTCAAGATGCATATGATCACTCACTTCTGCATGCGTTCCTGCATCTCTCTCTGTTTGCGGATCTCAGGAAACTGCTTTTCATAGTACTCCCGCACTTTGCTCTCTTTGGCTCTGCGGCGTGGGTTATTCTCAATGCGCTCGACTTTCTTCTCCCAGGCCTCCATTAGCTGGTCGTAGCGCTGACAGAATTTCTGTTCCTGAGCACACCAGTCAGAATGTAAAGGATGAAAATCAAAATCTAGATAGAGTACACTGCAGTAGAGTCATCAAGAGAGGAAACATATAAATGAAACTGATTACTGACAGCTAACAGTTCCAATGTCATTTTAACCACCCCATCATTCAATAACTTCAATGACATGATCACTTCAACCACCTCTATGGACAGCTATATGCTGGTTGCCTAATATTCAGGTACAGGGAGCTCCAACAATGCCGTCCTGCTGTGTGTTTGAATGCTTTCACTTACCCACTGTTTCCGAGCATGATTTCTTCTTTTGAAATACAGAATGAGCTTCTTCCTCATTGCCTGATTTCTGTAAAGGGGAAAATTAAAACATTAAACTTAAAAAAAATGGCCAATTCTAAACTTCTGCTGTAATACATCTTATCAATATTTGCATGCACACATCAAGAGAACTTCAAGCCCAAGTTTGCATATCAGTGAGCTTTATGTGATAGAAAGGAACCCTAATCATAAACATTTTGCATACCGGCCCAAGATAAAAGAGCCCTACTGTATGTCCATAGATATGACTTGAGAGTGGCAGAGAGTGAGCTAGTTAGCTAGCAATGCAGGTCAGATTAGTCAGCCTTAATTCTCTCACTCCATACCTCACTTCATTCCTGGCCGCCAACCTCACACACGACAAAGGTCACAACCATTAATCTACTCTCATCCTGCATTAATGATTGATTCCTACATGAGGGTGTGTGAGCCTGGTTTCAGATATCTCCCAGACTGTGCATTTGACATGTACTACTGGTGCACTTAGATCTCTTTAAATGGTTGGTTAATGCATGTACGTGTGCGAGTGAGATTAATTGTGTAGCTGCAGAGGTGGCACTGTAAGCTGCTGTACGAGACACACTGGAACCTAGAATGCAGCTCAATGCCCATGATCTACACACACATCACCTCTTACACAAATATTTCTCACTGGTGCTCCTCAGGCCAATAAAGGACTCCTGAGTACAAAATCTTAAATTGAAAGGTTGAAATATGTATTCTCTCTCTTTCTCACGCACACATTTGCCGGTCTGAATATTATGATGCCAAATAAGCCAAAACATCATAGAATTATCATAGGATTAAAACATCATAGGATTACAGAAAATTGGAAGTAGGGGATTTGTTAGCCACAATAAATAAGTGATAATATTTTATCAATTTTTTTGCGCTTCTCTGTGCAACCAAGAGAACAGTTCAAAAACCCCAAATGGTCTTCAGCTGCATAATGCACAGGACTCAGAAGCAAAATTACGAAGACCAAATAAATTCTGCAAACGAAGGACTAGACGAACGAATTTATAAGGAACTACAATATTAGAGTAATTGGGCTCTATGCTTGTGTGCCAACAATGCTAGTTATCAGTTTCATCCCTCAATAATTATAAACTGCAGTAATTGAGATGGAAAACAAGCTTCAGATTTCTATATCTCTCAGTGGACACAGTTGTTTGAGTTTTTAAGTTAAGAGAGGGAGACAGAGAGAGGCATACTCACATCTTGATGTTCTCATGGTACTGTTTGGTATCAGACGGCTGGTTGTACAAAGGCTGTAGGAGACAGATGAAAGCAGTAGAGTTGAGTTTCACACACACAAACACCGCGGTCACATCAAGGCAGCCCAGCTCTGGGAGAACTTTTCTTTTTCTAACGTCCCATTTTTCAGCCAAGCCCAGAAACTACAAAGAAGATTGTCCTCTCCAACACCACATCTAAAACCTTCTGCTATCATAATCATCATGCACTCGTTTGAGAGGTCAAGTGAAGGATTTGGGATGTGAAGGAAAATGGATGTGTGGCAGTAAGTCTCTTCTCTGTCACAGAAGTCCAGAGCATTTGATCAAATGGGCGGCACTAGAAAGTGCTGCTCTATCATCTCGATTATCAAGAGGTCACTTCCTGTTTGGTTTCTAATGTAATGGATGATGAGTGGAGTTGTGCCAAACGCTTCTACACGAGGTCAACAGCCATGTTGTTAACAAATAGGCAGCAGTGTATCCAGTCAGACAGACTCGCAGGCTGAAGGAGTTCATATTTCAATTCACACTGTGGAGGTCATGTTACAGCAGTCGGTTTTCATACACCTCAAATGTGAAGCTCACATAAAAAAAATTATTAAATTGTTTGTTTTTTTTGTTTTTTTTATGATTTGAGAAATCAGCTCATTCATTTTAGAAAAACCTGTTAAATATTAAAATATTGCGATGGTTTTGATGTATGTTGTCACAGAACATGATGACAAACTGAAGACCCTGTCAATGTCAACTTTGACATAACTGGCTAATGTGTCACATGACCCCATCTATCTTTGAAAAGTACACTGTGCAAGTACATGAGCTGAGCTGATACTGCAATAAACGAATATATTGGGATCAGCTGACACCTTAAGTTATTTTTAATAGAGAAGATTGCAGGGGAAAAAGAGGGATGATATGTGGAAAAAAGGAAGGAGATAAAAATGTGGACTCACCAGCTCTACTCGGGGTCCGAGTCCCTCCAGGATCCGGTGAGCCTCCTCTGCTTTTTTCTGTTCAAAAAACACACAAGGTGCACATGTCAGCAGCACATCACCACAGCAACACACCTTACACTCTCTCTAGTGCACACACATAAACAAGCAAGTGTATAAGGGATGTACTATTAATAGAGGTCTCAACAGAATACACTCGCTGCCCTCTGCCATCTATCTCTCTCCCCACTCTTTATGAAAGAGGAAGAGGGGGGGAGAGAGAAAGATGGCTGGGGAGGTAATCCAATTAGATGCAATAAAGAAAGAAGAATCTATTATTATGTGTTGTCCTACTCAAATACAGAGAGAGAAAGTAAGAGAAAAAAAAAAAAAATGGAGACCTAATAGGGATATGGTGACAAAAGCAGCAGATTGTTGGCAGTTTTGTGTGGCTTGTGTGTCTCTTCCATACAAAAGCCTGTAGAAGTACATTATCTTTCTCTCGCGCAAACAAAACTGAAAACTTTTAAGAATAGTCACACACAGGTACTAATGCACACTCTAAAAATAATGGGGTGATTTTATTCCATTACTGAGATTGGATAAACAGGGCACTTTCTACTATCCATTGATGCTTACTTCATTTACCTAGTGTATGCAATATATTCTTGTTTATGACCTTACTAAGAGCAGCTCCAAAATAAGTAAACAATCAGCCTGTCATCATTTTAAAGGGGACGCAACATGGAAAACAGGCTTTCCCTTACTTTCACAATACTAGGCACACTCCTTATAAAAACTAAACTGAGTCATTCAAATATCACTGATTATGACGTCAACCATGAGTATACAATTATGACCACCCACATTTACATAACTATTCAGAATACAGCAACTTCAGCTGCCCTGACAAACTACTCGTTTCATACAAGTAGGGCTGCAAACAGCAGCTGCACTGATAACTGATCATTCTATTAATTTTCTTAAATTTATCTTTTTTTCATATTATTAAGATTTTACGATTTAAAAAACAAAATGTAATTAAAATGATTAAATAATATTACTATTAATTATTAATAATACTACATTCAAATATAAAGTAAACCATTGGTACATATATTATTCTAAAAACTGATTAAATAAAAAAAATATTTATACAAATAATAATTCAATTTATTTTCATATGTAGGTGCAAATTTAAAATTACAAAATTTTATTGAAATAATTAAATTATGATATACCAATGTATATTATTGGTCAAAAGCAATGCTCAAAAAATATCTGTCTCTTCATTTGGTTGACATATGCATGCTTGCTTTATGAAGTATTTGTATTTTAATGAATACTAGTTTACTGTTAGAGCAAACTTTTCATTGATTAGCTGTTTTATTGATTTGCCCAATGCAAATAGGTTAGATAATCATAACAGGTTATTTACATAGAGGTGTATTAAAAGGTACTGTAGCCAAATTAGCTCTTTTATTTCCCAGGGAGAAAGGATACAAAACCTGTTTTCCTGCTGGAATCTTGTCCAACATTATCAGTGCACTTCAAAGGAAAACAACAAAACGGTACTGTAGAACATGGCACCTTTAATAAGACAATTTCCTCTCCTACTGTGAATCGGCGTGATACTGGCACTTTAACAAAACTAGCTTCTGTATTCTATCTCATGGATTTCAGAGAGCATCGAGTGCTTCCTGGAAGAGAGCAGGAAGGAGTGAGCCCTCTTCGGCAGTATCGCAGCATGAAAGACCTTAATGGATTAAGAGATGGAGGGTGTGATTAAAAGATCACAGCAGGACGGAAGCCAGAACCACCTGACAGAGGAAACGAAAGTTCTGACCTGGATACACTTGAGGTAGAGAACAGTAAAAGGCAGATTAAATTATGATGGAGATACATGAAGCTTTCAGCAGGGTATGCAGAAATGTTGTGCCAAAAATGTGGCAGTAATCTGATCACTCAAACCTCAGGAGGTGGAGATGCAACAACCAGCACTAACAAATAAAATGTGCTACATAGTGGACTCTCAGATGGCCCAAATACTGGATAACTGTCATCATGCTTTTTGTGCCTTTAAAATAATATGTTAACAGATTATCACAGCCAAAACTCCATTACTAACAAAGTACTTGAAGTCAATTTCTCATAAAACAAGATGCAAATAAATATTTTATATTATATATAAGCCCTACCCCCGGTTTGAGACCCTCTTCTTTAATCCTCTAGTCTCTCCCCACTAGAGGGACCACTAGCACCACAGACACATTGTATACTGTGTGACTTTCTACAACTGCATCCTAATTTACATAGAATCCATTGTATATAATATGCAAGCTTAAGAGTAGTGCACCCCAAATCATAGTGCCTCAAAGTATTTCAAAGGAGCCTAGAGGGAATGCTATTTCCATTTGGATTTTCTGTAAAGGTTCCGTTTGGACTTTTTCATTAATTTACTGTAGACAAGTACAGGCAAGGAATAAAGTCAAAATTTCCAGCTAGAGCCTAATGTTATAGTCGCATCAATACACAAATGTATGACAAAGTGGTACATGCCAATTCTGGTGTACTGTCTTTATACAAATTAGCAAGTACGTATTATGCTTTTAACAGCAATTTAGTACACAGTGTGAGAATTAAGATTAGCCAATGGTTCTGTCTGAGAGTCTCTGGAGTTGGAGAAGTGGTGTGATTCAGCATAATGGACTGTGTCTCTGAGTCATGTGGTGGTGGAGGGGCTGAGGTCACCACCAATTGACTGCAGCACCTCATTACACATTTCACAGCTCGTTTCTCTCATTAAGATTTGTCACAGCTGTTTGATTTACCTGTGTCTGTTCAGAGATGACTTTCTCTGAACATCAACATTCATTTGTTTAAAATGTGTGTGTACTTGTCTAACATAGGAATATAAACACATATATATATATATATATATATATATATATATATATATATATATATATATATATATATATATATATACATAGTACTTTGCAAAAGTTTTAGGCATGTAAGTATTTTCACATTTTTTTAAGCCAGTTATTTATATATTTTGCTGTAGTTTGTCAATAGAAAATATTTTCCAAACATTTATTCTGCCATTGTAATAATCCAGTGAGATTTCTGCATGCAAGGAGTCTGACAACAGACGGTATGCTCCACACAGAGATCTGATCTCACCATCAACGAGATCAGATCGCTGTCTGTGATTACATGAAGAAACAGAAAATGATACAGACTAAAATGATACAGACACACTGTGAAAAGTTTTAGGCACTTGTTTTTCAAAAATAATGTCATAAATAGATTTTATTTATCAAATAACTTAACTAAATCAAATCAATAGTTGGAGCGACCACCCTTTGTGTTTAAAACAGCCTTTGTCTGAGGTACACTTTTAGTTTTTCAGGTAGCTTTATAGGCATGTTTCCATTTTTAGTGTGAAAATACAAAATACTAGACTTTTGCACAGTAGGGCTGTCACTTTTGTGAAAAAATCCTGTTCGATTTTTGAGACATAAGTGTTCATTGAATCGATTGTAAAATCGATTTTCCATGTCTAAAGACGTTTCCATTTTCAATGCCAAATATAGGCAAATCCACGGACAACTAACAGGCATTAGGACGAACGTAAAGAGGGCACTTGAGACAAGTCAGCAATATTTCTGATGATTTATTGCCGTGAAGTTTCATGGACAATGACAAACAGGAGTGCAACATTCTCGAAAAACAATAAGCAGAGTGGACTGTCATAACATCAATGAAAAACATTACTGCAGGCTTCAACATGGCTGTGTTTACGATTAGAAATGTCAAACAAATTTCGCCTATGCAGGCGATTGTAGTCCGTAGCCCGAATCTGTATCTGTATGCATGAGGCTGTCTGAATACCGGCAGAATTCACATTTTTGTAGTAAAAAGAGACACATTATGCAGAAGTATAATTTGCTGTTATGTGTGTTAGGGCTGCACGATGTGTCGTTTAAACATCGATATCGCGATGTGCGAATCCACGATAGTCACATCGCAGGATGTGCGATGTAGGCTGTCGTAGTTAATCCGTGATTCATTAACCTTACGGGCCAGCTGCTCCCCGGCCTTTTTAACACATATGATTCGCGGATTAATTGCACATCTTAACCATCATAGAGTGAAAGTTTAACATTTGCATGTGTTTTTAAGTCCTGTTAGTTTAACAGGGCGCATTTAAGAACGAGCAGAGCGAGAGAGCCCCGGCCGCGTGCGCGCTCACCTTCACCGTCTTCAAACAACACGAGCGCTGTCTTGCTCTCTCTCTCTCTCCCTCGCGAGTCGCGCATATTAATCAAAAACAATTGACACGATGGAGTCGAACAAAAAAACTATCCAGTGATGAAATGTTTTCTGTGTTGACAAATATTGTGCGATATCCTAAACTACCGAGGTAATTACACAACGCGTGCCGTAGACTCGCCTACATGTCAGATTCTCGAACTAATGATTCCTTTGAACCCGAACCGATTCAATTTAATGAATGGTTTTTAAACAACTGACCTGTCCAACACTGAACTCACGAGACGTCTGAATTGGTGTATATATATAAAAAAAAATCGGTAGCACCTTACAATAATGTTCTATTTATTAAACTATTTAACTACATTAGTTAACATTTACTATTAGTAAACTGCACTTCTACAACATTGTTAATTTAAACATTTAGGCTATATATAGCCTTATTGAAATCAAAAGTTGTACAGTATGTGTTAACAGTAATGCACTGTGAACTAAAATTACCAAACAATAACAGCTGTATTTTTATAAACTAAGATAAACAAAGATGAATAAATACAGTAACAAAAGTATTGCTCATGGTAAGTTCATGTTAGTTATTGGATAGCCTACATTAACTAATGTTAACAATTCAAACCATATCCTAAAGTTACAAACAAATCATTTAATTTAAATAATACTCTTTTTAAATCATTTAAAATGAGAATGTAAGTGTGTTTACCCCATATTTGTTTGTAAGAAAAAAATAGATTAGATTTCATTTCATATCGCAATATATATCGTAGAAAAATAAAATATCGCAATGTCATTTTTTCCTAATATCGTGCAGCCCTAATGTGTGTTTGTCAGAGCCTGCAGTTGCTGTGTGATGCGCGTTTGCTGCGGGCGTATCGTGACGAGCTGGACACGCTCCAAGAAGGCCGTTAAAATCGATTCCCTATTTTCGTTTTCGAAACTTGTGTTGGTTGGTCCGATCGACTGTGCAATCAATTTTCGAACAAAGTGACAGCCCTAATATATATATATATGATATATATATGAAGAGTTCAGATGCAAAAGCCTCTAAGTGCCATCTGAAATTTTCTTCTAGAATGATCATTTTTATCAGGCTTGTATATTTAAGTTCAGTAATTTCACTTAAATGGCAATGAAAATTACCTATGAATTGTCATTTAAGTGAAATTACTGAACTTAAATATACGAGCTTGATAAAAATGATCATTCTAGAAGAAAATTTCAGATGGCACTTAGAGGCTTTTGCATCTGAACTCTTCATATACACACACACAGTATATAAAGATGCAGTATGCGCAGTAAATGTTTTTGTTCTCACCCTGTTTTCATCATAGATGATCTGGACAAGGCTGCGGTGTTTGGCTTCACTGGGTGGAGGTGAGATGGTGCGCTCTGGCTCCTGGGGTTTCGCAGCCTCTTCCTCCAGTTGTTGCTAAAAGAAAATACAGAGCATGAAAGACCTTCCTAACAATGGCGACTGCCATAAATCAATAATGACAAAGATTACAAAATAAAATAACTAGAGATGCACCGATACTACATGTTTCCGCCGATAATGATAGTCGATTATTCAGAATGATAGCTGATGATGCAGACATCAATAGTTTGATTTTTCTTAAGGAAAATAATGCTGCAAACTATACAGAGAACCTTCTCATTTGGGACACTATAATATTATAGTTTACAAGTAACAACAGAGGTATTATATTCAACTGCTTATTTTCAAATATAATAATTACACGCCAATAAAAAGTGTTTGTATACAACACAGATGCACATAAGCAGTTTTAATAAGCACTTGTCTTCATGGGAAATTTATTTTTTATTTATTAAATATATTTATTAAATTTATTCTATTTATTATTAACATGCATATATAGTTAACTAATATAGTTTTTTAGCTAACTAATAAACTGTGAACATTGGATAACTTTCCTGAGGTAAATGCAAAATTAAGTGACATTGTTCACAAGCTGTTAGATTTATTGACATCTTTCCACGGTTGAAACAAGTGATTACATGAGACAGGTTTCGGTATGTTGTACTGCATCTTTCAACATATCTTCATACATGAAATCCATGTATGTTTTTAAGTTATTTTATAACTTGTAATAATGTGGAAGAAAAGACTTGTGCTCTGGCTGCCGCTTAAACTGAGGCACTACAGCCATCTGTCACGTCACATTTAAGAGTGTCAAAACACAATTTATTGTTTAAATTTCATAATAAAATGGACAGAATTTGAAAGATGAGACTATGTTTCGTATCAGAAGTAACAAAGCACAAAGCTCTTTGGAATTATTGGATGGGAGGCGCACTACATTAACTTGCCCTCAATTCAACGCAAGACATTTTCTTCACACACAGTATGAGTTGCAGTCCGACATGTTTTTTCCGCACCCTTTTGATTGACAGGATATAATCGGCCCTGATCGTCGGCTGTTTTTAAACAACCGACTAATGGCCTATCCATCGGCGCATCTCTAAAAATAACTATACTGAAACTCTTATTTATACTGATGAAAGAGGACTAATGTAACTACTGAAATAATCAGACAGACACAACGAGGATCCAATATTATGTGAGCTAATTTTAACGCTACCTCCACATCAGAAGTAATGACAGAAAAGTTATTTGATTGACTAACGCTTTAGCTAAGAGAGTCAGCGAGACAACTTAATAGTCAAAGATTAATGATTAAAAAAAATCAGTTTACACACAGATGCACACACAAACACAGAGGCCCTGGCTGCAATGAAATCCTGAAATGGGCCTCCTTGCAAACATAAGCCCAAACTCATATGGATCAGCTCTAGTGCAGGATCAAGATGCTGTGTGTGCGCTGAGTTAAAGAAAATAAACGAGCCGCCCCGCCGAGCTCACAGACAGACAAACACACGGTAATCTGATATTCTCACTTCTCTCTTCCCTCCATCACTCCCCCGCTTTACGTTAAAGTTTACCGCACCATTTAATTGCCCCAGATGTTTTAATGCTTGGAGCAAACCTGAGGGGAGAGGAGAGAGATGGACGTGGTCCGTTACCTCACTGAAAATAGATGCCAAATCTTTCAAGAAAAAAACAGTATGGGGTTGTGGGGCAGATGAGGAGAGGTTCATTTTTCTTGGTAGCGTGACTGTACTTATACAACCACTCAGGCTCAAAGCCGTTTCACTCCCTCTCCAATCCTCCATCGACCCCACAATGGACTAGCCCATGGAGTGCGCAGGTGGCTTCGATTTATTGAGCAGCAGTTTGGACACGGTCCAAAACCTCAAGTGAATGGGGGGGTCTGTTTTACAAGAAGACAAGGTCTGCTTATATATTTTCTGCAATGGCCCTGATAAAAAAAAAGAGACTAGAAATATCAGAGAATAAGTTCTAATGCAACCTTATAAAATAGTCTTATTATACATACATTTACTCTTGTGCAAATTAAAACATATAATAGTTGAATGTACTTGATGCAATTATTCCGCTGAAATAAGTGACCTAAAATTATACTGCTGCATTAATGTTTGAAGTAGACCACTGAGTAATGGCACTGCCAAGAGAGAGAAAGAGAGCTTGAGAGGGAGAGAAAAAGGAAGGAAGGAGACCGAGAGGAAACAGAGGAAGTGTGTTTGTAGCCGTGTGGCCTGCTGAGGCAATAACCACACAATAATCACAACTCTGCTCCCCGCACACACACTCGTCTACTACTGCTACCAGACTCAAAGCGTCCAGATTACATAACACTAACTCCACTGTGGATGAAAAGTATCTACTTGTGCTTATTACTGAGCTGTACTTAGAAATAAATCCTTGTCCTCTTCTAAATAAAAAGCTTTGCAATGCTTTCCTGGTGCTTATTTTAAAAGGCCAACTTTTCCTGAAAAAAGGATTTTAGGATCCTTTATGCAAATAAATGGGCAGAATGTGCTTGGCGAGGAGGATTCATAGAGTTGCTATCTAAATTTCTCTACATATTTACAGCTTCAAGATAACTGGGGTGAAGCTTACCTGTTTTTTACGCAGTTTGCATATCTGCTGCTCCACCATGGTGATCTCCCGGTCCACACGGTCCATGTTCTGGATTAGCTCCTCTTTGGAGAGGCGGGAGGGAACCAGGTCCAGGTCAGCCTCCATGGGCACCGGGCTCACAGGAGAGATGGGCTCAATCTTTCCAATAGAACTGCTGCTGCTGTGCTCCTACATAAAAACATCATTGTACTCATTCAGAACTTGTAGATGCTTTGTGGTGTTTGTCAAAGCTGTGGGCTTAAATGACTTTTCCTCTGATTAACATGTACAATAAGTACCACATACAATAAGCGCATTTGTGCGTTTGAAACGAGTTACGTGTCAAGGTTTCATTCACCTTATAGGTTTGGGGATCTGAACAAACCCCTAAGCATGAGCAATAGCAATAGTGATGCATGCCTTGGCAAGCACCACAAATTAATACAATTCAGCACTTCAGGTTTTTTTTTATTTATTTTTTTTTACATTTTGGGTTCTTGGAGATAGATACAATGCACTCATTCTTCTCTAAAGGATGATGGTTACAACACAAAACCGCTTAGAGACTGTTTAGCAGTAAAATCTTATAATAAACTGGTGAATGTACACACAGCAGATCAGTGGTTGAGACTATTGGAAAATCAGCTAGTTTAAAGTGTGGTAAAGAGCTTCTGGGTTCATCCTCTCACATGAAGAGAATGTTATATAAGAGGAGTGATCGGGGAGGGCGCCTGCTGTTCTCTCTCTCATCACCCCTTAAAGATCACTCAGGCAGAGCAGTCCTCAAGGCAAATGCCTGGACTGCGTGGACAGAATCACCAAACTAAAATACAATAACAAATAATTACAATAACCACCAACAACATTATTAGTGGCATGCATCTGGCTCACGTGAAAGATTATGAGAATATAGACAATGCAAACGCTGTGTTCCATAATTAATCTCATCTTCATGAAACCCCTTTAACATTAAAATATGTGGCTAAAATATCCAATTCCAGGATGTCCATGGAAAGAGAGAGACAAAGCCCAAGGACCAAGGACACCCTGACAGCCTTGCTAATGTTCAAAACATCCCTAGGGGCATTCTAAACTTCAGGCGGGATTTAACACTTGAAAGAGGATTTGACAGAGTCACTTTAGGACTCAAAGCTGTATACACACACATACACACTCTCTCTCACTCACACATACACACAGAGTGTAGAACGAAAAGTGAAATGAGTGCATGAGAATTAAAACACCAAGCTGCTTTATATAAACAAACCTGTGCTAAGAAATGGATATGCACTGCAGTAACCTTCACACTAGTGTGGTCACGGTACCAAAATTTCAGTATTCGGTACCAATACCAGTGAAAATCCACAGTTCTCGGTACCAATTTCGGTACCAAAGGGCTAGAAATCAATTAATTCTTTGCTGATACTTCCTCGTCATCATGGAGAGCGCAGTTCACACCCTTTCAAAAATAGTCGATCTCCGAATGCGAATGAACTGACTCTGAATTTTAGTACTGTTTCTTATATGAGGATCCTTTTTCAAATACAAGGTCAATATTGATTTTCACTAACGACAAAACAACAAATTATCCGTGAATTTATATGGTTTGTTATTAATCTTTAAGAGCTTTCCATCTTTACTTTCCTCATGTTACGTTGCATTCGCAGATCGACAAGTTTCTCCCTTCCACAAGCGCTTGCTCTCCCGTGGCATCTGTCGTTGCTATGCAACCATGAACATAGACGCGCCTGGAAAAACGAGCGCGCCGTGTCGCTTCTATTATGAGCG
This sequence comes from Squalius cephalus, assembly GCF_949319135.1. Taxonomy (NCBI): domain Eukaryota; kingdom Metazoa; phylum Chordata; class Actinopteri; order Cypriniformes; family Leuciscidae; genus Squalius; species Squalius cephalus. The sequence continues at coordinate 19,889,089 of NC_137137.1, read as the reverse complement.
CGCTTGCCGCGCGCCTACATTTGAAATAACGAATCTGCACGCGCAAAAAACGCGCTATGTGAACGGCCACTTATGGCAACGTGACATTAGCCTAATCCAAAATATTTCCATATGTGTCTCTTTCCTCCTTTCTTATCAACAAGTGGATTTACAGCCACCACATCAGCAGCACCGCCAGTCGCCATGTCTCGCGCTTAGAGGACGTAACTGTACGCGCTTCGGGCATGCACGCGCATCAAGTACCGGGTTTGAGAAAACCTGGTACCGTGACGTTAAAAAAATTTGTTTTACCAATTTGGTACCGATGTACCGGGTCTTTGACAACACTACTTCACACAAACAGGTACAAGTGCCAACACACACACATTCTTGTATATCTATCTTTGTGAGGACATTCATTGACAATGCAGTCTCCAGCTCCTTACCCTACCCATCGCTACGAAGTGCCTAACACGAAACCCTACCCTTAACCTTATTATAACCTTATCCCTGAAACCAAGTCTTGACCATCAATCAGAACTTTAAAGGGGTCTCAGAAAGTGTGGACCAGCCAAAATCTCTTCACAACTTTGTGAATCAAAACTACTCCTTTCCTAGTAAAAAATTAACTTGATTTTCTAAAGTCAATGAATAAGCAACAGCTGAAACCAAACCAAACCAAACATGTCAATCTCTGTGTAACATACTTTATTTAAGCCACAAAATAACTTCCTTCCATAAAATAAGTGTACTGAACTACGCAAAAAGCATCTGAATGTCTCCAGCACATTTATAAGTGCCCAAATATAAAACATATTTCACCCTTCACAGACATTATCACATCCGTCAAAAACTTTGTCTGGCTGTCCGTTGGACGATTAGAATTAAAAGCATTGACACAACACACTAATGAGCATCAACAACTTCACTGAATACTAATAAATAAATAATTATTACCTTACGATCCATCCGTTTTCAAATCCACATCGTTTGAATATCACATCGATGTCTGCGGATGCAAGTATAAATTTGATCTTCACTCGCTGAAATTCAATTGGAATGATCAGGGAACAGAGAAAAATACTTCTCACTGCATTCGTAAATGGAATAAACGCCAATTGAAAAACTTCACCAGGTGAGTGAATTTTTATGCACGAACAAAACCAGCAATGCAAGTTTGAGAGGTGGCGCCCCGCCAAATCTCGCGAGAATCACGACTTGCTTTACGGCACGACGTCACATACATCAACAACATATGAAGCAGCCAAGACACTTGCACGCATTTCAGACGTGAATCATGGCAGAGTCGATGAAGAAAACGAAGAAAGCGCGGTCGGAAGAGTGCAGAGACAGCTCTGCGTGAGTGGTATTTACGACAGTAACGTTACTCCACAAGTTAAATACAAGTGCTCCACAGCGACTCTAGTGGTCGCTGTTTGAGAAAAACTGAAACTGCATAGTGTGCCTTTAAAGCATAAAAAGATTGTTATTTAAATTCGATGTCTGCATGTTCTACGTGTCTGAGTGAATGAGTGGCAGTTTTGTCTACTACACAAAGTTTGGAAGTTCTTAAAGAAATAAAAATATATCACTATTGTAAAGTAGTGCGTACTTTAAATGTTTTAATAAACTGTATTATTATTACTTTAAGGAATATCATAGAATGTAATTTTTTTGTAAATGTTTTATTTAAACTGTAAATCTGTTTTATGAAGCACCTTGTTAAAACATTTAAGGAATTTTTCTAATCTAATTTAATTAGGCTACATTTAAAAAAAAAAGATTAATTAAATTGTTAAAGTTTTATACATTCATCTGATTACCACCGTTTTGATAACAAAATTTTATATATTTTATGGATTCTGTGTTTTATGAGTTAAAAGAGACAACACAGAATTCTTAAAGAAACATTTTATAGCTTACTATTACTCATTTGTATAAATAGTTCCAAATTTTTTTTTATTTTTTTTTTCAGTACCATTTTGACTTCGTGTCAGTGATTATGGGATGACTGGACAGTGTGTTGTGGTGACATTTCAGCTCTCAGCTGCCATGACAACAGCTGTGGCAAAACAACCCACCACAGTGGACATACCAGTACAAACGTGTGTGTATTTGCATTTCACTTCTGTTCCAGGACCATTTCATGCAATGATTCACATTACGGACATGAATGATAACTCAAATCACGTGGCTTGAAAATTAAAAAGCATTAAAAAGATTACATTACATATTACCTAAATAAAAAATAAAAGTTACATTACATTTTTTCAGTTTGTTGACTTTACAGACTGAATGATTTATATAGGCCACTGGGGGGAGGAATATATGCTTCGTACTCAAGCGCATGCATAAAGTTGGCGTTGCTGCGCGTGGCTATAGAGAGAAATGCACCTTTCATTTGGATTACATAATGAGAGAGAATATGTTTTCAATTCAAACTGATTCGTTTAAAAGTAGACAAGGCAAGTAGCCTATACGCAGAGCTTCGGTTCATTTGTGACACCCTCCAGTTCTTCTTGTAGTCGAAGACGGAGCAACTTTCTGCTCTTAAGTTTATTCCATGCACTGTCAAATGCTTCATCAGATTTGTCGTGTTGCCGATCTTGGCTGCAATTATCTTGTTGCAAATATTGAATTGTGCGCTGTTGGCATCGAGCCTGGTGAAATGTAGCCACACATTTGATCTTTTACACATCTTTTACATCTATGGGGGTTGAGACGCTTACACACTAGTCTCTGGACGTAACTGGCATAAATTAGTGGCTGCATCCGAAAACGTAGGCAGCTGACTCGTTGCCTCGCTGCCCTATCAGGCAATGACTTTGCAGGCAGCGTTTGCGCACGAAGGTTCCTCACGAAACTGATTTCGGAAAGACTTCTGAGGCAGTGTTACGGTTTAATGATCTACACCAAAATAGAGCGTGCTTTTGTGAAAACTAAGTGAATATTTAAATGACTACAATAGTGATTTCTTGCTAGAAATGACATAAGTGGAAAATATTGATTAAAAAAAAATTACATTTACATACAAACTGATGACCAGCCACAACTTTCAGACACCATCTTTATTTTTCTAGCTCAACTGTCACAGAATGGAAAGCACAGGATTGTGGGATATCAAAGGCAGCAAAGGATACATCTATGCTGCCTTCAAAAATCGATCAGATGAAGGTATCTCAGGAGACAGGAAGTGAAACTAGCATTGCATTCGGACGTGTCTTGATGCCTTTCGACATTGGAATGCGTCCTCCGAAGGCAGCATTTATCAGTTATCGGACGCAGCCAGTGTTTTTCTTGATTCCTCGCCACAGCCAATCATGCTGCATGCTTATTGGCTCACTGACGTTGACGAGATTAACCCCTTAGGTATCGAAATTTGGTACTGAACGACAAGAGATTTTTTGATACTCAATGGTATCGAAGCAATTCGGTCGGTGCCTAAAAAGTATCGAACTCGATACCCAGCCCTACCGACGGTTAGGGATGGGTACCGAAACCCAGTATTAAACGGGCCCTGGTGCTGAATTATGAAAGACCGCTGGATCGATAAGCTCAGACGTTAACGGTTCTGCTGTCGGTACTGGAGAAATTAAGAAAGTACACGTGCAATTTATTATTGCTATTAAGAAATTATTATCTTGCAAATTTAATCTCGCCAGCCACTTCTATATATAATAATATTGAACCATTTGTCTGTGATGCATTTTTGCTAAAGAGAGAGAGTGTGTGTGTGTGTGTGTGTGTGTGTGTGTGTGTGTGTGTGTGTGTGTGTGTGTGTGTGTGTGTGTGTGTGTGTGAGTGAGAGAGAGAGAGCGAGAGCGATCTTTCATGTGGAGCCATGGCTCGCACAACACAACAGCCCTGCTTAATGAGTGACGATGAGGACAGAACTAAACATTCAAATGGTTACACTTTAGATCTTTGATATTAAACTAATTTTATTTTAGATTTAGATTTTGCCTTCCAATGATTATAAAAAAGAAGATATTTGAGGTATAACCATTAAAACCTGAAGCCACATTCTGTCTAGCGCAACTTCCTTAACTTCACGGCGGTGCGCTGTCATTTCTCCCTAAAACCCAAACGTAACGTCAGAATCTGCACGATCTGTGATTGTTGTAAAATGTAAGTTGCTAAACTGCGGGATGCGTTTGATAATAAAAGGCTATTAAAAGTACCAAAATTGACGCAATAGATGCTGTTCCAAATGCGGCGCGCGCTCCGAAGAACACCGCAACGAGACGAGCAACGTAGCCTATATTTTGGGCTTTGTGTGCGCATCTAAACGATCAAATATACACAGAAATGTCAAAATGTCTGTCTTGGAGATTCCCTTAAACAGTTTATTCACTTAAATACAGTTTATGTCTTAAATGGACGTAAATAGCTGGGAGAAAATATGATGCGTAATAATGATTAGATCTGCATTTGGTCTTAAAGAGGCAGCAGTCTAATAAACCTGCTGACGATTGCTCCATTAATGTGAATCAAACAACAAAAGGCAATTTTGGAATAATTTTGGCTTTTATAAGCTTTAATCTATCTATAATAAACTATGCAGTGTTATTTTACATCTGACTTTATTAGATGTCTTTTTAGCCCATATTACTCCTGAACAATAATGTCAGCAGACATTACTGAAATTAAAGCACTGGGTATATAATTTGTATATTTGTTGTATTGTATACTTTTTTTTGTTATTTGTTTTGTTAAAGCATTGCTTTTTCTTTTGCTATAGATATTTATTTAACATTTCAAAATATAAAGCAATATTAATTATGTTCTAAATGATTTTTTTCCCTTTTTTTTAATAGAACAAAAAGAACCGATAAGAATACCGTTAAAGTACCGGATCGATAAGGAGTATCGGTAAGAGTAGTGATACCGTTAAAACCTTAACGATACCCATCCCTACCGACGGTACAACAATGTAAAATCCCATAGATTTTCACTGGATTGGAGCCATATCTAAAGACTTAGACTGAGCCCTTGGCTTGGCCCGGTAAACAACTACCGATCAACCACCTAGAACAACCTAGGATCGTGTGGCACTTCAGAATCGATTGTTCATCCCAGGTAGGGCTGGGTATCAATATCTAGCCTATGTCCCGATTCGATTCGATTCGATTGTACAATTTTCACTGGCCCCGCCACAAAATAATAAATGAATAAAATAGTTATTGTTTGTGTTATTTTTGACTCATGTCTCCTTATATTGTAATAAATAAGGTTATGACACCAACATTTTAGATACCAGTGAAAATTAACAATTCGATTCCAATTTTCCAATTCCACAGCTAAAACTCCTACCCAACTAATATAAATTTCAACGATTATTTAATAAAGTAAACAGTCATTAATAAAAAAAAAAGAACAAATAATCCAACCACAAGCAATAGCACAAATAAAAAAATACAATAGAACAAAGATACAAATGAAATAATCAGTGCATTTCAGGTAGGTGTACGAGCAGTTTTCAGGTACAAAAAAACAGTGCACTCAAGTTCTCTTTCATGTCTTCTTGCTTAAGTTGACAAGGTGTGAAAACGCACTATTGATAAACTTTCGTGACAATGCATCACTGAACGTCTTTCACGCTGAAAAGCGCACCTGCATCCGCCATGTTAAGCGCTGAAAGAAAGATAAGGTCGGGTAAGGATAAGGATAACGATATCATATTAAATGTCTGCGGAAATAAATACGGAAAAAAGATTGAGAATCGATATCGAATCGACCACATTAGCCCTAATCCCAGCACAGATCAGTATTAGTCGATCTAAAAAGACGTGAAGAACATGAAAAATCCAGTTCTGAGCTCAGACTCAATAACACGTTTATGAATCATGGGCTGTCAGGGTAACACGAGTCATCTGACACCCTGAGCTGTAACAAGCCATTAGACACAGATGTGCTGGTTCACACCTGTCAGTGCATTGCAGGTATGCTGCAAATGGCATACACATCCCACAATAGTGTGTGTGAGAGACTCTTCCCCACCCTGAGCTTTCAGTTCCACTCGCTCAGTTTCATGAGTGTCATCGAGTATGACAGCTCTTACATAAAGAGAGGGAGAGATCTCCTCAGTCCACTTTGACTTGAGTGTCCTTTCAAAAGTCCCACTGCCTGTCTCTCACCCAAACATGCTCAAATCCTCATGTAAATATCCTCTATCACTCAACCGTCACATCTAGGTCAGCTCCATTACTAATTAATTACTGTTGCACAATGGTTTCCACCTACACACACACACACAGTTCTGCCTGCAAGCCCCATATTGTCATAGCTGCTAAAAATAGACAAAAGCTTTAGGGGGAAGTCATAACAACTCAGCACAACAACTCTGGATTGAGAGCGTGATCACACTGACCTTAGAGCACAACTAACACAGGCTTGCTCTAAGGGTGTAATCATTCTGCCCTTTACATCACGCCACAAGCAGGAGGTGTGATTACAGAGACCTTAGTCATCCTGCACACACAAACTCAGATGCACAATAAAGGGTAGGGCTGTGCGATTAATGTAATTGATTTTCGATTTAGATTTTGGCTTCCAACGATTATGAAAACAAGATAATCAAGGTAAAATGATTATTGTTCTGCTGTCACATTGCGGGATGTTTCATTCCTCCCCTAAGCCAAACTTAACATCCAAATCAGCCGAATAAGTGAGTGTTGTAAAATGCAGTCTACTGTTGCTAAACTGCAGGACGTGCCTGATATTAAACAGTGTCATTAAAAGAGCATTAAGCCATGAAAGAGATACTGTTCCCCAGGTGGCTTTCTGTGCACAAGATCCGAGACAGAGCGGAATACACATAGGCAAAGTATACTGTGGTCAAATAGCCTACACACAAAAATGTTAAAATGCCATTTTGGTAAGTATCCTTGTCGTAAACAGTCAGTTATGTCTTAAGTGAAAGTAAACAGTTGAGAAAGAAAACGTGTGTAACAGTATAATGGATCCGTGCATTCTGTCTTAAAGTGACAGCAGCCCAAATTACTGCTTTAGTCTGTGTCATTCATGTTAATCGAACAATAAAAGACAAATCTAAAATCAATCACTGCTCTTGAATGAACAACATTTGTAGCTTTAATAAGGATTAATCTATATTTAATGTACACTGATATGCTGTGTTATTTTACATTTGATTACTTTATTCAGTTTTTGTTGTAGGCTATAACTTATCTGAATACAACTGTTAGTACATGTTCCTGAAAAACTTAAAGCAATGTTTATTTAATTAGTATTTTTGTTCTGTTGTATTTATTTGTACAAATAAATTAAAAAAAAAAAAAAAATAATATATATATATATATATATATATATATATATATATATATATATATATATATATATATATATATATATATATATATATATATATATATATATATATATATATATATATATTAAAGACCGCTTTAACAAATATTTATTTAGTTTATAAAGTAAACACTATGTAGTGTTATTTTACATTAAATTATTACATTTCTGTACCTGAATACTATTATTAGATCTTACTTTATTTGTAACTTTCTTATATTGTATTTATCTATGCTTGTCATTAGTGTATTTGTTCTTTTTTTTTTACTGACTGGTCACTTGTCTTTAATAATGTTTGAACTTTCTGTTGGTCCGAAAAATTATCTTATCCGTGAGGCCATCCTTAAAAATATTCTTGTTTGCCGTAACCCGACCGACCCTGTCAATTTAGGACCGACCCAATTATTTATTTATTTTTCCTTTTAGTCCGATGACTTGCCGGTTGTAAACTTGCGTTAAGACCGGACAAATGTTTTTTTTTTACTCTTCAAACAACTAATACAAATGCAATAAAATAATATTAATTATATTTTAGTAAGTATTGTGAATATAAATTGCCTAGGCCTACATACAAACGTAGGCTACGTTCTTTCTTTTAAATAAAAACCCGTGGCGTCATCTATGATTATGTTTACACCATTGGTTTACGCATGTCACACTATGTCCTGTACGTTCGCTTCGTTTCATTCACTGTCAATGGTTCGCGCTTGGTAATGATGGCTGCGGCTGCAGTAAATAAAATGTTCGCGGTCATCGTTCAAAGTCATACGGGTTCGGGCACCATAATACATCTAAAAATGCATTAAAACATCTCGACGCCACTTTAACTTGGCACGAAGTTCTAGAAAAACTGTGCCCAGATCTTTTCCCATCCCATCTCCCCTCTAGTCTAACGGTGACCGCGTCGACTGACCTGAAGGAATTTTGTGAATTCTAAAGTCATTTTGATTTATTTGTTTCCCTCTGAAAATCCACTTTCATTGAAATCTAGTGGCTTCTTTTTTCTTGATTCTGCCTCATTTCTTTTTTTTTTTTCAAATGAATGCAGCTGGAATTAATGCAATAAACATGTTTTTTGACAAAGATTTCAAATTGTTTGTGGTCTATATAACTTGCATCAGAATGAGGTTTGCAATGGTGCACCTGAAGGCACGGGTTGAAGACCCAGTCAGTGACGTCACGATATGCAAATTTGTTTAAATTCATACCTACGTAATCACCATGACCAAAATTTTACTTTTTTCTTTTTTTACATTGAATCTTGAAAAAATATATATAGACATACCTACCGGCCCTTTTTATTTTTTGCTGTTACTGCAAACCAAAATATTTTTAAGGATGGCCTGACTCAAAAACCATGAGTTTTCTGATACGTTGCACCACTGCCACAAATGCTTTAAAACTTTTGCCAACAGCATCGTGCCTCTTTACGCACAATTTGACTCATCTCCTGAGTCTTATTGTTCCTCTGAGGAAGAGAATAGTGCGAGTCTCTCAAGCAGTCAATAAACACTCTCAGTATTGGCTATGTGATGTACACTTGGCAAAACCTAATACAGTCTGGTGACACCTACAGTTGTAAAGCACCAGAAATGAATCTCACATGGTGTGAGGCTGCAGTATGTTGTTATAAAGAGGCTGCATATACTCCACCTACACAAACACCCTTCACAGAGCCCCTGACCTAGAAAAGAGAGTTCTTAAGATGTTGCAGAGTTATTCCAAACATCTGCCTGTGCCGTTTACCGTTACACCACATTCATTCACATATTCATTCCCTCACAACCTAACAAATAAAGCCACAGCTGCCAGAGTCAGAAGTCAGAGATTCTGCTAATACAGACATAACACTCTAAGATGCTATCTTTTAGACACTCACAACCCAAACAGTATCTAGACACACATATCTGTTCAGTGTTTCCCACAGGATTTTTGTTAAACTTTGGTGGGTGGTCCTCTGTCCCTCTAAGGGGGTCCAGGGGCATACCGAGCTTTTATTTTGACAGAAAATGAAGTCAAGCTTTTATTTTGGTGGAAAACACCTGTGAAATGCTGTAATTGACAACTATGCAAATGTGAACAATAATGCGTAACTGCATTCCTTCATGCAAGCTAAACTCAGCACATGCACAGTTCACTGCATTCATTCACTGTGATCACGTGCTGATACCACAGATAAATCAATGTATGGGAAACACTGCTGTTCTTAGCAGGCTTGTGTGGTGGTAAATGGCAGTGTTGACTGGGTGATAAAAACTCAGGCCAACAGAAAATGACAAGCTGATTTACGATGCCAATAAATATGGACTAAGTGATAATCTGCTGAACAGACTTATTATCACTCTTCTCTACAGTCAATCCATGTTCAGCATGCAGCATCCTTTCTATAGCCTTATCCCATAATAATCACAATGCACAAGCCTGAGGATTCAGAGCCAGAACGTTAACTTTAAAGCTTCTTATTCTCCTATGCATCAAGATTCTGAATTTTGTTTTTTCCCCGCAAGTGTACGATTCAGCCAGATTGTGTGCCATATTGTGCTTGCTGCCAATCACACAAAACCACTGAACAAATATATACCTTTAAGCAATTTAATGCATCATTGAAGTACTCATTTAAAAAAAAAAAAAAAGATCTTACTGACCCTAACCTTTTGAGTCGTAGTGTAGATTTGAGACAAAAAGTTAAAACAAGTTCTTGGTTGTAGACTGTAATTGGCAATTCACTGGTATCTTGATTCCAGCCAAAGGCAGAAATATCCAGTAATTAGCAATAGTTACTAATCTGGCATCTGGGTTTTAACAACAGTCTGTAAATTAGATTTGCTGACCTTTGCCATTTCCTCAGCTCCACCCACAGTGAGGGGCTGACGATGGGCTGAGTGACGAATAAGAGAATCCGTCCCGATTTCCAAGCGAGGACGCTTCATCTCAGAGTACTCCACTTCTGATTGGCTGCTGTGGTCCTGCAGGTAAATGTGTTCATATCGGATGTGGGACTCTTGACCTCTGTAGAGGAAGAAAAGAGCAGGAGGAGAAGTGAATTATGGGTAAGATTAACCTAATTTTAAAAGAATGTCAGGATGAAAAGGTTGACGAAGTGGATTCATCATTTTTGCACACACTTAAGTTCACATTTAACAGTAGTTACATCAACAAAACACAACAGACCTCAGATGGGTGAATATGATTCCAGTAATACAAGACACTTCATATTCATAAGGAGGGCAAGACTTAATTTTATTCATTGGGAATTAATCGGATCATGAAAAAGTGGGTGTTTCATACCAGAATGAAGTCAAACTAAATGTGTAACATCAACTAGCAATTAATAATTACTGCATTAATTAACAAAATTTTGGAAAGGCTGCACTGCCTAAAAATAAACATTGTCCAATAAAATCTACAAAATACAATACAATGTCATGGATGACTGAGAATCCCCATAGACATACAGTGAGGAAAATAAGTATTTGAACACCCTGCTATTTTGCAAGTTCTCCCACTTGGAAATCATGGAGGGGTCTGAAATTGTCATCGTAGGTGCATGTCCACTGTGAGAGACATAATCTAAAAAAAAAAAATCCAGAAATCACAATATATGATTTTTTAACTATTTATTTGTATGATACAGCTGCAAATCAGTATTTGAACACCTGTCTATCAGCTAGAATTCTGACCCTCAAAGACCTGTTAGTCTGCCTTTAAAATGTCCACCTCCACTCCATTTATTATCCTAAATTAGATGCACCTGTTTGAGGTCGTTAGCTGCATAAAGACACCTGTCCACCCCATACAATCAGTAAGAATCCAACTACTAACATGGCCAAGACCAAAGAGCTGTCCAAAGACACTAGAGACAAAATTGTACACCTCCACAAGGCTGGAAAGGGCTACGGGGAAATTGCCAAGCAGCTTGGTGAAAAAAGGTCCACTGTTGGAGCAATCATTAGAAAATGGAAGAAGCTAAAAATGACTGTCAATCTCCCTCGGACTGGGGCTCCATGCAAGATCTCACCTCGTGGGGTCTCAATGATCCTAAGAAAGGTGAGAAATCAGCCCAGAACTACACGGGAGGAGCTGGTCAATGACCTGAAAAGAGCTGGGACCACCGTTTCCAAGGTTACTGTTGGTAATACACTAAGACGTCATGGTTTGAAATCATGCATGGCACGGAAGGTTCCCCTGCTTAAACCAGCACATGTCAAGGCCCGTCTTAAGTTTGCCAATGACCATTTGGATGATCCAGAGGAGTCATGGGAGAAAGTCATGTGGTCAGATGAGACCAAAATAGAACTTTTTGGTCATAATTCCACTAAACGTGTTTGGAGGAAGAAGAATGATGAGTACCATCCCAAGAAGCATGGGGGTGGTAGCATCATGCTTTGGGGGTGTTTTTCTGCACATGGGACAGGGCGACTGCACTGTATCTACACTGTATTTTGGGGAACAACCTCCTTCCCTCAGTTAGAGCATTGAAGATGGGTCGAGGCTGGGTCTTCCAACATGACAATGACCCGAAGCACACAGCCAGGATAACCAAGGAGTGGCTCTGTAAGAAGCATATCAAGGTTCTGGCGTGGCCTAGCCAGTCTCCAGACCTAAACCCAATAGATAATCTTTGGAGGGAGCTCAAACTCCGTGTTTCTCAGCGACAGCCCAGAAACCTGACTGATCTAGAGAAGATCTGTGTGGAGGAGTGGGCCAAAATCCCTCCTGCAGTGTGTGCAAACCTGGTGAAAAACTACAGGAAACGTTTGACCTCTGTAATTGCAAACAAATGCTACTGTACCAAATATTAACATTGATTTTCTCAGGTGTTCAAATACTTATTTGCAGCTGTATCATACAAATAAATAGTTAAAAAATCATACATTGTGATTTCTGGATTTTTTTTTAGATTATGTCTCTCACAGTGGACATGCACCTACAATGACAATTTCAGACCTCTCCATGATTTCTAAGTGGGAGAACTTGCAAAATAGCAGGGTGTTCAAATACTTATTTTCCTCACTGTATGAACCAGCACTTATCACCAGCACTAGACATCCATTAAGGATGGGTCCAATGAAACAACCAGTAATACAAGGCCAGGCAGGACAGGTCATGATCTCTGCAATTACTCCACAAATCATCGGATAAGTACAGGCCTCTCGGACCAAAGATGAGTATAACCATGGCAATGTTTGAGTGCTGGAGGCAACAGTGCCTTGCGGTGCTTGGTACAGGAGTGAGCCTTTTCACACAAGAGTGCGAGTAGTGAACTGACCTTGATGGTGGTGGAAAGATTGTGCGATATAAGAGGAAACCTTGAACCAGTATGCTTGAACCTCACACAAATACATTATTCACATCAATCTCACATACACACATCTCTTGTTCTCGCTTTAAGTCAACCAAACATCTGTCCTTCCTGTGTTATATCTGATTCTACAACGCAGCAATAATACTGAGTGTGATTGGATGCCAATGCTTCATCCCAGACCAAAGTTTGTGATTATATATTGATATGATAATAAAAAGAATAATATGTTTTTATTATTATTATTACTATTATTATTTAAATAAGACAGTACTATTGTAATATTTCACAGTCAAAAAAGAAACCAAGTAATAATTGAACAGCACCCCACTGAGAGAACAGTACAACTGTAAAATGACATTACTTATGGTTGCCGCATATTGAGTTCCCAAATGCACGTTATAACTTAAGCGACCCAAACTTATATTTTATTTTGATTAATCGTGCAGCCCTACACGTACGCATTTTGATTGAGGCACTAATGGGGTGATTTTCTGTACTTTGTGTGATCAAGTGGTTCACAGGCCTTCCTGTAGCTCAGACTGATCAAGAGCAAACACATACACACATAAACCCAATAACCCTAAACGGCAATAGTACACATCACACTAAAACCACATGGACACACACACACACAGCTTAAAAAGACTTTCCCATCCTGTGCCAAAGCCAGAGATCAGACACATATGAACACACTAAAATACACACATGCATGCAATACCCCTAGACATCTACACATCCGCATTAGTTTCCCCGCAGATCACGCACACTGCAGACTGTCTGTGTTATACATTTATAAAAACTAATATCAACAATATCTTGCACATACTTTGCATTTAAATAAGTAAGAAACAATTAGAGGTGAAATAAGGTCATTAAGATTATTAAGACAAACTAGACAACTGAGGTTTAAAACTATAGCGCTTGTGTATAAATGGGTGTGCCTAAATATGTGGATTGTACTCCGTTGAGAACAAGAATGGGTGTATCCCTCATATCAATTACATGGTCTACCCAGCTTAAATAAACAGTACACACAGACTCCAGCACAGAGCGTGATTAATACAAACAAAGGCTGACGTAAATGCATGCGTGCGTGCCAGTACCACACCACACAGACAATGAAACAGAGAGCAGGAACATTATAATGATATATGAATACTACAGGCAAAACAAGACACTTTAAGAGCATTTGAAGCGAGGAGAGGAAAAGATGTCAGACCGCGTTCCTTATTACATAATCACACACAACTGCTCAATCCTGGCCTGGAATCAGAGTCAGACAGTTCAAAGAACCAAAGTCACATTGGAATTGGTTTTGATTGAACTTGCATTGTGTGAATAACCATTATTACATCAAATTGTTGAAACTGAAACAATATGGTTTCTATAATAGATGATATCAATACTGATAGCTAGAAAGTAGGATGGCCAATTTCATACAGATATATATAATTAAAAAATGCTAGCAAATAAGATGTAAGATGTAAGCAAATAAGATGTTTTGTACCAATACACTATCGTTCAAAAGATTGGGGTCAGTCATTTGTTTGTTTTGTTTTTTTATAAATCAATACTTTTATTCAGCAAGGGTGTGTTAAATTGATTAAAAAAATGATAGTAAAGAATTTCTATTTTAATTAAAGGTACAATATGCAAGAATTTTGTATCAAAATTAGTGATCGACCGATATTGATTTTTTATAACCGATACCGATTATTTGCATGTTTATGTGCCGATTACCGATATGCAGAACCGATATTTATTTACTGTTATACTTCTGTTTTTTACACAATTATTACAACACAAATGAACTGAACAAACAATTTTATTTATAACAATCACTCCCTCCTTGCATATGTAAAAAAAACTTTATATTTATACACAAATAAATAGAGGGGTCTGAGTCCAAAAAATAAAGTGCACTGTTACTAAGTGTCTTTGTTTAAAAATAAAAGCTTTGATGAGGTAAAAAATAAAGCACAAAAATGATTCTAACATATATTCAAAGATAGTTGAGTGATGTATCTTTAAGTGGTTCCACATGTTGGAGGTATTTTTTGTATTGTATTTTGTATTGAAATGTAATTTATTTTAAACAGTTTTAGAAGGTTTATGTGCCGTTTAATAGGTTTAAAGAGTGAGGAATAATTCACTGGGTAATATTAATTCACTGAATAATATTAGCTGGAATATAACATTGTCAGGAAAGTAACAAACAAAACAGCATATTTGCATTTTCCAACTAGTATGTTATTAATGAAATCCTAAATGCATAGATAAAGTACTGTTTATCTATGCATTTACACAGAACTATAACTTAGGCTACTCAACCGCGATCGCGCGTGGAGATAATAAATAATTAATTTCCACAAAGCAGTATATTTAGATGTGTATTAGCATTTTTTTCGAGACTATATAAACAGCACTTTGTCAGTTGGCATTTCATGATCTAGATTGAATCTAGATCATGAAATGCCAACTGACAAAGTGCTGTTTATCTATGCATTTATTTTACACAGAACTACTCAACCGCGATCGCGCGTGGACATAATAAATAATTAATTTCCACAAAGCGGTATATTTAGATGTGTATTAGCGAAATAATTGCTATGTAGTAAATGATAATATAATCTAGGATGTTTAAACAAGATAATCTTGTCAAAAGTTTCATTCAGTGGCCGTGCTTGAGCATTCCTGGTCATCAACCCAGTGAGTGCTCAGCAATATGAATGAACGAACTTTTTTCTCGAGACTAATGGTGAGCAAATACAACAGATAGAGAATAAAATTCAGCGCTTTTATTTTCAACATTCACTCATTCATGTCTGTTTTATTTAATCCATGTAAATTTACGTCTTTATTGGGGCAGGACATGCCGGATTTCGCTACGTGACTCATGAGTTCGTCTCAATTTTTTAGAACCAAGCTGCATAAATAAACTATATCAGGCATTCATGTCTCAAATCTCATTTCTGCATGTCTGTTATGTTAAATAAAGTTGAATAATTAAAGCAAAGCAAGCAGAACATATGTTTTACCTGTGCACAGAGTTGTTGTTGACTGATCTCCTCAGACGCGGGCTGCAATTGCGGAATTCTCGAAACGGCCACAAGATGGCGCCGTTTATCGGCGAATCCGATATTACAAAACCGATACCCGATTATGGGAAAATGCTTAAATATCGGGAAAAATATCGGTAAACCGACACATCGGTCGATCACTAATCAAAATATCCAAAAACCACTTGCACAGTGTTATACATTTCTTTCAATTGTGTACTTACGTTATCCTAAATGTTTCAAAGAATTTGTAAATTCAGAGAAATTCACAATTTTAAATAGAGCCGGTCCCTTGTCACTTGTCGCCTGTCAATAACATAATATCCGCGTTATCCCTGGTTTCCACTTGTACTGCCATAGTAACCATGGCCGCATGGCGATAGACGTGGCAAACTGTGTAACGTCTCTAGCGGCACGCACGCGCTGTTGTTGTTTCGTTCAAACATTATGGACCATGGCAAACAGACTTTAGGACAAAAAGAGAAATAAAACGAGGATCAATATCGGCGTGGCGTTTTCGAGATGCCGAGAGCTCCACGTCCGCAACAAACTTCGACTTGACAGAGGCGCCTCTCTTGCATGTACTTTATTAGACAGGTGAGCAAATGTACATAAAACAAATCAATGTTATAAAGCTCAACATGATGAAATGTTACAATATGATCAGTATGTTATTCTAATGTTGATCTATCTTACTGCTAGTCTCATACAGCCAACAAACTAACACATAGAATAACATTTTAACTTTCAACACACTCAAATGCAGTTTAGTGTGATAGTGTAGACCTAGTGAAACAGCGCTGCGTTACCTCACAATTTCAATTTGTTACATAAACTGACAAGTTTGAGTAGTAATTCAGCACTTGCGGGTAGTTCGGTAGAAAGAAATGTCCTCATTCCTTTATATCTGCAGGACTCGCGTGTGGCGCTGATATCTGTCTCTCATTAGCGATCGCGACCTGCTTCATACCACAGTCATGTTAAAAAACATGAATGTATTCACTCATCCATTAACATTATTTTCCATTAAAATTATAAGATCAAGTTCCATGATTCCCCTTATTCACTGCGTCATCAATTTTCGCCTTTGTTATTATAAGAGGTTAGCGACCCCTAGCAGCGAAAAAAATTACATTGTAGCCTTAAATGCCGTTCTTTTTTACTTTTTATTCATCAATGAATCCTGAAAAAACTATCATAGGTTTCAAAAAAACTAAGCAGCACAACTGTCTGTTTCCAACATTGATAATAAATCCGCATATTAGAATGATTTCTGAAGGATCATGATCATACTATTGCTGCATACTTATCAAAAATGTCAAAATAATAAAGTCCTTTCACGTCACCATTTCGCCTGTTGTTGTCAGCCTACACTTCACATGATAGGCCTGTAGGTGGCGCCTGGGCATCATTAAACCAACTATGATAGTTTGATCAAATGGTAAACGGTGTATAAATATACATAGACTAAATACAAGAGACTCGAATAATAACTTACCATTAATGCTACTTTTGGTGCTGGTTTTGTGCAGTGCTTTGTAGTCAATTAACATCCATTGTTTCAACGACGCAGATTCAGATCGCTTCATAAATGTAAATTCGTCAGTCCATGTAATTTTCGAATGATTTATGAATGACCAGAAAATTACCGCTCCACTTCACATTGTCCAATAAAACGTTAACTTCTTGTGCCAGATGATGATTGGTCGGTGTATTATACATGACAAACAGGCATCAATGAATTATGTAATATTTTAAAATATGTAATAAGTGGATTTTTAACTGAATCGACACACTACCTTTGATTATTAAAAAAAGTTTGGTTTATTTTTTTCCTGCCATCGAGCCATATACACTAGTGCATTTTCGTTTTAAAACGCATAACTTTTGCTACAGTTACGCCTGCAGTCCACACTACGGTTTTTAGACCCTCGAAAATGGAGACTGACCCCCTCAGTCAAGTCCGAAGCAAGACACACGCAAGTGACGCACGCAACCTATAGCAACGCGTTTTGGCAACGACACCTCAGACTGACAAAAACTTGAAGTTTTTTACACATTGTCATGTTAATTATAATCAAATGCATTTTGTTTTATTGACCACAATATTATCTTTGATATTTGTTTGAGAGGGGCACTTTTGATTAATTCTGAAAAAGGGCAGAGACTTGAACCCCCCTTTTTCTTGTCTCAGCCTCAGACGTCACGCCCATCTGATGCATATGGTACACTTTTCTGCAAACACTTCAGGAGTTTCGAAGTTGCGATCTGATTTGTTGAATTCTACAGGATGTCCGCGAGACGCGTGTGTCGCGTTCTTTAACAGTCCGCCTGGAAACAAATGCGTGATCCCAAAATCCAAAATGGAAGAACGCCATTGTGTTTACAACTTGACAATGAGCGCATACCAGGATCAAAATAACGCTGGACTTCAGTATGTTAAGTTCGCGGCTCCGTTGTTGCAGTAAACTAGCACGTTCTTGAATGAATAATTTATTAGATGCACACCGGTCTGTTATTGTAGAGACATCGACATAATATTTTCATGCCCCTAAACATGATGCGGAACAAAATTAACTGTGATTGGTTGCGTTACATGTCAGTCAAACGTCCTCTTGGGCGGTCCTTGGCCAAGAAAAGCTGTGATAGAGTCCAGACCTTCTGCCGTCAGTCTGAAGGTCTGGCTACGCGAGACTACCCTTTTTCCTAGCAAGCAACAAATCACGCGGTTAGGCAGTTAACTGCTCCAACCCAGCAAGCAAGTGATCGCGTCGGTGCCTCCATGTCCTGATTATATTGCCTGCTATATTTGCTTCTTATTTATTAAATTTGGCAATTTGTTTATGAAACATTGATTCAAATTAAGATACAATTTATGCTAAATGAAATTCACTTTAAAGAAGGGTTTTCTACAAAACAAAACTTAAATGAAGTGGTCAAAATCATGTCTGACCCACTCCACATGTCTCCCGATATATTGCCCATCTTATGATCCTATCTTACTCATGCTGTTCACTTTTCATATAAATCAACATAGATTAAATAAAAAAAAAAACATATTATTTCAACATAAATGTGGAACTAAATGCGTTTTCTTTAATGGCTACAACACGTATAGTAAAGTACAGAGAAATTTAATGTCGGAGCGGGGTTTGAGCAAACGCAGTTTTACCGGTGAGCATGTGGGGGGGAGGTGTGATTTTCGAATAAAAATCAAATAATTCCCAGCGATCATCGAATATTATTTTTGCTTAAAATGGCCATCCCTACTATCCATAAGTTTTGCCCAGTTATTTATGGGATGATGCAATAGGCTATTTCGTTTCATTTTTGAGTTGAAAATTTTGAATTATTAACACAGGCTAATAAACATATTAACAACAATAACATGAAATAATATTTATTTCTATAACTTTGTTTTTTTCGATATCTTTTGAGTTTAATAGTTATTATGGAACAGTTTTTGTCATCGTTTGTAACCCATTTTTTGTACAATAAATTATTCAAAGTTTCAACAAGTTGCGTTTGGACTGTTACCCGAAAAACAATGTCTAAAGAAATAGGAATTGAAGTTTAGCCCAACTCACCAGAACTAAGCAATGTTGGGGCATGTTGAGCTCGGCTTGTTCTTTCAGTAGCTTTCTCTTCTTTTGCCAGTCACCAATGTTCTGTTTGAATAATGTCATCTGGCTGCTAGCGCCATTAACTGTAACTTATAGCCTACACCACATAAGAGAAGTATTGCTATAAGCACTTGCAATTAAAATCTAACTCCAGCTGTTTATGTTAAGCTTTTGTCTTGTATGCCTTTGTTTGTGTATTTAATTGAACATTATCTGCAAAAAAAACAACAACAACAAAAAAAACCTTGCGCTAATGACCTCACCACGCGGTAGGCATCTCATTACTGTGGTATTGCGGGAATGTGGTAATCGTCACAGCCCTAATTAAAATATCATAATTCCAACGGAACAGAAGAAAAGAGTGACAGGATCACATCAAAGCCCTGGTGTGTTTGTGTCTGGAATTGAAGTGTGTTCAAGTTTGTTTGTCTATCTGCACTGGTGAATTCACTAGTGGGTTCACTGGTGGAACTAATCTAAACCAAAGCAAAGGTAGCATGTACATTAGCAAAACACAATCTGTGAAACAGTGTTTAGAGGAAAAATACTGAAACACTAAAACCAAAATCAACCAATTTCAATAGGTGCTTGGCACTTACATTATCATTTCACACTGCAGCTTCCATCCATGCTCTCGCTCTCTTTCTGTGAGAGGGCAAGATAATCTGATCTGCAGGCAGAATTCGTCATACACACAGTCACACAGACAAGAGAGTGACACAGAGAGAGCTTTAACTGGCCCCTGACCTCATTCTGAATTGAGGACAGATCATGCGTGCTGAGCGTTTGAACTATTGTAGAGGAACTTTGCTCTTGTACTGCTGCCATGCTCTCTGTCTCTCCTTTTCTCCCTCTACCATCATTCCATCTCACTCTTTCACTAGCACACTTTCCAACCCTTTTCTGTTCCATCCATGTTGCTTTGATCTCCCTCTATCCCTTATTATCTCTCGTTCTGCAGAGGATAAAAGGTGATTAGACCACAAAACACTGTTTCAACCCCTATCACTTATGTCATCACAAAACAACAAAAAAAGGCTTATGTCTTTAAAAGACCAAAGGCAGGCCACAATTTACACAGTCAAAACTTGACCAAAATAAAAAAAGGTCTACAATTGATCCAGGTGCATTCGATCCTTTGATTCATATTGTGCAGCCTTACTACTCCATAAAAATTATTTTGAACTGCACAAGATGTGATTGTGTGTGCTACGAGATTTTCATTTGCACTCGTTGTTTTTCATTTCAATGACCATCAAAAAAGCAAGCAAACATTTCCGCGTGGGGAAGAGCAGACATACACATCTTACCCACACACAAACACTTTAGCATTTAGCATAGGTTTTTATTACATTTATCTCACTTAAATGTTTGCTCACTCATTGCATTTTACAATGGGGTAATTTTGTTAAGAGTTTACACAACACAAGGAAGCTTGATTTCAATCTTTGAATTAAATTGAAAAAAGTAGCACAAATACAACAGAATAAAATATACGGTGCCCTTGATACAGAGTAATTACTTAATTAATTAAGTAGTAATAGACGTTGTAATAACATGTAACAAAATGTAGCCTACTTAACATGTAACTAAGTTATGGAACAGCCTGTACTTACAGATTGTAATTACACACATGTAATAGGCAGCTACTGTTACACATGTGTAACAAGCCGAGTTGGATAAGGTTTATAGATACACATGAAGTACACTTAAGTATATTCTTGATACACTTTATTTTACGTAGCTTATACCTGTGTAATATTATGTAATTAGGAAACTACTGCATGCATTTAAGCTGTGAACTAGTAAGTTAAATCAAACTAAGGCAGAGATGGATAAGTTATGTATACACAAAGTACACTTAAGTACATTCTTGATACACTTTATTTTACGTAGCTCATCCCTGTGTAATATTATGTAATTACAATGTAATTAGGAAACTACTGCATGCATTTAAGCTGTGAACTAGTGAGTTAAATCAAAGTAAGGCAGAGATGGATAAGGTATGTATACACAAAGTACACTTAAGTACATTCTTGATACACTTTATTTTACGTAGCTTATACCTGTGTAATTGCAATGTAATTGCAATGTAATTAAGAAGCTACTGCATGCATTTAAGCTGTGAACTAGTGAGTTAAATCAAAGTAAGGCAGAGATGGATAAGGTATGTATACACAAAGTACACTTAAGTACATTCTTGATACATTTTATTTTACGTAGCTTATACCTGTGTAATATTTTGTAATTGCAATGTAATTAGGAAGCTAATGCATGTATTTAAGCTATGAACTAGTGGGTTCATTCAGATGGATAACATATGTAGATACAAAGGAAGTGCACTTAAGTACAATCTTGATACACTTTTTTACACTATTTTATGTTACATACAAGTAATGCTACAGAACATACACATTTACCATGTGTAACTGCAGACCTTATAGCCTAACATATTTAAGTACTTGTTGTTACATTGTGTTATACTAAGTACTTTCTTACATAATTACAGTGTACCAAGTCCGTAACACGTATGTAACAGACTCGGCTTGTTACACATGTGTAACAGTAGCTGCCTATTACATGTGCGTAATTACAATCTGTAAGTACAGGCTGTTCCATAACTTAGTTACATGTTAAGTACATTTTGTTACATGTTATTACAAAGTCTATTACTAAGTAATTAATTAAGTAATTACTCTGTATCAAGGGCACCGTAAAATAAAGTGTTACCGAGAAGGGTTTTTGGTTAGGTCTAACACTAGCATTCAGAAACTGAATAAAGTATTCAAATGTACAATAACACTGGATAGTCTTTTAGTCCTGACTAAATTATATACATAGGCTATCAATCCTGGTTCCTTACAATTAAAGCTATCTTTTGTTGTTTTGACAACAACAGTAAAGACAGACAAATATGGCTGATGTCACTTTAAGAGCTAGAGCACGGATCCATTCCTGTTTTCATTATACTGTCTGTCACACAATATATGCTTATTTACAGTAAGACATAGCCGACTGTGTTTACGAGCATACTAACCAAGACCAGAATTTTGACACAATTTTGCACGTTTTTTCCTGTTAGAGCAATATAATCAGCGAAAAAGAACTTTTGTTACTGGCGAGCTGTTTGTGTGCACGCAGAGAAAACCATCTCTCAGAGAGCGCGAGTACTGAATATTTTAAAATTGCTTGAATGTTTAAACTGGTAAGACTTAAAAAGGGAAAATGATAAACTTTAGTTACGATGCAATGCTGGTCGATTGTGCAAGCGATAATTCCGTCATGTCCCGACTCTTAAACGCGAGAGTGTAGTATCGCTTGACGCTTGCATTGTGCAACCTATTTTGAGAGACGAGAAAGAGAAGACGAAGCAGCACCGCTGAACACTCACGGTGTTTGTGAAATTGCATCTCCCAGAAAAAATTTTTAATTATTGATTTGATTTTATAATCTGTGTGGATTAATTTACTCATACAATCTACATGCTGAAGTGAATACCCGGGCCTTAAGAAAGTGGCGGGGTTTGATTGGATTAAATGATTAAAGAAGTCTGGCATACATCACCAGAGGGAAGTTTGTCGTTTCACCAGATCAATAACAACCATTTAGAAAATAGGGTAAATTTTCATTTCATGTTGCCTTTAAAGCCCAGGACACACCAAACCGACGCCAAAGAACTAGCGCTGATGAAAGCCGACTGTGTTGTCGCCTCGCGTCGGGGGAAAAAAACTGCACTTGAACACACCGAGAGAACTACAGCCGTCTGTCAGCTAGAATGTGCGTTCTGCGCCTGTGTGTAAATGAGACAACTGTCTATTTCTGAAGATATATTCATCTATATTCGTCATTCAAAAAGGGGAAACCGACGCTGCAGGTTGTAGATGTGCTTACCATTTAGAATATCAATACTTCTAAACGCTTTCTTTATTCCACTCTGCTCATGTTAATATTGAAATATTCACCAAGAAACACTAAGGTAAGATGACCTAACATTAGAACAGCCTTCTATCTGTACCGTTTTGACTGTTTTTTTGTTTTTTTTGCTATTATTCTCGTGCACTGACTCGTTCACTAAGCTGACCAACCAATCAGAGTTCTCTCTCTCACTGACGGCTCGACACCGCTTCAACATGTCGAATCGGCCGGAAAAAAGCAGACGAGGACCAATTTCAGCCGACTGTGCGGAACCGTGTGGCACACACTGAGAAAACTTAGTCGGCCGACGCACAAAAATTGCCTGACGGCCGACCGTCGGCTTGGTGTGTCCCAAGCTTAAGTGAAAAACTAACTCACTTAACTTAAAAACTATTGGTTTGAGAATGTTTATGGTAACATATGCAGACTAAATAACTAATATGGCTTCTTCTTTGATAGGATTGCACAGCCATTCCCACTGGAGTAGCACTTCAGAGACCACGCTAAAAGAAAATTCATCCACTCATATCGAAGGTGACATTCTACAGTGTCACTGCATAAGCATTACATAACAGCAGTAGACTACTTCAGTCACCTCCTTGAGCCAAGAATGCAGAGTAAAACTGACATGGGCAGTGACAAAACAGGACTTTATGTCCAGTACTACTAAATGCTTCCCTAAAGCAGCATCTTGAATGAGAGTGAAAGTCCCCTCTATTTTGGTCATTGTGGTCACAGCCATAAATGGACAGGACTGAATAGACAAGATCTCAATGCGAAGCAACTGTGACAGCCACAAAATGTTTGTTTGTTTGTGTGTGTGTACCTTTCACTGCCTGGCTGGAATTCAGACAGAAGGGATGGTCTACGGCGGTGAGGCTGGGAAAGGGATCCATGGGGCAGATGGGAGCCGTAGTCCCGAGCGTGAGGGTGGTAGTCCACCAGTCCACCAACATCCTAAAATGAACAACACATTTCACAAACTCAGAAAATAAAATTGCATGAAAAATATGACTAGCTGAAGTATAAGCTATATGATACTTTTCTACATTAAATGAAATGTTTCCAGATTTAATCATGCTCCTTACAACATGAAAAAAGGGGAGAAAAAAAATCTCAGAACTCAACCCAATGCTTAAATATATCATACAGCCCTTTAGTTACAGCTTAAAGTCTTACTTTTAGCATGAAATTGCTCACGTCATATCAGTCATGCACCTACTACAGAAACTAGGCTAATCCATCAATTACAATAAACTTTAATAAAGAGTCTCAAACTCTGAAGTGTTACACAGTTACTAGTTATATTGCTAGTTTAGGCTAAATTTTATTAAGACTAATATTAAGAATGACCAATTTTTGGAGTCAAATGGAATACGAAAACAACATCTGCTTTGTGTCCGACAAAGGACATATTCCAACATGAACAAAGGTTTGGATGAGGAAGTGTTCTACTTTACTGGCTAGGGTTGAGTCCCACTGATCTAGATGTCAGTGGGGTTAATAAGAGCAAACGGTAATCTGCGGAGTGAAGATGTTGGCTGAGGGTCAAATCTCACATGATTAACAGGTCATATCCTAAGCAAGATAATCCTTTGTTAGCAAATTTGAGCCAAACACCAAGTCAATGTTCAGATCTATATGTACGTTGCAAAAGTGTGTGCATGCTTAGTAGGGTGTATAATAGCCACAGACACAGATTACTATAACATACAGTATAACAGCGTAACATTTTTTAGCTCAATGGTCAAAAATGACAGAGGTAACTTGTTAGTGATAAATAATGCTTTTTTTTTGGATAAGAAATTAACACACACAAAAAAAAAGGATTTTCAAGTTTTTGTTTTGTAGCCAGTAAGTGCAGTACCGTATGGGCTCTCAGCTGCAGAGGTACAGAACTAGCAAGGTGACGAGAGTCCACAGCCCTCCGCCCCTGAGGCACTGGCTGAGGGTGTGAGGACATGCTGACGATGCAACTTCCTCTACACTTTAAAAGTGGGTGTGGTCTTGTCACAAATGCTGTGCATCATGGGGTGTTGACTCCTGGCAGTCACAGACCTGGAAGGAAAAAGAGAAAAGCATGGTAGATGAATTGTTAATAACAATAATAATAACATTTATTGACACAAAAACAATCTCCTGGGGATTAAATGCACCTAATTTAAGAAAACAACAAGGAAGGGCAACTGAGAGTTTGATCACAAGTGAGAAAGAGCAAAGCCCCTTTCACACAGAGATTCCGGAAAATACACAAGTAATGTGTCCCGGGATCGTTTGATTTTGGTTCATTCACTCTGCCAGTGATTTTCCGGAATCTGTGAGTGCGTTAACACACATCCCGTAAAGATCCCGTTAAGACACGTGACGTCAGGATGTGTTGTAGAAAAGCCAGTCTAATCTTCGGCTACCGCTCTTTCCAATGTAGTCGTGCACTTGGTGGATTTTTTTATGCAGCGTCTTAAGTTTACTAATGATCTGCGCTTTCGATCTTGAGAAACCACGCTTGAGCATTTTTTTCCGGATTCGGTCGTACACTAAACGGTACAGCATAGCCTACCATTCCACAAAGCTGGCAAACTATATCAGCTTCAGCGCGGATAGTAAGGAGCTCCTTGGTCTCTGCTTCATTCTAGTTTGCAGACATTGTTTCATTCTTTCTTTCTTTTTTTGAGAGAGAGAGAGAGAGAGAGAGAGAGAGAGAGAGAGAGAGAGAGAGAGAGAGAGAGAGAGAGAGAGAGAGAGAGAGAGAGAGAGAGAGAGAGAGAGAGAGAGAGAGAGAGAGAGAGAGAGAGAGAGAGAGAGAACACCTGCTGCTGGCCAGATACATGTCGGCAAACTGTGTGAATGAATGGATCACTCTGTATCCCCCTCTCATCTCTTTCTATCCTCATTAGGGCAGATGGTGAGCTGTCCTGCATGCTAAAACTCCCCTTTTCACAGGTACAACAAAAATACACAGTATGGCTAAACAAAGTTAATGTTCAAAGTCCCTTTAAACCAAGTCAGTTTAATCAGCGACTGTCTTGGTAACATCCCTGGCTAGCTATTTTCTATACAACTCTAGCCTACTTGAATGAGGACCGACAAATCAAATTAAACAATGCCTGGATCATACAATATTGATGTACTTTGTGAAAACAGGCAAAAGAGCTTACTGTAATACATAGCCTATGCTTAACTCAAAAGACCATGCAGTTATACAACATGTTCTATTGAGATGGATGAGAAAATGTGAACTGAACTAGAATAAAACTGCAGCAAATAAGTACTTTACATGTATCTCTATATTTCCATAAAATGCATTTAATCTAATATTTAATATATGTTAAGCATCACTGAACAGTCAGGCAGGAGAGACTGGAGGGCCGAGAACGCACTGCAGTCTTAAAGGAGAACTCCGGTCAATTTTAACATTGAGCTCATTTTTTTGTAAATTTGGAGTGCTGTCAATACAGAGAACAACGACAAAAAAACGGTGTTGCCTACACCGTGTTATCCTCTTTTTAAAATTTGCACCCTGTTGACTTCAATGGGGCAAGTTTTAAACCTTCTTTTAGCCTCTTAACATCCTTGATGTGTCATTACAAGTGCACAGCCATTGTGAGTGATTCCTTCAGAGTGAACACGGTGAATCTGACTGCAGTAGATGTGAAAGATATGAATAAAAATTATGTTATTTCAGCCAGCGCACATACCTGTATTTACATCCTGTTTGCGGTTGAAGTCCATAGTAATCGATTGTCGAGTTCACGCGCATAGGTTTAGTACGTACGATCATGCGCCCGAACTCGACAATCGACTACTGTGGACTTCAACCGAAAACAGGATGTAAATACAGGTATGTGCGCTGGCTGAATTAACATCACTTTTATTCATATCTTTCACATCTACTGCAGTCAGATTCACCCGTGTTCACTCCGAAGGAATCACTCACATTGGCTGTGCACTTGTAATGATACATCAAGGATGTTAAAGGGGTGGTTCAGGATTTTCGACATCGGACCTCATTTTCAAGTGAGCCTGGTTGTTATTCATCAGTGGAGACAGTTTTCAAAAAAGTTCATCCAGTCCTTACTTTTGGATAGTTCGCCTATGCTAGGCTAGCGCGAGTCAACGGTGCACGTTAGCCTGCCATTAAAAACAATGTAACGTACTCCACAGTACACCAAAAGCAAATAAATTATAACGCCAGACTATCGATGTAAATGTCTGTTGAGAGAATAATGTTAGAAATCAAACTACCCTTTCATCACATTGCATTAGTTATAATTTGTTTCCTGTATTTATAAGCAGTCTACAGCAGCGGTGGAGTTATATTTGGTTACCTAGGAAACCGAGAGAGCCGGTCCACAGAACAATCACACAAGTGTATTACCTGCCGCAAATAATTGAGATACAAGAGTACTTTGATTTCTAACATCATTCTCTCAATAGACATTTACATCGATAGTCTGGCATTAGAATTTATTTGCTTTTGGTGTACTGTGGAGTGGGTAAAACTGTTTTAATGGCAGGCTAACGCGTGCACCGTTGACTCGCGCTAGCCTAGCATAGGCGAACTATCCAAAAGTAAGGACTGGATGAATTTTTTTGAAAACTGTCTCCACTGATGAATAACAACCAGGCTCACTTGAAAATGAGGTCCGATGTCGAAAATCCTGAACCACCCCTTTAAGAGGCTAAAAGCAGGTTTAAAACTTGCCCCATTGAAGTCAACAGGGTGCAAATTTTAAAAAGAGGATAACACGGTGTAGGCAACACCGATTTTTGTCGTTGTTCTCTGTACTGACAGCACTCCAAATTTACAAAAAAATGAGCTCAATGTTAAAATTGACCGGAGTTCTCCTTTAACATTTTGATAACGCCAATCAGAGGTGGTGTTTCCTCATCAACACTGTTTTCACCACAGTGTGAACTGGAGACAAGAAAAGAAAAGCACCAGGTGTTGAGAGTGCCAACCCAGCACGGATGAATCCCAAACACACCAGGCAATGCTCATGAATTCAATGGACATGAATACAATGCTCACGCAAAAACGTCATAAGCAAGTGAGACCTACAGGATGGGTTCACATAAAGCAGTGACCTTACAAGAACTATCGCAATTTACAGATGTTAGCCGCAGGGTTGCTTTATAACATGATGCCAAGTAGTGTGACTTGTTTAGTTAAAATACAGGCCTACTTGTGCTATGATGGATGTTCCTACAACTCAGAAACCTGAAGTAAGCTACAGGTGAAATAGTAGCAGACCATTTGCCCTTTCACTTGGGTTTCACTAAAGATGTCTTCAACAGGTGACACAAGACTAGAGATAGTATTAATCAAACAACATTAATATAATTAATAAAAAAAAAACTATTTTTTAAAAATGTATTAGAACATAATTAAGTGCATACATTTCAGTCATGCACTTGGCAAACAAGTTGTTGACTATGCATTTTACCATTGAAATCTTAGACGAGTGTCTGGCGTCACAGGTGTATCTTTCTTACTTCTCGTTAGCCGTTTTTCCACCGTCTGGCCAAACCGTTCTCTTTGCTTAACCGTTCCATTCCGTTCCAATCACACTACTACCCAACCTCTATTTGTGGACATGATACTTCGGCATTATCTGTGCAAATTGTGTGCAGAGTCAGTGTGATGTCATTTACAGCTACAACATGCCTCCTCCGAGTTAGCAGCAAAAGACAGCCCATGTGAAGCAAAGTCTCTTGGGAACAGTGACAACATACAGATCTGTGGTGTTCAGTGGTAGGTAGAAAGTTGGTAGATCCACCATACAGTTACCTCTTTACCACTGGACGTCCAATGGAATGACATTTACAAACCCTTTAATTCTATCAGGCTGTTCTAGTTAAAAGTTAAAGAATAGCCCTTTACAGTCTATGGCTTCAGATAAACTGGAAGTAGTGATATCCCACTAATAAACAAATGCAAACAGACACACTTCTCTGAATGGGCTTTTCCCCCTGTGGTTGCTGCGTGTCATTAGCCCTACTGCTCAATAAACACACAAACCCACTGCCATCTCAAGGGGCCCCATGACCTCCCTCTCATTGACACACAAATTACCATGTGAGAGAAGTCTGTCTCTATACATAGAATAGTTGTGGGTCTACTCTCTACATTACAACCTAAAACAAGGTCCTTGAGCGTTGTCAAATACGTTGACATTAAAACGAAGTCAGATCCTCTGCTCTAAACCCCTGTGGCTCTTATACTACACAAAGAGAGGCACACTACCGTCCTTCTTCCTTCCTGTCTGTCACTGAATGATTTACATGGAAAGAGCAGAACGCTTAGCTGTGCTTTACTGTGCTGGGTGTATGTGTGCTGGGGGAGGAGATTCAATAGTCCAGGAATGTTTGGAGCTCTGAGGAGAAACAAAAAGTCTTTGTCATCCTGAAGACACATTGTAGACTCAAACACATGAACACACATGCGGTGTCAAATCAATCACATATAACTCACAGACAACACAAGTCTGATAAGTGTTTCTTGTTTTTGCAATAAGACCTCTTCTTAAAGGACAAGTTCGGTATTTTACACTTAAAGCCCTGTTTACAGATCGTTTCTGATGAAATAGAACGGTTGAGATAAAAATGTGGACACATGCTGCTGTCCCGAGAATTTTAGGTTTATTTCGCTTCTCCCCCCCACCTACACAATGGCAGCCTATGGGCACTGGAACAATCCTTCATAAAACGCATTAAACTTTCGTTTACAAAGACGTGAAACTCACCGAGTGGTCAGGGGTGTTCGCTGATATGCTCACAAAAAAATCGCTGAAAAAGATGCTTTCCAACAGGTGTTTTACCATTCGTTGTAAAACTGTGGACCTATTTTTCCAAACGTCTCACACCCGTAGATTCTTCCGTTGAGAGCTTGAATAATAAACACTCCAGCCCAGTTGGTGGCGATAATGCACCTTTGCCAATTACAAGCAAACCACTGGCATTTCATTGAATACACAGAAGAAGCAGAAGAAGAAGCGGCGGAGTAATACCGTACTGCACACAGCCCATCCAATTCAAGTCAATGGAGGAGACAAAAACTACGATAAAACCTGTTGGAAAGCATCTTTTGCAGCGATTTTTGTGTGAGCATATCAGTGAACACCCCTGACCACTCGGTGAGTTTCACGTCTTTGTAATCGAAAGTTTAATGCGTTTTAGGAAGGATTGTTCCAGTGCCCATAGGCTGCCATTGTGTAGGTGGGGGGGAGAAGCGAAATAAACCTAAAATTCTCGGGACAGCAGCATGTGTCCACATTTTTATCTCAACCGTTCTATTTCATCAGAAACGATCTGTAAACAGGGCTTTAAGTGTAAAATACCGAACTTGTCCTTTAAAGGAAAACTCTGGGTTATATCTATGATTGTGATGATGCTAAAGATAATCACATATAACTTCACTGCATCCAAACAAAAGAGATACACTACTGTTCAAATTTTGGGGATCAGAAATATTTTGGATGTTTTTGACAGAAGGCTCTTATGTTCACCAAGGCTACATTTATGTATTTATCAAAAATACAGTAAAAACAATGCTATTGTGAAATATTACGAAATAAATAACTTTTATATTTTTATATATATATATATATATTTTTTTTTTTTAAATATAATTTATTCATGTGATGGCAAAGCAGAATTTTCAGCATCATCCATTCTTCAGTGCCACTTGATCCTTCAGAAATCATTCTAATATGTGACCCTGGATCACAAAACCAGTCATAAGTCGCACGGGTAAATTTGTGGCAATAGCCAACAATACATTGTATGGGACAAAATTATCGATTTTTCTTTTATGCCAAAAATCATTAAGATATTAAGTAAAGATCATGTTCCATGAAGATATTTAGTAAATTTCCTACCATAAATATATAAAACATTTATTTTTGTGAGTGAATGCAGCAATCGTGAACATAAATGGACAACTTTAAAGGCAATTTTCTCAATGTATAGATTTGTTTGCACCCTCAGATTCCAGATGTTCAAATAGTTGTATCTCGGCCAAATATTGTCCTATCCTTACAAACCAATTTCAAAATTGTGACCCATGTGACTGGTTTAGTGGTCCAGGGTAACATATGCTGATTTAGTGCTCAAGAAACATTGTCTTATTGTTAAACGCACAGACGCAAAGCAAATGTATTTTGCTAGTCATGACAGAAGATGCTAATTCTCGTACATCAGAACAGACTTTCAATGAAATTACGCTAAGGTTGTTATCTTACAATTAGCTTTGTTTTTGAAATTGTTTACAATTAGCATAAGTTTTGCATTATGGGCTCAATCATGTGCCTGTTGACAGGATTCACATACCAGACTCACAGAAATTAGTCCAGAGAACTAAGATTTATTTAAAAAGAAAGAAACTGGGTGTGAATTGCACATGTGTCCGGTTTGGTTGATCTACTGGCACAGTGTGAACTGTGGTAATCTGGAAACAAACTTACCACTGTTCTGAGTTCTCTGGCATCATCTAGCTTTGTGAACAAAAAACCACAACTGCTACAACAAAGAGAGAGAGAAAGAGGGAGAGAGAAAGAGACTGGGAGAGAGTGAAAGATAACAAGAAAGGAGGAAGTGAGAAAAGAGAGTAGGAACAGCAAAAGACCTGGAAAGTATTCCTGTGGAATGAGAAAGAAAAGGGGAGATATCTGTATGAGAGAGAGAGACAGAGAGAGAGTGAGACTATAGGCCCTCAGACAGAAGGGGAAACACATGCCCTGGCACGGATACAGACGCCCACAGGCAAGCTCATGGCTGCCTGCCAACAGCACGAATGAACTCACTTACCCCTCGCTCTCTCTCTTTTCTCTCGTTCTCCCTCTTTCAATCACAGCACTCACTCATTCCCAACTCTTTATTCTCCCTTTCTAGGAGTGGCTGGCTTTTGTATGATCGCACTCCCTTTTTTTTCTCTCCACCTCGCTCTTGCGTTACATCTCTCTTCCTACCTTTTTCCGCCTCTCGTTCTGCTGATAAACACTCAGCTTGAAAGAACTGGAAAGAACCAGAGCTAACTGCCTTACCATTAACCACTGTTTATTTCTATCTTTCAAACACACAATTTAGGCTTTGAAATCTTGCGATTTATAGACTCTCACAAAAGCTGAGCTCAGTTCTTCTGTCTGTCATGATGGATGTAATAAACGTGAGGTGTTAGCAATGGAAGAAAGGCATCAGCTGATGAGCTGGGATCAGGTCCCTCCTGCTGGCCCAGTAATGTCAGAGACAGCGTGAGATGGGGTGGCCGTGTGCACGTTCCTTCCCATCCATCTGCATCACCACAACATCTCCCATAATCCCACAGCACAAAATGCCACTTTAATCAGCACTGTCATTATCACCTCTAATTTCCCACCTTCAGTGTTTAAGCTCAAATGTTCAGTCTGGGTTTTGGTTTGAATCTGACACTCTCTGTGAAGCATGTTGTGTATTAATTAGTGCAGTATTAATTATTAACTAATGTTGTCAATCTTCTATCCTCTGAAGACAGGCTGTATATCATCCTCTGGTGGAAAAGGACTATATACTGAGACACAGCTCTTCCTTCACATTCTGTCAGTAGGGATCAATCTTCTTCCAAATAAAGCAACTCTTCACAGATTATATGGATTTTTCTCATTCAGGCTTTCTGCCGAATGGGCCTTTCCAGTTCTGGCATGGAAAAATTGGCTGCTAAAACCTGCTAGTTTTGAATCAAGAACAACTAACATCAGTGTTTTTTTGTTTTGTTTTTTGGAATAATGTCCACACTAGGGCTGCAGCTAATGATTATTAGTAATCGATTAATCTGTCGATTATTTTTTCAGAATAATCACATTAAAAAATCTAGAAATTCTTATACATTAAAAATGTATTTGAATTTTAATCCATTATTTTAAACAATGTTATTCCACATCCTACCCAATGCTGTCCTCCAAACAATGTGTGATATAAAAGCCTCTGATAACAAATATAGTGAATGTATATCTATGTAGGCTATGTTGTAGGGCTGTCAATCTTCCTCTATAATACTATTCGAATTCCATTCCTTATTTTATTTAATATTCGAATAATATCAGCAACCTGTTCTTGCCTGTTTTAGCGACGGTTCCTCGGACAGATCGCCTAGCTTGTCAGGGTGTAACTTGTCAGGTGTTCCCTCAGGTTGCTAGTTGAGGAGTGATATTTCATTCGGATTTTGCATATTCTGCAGATTGCCACTTCTTCGTTTGTAATTTTTCCATTTAGGGTTTGAAATCCAAACACCTTCCACACATCGCTTCAGGCCATGTCCACACTAATACGTTTCGAAAACGTATATTTTTCTCTCCGTTTTGGCCTTCCGTCCAAACTGAGACGACGTTTTTATTAATGAAAACGAAGCTTTTTTGAAAACGCACTCCAAAGTTGATACATTTGAAAACGGCGTTTTCACGTTGTAGTGTGGACTGTGAATCAAATTGTCAGGAGTGGTGATCGCCGTTTCCGTGGAGACATTGCTCTCCACGATTTTTGACAGTATTGTTATGATGTTACAGCGTGGATAACGTGCACAATTGTGTCACGATTCAAAAACTTTATTGTTCATCAGACGAAACAAAAGCATTTCATTTTCACATGCGTGTAAGCCAAGGCGGCGAGAAAGGCAAGATTGCATACATTTTTTTAAAATATACATACAGTAAAAAAGCAATATTCGAATAGGAACTTCAGCATTCGAATAGTATTGATTTTTTTAATATTCGAATTATATTCGAATTTCGGAATTCGTTCCAACAGCCCGACTATGCTGTACAAAGTAAGCTTCTGCAGAAAAAGGTACATGATTCATGTGACACCCTTAATTGATACAGTTTTGGCAAACATAATATTGCGATATTTAAGTGTATCAATACTTTTTTACACCTCTATGAGTTGCCTTTCTGCAGTTAAAATGCTCTTGTAAGTGTTTGTGTGAGCACTCTATGAAGTGTCAAAGGTTTCTATTTATTGCATGTTATCGCATGAACGCAATGGCCAATCAGATGTGTTTGAGATAGCTACAACAGCACCCACAACACGAAAGCCCCTGCTTAATTAGTGACGATGGTCGAGAGAACTAAACATTCAGTCGGCTCGTTACACATTAGGCCTGTGATATTAATAGAATGTTTTTAGTTTTTTTTGTGGCTTCCAAGGATCATAAAAAGATATTATTTGAGGTAAAACTATTAAAATCAAGCCGTATTCCATCTAGCGCAACTTCCTTCCCTTCACATCCCTAAAACCCAAACTTAACGTCAGAATCAGCACAATCGGGATTGTTGTAAAATGCAGTCTCTACTGTTGCTAAATTGCGGTACGTGTTTGATAATAAAAAGAGCTATTAAAAGCACAATAATCCGTGCACGAGACACTGTTTCCAACAGTTGGAATCCAACTACAAGGCGGCTTTCTCTGTGTCCGAAAAGGGCCGAGACCTATAATAAGCAAATTATACTTTAGGCTTTGTGTGAGCATCTAAACAATCAAATACAAACAAAATATGTCAAAATGACCGGCTTGGAGAGTATTCACTTAAACAGTTTAAGTACGTGTATTATTTATTGCAGTCACGTCAAATTACAGCACTGAATAACGCATTTCTATGGACAAAATGCATCTGAATAGTGGACGAAACAGAGTGAGCTGGTCCTGGAAAGGTATGTGATCCAAGCTGCTAAAAACATGAGAATTTTTTATTTTAATTGTCAATAATGCATTAGCGTAATGTTTAACAAGGATGTCAGGCGCTTTGACATGCATATGCTGTTTAATATGAGAAATTTTTCCTCCACGCAAAACGCATTAGAGGGGGAGACAATTAATATTCAGTGCAAAAGTCAACATGTAGCCATAAAGCTTTTTATGAGAGTGGTAACTGTAAAGGGATAACAGCGTGTAATTGAATATAGGCCCAAATGTAAGACGTTTCTTACATTTACAGGATAAAGAAATGACAGTAATTGACAGATTACTGTGTCCAGAGTGAATGTGTGTGTTCCTGCAGAACATTGAAAGCTGAATCTACATCAATGCTGATAATGGTACATCAACTATCTTTATTTATTAGCTTAATATTCTTCGACTAACTTTTCAAATCAGTCACAAAGTGACTTTTTTACATAGAACTATTTTATATTAAAAAATGTTATAAGCACTTTGTTTTATGATCTGTCATGACAGTTATTGTCTTTTATTTCATGAATAAATAGGATAAGTTAATATATTACAAACTGTTTCTTTGCATTCATTTTTGATTGATTGATTGATTGATTGATTGATTTTGTACTGTCTGTGTGGATGACTGTGTTCGTCCACCACCACCAAAGACCATTGTTGACCCAGGCAACCACTTTAAAGGTTTTAAAAAGGTCTCCTTCCTGTTCTGAAGACCCATTCACAAGATGTTAAAATCTAAAACGCAAATGACAAAGCATTTTTATTCCTCATACAGGTTGATATTTTATTTACATTACAAATCAGTAAATGTAAGCTTTTGTATCAACAAGCCATGTGCGAATTTCGTGGAATAAGCCTTCAAGCAGAAGCGGTATTTATGGTGCTCAAACACACACACAAACAGACTCACTCGTCGAGCAGGATGAATGGCATATGACAGCTGTTAGGATGCACCTTCACCTGCATCCAGCAAAGCTTTTAATATCACTATTGCTCACAAGCAACTCAGTGACTGCCAGCAGATGAAGTTATTGTGTCTACAGTGGGCTTGCTGGTAAAGTGTAGGCCTATATATAAATGTGTGTGTGTGTGTGTGTGTGTGTGTGTGTGTGTGTGTGTGTGTGTGTGTGTGTGTGTGTGTGTCAGACTGTATTTCCCCTTTTCAGTGCCTCTTTCTGTTTTCTCCTCTATACCACCCCCTTTCTCTCCTTTCCTCCCTCTTTCCCCTCTCATCTGACCTTTCCATTGTTCTTTCAGCCAGTGGCCCCTGTAGGTTATTTGGGGTCATGGTGCAGGGCAGCTGTCTGACCTCTGCGACGGGCTGTGAATAAAAACACCTACCCCCTCCTAACACAGTTAAAACTCTCTATACTGTCTGCATTCTCGCACCACTTTAATCCATATTTAGACCCGGGTCAAATGCTTACAGCTCTGTGCAAAATTACATTCAGCGATGAATACTCATCATATTCACCTTCAAATCTCATCATCAGCCATCTGCCTTCCAACACTTCTGATAATCCACACTACCATAATTCATAGGAGTTTCTGAATGGATGCCAAATGGGAAAAGGCCATTAAACTATATACAGAGGTTTTCAAAAATAAATAAATGAAAGATTTAAAAAAGAGAGATATAAATACCATAATGAACAGTGGCACACAAACATCGCATCCTGATTTTTGAAGCCACACAGTCCAAACCACGGGAAATACCACCATTTCCTAATGTTTCGGTGTCCAGTAACACTAACCACACATTAACAGCACACTGGTTTACAACCCGACATCCTGACAGAGTATTTTCCACTCGGCTCTCAAATACATAGACATCTTACCCATCCCCCGCCTCTCAAAACACCCGAGTACGGACACAACACCCAGCCACCTGTACATCAACGCCTAGACCATTTTCAGCACTCGTGTTTTGACAAAAAGCAACATGAAGAGCCAAACAGAAGATCCCCAAACAGCACGTATGAACTCAACCTGAGTGTAAACAAATAATCTATAACAGGCCAACAAGGAACAACTACAGTTACTATCCACTCATAAGCCAAATACATATAGAAGCACGCATACAGCCTGGTCCCTTTAACAAGCACACACAATGAGAGAAGAATTTGTGTTGCATAACGGCAGAGTGAATGACTTACCAATAATTTGCAGGATAATCTACTACATTAATCCTTCCTGCCTGCCCTGCATCATTCACGATCTGTGTGAGAGAGCAATACCGTGACTGTTTTGATCAAGGTCACATAATGAACCACAAGGTGCTTCCACGTGTCTGTGAAGGCAGGGTAGAGCGTACACAAGCAGCTATAGAGGTAACACAGGATGCAGACAGCCTGAAAAAAGTGATGCTAGAATCTTAAATGCACACACAATGCAACTCGTGTCACAGTGTGAAACATAACTAGGAATGGTGTACAAATGGCAGCTGAGAACACTTCATTCTCACCACAAATGAAACATTAAACAGTTTATCATTTGCTCATCGAACACGCTATTACAGAGAGGGTGTCAAGAAACCAAATTGCTTTAAACTTTAAGACACTGATAAACAAAGATAGCAAGACATGATGCATTTAATAGCCAAACAAGTCCATGTAGCTTATGTTATGTTTGCATGCACTTTAAAAATTGAGATCAGTCGAACTAAAACAAAAATTATTTATTTAACTGTTTTAATCCATTTTTTCTGAAGTTGACCTAGATGTGATGGTAGCTTGCAGTGATGCGCGGGTCAATGTATAAACAAACCGCACCCGACCGACGTTTTCAACTAACCCGCCCGCAACTCGGACCGCAAAAAAACGAAAAAGAAAATATTGTACCCGACCCGCTTCCTGACCCGCATTTTTTTTAAAGTAGCTATAATGCTCATCGTAGCGTCTTAATATAACTTAATATTCTAATTTTGTCAAGAATTATAAAAAATCGTCAATATAAGCTCATAATTTGTACTAAAATAGTCTAAATGTTTAGTTTTAAAAACAATTTTAAAAAGCTGGCTATGTCTATTTTGATGTTTCTGCGCAAGTTCAGCAGACAGTGAGGTTCGAGTTTGTTCCGATCAGAGCTCGTGAGCGGAGAGCGCATTTCTGAATATTCCGCTCCGCTCATGGTCGCTCGCCCAACCCAGATGGCCTGCTGGTTCGAAAATATGTGGAATAAGGGCTGCCTCCGACTATTTTTTTTTCTTGTTGACTAGTTGTTCATTTAAGCCATTCGTGGACAAATCGCCCCTTTATATTAAATTAATTACTTAAAGGCTAGCCTACAGGAATAAGCGTAATGACCGCACGCTTAAAGCTTGCCACAAAGAACCGGTTGAAGTAATGATTATGAATGTGTCTAAATTAGCAAGGAGACATTTAATTGTTTAGTAATAAACTGGTGTTTTCTGTGTCGCTGCAAAGATGAAGTTGACAATGCGGAGATTGCGGACTCGCCATGAACGCCAGAGAGAAATGCACATTTCATATGGATTAGCCTACATAATCAGAGAGTATAGCCTATTTATTTTGGTTTGAATATTTTCGTTTAAAAGTAGACATTTCAAGCTTTCTGTAATATATAGCCTATATTTATCAAATCTGTGAGGCACAAGTTGAGATTCGGCGCCCTCCAGTTCACATGCAGTGATCGCGTACCGGCGCCTTATTTTGTTTGCTATATATTTGCTTCTTATTTAATAAATACGGGCAATTGATTGATAAAACATTGATCAAAATTAAGATACAATTTATACAAAACGAAAATCTTTTAAAAAGAGTTTTTTATAAAACAAAACTTAATGAAGTCGTCAAAATCATGTTTTACCAAAAACAGCGCCGTTGCTAGGAGGGCGCCAGCGCCTCTGCCTCTCAGCGCCTCTGCCTCACGAGTGGATGATAGCCCTGAAGACGCCTAGCAATGATATACCTTTAGTGGTAGTATACCTTTAGTTAAGTTATCGCAGCGCGCTAAGAGACAATGTTATCGGAAAATGCAGCCCAGGTATATGTATAATGGAGATTCCAAAGCTCTCTTCTTTGGTCAGAACCATGGAGAGCGATCGCGGATTTACTTTTACAATGCAACACAATATTTAAAGAGCATCAAGCTATTAAAGTCTATATTATGTATACGCACAGATAATATAACAGTAGGCTATATTAGTCAATATTTTTTTATTAGGTTAAGCAGTGATTGGATAACGTTTTTTTATTTAATTTTTATTTAACGTTTTTAATTTAAGGCCCACCCACAATTGGTCTGGCTTATCCAAAACTGGAATCCTGGCGCCGTGCCTGGTTGGTCGTGCCAGTTTTGTGGTTATCAAATGTGTAAATAGCATCGCAAGAAGTAGCCTACACATGTCAAAGCCAGCACTTTGGTCATCATCTTTCATTATTTCGGCAAATGTCTCCCACACTTTGCTCTTTCTATTTGTGTATTTGCGGAGCTTCCACTCCCCAGTCTTCACCTTTTCTCTTGCCGCCTCCATCTCTACCTGCAGACTGAGCTCGTGCGTCATCTTCGCGCCAGTTATTCAGCCAATAAAGTGTAAATTAAATTTAAAACGTATTTCATAGAAAATTGTGTCTAGAACTATATCAATTACAAAGGTTTAATTGGCATCTTTATTTCAAACGACCCGACCGACCGCGACCCGAATATCATTACAAATATTTTTGGATGACTCGTAACCGCGGGTAACCGCGGGTGACCGCAGGCACCCGCTCATTTCGGATCAACCCGCGCATCACTGGTAGCTTGGCTTTTTCCAGCAATTTATTCAATTTCAATTCAATTTATTGGAATATGACAGCCCTTGTAAATAATTACTAGATAAATCTGGCGACACAAAGCAACAAAAAAGTAATAATTTATAAATAAATAATCGAGAATCAAAGAAACACAGTAATGGTTTCTCTTTGTTTTTCATTTTATTTCTAAACTTTTTTTTTGTTTTAATGTATTCGCTTATGATTTTTAATACCATAAATAAATAAATAATTTTATTTATTTTACATTTTTATTGACAAACAGTTAAATAAAAAAGTGATTAAAATAAAATGGTTTCAATTATGAATCACATATGAATCGTGATTCTATCTTATAACAATTCAAATCGATTACATTTCAAAAATCAATATTCAAGCGACATCTCAGTCTCAGTCTCCACCGGTTCTTGAGTAAAATAACAATGCAGTTACAAGGTGTGTACAATTTAAACCATCTTATAATTAACTCCACTAACAGTATTTGCTGTTTGCATACTGCTGCTCTCCTTCTACTCTTTTCTTACTCTTTATTAAAGCTCCAGGTGAAGGGTTGCCAGATATCACAATTCTTAAACAAACCCCTTAAAAACACAATATAAACAGACATGGCAGAAACTG
Source organism: Squalius cephalus (assembly GCF_949319135.1). Taxonomy (NCBI): domain Eukaryota; kingdom Metazoa; phylum Chordata; class Actinopteri; order Cypriniformes; family Leuciscidae; genus Squalius; species Squalius cephalus. The sequence continues at coordinate 19,848,792 of NC_137137.1, read as the reverse complement.
CACCAGGGGAACAAATAAACAATATAACTAGTATTACATTTACATTTATGCATTTGGCAGACGCTTTTATCCAAAGCGACTTACATTGCATTTCAAACTACACATTTACATTCTTATCAGTTCTTGCTTTCCCAGGGAATCAAACCCATAACCTTGGCGTTGCAAGCGCTAACACTCTACTGTGTGAGCTACTATCCTAAAATTACTAATATTGCTAATATCCTAAAAAATTCAAAGCAGGAAAAGTAATTTATTATGAATAAAATGACCCCAAGAATCGTCATTTTAATCGAATCGGGAGATTCCAGAAGATGCCCACCCCTAGTTCAAATAGTTTTTGCTATAGTGTCAAAATTTGTCAAAATTAGAACTGTGAAATTTGACTGGTATTGGTACAGACTACTGAAATTTTGGTACCGTGACAACAGTAGTTTAAAGAATATTTTACAATGGCTTTGAATGCAGCTCAGCCAATCATAATCAATGAACACAAACTATTTGTTATATTATAACATGTATTTAATCAATCAAATATTTGATTATGCATTGTCACTTGGACAAAGAGATGAAGATGGTAGATAAACTATGCAAAAACCAGGTTTTAACTAGGGTTGTGCCGCTAGACGATAGTATCGTGTATCGATGATAGTCAGAGATATCGCTGATGGCATATGGCTTTGACAATATCAATACTATAATTGGCTTTTTTAATGTTTTAAAATGTATTAATGTAATAAATTATTATTATTATTATTATTATTATTATTATTATTATTATTATAAGTCTAGTGTTATTAAATTAATATTAGGACCTACAATTAATTTGCCTTGCCTAAATTCATAACAACATCACCACACTTGTGACATCACGACACGCGTGTATGATGACTCCTCAAAGAACATGTTTTTAAACCAGACTACAAAACTACATCCCACATCAAAATTGAATTGCAAGGTGATCCATTCACAAATTGTCAAGAGTGCTTGTTATAACAGACGCATCATTCTTATACAGTTGTTGTTTGAGCCAAGATGAAAACGGCATCGTTGTTCGTCAGCATTTTGATTCCATTGCACAGCAACAAAACATTTAATGACACTAATAACACTAAAAACCATATAATTACAAAATATTAATAATAATAATAATAATAATAATAATAATAATAATAATAATAATATCACTAAAATTATATAGGCCTAATAACAATCTTTAGTTCACAAACGCTGAGCGCGTCCGTCTTTGACACAGCGCCAGCCATAGCGCGAAAGCAGAATTTGAATCTGGCAGTCATGTCACGTCACGTCACTGTACATTCGCTTCTTAGTGGTCAGCTGATGCAAAGCGTGCCAAAATTGAAATTGCTGATGAGATATAGAGGAAAATATCTAGTGGAAAATGAGAATGTTACGTTACCCTTTACGTTAAAATGACTAATTTCTGTACCTGAATACTACTGTTAGACTTTATAACTTTGTTAGTATTCATCTCTGTAATTAGTGTATTTGTTCTTATTTTATTACTGACTGTTCACTTGTTTTAAATAATGTTTCAACTTTATCAGTTAGGCTAGTAGTTTTTGATGTAGTATCAAAGAACTTCAAGTGAGCTTTAAGTAATAAATGAAAAGCAAAGTTATGAGATAGGCTATATGAGATTAATCAGATATACATATACAAAATAAACATATTACAAATTATATCTGCACAAAATGACGCGAATGCACAAGTTGAACTAACTTGAACTAAGTTAGGTGCCATTCAGAATGACTCATGTTGTGGACGCACTCTTCCTGGAGCAACGTGATGAAACACTACCCTGATAATCCAGAGTTCTCGCGAGAGCACAAGTTGAATTTGCTCAGCGAGTTACTCTGGTGTCCAGTAATGATGCTCATTAAATATGCCCCTCGATCTGAGCTGCACCAATCACATCGGGTTATCTGATATAGGCGGGCCAGAGGCGAGCTAAACAGATGACGACAGCGCTGTGACGTCGAAGTCATTAGTAAACATTGCAAGATGGCTGTGGATGAACATCAATTGTTTGAAACGGCTTTGGCTGCTACAATGAACGAGTTAGACTTGGCTTTTTATCTAAAACAGGAACAGAAGACGCCGCTCGAATCGTTTCTTTGCAAGAAGGACGTTTTTGCTGTTTTGCCGACCGGATACGGTAAGAGTATAATCTACCAGTTAGCTCCGCTGGTAGCTGGGGTTTATTGTTGTGATTGGTCGTAGTGTTATTCAATTGCGTGCAGTGAGATTTTCATATGCACGCTTGTAGCCGCCCCTCGAGCTGGGCGATTTTCATTAGTCGACGCCAGACCATTAATCTTTTAGATTTAGGTCTGGATTTCCAGGCTAATGAAACACGTCAACTAAACCCAAATAATTCACAATGTTTTATTACAATATTGTTCTCCTTACAATGTTATGTAATATGACAGTCCCAATCATAGTCATTGTTAGTTGTGCATTACCGTTTGAGCTGCGCGCGCTGAAGCTGATCACCGGCACGCTTTCCTACAGTGTTAATTCTTAACCAAATTCATCCTGTATGAGATAAATCAGATATAGGCCTACACAAAATAAACAATATTAAAACTTACATTTGCACAAAACAAAAGGCTGCGAATGCACATGCAAACTTAGTCACGATGAAGGTGTAAAATGGTCCGAAACATAACTCCCACAGGATGAATGAGAGTTGCATCAGGTGTGCTTCTGTGTGTGTGTGTGTGTGTGTGTGTGTGTGTGTGTGTGTGTGTGTGTGTGTGTGTGTGTGTGTGTGTGTGTGTGTGTGTGTGTGTGTGTGTGTGTGTGTGTGTGTGTGTGTGTGTATGCGGTTGATAAACATCTCCACCCGCTTCCTCTCACCAAAATAAAAGGCACACAGTTAGCAGGGGAACACCAGCAGTCTCTCTCCTAGCACTCCAAACACACTCCCGCTGGCTGTCGGCAGAGATACCCTTTGTCTGCCAAAGCTGCTTCAAACAATAATTTTTCAGCAGCGGCCGAGCAGAAAATGAGATTCCACCATCAATAACCTGCAAGCCTCTTCTTAGCAGTCTGGAATTTCCCCCTGAGCCAAGCGCTCACATCCTCCACAGTCTGGAGAGAGAGACGTCACCAATGAAGACTTTACAGTAAAGCTATGAATGGACATTAGAGAGAGGCTGGGGAGGGGGGCCTTTGGAATTGGGAAAGTCTCAATTCTCTAAGTGATTTTGTCTGTCGTCTTTTGTGCAGAAATGAAACCAAGGGTCAGGGTTGCTGAAGGTAACTCACAATCTCTCCACTCCCCCTCTTCTTTTCTTAAACCTCCTCTGCTTGATGCTTGCTGAGTGCATGTGTGTTTCTAAACACGGTGACCCCGATTTTTTTTTCTCTCTTTGCAGTTTATCGCATCCTAGGCTATCAGAAATGTGTGCTCAAATGCGTGTTTGTTGCAGTCAGCTAAATTAATGCTTATCTGATTACATTTTCTGCAAAGATTTCCATACATTTCCATTTTCCATTTTTGGCCATACATATAAGTCTTTATACACTATAAAGGGTATTTTATTTGTGTACACTCACAATAACAACAAATCCTTGTGTTTTTGTGAAATAAATCAAATAAACAGGGTGCGCTTTCAGCTGTCGCGGTCTCCGCAAGTAACTTTCTGAAAGACGTCTGAATAATGAACTGAAACTCAGCGAATAATCACACAAAGATAAAACTAACGTCTAAAGAAAGCTTGAAATGTCTGCTTTTAAATAAAACAATTCACATTTAAAACAAAAATTCTCCTGCAATGTATTCTGTATAAAACTAAAGAGATGTACAGTTTCTCCTGGCTCAGCTAATTATCGTTAATGTGGTCACACCACGCGCAGTGCGCCCTATTCATAAGATAATGTGTTGAGGTGATTTATGCGAAATAGTAAACGCCCCCAACAATGCCTTAAAAAGTTTCATCATAAGTTTCATTCACTTTCCTGCACGTTTAGGAGATGGCACGCTACACAGGTGAGGAAGCTCTTCAGCTCGTCCTGGATAGTGACGAAGAGATTGCATTTTCCTCAGAAGAAGAGCGGGACTCCGACAATGAACGTTTGCATTTTAAATAGCGACTTGATCTAGCCGTGGATTTCAGATGAGTAATTTTTTATTTATATTCGTTGGATTTTTCCAGACTTCTATTTGGATATATTTTTAAAATGCAATTTATTCCTGTGATGTTAATTATTACTCCAGTCTTCACTTTTACATTTACATTTCTCAAGAAACATTTCTTATTATTATGAATGTTGAAAACTAGAGGTTGACCGATTCATCGGTTTTGCCGATATATCGGTACTGATAGCTGATTGGTGGAACTATCGTTATCGGCAAAAATCCACACCGATAGTTTTTCTGGGTTGCATCCGTTGCTGGAGCGGCTGAGAAGAGTGTGCTGTACACAGTATCAGAGCGCTGAGAAGAGACTGCTGGCATTATACAGAATGGGAGCGGCCTCTAGAGGACAAATAAAACTATCACTGGCGACTCGTGTTGTTTATTGTAACACGTGAGGCTGCACGCAGCACGGAGAGAACACACTGCACGTAGAGCGCTGACACTTCAGATGTGCATATAAAACACTGACAGCGAAATGGTATGACTACAGTCCATAACACTCCAGTCCATGTTGCCATATCCTTATAAAGTAATTAATTTGTTGACTAGATGCTGCATTAGCAGAGAAAGAACAGAAGTATGTTTGCCGTCGAGGCTGTGAGGACTCTAACATTAGTGCCTCAAGCAGTTAAAACAATGTGACAAAAACACACGCAAACCTGACCCAAATGTTTTATGTCGCAATTGTTACCATCTATTTGCATTCGTTTATATCCAGCTGGCCACTTTTATGCATTCATTAGCTGGCAGTTTTATTTTTAAAGCTAGTGACATCGGTCAACCTCTATTGAAAACCGTTGTGTATGATTTTTTTCAGGATTCTTTGATGAATAGAAAGTTCAAAAGAAATCTATTGTAACATTATTCACTACCGTTAAAAAGTTTGGGCTCACTAAGAGTTGCTGAGCAGCGGCTGAAGAGACTTCTTTAAAAAAAAAACTAAAAAAAAAACGTATAGATCTAAACCTTTTGAATGATAGTCGGGTCTAAAGTTTTTAAGTAAAGTCTTTGTGTAAACAAAATGTATAGTCAGCTTACTTCTTTCAACTTAAAATTGATTTTGTGAATAAGCCAAAACAATACATTCAATCATCAAGTCTCCTCACATTCATTGATATTCCCAGGGGAGGGTATTTGTCTCTTCAGGTGTGAATCACAGCATTATTCATGATGTTTCACACCCTCCCTGCATATCTGCCATTCTGACAATTAGTGTCTTACAAAAGTTAAATGACTAGCCTATATTGTTTTGTATGAAGTGATCAGGATGATTTTTTTTTCACATTGTTTTGAAGAAAAAACTCTAGGCAACAAGATCCAGTTTTGAAAAGCCTTGTGAACAAATGTTTACTATGTGTTATATGGCCTTATTACATGGCTTGGTTGGCTGAATTCCAATGTAGAATGCGGTCTGTTATTTCTTGATAACAGACCGCTGCGAACTATAACAGACCGTTGCCATGCAAAAAAGCGCGTTGCTATGGACGCGGAACGGACTATTTTCTTTAGCGGAAGCAATACAATCGTTTTTAAATCAATAAACTCCTGTTAAATAAATAATTTGTGTCAATTTATTTATTTATTTTGTAGGTAGCCATGTAATAAGCGGGATAATGTATAGTGAGCCGGTTGTTATAGTGAATAACAACACCTTCAGGCTGATTCAAGATCCCGTTCAGCCTGTCGGGGTTGTTATTCACTATAACAACCGGCTCACTATACATTATCCCTTACTTATTTCAGTGACTTAAATTTTTAGTTTTTTTTAAAAACCACGCATTAATGTTATTTTCTCAAAACTACAAACCTTTATGTTGCTCACATATTACTGTAGCTCTGTTTGTGCTGAATACAGTTTAATCAAACTTTAGCCATTGTCAAATGTCAGGGCATGCCAAAACTTCTTCAGGGCCCCAAAATACCCTTATAGGGCCCAGAGGGTTAACTTAATGATCTGAAGACCGATAACATTGGTCTACAATCTAACACACTCCATATGAAACTCCATGAAGCCCTTTCAGATGAAAACACTAACACATTTCCAAAAAGTGACACTGACAAATGCAAAGAGCTGAAACGTTTGCACAATCTTTCTCTCCTGTTTGTAACAGAGTATTCTTAGAGTGCAGACCTTTTTTGCATTTTTGTACAGGTCTTAGCACCTAATTAGCTGGGAGAGCGTGGTGGGTGTTTTGATTGGAGTATTCAAAACTATTCAAAAACTAGGGCTGTGTATTGGCAAGAATCTGGCGATACGATACGTATCACGATACATGGGTCACGATTCAATATATTGCAATATATTTCGATACTGTGCATAAGGCGATATATTGGGATTTTTTTAAAGTAAAATATATTAAAAATATTTTAAAAAAGACATGATGTGCATAAAAGTCAAAGAAGTTTCCTTTAGGTAAACAATTCAGTACACAGAAAATCAAACTGCCAGTTTGGGATTGTGGTTCACAGGTTCTTAGTGAGCAAATGTTTATATGCTCAAGTAGGCCATAATAAAAGAAAATAGGTACATAGCCCCTGTCACAATACAAAACAACAACGTGAACTGGACGAAAATGAATGAAAGTGGATGAAAGTGAACAAAATGAATGTGTCATATTGAAATCAAGTTTTATGTGACAAAAGATTTTAAAAGAACTGGACGCGCGAATGAGGCGAACCGTGCCGCGCTAAACGCCTTGTGCCGCAGGACCTCTAGACGCGCGTAAACGCGTCTTCGCATTGACTTAACATTGAAATCACTCGCGCCAGATGCTCTATTCGCGTTTGGTGTGAACGATGCACGCGATTACATTTAGAAATAGACAAGCTTTGTTTCCAAATGCACCAAGCAAAGATATCCTTTCAGTTGTATAAACTTTTATAAAACCAGCCAATATAATCACAATAAACACATCCAAAATGAAATATTTAACATATAGGCTATATAATAACTGCACAACGTCTAATTTGTAAACAAAATGATTTACGCACTAAATCCAGCATAAACTCCGGCACAATTTGCATATGTTTAAAGGTCCCGTTATATGCCCCTTTTCACAAGATGTAAAATAAGTCTCTGATGTCCCCAGAGTGTGTATGTGAAGTTTGAGCTCAAAATACCCAACAGATCATTTTTTACAGCATGTTTAAATTGACATTTTTTGGGGCTCAGAAAAACGAGCTGTTTCAGTGTGTCCCCTTTAAATGCAAATGAGGTGCTGCTGGACGACCCAGGGGGCGGAGCTTCATGAGCTCGCGCTCAGTCTGTCAGGAAAAATTCATCTCACGGACTGATGATAATATCAGAAACTCTCAGTAACGGTGTTCAGTTCAAGTCGGACAATAATGCCTACAGATTCAGAGTGCTGTATAGAGATGAAACAGGTATGGTTTAGTAGTTTAATTACGGTTATTATAACGTATTTGTCATCTGCTTGTAGGCTATGTATCCATTATTTATTAATAGCCTACAAGTCTGCTGTCTGAATGATGATCAAACATGTACTGATGAGTTTAATAAAGTTTATTGTACATCACACAAAAGATGAAGCGTCAGTTTTACTTCAGAAAATCACCGTAAGAGCTGAGTAAACACAGTAGCCTAAGTTATAAGAAGTGCGCAAGTAGCCAGTAGAGTTGAGGGAGCATTTCTGTGGGCGGAGGTTAGTCAAGAAACGGTTCTAGTGACATCATTAAAGCAGGATGTAGAGGGATGTAGTCCAATCGAGCCGTTTTTTGTAGTCAACTTCTGTTAAATAAAATATCTCGCTTGGCATTGAACTTTGAGCTTTATAATTTTACAGATATTATTTATGCTCTAACAGCAACATTACACACTAACTAAAGTTTGAAACATGGGATCGCATGCAACGGGACCTTTAAACTCTCAAGACAGACGTCACATCCCGAACCTCACAGCAATTGGCTGCCGACTGCGTTTTTCGCTTGATATTTGTATAAAGGAACTGCCCAACTTTTTGACGCTCTCGGTCGCTCTCAACGCTTTCTCCGGTCCGCTGTCAATCCTAAAATGTCCAGTGGACACGCACCGTTATAGGCGAGCCTGGCGAGGACACTAGTGGTGCGTCTCAGCATGGCTATCTAGTGGTAGGGATTTAAACAACATAAACGTGAACCACTGTCTTACGGTCTTACCATGAATATTTTTGGACGTAAAAAAAAAAAAAAAAAAAAAAAATCGATATTGCGTTTTTGAAAATCGATACAGTATTGCAAAATAAAATATCGCGATACTCAAGTGTATCGATTTTTTCTTACACCCCTATCAAAAACCATTTAAAAATCATACCGCCCCACCCCTAAACATTTTAAGTGTAGTGTATACGTGTGCTGAATGTCTTAGTCTCTTGGCACTGTCTGCCTCTGATGGGGCAGCCCAGGCCTAGAGGCAATGTTCATTTTGTCAGCGTTTTTTTTTTTTTCAGTCAAATGTACTTCTTAGTTTTCATCCTATTTAGACAACCTTGTTTAGTCATGTTTTAGTCAATGAAAACTGGTCATGCTGCTTAATGGTTAAACTGATAAAGAATCACAATGATTGTTGTCATTTGAGAAATGTAGGCTATTCTTACGTTTCATCAGAATTATTGCACTTTCAACAAACACAAATCAAGAGAATGTTATTTCATAAATTAAAGGGGTGGTTGATTATGATTTCACTTTTCTAACTTTAGTTAGTGTGTAATGTTGCTGTTTGAGCATAAGCAAAGGGAGATATTTGCTTTTAAAGAAATTGCTTTTTAAGGACTACAACAAACGACTGGTAGGGACTACAGCACATTCCTACTGTGTTAGTGACATCACCAACCCTAAAATTTACATAAACCCCGCCCCCCCCTGAACACGATTTATAGATTATCAAGACAGAATATGCTAATCAATGACTAGATGATAACTACACATAAGCTACACAAATTCATCAACTAAACATTCAGAAATGTCCTGTTGCTTCTACATGTTGTCACTTCTTCTTGAGTCTCTCTATCACTGACTCCGGTTTGATCATTAAAGTTTTTGAAATTTTCAGTGCATGTCAGTGTGAGGTAAAAGGACACAAGCTGTTGTAGCTCCGCCCTCTGCCGGGAGCAGCAGCACATTTGCATTTAAAGGAACAAACACAAAACAGTGTGTTTTTGCTCACCCTCAAAAAGTGACAACTGTAACGTGCTATATAAAAATATCTGTGGGGTATTTTTAGCTACAACTTCACATACACTCTGGGGACATCAGAAACTTATTTTACATCTTGTGAAAAGGGCATTATACCACCCCTTTAACAATGTCTACATTACGAAAACCGTAAAAAAAAAAAAAAAAAAAGAGAAAAAAAAAACTTCTATCAAACATCAAACCAGTAATTCCAATAATTCCAAATTACATTAATGGTTTTCTATTAAAACAACAGCAAAAAAAGACTTTTGTTGCATATAAGAACATTTAGGCTAATCCACAACCACAATTGTAAACAATAGTCAAAATCCGTGCTTGGATTTATTGCGGTTCATCACGGAGAAGGTTTGATTGCAGATTTAGTCGCAGTGAACAGCGCAAGTGTCTGATGATAAAACACAGACTGAATATCTCAATGGAGATTAGGGCTGTCACTTTTGTTAAAAAATCCTGTTCGATTTTTGAGACATAAGTGTTCATTGAATCGATTGTAAAATCGAAAATTGAAAAATAAAACGCCAAATATGGGCAAATCCACGGACAACTAACAGGCATTAAGACGAACGTAAAGAGGGCGCGCCGCGCCTGATGCGCTCAAGTCAGCAATATTTCTGATGATTTATTGGCGTGAAGTTTCGCGCACAATGACTAGTGCAACATTCTCGAAAAGCAATAAGCAGAGTGGACTGCCATAGCAGCATATATGAAAAACATTACCTCAGTCTTCAACATGGCTGTGTTTACGATTAGAAATGTCAAACAAATTTCGCCTACGTAGGCGTTTGTAGACCGTAGCCCGAATCTGTATCTGAATGCATGAAACTGTCTGAATACCGGGAAAATTCACAGTTTTGTAGTAAAAAGAGACACATTATGCAGAAGGATCATTTGCTGTTATGCGTGTTTGTCAGAGCCTGCAGTTGCAAATGACGCGCGTTCGCTGCGGGCATAACATGACGAGCTGGACGCGCTCCGAGAAAAGACCGTTAAAATCGATTCCCTATTTTCGTTTTCGAAACTTGCGTTGGTTGGTCCGATCGATTGTGCAATCAATTTTCGAACGTAAAGTGACAGCCCTAATGGAGATCGCTGAAATCCAGCCATCTTGTTTGTCAGTGCATGCACATGTTTGCCAGATTACAAAGATTAGGCTACTCCTTTTAACAAAAAAACAAACATGACAGCTCAAAGTAGAGGCTTGTACATCAGTTTGTAATATTTTGTCTATTTGTAATGTTTGTAATTTGTAATGTTTTCCTGGACAAAAATAGAGGTAAAGTTCAAATTTTTTAACTAGGCCTACATTTTAGTCTTGTCTTTTTCGTCAACAATATTGCATGTTGATATAGTCACAGTTATCATGACCTTAAATGAATGACCTTATGACCTAAATTACCTTATTACCATCTTGACATAGTCGTCTTGTCTTATTCATGGGAAAAAAGCTTGTCAACGAACATCGTTCGTCATAGGTTTCGTTGACGAAATTAACACTAGGCTATAGGGCTGGGTATTGACACAAATTTCACAATTCGATTCGATTTCGATTCACAAGCTTGCAAGCTTACAATTCGATTCGATTCAATATTGATTATTTTGGATATCAGGTACAATACATTGCAAATTTTCTCAAGGAAAACAAATCTCTTAACTAAATAGTTAATAGTAAACAGTCAGTTGTAGCCTATAGGCTTCATTAGCCTACTATAATATTGAAGGTAAAAATTAACTGATTTGTAGCCTATACAAACACTTAAAATACACTTTTATTTATTTTTATAATAATAAAGTTATATGAAATTATATAAAAATTTAAATGGTGGCTGTCATAAAAAACTTTCCAGATTTATTCAAACATGCATTAAATATTGAAGAATATTAAAAATTATAATGAATATGTAATACGGTGCATATATTTAACAAAATGCTACTCTCTAGAGTTAATTTTTCTAGCTGACTAACGAGTTTATGGTCACTGGATATGTTTTTTCTGAGGTAAATGTGACGTTACATGACACGGTTTACTAACGTCTTTCCACGGTTGAAACAGTGATTGAGCGATTCCATGTGACATGATACGGACTTCGATAAGTTGTACTCTATCTTTTAACACACTTTCAGATGCTGGTATATCTGGTATTATTAAGGTGGAAGAGAAGGTCATGTGCGCTCCGCGCTGCTGCTGCTGCTCTTGAGCTGAGCTGCGCCAGAGCGATCTCACGCCACAGCGCCAAAACGGTAATTTATGTTTTCGTAACAAATTGGACGTAATTTGAAATCTGAGACTTTGTTTCATATCAATAATAACAAAGCACAAAGATTATCGCGATTTATTAAATGGGATGCGCGCAACAATGTTCCATTCATTCATCAACTGAAAACAGGATAACTAATCGATTCTTGGGATTTAAGAATCGATATCGTTTCGTAAAAATGAAAATCGATTAAAATCGAGAAATCAATATTTTTTACCCAGCCCTACTATATCTAGAAGCTGAAGGAGTCTATGTGAAATGTGCAGCTTTTTGTGCAACCCAAAAAGAAAATGTTACACTATTTAGCTTGAAATACACAAAACTAGGGCCGCAACGACGCATCGACGTCATCGATTACGTCGACTATGAAAATACGTTGACACGCATGAAATGCGTCGACGCGTCACATTAATTATTTACGTTTAAATATCGAGTAATGGTGGCTTCTGCTTCATGGTGAAAATGACAGACCACGATTATCCAAAGTATGGGAATACTTTAAACTACGGCCGAACAGAAAGGTGCTTTGTTCACTATGCAAACTATGCCCCATTCGGCGACGATAAAATGGGCTTTAATTTATAACTTCAACTTAAATAGGCTATGTCAATGAAGCTTTCAGTGCATTTGCCAGTTTTTAAAAGTTGTGTATGCACATGTAGACTGGAGACCTGCACTCCCGCGGGACCCAACGCAACAGAGTGCGGCGCGGGAATATGGATCTGATGGCCGAGTGCGGGCGCGGGCGGTAATGCACCCGTGTGTGTGTGTGTGCTGGTTGCGGGAGAATAAAACAATTCGCGAGACTCCCGCAAAATAGAATTATCTATAAATTGAACATCTATAAACAAATAAATTGTCATTCATCTGTTGCACAAAAGCAACAAGAACAAACAAAATAGAAACGATTTACAGGCCAGAGTCTCTATCTATTTTTATAACATGTTTGCAGCATTGAACAATGTAGCCAATCACAGACAGATGTGTTGATTTCTTGAACGCAAATCAGATGCATTTATAGAATCCCCTCACCGCTCAAAATGGACTTTTTGTTCAGTGCTGAATTCTGCACACTGGCAAATCATCTGATTATAGCAAACAAAGTGTAGATATTATAAAATATTAATTGTGCAGCCAGTTTCATTTATAATAACAGAGATTTGTGAGATCGCGATGAACTGAGATGTCAGCTTTTTAGAAATTATTAAGGGAGAAATCCGTCCCGCGCAGGTCTCTAATGTAGACTTTAAAAACAAACAACTAACGTTATATTTACATTAACAGTAGCCTAGGCTGCAATCTAGTGTATGTGAACCTTTTTGCAGATAAACACAAGTGCATTGTCGGACAAGTTAATTGAGTAAATCATACTCCCACTACGGTAATTAATAACAGACTATATTAAACACATTTCCTAAATAGGCCTGTGACTGTATCTTACATTTTATGAAATAGTACCATTGGTTAAAAATAAAGCTTAAAATGCTTCCTGTTCGCATATTTCATAATAAAATGACAATTAGGCTACCCTTTCTGAAATAAATTTTCTTTTGTCATCATTCATAGATTTCATGTTAAAATAATATACAGATGCACTACCCTCTTCAAAATACAGCTGATATATTGTTGTACTTATTTATTGTAAAGTTTGCCAATGGATAAATCAGCTAATCCCCAAAATAATCATTAGGTTAATCGGAAAAATAATCGTTAGATTAGTCGACTAATCGAAGAAATAATCGATAGATTAATCGACAACAAATATAATCGTTAGATGCAGCCCTACACCAAACACTTCTTTTTGAAAAGTCTGCTCCTCACAAACAGGTAAATGAAACATATCTTGCTAAATGCATCAATCTGACCAGATGGATAGAAATCACAATCAAATCACAATCACAATCACATCGACTGACAAGCATGACCTAAAAATTTGAGTCAGATTTTGTCTAACAATGTACTGTAGATGGAGAGTACCTTTTGAGCAGCTAATGACTAATTTAACAACAACATGTATACATACCTTAGATTTTCTGTGTTGATCACTGTCAAAAGCATTCATTTTGAGTCAATGGCTCTGTGCAGAATGCAGTCACGTGTTATATTGAGGGGAAAATAACATCTATTATCAGTTCATATTGGCAGATATCTGAAAGCTGTTGTCGGTGCTGATTAACATAGATAAATCAGTCAACCTCTGCTTACTGTAGACTGCTGCTGATATTAGATCAACAGACACTGATAGAAAGCACAGCTTCTCTTCCAGTAAAGACTTGGGCACTCTTCCACATGAGTCAATACTTTATTATGCTGCCAGAAACTCACTCACACACACATTGCAAACTCATACTGGAACCAACTACCATACAGAATCCACAAGCCACAGCCCTCGTACAAGACACCAGGTATTAAGAACAGAGACCTGGAGTATTCAAGCTAAATGACATGAGGACTAAAGAATTTATTACAGCTTAAGAACAAGCACTTGGAGATTTAAATGGATGATGGTAAAGACATATTTAAATCCCAAATGCAGAGCTGCGGCCAGCTCATATCTCTAAACGGGCCACTCTGGACATCCTACAGGCTTGAGAAGAAAACAATGGGACATAGGATGTGACAGAGGGATTTTTCCAACAGGCAATTTCCACTGTCTTGCCCATGGCCATCCTTCATCTCAAACTGATTACTTTTCCTACCTCTCTTGATTTTTAACTGACCCCCATGATTTTGTTCATTTGAATAGCATAAGCTACACTCTAAAACATAATTCAGTGGCTTAGTAAATATCACAGTAATAATTAACTTTATTAACTTAATAAAATCTCTGAATATAATTTACTTGATTGTTTGAGTTAAACGTACCAAAATAATTGACACAAAATTCAACAGTTAATTTTGTCTCGAATTTAGTTTAGTTTTTTTCACTAAAGGAATTTATTATTTGACTAAATAATTATTTATTTATAATACACTTAATATATTTGTGAAATTTCTATCAAAATATTTGAGAATGGAGAATAAAAATGATCTGTTTCAAGATCCCCAAAAATATTCAAATTAATATTCTTAATATATTTAACACATTCTTAAGAAATTGAGTAAGTTTACTCAATTAAAATAATGCACCCCTCCCCCACCCTCTGAAGTGACGACAACTCAACGGTTGAGTGAGCGCGGGCTGTTTGAACTCTCTTCAGTCTCCAGAACAGACTCTTCTTCTCTTCTCAGCGTCACAGAATTGGTGCATTTCCTTTGTGAAATTCAGGTGTGTGCATGTTTTATTTTATCTATAAAATCATTACTGTGCTTTAAATCATTTTATTTAATGCAAAACGACACTGGGACGCAATGTGAGTCACCTAAACGAGTGTCACGTCTGTCTTTTCGCTGATTGAAATGCCTGATGCCTTCACGACTTTATTCCTAAAATTAATTTGGCTGATAATTTGGAATGTCCTCAGAACTGTGCACTGTTTATTTATTGGCAAGTTATGGAGGCAGTCGCGTCGCAGCATCTTTCGGATATGAGTGAAACCCAGAACGGCGGTCTGAAGTTCAAAGTTCACCCGCAGAACGCGAGTCCATCTCAGGCACTAGAACCAGAGCTGATCCGGTGGAAATTGGATAACAGACCGGTTGATTACACTTGAAGTACTTTTTAAATGCTGTATTGCTGTACTCATCAACAATAGAGGCCGATGACATGTATAACGTTACCTGTGGTTGTGTGGAGTATTTTACAAAGGCTTACAGGAAATTAAAAGTTAATATTACTCAAATAAAAACAATTAATATTGTTTTGTTTTTTAATGTTTTCCTCAATTATTGTACTTGCGGAAAACAAGCTTTTCGTACATGGATACAATGTTACATCTTTGGGCTAATTCAACACACTCAATATTTCCTATCTCGTATTATGCAAAGAAATCCTAAAGCTGGCATTTATATTTGAGAGTGACTTGTGTGGAGAAAGAAGATCCTTGAGGTCAGCAGTAAGTGGCTGATAGCAGGAAGGTGCAGCCTTTTTCTATTCATCTTCACACGCATCTGTCAATTTCGCCAGCTCTTTCACACACACAGCTGCTATATGCTCTGCTACGCAAAATCTGCCCACCCCTCACATCCTGTTTCATGAGCAGTTGCTTGTTTCATAATGGGGCAGTGAGTACAAAACCCAGAGGCAGAGAGAGTCACCACCAATACACTAGACCCGTACAACTGCTGCTGAGGATAATGTAAGGTAATGAAGAAAACACATCAGACAGATGACAGTCGGCCCACACACAGCCTTAACTCTACTCTGATATTCAGGTCGAAGTGCAAAAGGGTGCCGTGAGCATTCAGAGAACAGCTGAGCTTAACTCAAAACACAGACATTAGATACAGAGACTGGAAAAAAGATAAAATCCGTGGAAAATATCACAGTCATCAGGGCATTTGCTGATTACTTTTACCAAAAGTGTAACTAATTAGTGATGGGCCAATACACACACACTGCCATTCAAAAGTTTGTGATCGATAAGATTTTTTATGTTTTTAAAAGTCTCTTATACTCACCAAGGCAGCATTTATTTGATTAAAAAAAAAAAAAAAAAAAAAAGTGTTATATTGTTAAATATTATGACAAGCATATTATTGATAACCGTTTTCTATTTTAATATATTTTAAAACATACTTTATTCCTGTGGTGCAAAGCTGAATTTTCAGCATCATTACTCTAGTCTTCAGTGTCACATGATCCTTCAGAAATCATTCTAATATACTGATTTGATACTCAAAAAACATTCATTATTATTATCAATGTTGAAACATGTAAACTGCACATACAGTTTTGCATTAACTTCTAAATTTAATTTAATGTTTTTACTCCAATTTGTTGTTGAAATATAATCATTTACACACTGGATGTCATTTTCATGACAGACATTTTAAACTTACATTAAAGTGTCACATGATACTTCAGAAATCATTCTAATATACTGGATTTGACACTCAACAAACATTCATTATTATTATCAATGTTGAAAAAAGTTGTGGACAATTTTGATGAACTTTGAAATGAAAGTTCATTTGAAATATAATCTTTTGTAACATTATAAATGTCTTTAACTTTTGATCAATGTAATGCATCCTTGCTGAATTGATTTCTGAAAAAAACATTGATAATAATAATAGCCTAAACGTTTCTTGAGCAGCAAATCAGCGTATTAGAATGATTTCTGAAGGATCATGTGACACTGAAGAATGAAGTAACGATGATGAATGCTGATGTGATACTTTAATGTATGTTTAAAATATCTGTCATTAAAATGACTGCCAGTGTGTAAATTATATATTTCAGCAACAAATTGGAGTAAAAACATAAAATTAAATTTAGAAGTTAATGCAAAACTGTATGTGCAGTTTACATGTTTGCATGCAATTTGATACATCTAAAAATAAATAGGCTAGCAACTGAATTTAGGCTGATAGTTTGGGCTCCCTTTTATATTATAGTAATGTGCAAGTAAGGGCTACCTATATAGTTTACAGCATTAGCAAAGATAATTATTTATCCTTAAGAAACTTTTAATTATAACTGAATTCATTTAAAGACAAGAGACACAATAAAAAAGGCAATTTTATGTTTAGTTTTCTCCCCCCTGCTGTACCGAACTGTACCGAACAGTGATATCAAAATCGAGGTACGTACCGAGCTGTCAGTTTTGTGTACCATTAGACCTCTAATATATAGCCTACATATATATATATATATATATATATATATGCCCAAATTTGATAATTTTGAGATTATTTGCATAATCTGTGTCCCCTTGGCTGAATAACTCAACTGAAGAAGCATCTCTTGTTTCAAATCGGCATGAAATTGAAGTTGATATATAGGCTACTTTTCCCTATTGTGAGCTAGGGTATCTGAGTGAAACAGCTTCTCGAACAAGAAAAAATATTTATGGCCGGGCTTGATTTTATCCACTGGGAATTGATTGGATTGATGCTTGACGGGTTGTCCCGCCCTCCCTGACGCTAGTGAACACGTCATCAGAGAAGAGAAGTCACTTCAAGAGGAAGTTATTTTGATTAAAGATTATGAGGGTGTATGAATTTAAAAATATATAATGATATGCACAGATACACAATTTATAATACTGCAATATTCAGAAACAAGTGCCTTTTCATAGTGATTTTCAGTTTCAACAGCAAATGACAGCAGAACTTTCAACTGCTCATTCAATTTAATAAACAATTCGGTTGCTCTACAAAAACAAGAGCCTGCATTCATACTGTGCCTGCAGTCAACTCAATGTCAGGAACGCACAGGGCTCATGTGGCTCAGTAGAACACACAAATACATTCTATCACTCAATACAGTCTATCCCCAGCACTCGACACCACAATCACTATCTGAATACATGCTGTACTTGACACCCAGTGTCACATGAACGCATACAGACACGCCGCACACCTACATTTTTAGTCCCTCTAGCTGGCTTCTCTCCAGATTACTAAAAATGTCAGAGAAGTAGCAGCTGCTATTGATGTGGTTGTGCAGACAAACAATGACTTTCTCCACAGACCGCCACCACTGCAAGACCACTTGCACTTGACACCACTGCTGACAACTACAGAACTCTTACAAAGAGCACAAACGCTGAGCGTGCACCCAAACACAGCTAGTTTAAAACATCGGTACACTACAGCCGCACTACGGACATTCACTTTCTTAGAGAATCTGTTTTTAAACAGACTGATTAAACATTTGAGGTGAGAAGTGATCAGAATGTATTCTGACTAAGATTGCTCACTATTCATAAACACAGAACAAACAAATAAAGCTGTAGGTAAAAAGGAAGTTGTAATAGCTCTCTTTTGCTTAGCAGGAACTACTCACAAAATGCTGCTGTGCTGATGTGAATATGATGGGTTCATGTGATAATCAGCTTCTACAGTCAAATCAAACAGGGTAAACCTGTCAGCAGTGCTTGGATGAAATTCTCATATCGACAGAACGGGCATGCATACATTTGCTTATATTCATGTATATGCAGGTCAAAATCTGAAAGACTTTGCTGTTATTTTAAGCTGTGTAGCAAGTCACCATTGTGTAACAAAGAAAGAGGAACTGATTGTAGAGATAAAACGGGAGGCGTCTGAGAATAGAGGAGAGGTGAGTAGTGTCTGTTTGCCCAATCCCTGTGAAGGGCTGCGGGGAGTGGTGGACACTGACAGTTAGCCTAGTCCTCCAGACAGTGCATTTGCTGAACTTTAATGGGGCACTCAGCACTGGTACTCCATTCTGACCACATACAAAATTGATGTCAGATCAAGGACTTCTTCTAAAACACCCAGGATGCCTCTGTGCTATCCACTCCACACTCCACCAGACACTTAAGATCAAATTGCCTTCTTATAATGCATTCAAATGGTTCAAAACACCACCCACCCACTACCAACAACGCCAACATGCACATCCCTTGCAGTAAAAACAAAGGCTCCACGACCTTTGGCATGTAGCCAATAGTCAAATAGTCTTAATGGTATTTGCAGCCTATTTACTCTGGCCTTTTTTTAGCAATCAAACACTTGGCCATGGGCACATGTTTACAACACTCACAGCACACACTGACCACCACTAGTGCAGGACAGATGCCATGGGAGTTAGTTCAAGACTCTGCCTTAGCTAATGGGATCAGTCAGGCTCAATTCTGATCGAATCAAGTCATACATTAAGATTAAGTAACATTCTGCAATAGTGCATTTTGTCTAAAAGCAAACAAACTTGACTTTACAGCTTTATTACCATGTAGTTTTGCTCCAATATAGATTGTCCATTTCACCCTTCAACACTCACACTAAAACAAGCCATTTTTTTTGTACTTGTATGACTCCAAATAGCAGAACAATGACTTTATCTCACTCAATGCATGTCAAAAGGAAATAGAAAAATATTTTGGACCTATGCATGACTGATCTGCATAAACGTCTCTCCAGATATGGTGCCATCAACAGCAGATACGGGGTACTATTGCCTCACTGAGCTAACAAACACAGCAGTGTCAACATTACACACACAGCACACTAGTGGTTACGTCATGCTGATAGCACTCCACCACTGGGGGAACTCCAGCAATTCTGTCTTATCTAACTGTGCCTGATATGACACAACTGATGCTGATAGCAGGCAACAGAGCTCAACACAAAGGTGGGTGAAAGGAGAATGCTTTTAGCCTGTCTTCTAACAGGGCTATTCGCTGACCAGAAACACCTGTAAAAATTCTTCATGAAAGTAGTGAAAAAATGATATAAAAGATAATTATAGTAAAGTGCTCTTTAAAGCAACAAACTTAAGCTAATTAACTACAACATGACGCCAGAAATATAATTTGGGCTTTAGCGAGCATAAGAGATTTTTCAACATTTAAAAAAACAATAACGAGCTCAAACATTTGAACATTAGTTTAATATATAAACATTAATAATGTGTAAATATAGTCTACATGGACATGGCTGATGATGATGAACACCTTTAATGAATGACAAAACTCTCTTCCACAATGAAACAATAACATTTGCACAGTGATTGCAGGAGCAGATCTTCTGGAGCCTTTTAGAGGCAGCACTGCAATGGGGCAAAACCCACCCATTACAACACAGCCAACTCAGCAAAGTGGTCCACCACAGTCAATACAAAGAGTGACAGCATGATGGGAAGCCAAGAAGTCTGCTTACAAAGAAAGCATATTGCATATAGTTCATTTCCTTGATGCACCACTCTAGCTGCTCATTTATCAAAATGAAGAATGGTCAAGGATAAACACTTTGTAATGTATGTTATCAACTCCTTATCTTGTCCCTGAATACTACTTGAGCATGTTCCGCAGTTCATACAAGGAGAAACAAGGCATCTGACATAAATTAACGAAAAGGCCTGCTGTAATAAAGCTTGCAGCTGCAAAACTGCTGTGCACCATGTATTAGAGTTTATGCAAAGCATTTTGAAAACGGACAGAGATAAAGTGGTAAACTAGCTGCGCATTTCATCAGACAATGCTTAAAGACAAACTCATTTATTTGCAATGCTTATCACTAATCTGAATGGAGCAGAGAGGAGAGGGAGAAAGAATATCATAACTCAAAACTCAACACAGAGGGTGGAACTGGAGTTGATGCCAGTCCAAAACAAATCTGTTGTTTTCTGGCCATGAGTCCTGGCGGCCCTGCAGAGCAAAGAGGTTGTCTGAGGCCAGTTATGTTTTGGGTTCAGGCATCTCGCTGGTCCACTTATGACACTGTGCTTTGTTCTCTTCTGATGTACAGTGGGAAAGAATGCTGCTCAAGAGAAAAAGAAGAAGAAAAAAAAACCTCCGCTGGCCCATGTCCAATTACACTAATACACTTAAGCTGTGTGGCCTCCATTTTTCACATTCCACTGCCTTTCATGTGCAAATCAACAGCTGTTGACAAGCATTTGGTATCCACTATGATTTATTGAGCCTTAATAACAACATCCGAGAAATGGAAAGCGAGCGAGTATAGTCGCAGCCTCGTCGAGAGCTTTGTGAAGGGGGCGGGGAGGTGCACAAAAGATGTTATCCCATCGTGTTTATGCAAGACTTCAGCACTTTCTGAGCGATATTTACAGTACAATGAAGGAAACCAAAGTCTGCTTCACACGAAAACAATGGAACAGTGAGGCAGTGTAGAGACTCGTGAAGTGCTACACAAATAATCGCAGTTCAGTACGTCACTGCACGAGCTCCAGCTCTAAATATGGGCTCACAAACCACATATTGTTGAAGTCTGTGAAGGCTATTCCCATGCACTAATGCTCTTTAGCCCTTAATGTTATCTGTGTAGTGGGGGATAAGCATTTGATAGGCGCTATATATATATATATATATATAATATATATATATATAATATATATATATATATATATATATATATATATATATCATAAGATCTGTGTCAATCTAACCCAAAATTATTTTACTAAATTAGTAGAGCAGTCAATTAACAAAACGATTTTGTTCGAAGCTCTATAGTATAAGAAACAACATTATGTAGCGCTATTCTTTCTAATAAACCAGGACCATGTTGCAGCACCTAGACACGTACAATAATGAGAAGTTGACAAGAAATCCTAAATACCACTGATCTAACGTTAATCTGATTAACACCGAAGACACATTCAAAACAGACTGAAAATACACGCCTCATCCTCTGCTTGCACCCGGCAGCGTTACTACAGAACTAACGTTAGCTAAGCATTCAATACCACATAGGAGCTAACTCAACTAACGTTAGCTCAAACCAAAAAAAAAAAAAAAAAAACGCTCAACGGTGACAGTGTGCTTGGCCAAAAACATTGTATATAATTGTAGAGAGCTAGCTGAAAACATAATGTAACGCACCGGGTGAAATTTAGCGACATTCCCTCTAACGTTAAAGCATAAACACTGCTAGCTATGCTAACGTTAACTAGCCGAATAGTCTTCATGGAGGGGTTGATTTCCGCCTTGCGCAGCGACGCTCATTCAATCTAGCCGAGGGTCAGTGAAGGAATAACGACCGTTAACCCCCGACAGACCCTGTTTCTCCGTCAAACGGATCGGAGAACTCTCGGCGCCCTTAAAACCGATAAACTGCTGACAGACTCGTGGGCAAAACGTCTTGTAGTAACTTACCTCTCCGCGGAAGGTGAAGGTCTGTCGCTACTGGAGGTTTATGTAGTTTCTGAGGGAAAAGAAATGAAGAAATGTCCACGAATAATCCACATGTACGGCTTGCTACGGGCGTGTTTTCGTCCTCGTTGCTTTGAGACCCAAATCCACTTGAGCGCCGCGCTTCTGTCGTGTGAGAAACTAAGCTGCTCTCGCGCTCCCTCAATGGTTCGGCCTTCTCGCGCTCCTCGTCTGTTTTTCTTTCTCCGCCGTCTGTTTTACTCGCGTTTGCGCCCTCTTATCTCCAAACGGCAGTTATTCGAGAAGAGCAGTTCCTGCCCATTTTGTCTAGTTGTTTTTCGCAGCAGTGACTGTAAATACACGAAGTGACCGAACGAGAATCTCTGCGGATCAAAGATGACTTGAGTCCGTGTGTGTGTGACTGACTGACTGCTGTGCTGCTTGCAAAGCGATAGTCTGCTGGACGTCAAGTGCAGCTTCTCAGCTCTTAAAGGGCCAGTGCGTTTAAAATAGGTCCCACTGTAAATTTAGATAGATAGATAGATAGATAGATAGATAGATAGATAGATAGATAGATAGATAGATAGATAGATAGATAGATAGATAGATAGATAGATAGATAGATAGATAGATAGATAGATAGATAGACAGATAGATAGATAGATAGATAGATTATGTAATGTTTTAAGAATGTTGTAAGAAAATTAACATGATAATTGCTCAAAATGGCTCCTCAAATGATAAATCAAATGCTTAAACTGTTTCAGTAGCATAAACTCTACTTTTTTTAACTTAATTTTGTTAGGAAAAAAAGCTTCCATCATCTAATGTCTAAAATCAAAATAATACTAATTACTCTGAGAAGGTTCTGCAATTGAACTTTTTGCAGATACAGTGGGGGAAATAATTATTTGATCCCCTGCTGATTTTGTAAGTTCGCCCACTTACAAAGAAATTAAGGGTCTAATCTAGGTTTATTTTAACGGATAGAGACAGAATATCAACCAAAAAATCCAGAAAAACAAATTATATAAAGGTTGCAAATTGATTAGCATTTGACAGCAAGAATTCTGCCTCCCACAGATTGGTTATGTGGCCATGTGGAACACAGATTAGTCCTGTCACTTTAAGAAAGTACTCCTAACGTCCTAATGTCAGTGGACACCTGTCCATAGAGACTGTATCTTCTATTCCATCCTCTCCACCACCATGGGCAATACCAAAGAGCTGTCAAACGTCAGGGACCAGATTGTAGACCTGCACAAGGCCTGGAATGGGCTACAAGATCATCAGCAAGAAGCTTGGAGAGAAGGATACCTGTTGATGTGATTATTCGGAAATTGAAGAAATACAAAATGAAAAATCAATCGCCCTCGGTCTGTAGCTCCATGCAAGATCTCGCCTCATGGGGTACGGATGATCATGAGAAAGGTGAGGGATCAGCCCAGAACTACACAGGAGGAGCTTGTAAATGATCTCATGGCAGTTGGGACCACAGTCACCAAGCAAACCATTGGTAACACACTACACTGCAATGGATTGAAATCCTGCAGCACCCGCAAGGTCTCCCTTCTCAAGAAGGCACATGTAGAAGCCCATCTGAAGTTTGCCAATGAACATCTAATGATTCAGAGAAGGCTTGGGAGAAAGTGCTGTGGTCAGATGAGACCAAAATTGAGCTCTTTGGCATCAACTGAACTTGCCATGTTTGGAGGAAGAGAAATGCTGACTATGACCCCAAGAACGCCATCTCTACAGTCAAGCACGGAGGTGGAAACATTATGCTCTAGGGCTGTTTCTCTGCTAAGGGTACAGGGCAACTTCACTGTATTGAGCGGCCAATGGACGGGGTCATGTACTGTCAAATCTTGGACGAGAACCTCCTTCCCTCAGCCAGAACACTGAAGATGGGTCCTGGATGGGTCTTCCAGCATGACAATGACCCAAAACATACCTCCAAGGCAACAAAGGAGTGACTCAAGAAGAAGAACATTAAGGTCATGGAGTGGCCTAGCCAGTCTCCAGGCCTTAATCCTACTGAAAATCTGTGGAGGGAGCCGAAACGTTGAGTTGCCAAACAACAGCCAAGAAACCTTAAGGATTTAGAGAGTATCTGTAAAGAGGAGTAGAACAAAATCTCTCCTGAGATGTGTGCAAACCTGGTGACCAACTACAAGAAATGTTTTACCTCCGTGGTTTCTCCACAAGTACTAAGGCCCGTTTTGCTTGGGGATCAAATACTTATTTCCCTCACTGAAATGCAAATCAATTTTTAACCTTTATATATTGGGTTTTTGGTTGATATTCTGTCTCTATCCGTTAAAATAAACCTACCAGAAAAATTATAGACCCTTCATTTCTTTGTAAGTGGGCAAACTTACAAAATCAGCAAGGGATCAAATGATTATTCCCCCCACTGTATGTCTATTGTGTGAGATTTAATGGTATAATCCACCCAAAAAATGAAAATGATGTCATCATTTACTCACCCTATGTTTCTTCTGTGGAACATAAAGGAAGATGCTCTAAATAATGTTGGTAACCAAACAGTTTCGTTTCCCATTGATTTTCATTGAATGGACAAAAACTACAATGGGAACCAAAACTGTCTAAAATTCCCAAATACGTTTATTTGTGACTAACTTATTTAGACCACAAACCTTGGTCTGCATAATGATAGATGGCCAAACAAAATATCAGAGGTTCTGTCATCCAACTGAAATATCACTGCACTTCCAGAAAACACATGCACACTTTCGCAAATGGCTCTTGCAGACACTAATGTGTTGTACCCCCTGAGCGGTCTCTCCAGGCCCTCCACATCTGGGCTATTTGAAGCCCGTGGAGAGACAAGCTGTGGATACAGTGTTTTAACATTGAAGAATAGTGTCAGAGAGATCACACTGTTGGCTCAGTAAATGACCTGTGGTTTCTCTAATGATCTGAATCCTTTTCTCTGCAGCTCAGCCACCCACGGCCATCAGGCACCGACAGTTACGCATCCGTGACGCTCCAGAATTAATCAACCTTTCCCGAGGAGTCTTATATGTCAACAGAGTATCATTTCCATACCTCTGTGTAAATGATGTTGACCCGCTAGGGGCATATTGTTTGTGTGGGCAGCTCCTTTATTCAAGCCCTTGTGTAATCGGCGGTTTTTACTGTAAGCATCCGTAGCTTTGCCTGCTCATTACATGTGATTCCGCTTTTCTAAAGTATAACAATATGGCGGTGATCTCACAGGATGATTCTCTGACACACAGCCACCTCATATCTTTGCCCTGTGGTGCTAATCTCTTGTGTGTGAGTCTACGGATTTGCATGTTGACATTTACAATGGATGTGTGTCAGGATAACCTTCAGAGAGCCAGCGAAAATAGAAAAAAGAAATCTCTGAATTGGCATTCATAATCATGAGTCAGTCGTTTTTTCACATCGCCTCAAATGCTTGATGTTCCAGTGCTCTTTCGCCTCGAGGGAGAGGCCAAATGACTGAAATGAACTCAGGAATAATGTTGAAAGAATGATTTCTAGTCAGATTTGATCAGATGAAATATATATTTATGCCAATCTGATCTGATTATTTACATGGAAAAGTGTCTTATGTGTAATACAGTAACATCAAGGCCAGGTTGGGTTGACCTACATTCAGTTTCCAAATTACTCCATGATGTCAGAAGGGTTTGTTTTTCTTTTGCTCTGTTTTTCTTTCTGCTCCGCAGTCTTTTCATTCTCTTTATCCATCCAGTTTTCCACCCATCCATGCGGCTGCACCACCATTCCTCTGTCTTTCTCTCTCTCCTGGGTCACCCGCCACTGAAGAGGAAAGAGGCTTGTTTATTTTATCAAAGTTCCCCAGAGCCTAAAGTGTCACGGTGTTATCTCACCCAAATCTCTACAATGCCAATTACTCAGTACTGCGATAAAGTTAAAGCAGTTAAAGTTGCCTGTGTGTGTGGATTAACAGAGAAGCAAACCCAACGGGGTATATCAAATATTGCAATCATATTCCACCGACCATTATAACTTTGTCCTTTTATTGTTTTGCAATAGATTGCTATGTGGTTTCCTTACAATAAACTGCTCGTGGAAAACAAGTTCAGGGATTTGGATGAGAAGTGAAAGATGAACTGTGTAACAGTAAAACAGAATGTTCAGCACACACACAAAAAGCAGGGCAGGAAACAAATGAATGGTGAAATATGGGCATTACAGAATGAATTCAAGCTGAATTGCCAATTGGCTCTGGTTAACATTAGGATTAATGGTATTTTTGCAGAAAAAAAAACATGAAACATTAAATATGGACAAAATTTACAATGGAAGTCAATGGGAACCGAAACTGTTTGGTTACCAACAAACTTCAAAATATCTTCTTTTGTGTTCCGCAGAAGAAAGAAATGCATACGTCATTTTTATTTGATTAATATAAATGATTTGATCTCAAAACATTTTTTCAAAAAGTAATATACATAAATGAAACATTCACATTAAGATAAGATTATCATGCATTTAGAAAATAAATAGTGAATTTCCATTTCATGCGACTTTAACTTAAAACATTTCTTGAAAATGTGATAAAAGATTTTTCTTCTTTTTGGAAACCAACATGAATACAAAGAATACATTTCTTAGAATTTTTAAACCATATTTAAAAAAAAAAAAAAAAAGCTTGTTTCCTAAGAATAACACTCATCCAATAAGACCAAGAACATGTATTTAGAATTTAAATACAGTCCATTTTTTAATTTCTGTCTTTAACACTTCTTTGGGAGAATTGCACTTTCAGTTAGCTCTGCATATTAAACTAAAAAAAAAAATTCAGATTCATTGGAAGCAAAGCAATGGAAGTCCCTTCTCACCACAATGCCTTCCCTCTTCTGCTCTTTTGTTCTGTCAGGCTTCGGGAAAAAAAATCTGCTCAGCTGCACACACACATTTATATCTAAGCCGGCATCAAAGTCTTATCCCTGCTGGTTCTTCTGCAAGCAAAGTTTTAGCTACAAGCTATTGATTTCAAAGCCTCTAAATTGGTGGTTATCAAGGAGAGAGCCATTAGGCTAGCTCAAATTAATGATGAGCAACATCAACAGAGGCAGCGGGTGGAGAGAGGGGGTTGGAAATGATGGAGGGCGCTCAAAGTAGCTCACCCTGTTGATACAGCTGAAGACATTACCATGGCACAAAAGTGACAAATGAATTTGGCTGACAAGAAAGAGAAAAAGAAAACGCCGCTTTTATTTAGATACGCTCAGGCGGATGGTTACTTCACACAGCCACATCTGTGATAACAATTCCACATGCTGGATTCCACGGACAGATCATCTACATTCCAGACTCTCGCCACACAGTTTACTCAAAGTCTTCCAGCACGCACACACACTCTCCGTTACGCTTTTTGTTACTTCCCATCTGCGGAAATGAAGCCACCCGTCAAAACTTTGAAAGATGGACCCATTTTAGGCATTACATAATTAGTCTACAAGGAAAAGTAATAGGAAAAGATTTGAGCGGTGATAATAAAAATGAGGAGACATATTTGGAACAGCGTGAGAGTTATATATAGCATCTTTATAATTATATCACAAATTCTCAATCAGCAAAAGAGGGACAAGAGAGAGAGAGAGAGGTGTGTGTGCACTCTTCAGGTCTAGACAAAATTTTACGTACCAGAGCTGGCTTTCATTACCGCAACCAACCAGAGAACAGGGGGAACATTCCAGAGAATTATCCCTCCCCAGCCGAGAAAGAAAGAGAGGGAGAATAAAAGAATAGAGGATATGAGGAGCAGGTGACATTTGCTCAAAGAAAGGAGGAGAATGGACAGAAAATATATCTGTATGAAATACAACATCAATAAAAGTGAGGATGTTGGGTGGCCTTTAAATTAATCTCACATCCTCCAGCCCTCCACACACACACACACACACACACACACACACAGAAGAGCACTGGCAGAATGGCTGTAGGGTGTGTTGAGTAATGGTAGAGATAAATCATCAGCTCCTCAACGTTTCTCCTTCTGTCCAAAGGAAGAGCTTGGCTTTAGGGTCTAGAGTCAATACGTTTTACATACACAGATCTTATAAGCTATTTAAGTGAGAATGTCTCATAGACACACACTGTAAACATTTCAACCCACTAAAGTTTAGTTCAACTGCCGCCTTAAAGGCACAATATGTAATTTTCTCCGCTAGAGGTCGCTTATTCAAAACAAAGGTGTAGCTTGATGACGCCGTGAAAGAGTGTGGAATCATGGGAGTTGTCGTCTTCACCTCCACAGCCGACGGATAGGAATCCGACGGACTCGGGCAGAAATCATGTTCATGGATGAGCTAATGTATTAAAGTTTTATTAAGCAGGGCGGGCAGAGAGCCGTGTGAGTGGAACGAGGCCGCTGGAGCAAATGCTAATGAGAGAGACCTGCTTCCACATTAATTCATGTGCCCATGCAATCTTTAATAAAAAAAAAAAACTTGCCCAGCCTCTTGCAACAACATCTCATTTCTTCCCTGATGACGTGTTTACTGACGCGAAGGCGGGACAACCTGTGATTCACGACGACACGAGATCCACAGCAAGAGCAAACCACAAAACTCCAACAAGCCAACCAATTCCCAATGGTCCTGTCCTACTTTTTTTCTTGTTCAAGAAACCGTTTTCACTCAGATATATGTCACAATAGAAAAGATTATCAACTTCTGTTTCATGCCAACTTTAAGGTAGCTGACTTATTGCCTCGCTGCCTTATCAGGCATTGACTTTGCAGGCAGAGTTTGCGCACAAAGGTACCTCGCGAAACTGATTTCAGACACACTTCTGAGGCAGCATAACGGTTTAATGATCTACAGCAAAATAGGGAGAGTAATCAGTCTTTCAGAATGATTACGGCTGATGAGTGGTGAAAAAAAACAACCATTGACAGCCAATCCGAATTAACCTGACTTTAAAGAGTTTGTGCATTTAAAGTGGCAGACGACATAACTAAAGCGTGCGCTTATAATAAACAGAGCGTGATCGTCTATTGGTGAGAACCCTAATATAGTTAGCTATCATCATATTTATGGTCGTAGCATCACTAGACCCTTTTTGTTATGACACACACAAAAAAAACCTCAGTAAAATATTACTGATAAATTATAACGAATAATCGTATAACGACTGGAGAATCATTTCCCCTGATAATGTGGGGGAAGGATAGAAATACCGTTTATGATTAAAACATTTTACAATGCAGTGGTTTTCATACTAAGACGCTACAGCTAAACCTTACCCTCACATAAACCGGCTGATCAGAATATTTAAAGTAAAACATACTCACAAGTCATTTTTTTAAACATTGCATTATATTTGTGAGGACATGTTCATGTTTATTTAGCCATCTGAATGAGGGCATAGCATAGATATCTAAATGTTTTTATTTAAAGATAATTATAATTAGTATAGACTAACCCTAACCTAAACCCTAAAAGGAAACTTTTTGCACACTGGTGTCCAGGGCCTTTAGTGTAATCATTCTTCCTTCTTTTCTCTCTCTCTCTTTCTTTGGTTCTTTAGCAGGCATACACAGATGGCCCTATTGACCGCTCACATACTTGACATTCCAGCCTGTATTCCAGTGTCTGCCTTCCTCGGGCCTGCAGCCAGCACTCTTTTCCCCATTTCTTTTTTTCTGTCTCAAGTTGTTATGTTCAGCACTCTTAGAAAAGTGTCTTTTGGTACAAAGCACAGCCTGGTAGACTGCAATCACAGCACACTCTCTGTACAGCAGTCTGTCACACACACACACACACACACACACACACACACACACACACACACACACACACACACACAGAGAGAGAGAGCCAGAAAAAGAAACCACCCACACTTTCGCTTCCTCTAAACACTATAACAGAATTGGACAAAGATACTGGTCATGTCTTTCCATTACAGACCATGTCAGCTGGAGTGTTTGTATGACTGTAAAAACAAGTTTACATAATATTTAAAGTAGCCTATAGGGGAGCGCGGGACACAACCTAACGCGGGGTTAAATGTAACACGGACCTTTTACATAGTTAGTCAGGGTCAAGCAGGTTGTGTTTCCGCTTATTTTTTCTCGCTGCCAGAAGACGATCTCCCGCTGATTTGTGGAAAGTTTTGATAAGATTTCATGAAGTTCTGGACAAAGAATGTTTTGACACCATGCAAGTAAATTTTTTCATCATAGGTTTTTTTCGTTTTCTGAGTTGGGTGTGTACGTCACCAAATCTAACTTTATATTACCTTAATCACTGTCTTGTTGGCTAAAACATTTTGAAACATATCAGCAACTCCTAGCAACTGTTAGCTAGGCTTAAAATATTTTTTACGCAGCAGGGTTAGTTGTAGCACGGTGTTACAACCAAGCCGTCAAGTGTACAACGATAATGAAATGAAAACAGGGAGCCACACAACTTTTCACGTTTCAGTATTTATTTATATATTTATTTTGCCACATTTTAAACTGTGTTGGACTTTCACAAACAATGTTATGATTTTTCTGACATTTGTTTACTGTGCATTGATCACTTGTTTATTTATTAAGAATATAGCCAGTTTGTCATGCAATAAACGCTTTAAAATGTGA
Organism: Squalius cephalus; assembly: GCF_949319135.1. Classification (NCBI taxonomy): domain Eukaryota; kingdom Metazoa; phylum Chordata; class Actinopteri; order Cypriniformes; family Leuciscidae; genus Squalius; species Squalius cephalus. The sequence continues at coordinate 19,817,886 of NC_137137.1, read as the reverse complement.
TTTTAAGCTCGTTTTTATTATTATTACTGTTATTATTATTATTAATAATAATAATTTTGCATGCAGCTGCCACACACAAATATAATTCAATTGCAATTACAATATTTAATGATTTAATTTAATTTATTTATTTATTGCAAAACTTTGCAGCCCTTTCCTATATCTCTATCCATGATATTGATCCATAGACGGATGATTGGATGAGGGATGGATGTATGGATATCTATCTACACAGATGTACAAACAATATGAAACTATACAGATAAAATATTACTGAATTATGTGTGTTACACACAAGTGTTACAACTAACCCCTCTGTCTGTTACAATTAACCCCACATATGGGGTAAGTTGTAACATTTGCACTTACGCCATTTTCAGTGCAACTGTACGAAAATGGTAGGTCCTAAAAAACTTTAAGTGTTCATTTGTAGCAGAGATGTGTATTTTTCTTGTGTAAAAAAAGAAGAAGATTAATCTAACTTAATTATTTTTTTAATAATTGAGCCAAAACCAAAATATGTTAGGTTGTGCCCGGCTCTCCCATAGATTGTGCGTGAGAACCCATCATGGCAAGCATCCATTAAGGCAGCTGCTATATTTTTGTCTTTAAGAAGGATAATATGCATATTCACACAGAACGCGTTTTTGCTTTGAAAACGGGAGACGCGGGCAGTGGTATGGGGAAAAACCACAAGGTCTCGAGACGCGTCTTTTAAAAGTTTAACTTATTTTAACTTTAACAGCGCGTTTTTAGAACACCATGCCATGCGCGCAACGTTCAAACACTTTCTAAACCGTTTCAAAAACGTTCTAGCGTGTGTTTACATAGAAAAATAATGGAAAAGTAGGCAAAGGAATGGAAAAACGTTCCATGAACGATGTATAATGCTTTTGTGCACATTAATAAAGACAAGATAAATTTGAATAACATTATAATAACATTATTCAAATAAACTTTGAGAGAACCTTGTGCCAAAGTTTTGAGAATGTTCCCTGTTAGCTGGAAACTGAGAGATGAGGAAAACAAGTGAATGATTATTACTTCTGGGTTACTGATTTGAACCTAAATCTATTACCCTAAATCTACCTGATCTTACCCTGAATATTATTGGCGGACTTCCATACACTAATTTAAAAATGAGAAACACAAAGATGCAGATCAAAATGTCCAGAATGCAACTAAAAAAAACATGTGCATGTGCTTACTTGAAGTGTATAATAATAATTATTATTATAATTTTAATTCACACAAATGATGATGAAAACAGTTTCCAAAAAAATGCCTATAATATGCAAAGACAAAGTCATGTGACTGTCTCAAGTCATGTGATTGAATAATTCACTCAGAGAAGACAACAGGGCTGCGCCAGTAGGGGTTCAGCCCCGACAAAAAGTTGCGGTGGTGTCATTCTGATGACGCAAGAGATGCAACTATGGCAGCTGAGAAGGCCATTCTTTGTATTATTTTTGAAGAATTTTCAGAGCCTGATGAAATCGGTATAAATACATGTTTAATACTGAAAAATACGCTCGATGTTACAGTTACTGCCCTTGCCGTCCAGAATAAAAGGGAACATCCCAATTGAGTGAAGGGATTTGTAGAAACTGTGGTTCCTAATTATTGTGATCCAACATTTGCCTCGCATTTCAGGATGAAAAGACAAACAGACGGCTCCATATGCTTTCGAATCGCTCTCACTGTACTTTGACGTCATATACCCATCGGTGTATGGAACACACCTAATGGGTCTCATTCACTAACTATGTATACGCACAAGTTTGAGCACAATATCTACATTTCCATGTACAAATAATGGTTTATTAATAATGTTTGTACTAAAAATTATTCTAAATAATTTTTTTAGGAACAACTAACAAGACTGATGGCAGAAGGTCTGGACTCTATCGCAGCTTTTATTGACCAAGGGCCGCCCAAGAAGACGTTTGACTGACATCATGTAACGCAACCAATCACAGTGTTTTGTTCCGCATCATGTTTAGGGGCGTGAAAATGTAAAGTCCATGTCCCTACAATAACAGACTGGCGTGCATCTAAATAAATGATTAATTCAAGAACGTTGTGCATGTTTACTGCAACAATGGAGCCGCAAACTTCACATATACTTTTGAAAATCCAGCGTTTAGTTGATCCTGGTAAGCGCTCATTGACACAGTTGTAAACACGACAGCATTCTTCTTCCACAAGGGTGTTTGGTGTCACAGCATTTGTTTCCAGGCGGACAATTAAAGAACACGACATCCACGTCTCCAGGAAATCCTGTAGAATTCAACCAAACAGATGACGACTTCAAAAATCCTGAAGTGTTTCCAGTTAATTGTGCCATATGCATCAGACGTTCAGGTCCATTGTCTGAGGCTGAGACTAGGAACAACTAAACCCACAAGTACGCAAAAAAATCACACTCTTGGTGGCCTTAAACTTGCTTTGAGGACAGCACACTTGGCACTTGCTCGAGAATTTTGTTGCGCATTCTCTTAGAAGAGAGTGTTGCATGTAACCCCTTATATGGAAATGGGTTGTGCATGTTTTATGCAAATCAGTAACCTTGCGGTCGCTCATTTAGAATACTCGAAATTCATTAAGGCAGGGTTCACCAATCTCGGTCCTGGAGGGCCGCTGTCCTGCAGAGTTTAGCTCCAACCCCAATTAAACACACCTGAACCAGCTAATCAAGGTCTCACTAGGCATACTAGAAACTTTCAAACAGGTGTGTTGGAGCTGGTTGGAGCTAAACTCTGCAGGACAGCAACCCTCCAGGACCAAGATTTGTGAACCCTGCATTAAGGTAAAGAACAAATTCATGTACACGTGTTGTAAACATTTTTAGTGATAAGTTCTCCTGTGTGTGTGTAAACGCATTTAGTCTGTGCACTTCAAATAAAAAAGCCACAACTTTGGGCTGAGATGGAAACGCTCCTTTATTTTCAAATAGTTTAAAGGGGTCATCAGATGCAAAATTCACTTTTATATGGTGTTTGCATATAAATGTGTCTTTGCAGTGTGTGTGGACACAACCACCATACAATGAAAAAAAATCCATTCACTCCTTTTTTTTAATCCTCAAAAAGTCTAAACACTCTCAAATAATCAAGCCGTTTGGATTTTCTGAGCAATATGATGTCATATTGCTCATGCTCCGCCCACGACCGCCCTCAGCCATTTGTATACTGTCCACCAAGGCATCACTGGAAGAGAGGGGTGGGGTGAGCAGTTGCTCATTATCATTTAAAGAGACATGCACTGAAACGGGTCGCTGAACAGAGCTAAAAAGGGTGTTGTTTTACACAACCATTGATGAATTTCAACCAAAGTATGTTACAAACTTTACATGAAGACCCTAAAGAATCATACCAACTTGTGGAAAATGGGCATCCGATGACCCCTTTCATTTCGATTTATCGTATAAATTAAATTTGCAACTTGGATGGAAACAATCACGGACATGAATGATACCTCAAATAGCACAGCTTGATGAGGATATGTGTGCTTTTACAATCAGATTTGTGAAAAAAATCCATATAGGGATGAGGACTGGCGTGTTGGTTTTTTTCACTTAGGCCAGTAAGCAACCACCCAAAACACCCAGCAGCCACCTAGAATATTCACAGGAACCTATAGCATCAAGCTCCACATGCCTTTTCTTTTCATTTCCAACCATTGTGCCACACGAGAGTACAGTTGTTTGATATTTCCACAGGCTATTTTTGAGTTCACATTCAAGGAAAAAAGAGTTTTGAGACCGTTTGTCTTCCTAGCAGGAACTTGGCACAAAACACGAAGGAGAGAAGATTGACAGCCTTTAGATAGGAAAATCCCTTATTCATCAAAGAGCGCACATTAAAATGCTCTACTGCACCCTATAACTCTGCAGGGATCAGGAGATATCTGGGAGTACAGAAGGGAAAAATAAGGACACCGCGTTAACATTTGGGAAACGGATGATCTGCCGCATATAAAAATGCAGCAGGCAGGGAAGTAAATCTTCCGAGATTATCAAGCTACGATCCGCTGAATGTATCATAAATATTTATGCGGTTACAGACATATTATCTCGCTGCATTAAAACAAGAGGGCATCATTCACGGATCTCATACATCTGCACATTCTCCCCTAGCTGAATAAAATAACTCATCCCGTGCGATTTTTTTACACCGCTCTGTCAGTTTACTTGCGATGAATTAGGTGGAGATCCACAATGGGAAAAGATATAGATTCAAGTTCAAGGATGGAGGAAAAAAGATAGGAGAGCTTGCCAGGATTCTGTGGGAGGATGAAAGAGGGAGCAGGAGAGAGAGAGAGAGGGTCATCTAGGGGGTTGGAGGGCCATAAATAAGGCTAATGAAATGACGTGCTTTAGATGGCTGAGGCCCAGGCCTTTAGCCTGATTTACTCTGATTGTGTCCCAGCATGCAGCAGACCCATCTATCCACCTCTCTCTCTTTCCTCCTCTTTTTCTTTCACCCACCCCCACCCCAGACACACATCCTATTCCAGGGTACTAATATCATGTTGCTTGCATATATCTAGCACCCACAACCATGAGAAGAGGGCGTTAGAGTCAGGGGTGTAAATTAGTTCAATAATTGTGCTTCATTACTATAATTAAGCTTTACTTTGGGCAATTTGTACTTTACTTGAGCACTATTGAAAAAAAATTATACTTTTTACTCCTTATAATAGACTCTTTTAACATTTCCTGCATTGGAACTTGCAGGTTAACAGGGTATATATATATGTATATATATTGGAAGATGGATTACAGCAGACAGAAAAGAAAAAGCAGCTCTACCAACAGCATAATTAAATTATATATATATATATATATATATATATATATATATATATATATATATATATATAAAGTTAGCTAGATTTAAGATAAGACTTAAATGCGTCATCGCAGTCTATGAAAAGGATCTATTTGTGGTCAGCAAACCTCCAAGAATGCCACAGAATGACAGAATTAGGGGCCATTCACATAGAAAATGTTTTTGCTTTTACCTAAAGTAATTTTGATCAAAACCATCAGTGAAGATGAACTTGACTGAGTGTGAACAGTCTATAACAACTATATTGAAGTATCAATTATAATAGCAGCTGCGGGTGAATTTAATATTTAACGATTTCACAGGTTTCAGTTTAACGTTTGGTGTGGAATTAAATGTGGAATCGTATTACCTCTCACAGTTACGTTTTTGGCTAGACACTTTGGCCCGGTTTCACAGACAGGGCTTATAGGGCCTGAGTTCAATTAGGGCATTTAAGTAGCTTTGCTTTCATATACGTACGTGCCCTAGAAAAAACACATTACTGGTGTGCATCTTGAGACAAAACAATGGCACTGACATATTTTAAGATATGCCAGTGCAAGTTGCTTTCAGTTAAAACCACTCAAACATGCATTTTAGCCTAAGACTAGCCTAAGACTAGCTTAAGCCTTGTCTGTGAAACCGGGGGTTTGGCTCTACGTATTATTATTCCTAATTATTTCCTGTCTCCTGTTCATGGGAAGGTTTTTCATCTTCTCTGTCTAATACGTGCCAGCTTAAAATCTCAGTCGGGCTGCAGAAACCCAGGAGGATTTCTCTAAAGCGACGACACGCACTGGATTTATGTGTAATATTGGCACATTTGGAGCTCTTTGGATTGGATGTGTGTGTGTGAGTGTCTGTGCAGCGACATTATTCATCACAGGGCTTGTGTTTCATCCATTTGTTAGAATCTTTCTGCCTCTCTCTCATTTTCTCATAAACACATATCCAGAGCTAAGATGGATGTCTTAACATCACTTTGAGATATAGAGCTTCTATTTCAATTGTTATGTCTTTATCGGCTCTGCTCCTCTGTGCTCTATGTGTGAGTGTGTTGTCAGGAGATATTAATAACAGGCCCTCGGGCTGCTTGACAAAGACTCACATGAGTTATAATTACCAGTCTTATCGAGGGATGTAACAGGAGAATCAGTTCAAACTCACACCAGTTGTTCCTCTCCACTTTTATTAAACCTCTGCTTAGTGGGTTCTTGCAAATCAGTGATGCTTATGTTTTTTATTTTATTTTGGGGATTTGGAACAGTGTATGACATTTATTTAGATTTTGTCTTTTGGGCAGAAACACAGGTACGTGACATGAGAATGGGATCATGACAAGGCTTGAACTTACATCACTCACATGAGCACCATGGCTCATCAACACGCAAAACTCTTTCCAGAGTTTGGTATTAGCTAATGATGTGATTATTTGATAACAAGGTTTTGAGCCATTCAGAAGTCAAATAATATTGCCTTTGAATTCCTGAATATAAATTGTGGAAACAAATAGGATATTTGAAAGTAAATTCAAATATAAATTGTAAGGATTTACAATTAAAGTTGCGATGAAATAGAAGTAACAACAGATGTTTTCTTCCGTATTTTGACGTACATCTGAGTGAAACGAAAAAGAAAAAAAAAGTATGGCAAGGAATTGGTTCTTGTTATTGATTGGATGAAGGCACATCAGAATGCAAACTTGCAGTTAATTATAAGAAAGGGGTGGAGTTTAAGCGGACTAAATGACTGTCTCAATTCAAAGACTGCGCTCTCAGCCGTACTTGTCACCTGGGCACATATCTTTGAGGATGTCTCATTTCAGAAAAATAACCATTATAAAAGTGATTTATTCTCTGTGATCGTAAATTATTGTAGTTTCTTTCTTTGGAACGTAATGGTTAATTTTCTGAAATAAGGCAGCCTCAATCACGCAAGTGGCCGACAAATGTGAACTCTGGAGGATACAGCCTTCGAAATGAGACAGCAAATGATCGGAGAAGTCTTGCATGCATCACCAAAGTCTGTCTTTTCACAAACATCAATGTCAAATCAACAGATTCAATTTTTATACAAATATTTATTTAGAGGTGTAAAAACTGGGTTTGATGATGATTGTTTTGATTATATCAGTGGATAAACACGCATGATTAGTCAAAATTAATGGTGTAATTATTTATGTTGTGTTGCTTGTGACATCCCGTTGTTTCTGGCTAATTCAATTACAATTGCAATTAATGAACTGAAATAATATGCTAATATGCTGTTGGTCTTCCGCGTACTGCCAAAGCAGCGCCGACCCGCCGAGGCATGGACCTGAAGGTATCCTGTGGTATCTGGCACAGATCTATCTGTGGTTAGCAGCAGATCCATAAAGTCTTGTAGGTCACGAGGTGGAGCTGCTGTGGATTGAACTTGTTGTTCCAGCTCATCCCACAGATGCTCAATTGGATTGAGCAATGAGTGCAGTGTGGCAGGGTATATTATCCTGCTGAAAGAGGCCATCTCCACCAGAGAACACCATTGTCATGAAGGGGTGTACCTGATCTGCAACAATGTTTTGGTACTCAGCACGTGTCAAATTTACATCTACATGAATGGCTGAACACAGGGTTTCCCAGCAGAACATTGACCAAAGCATCACACTCCCTTCACCCACTTGTTGTCGTCCCACAGTGCTGGTGCCATCACTTTCCCAGGTAAATGGCGCACAAGTACAGTGCTGTCCATGTAATGTTAAAGAAAACGGGACTCATCGCATGTCCATTGTAGGTGCTTTCAACGGTGGACAGGGGTCATCATAGGCACTCTGATTGGTCTGTGACTACACAGCTCCATAAGCAGCAGAGTGTGATACACTGTGTGTTGTGACACAATCCTCCCATAACATCATTAAAATGTTGTGTGACTTGTGCCACAGTAGACCTTCTGTTGGCTGGGACCAGACAGGATAGCCTTTGTTGCATCAATGAGTCTTGGGCACCCAACACCCTGTTGCCGGTTTGTGTTTTGTCCCTCTCAGACCACTGTTGGTAAATTCTCACCACTGCTGATCAGCAGCAACCCACAAGCCATTTGCGGTTTTAGATACTCTGATCCAGTCACCTTGCCAGTAACAATTTGGCCCTTGTCAAAGTCACTCAGATCTTTATTCCTGCCCATTTCTCTTGCATCCAACACGTTGATTAGGAGAGCTGATTGTTTGCTTACCATCTAATCTACCCAGACCTAAAACATCTCTTCTGAGACGTTTTCTTCTGTCAGCTTTAAAGTGATTATCACAGATGACAATATTTCAAAAAGTTTGGCTAACTGCTTTCCTTGGCCTCTCACTTAGGTACTTGACAACCTCTTTACCCAAATTAATCTTCAGCATTTCCAATAATGGTCAGCGTTGGTTGAAGCCAGCTCCATTTGACTTAGCTCATGCTGTGGGTAATTATACAGCAGAAAATGAAGTGTATGAAGTGGCGTTCAGGTTATTCAAAGAGCTGTGAGCTGGCAGACAGATGAAAGAGGTAGAGGGCGAGAAGAGGAGAAAAATAGAACACCTCAAACTGCTTTCAAAGGATCTCCATCTGTAAAAGAAGCGAATGGCAGGGACTCGTGCGTGGGAGGTCTGGAGAGAAAAGTGGGACGGAGAGAGAAAGAGATCAGAAAAATAAAGAGATATCTCTTGGATGGGTAACTGTTCATTTTTACGCCTTTCTTCTTCTTCTTCTTCTTCTTCTTCTCCACCACAGAGCGTCATCCTTCTTTCTCTGAGGGTGGGCTGTTTTTCTCTCAATGTGAGTGTTGTATGAGTCAGTGCAGTGGGCCCACGCATTTCCCTCATGCAGGACAAAGGACAAGAAAAGAAAGAAGAGCAGGCTCAAGCGGTTTATATGCTCTACTGATGCTAGACAGATATACCTTGAACAAACTCTGAACCAGCGCCGGTAACATTTAATCCCTCTACACTCCCATGAGCACCATGACACCGTGTGACGTGTACACCCCTACGGTGCCATGGTACATATGAAGGTATCAGATGGTTATACTAGGGATGTCGAAACTGAAAAGTGGCAGATTATAATCTGTTTAGCCTACCTCACATGCACTCTTAAAATAGCCTCTTAATTGCCATTTATGGTTCTTTAAAGAAGAGCCAAGTAATCTTTCCAATGCACAAAAGGGTTTTATTTGAAAAGGGTTCTTTAGATTTCTAAATCTGTTCAGTAAAATGTTCTTCACACTAAAACAAAAGTGGTTATTTTAAGAATTTTTCACTAAAAGGTTCTTTGGAGAACCCAAAATGGTTCTATGGCATCGCTGCAAAAACCTTTTGGAACCTTTTTAAGAGTGTGGGCTCATTGGAATAACATGCCTCCGCCTACATTTTTGCAAAACTGATAACAAAAACATAACTATACATACAATTAAATGCAGATTATTGATTAATAAAGACTTATTTTCACACGATTCTTTGAACAATACTATGTTATGACCTCAAAAGGCTTGTACCATAGTGCATGGTTTGTAAAATATTACAGTTGGACGTTTGCCTCATAACCAGCTCCATATGTATGGCTTTTTGTGATGTAGTAAACTTGCTTGGTAGCTCACCTGGTAAAGCATTCCACTTGTGATGTGGAGCGCTGAGGTACAAGTCCTGTGAAACACAAGTCATGATAAAAGAACTCAAAGACTTGTAGTTGCTCGGATCTTTATTCCTGCCCATTTCTCCTGCATCCAACAGGTTGAGTAGGAGAACTGATTGTTTGCTTACCATTTCATCTACCCAGACCTAGAAAACATTAGTGGAAAGATCAAAAAAAGAATTCAACGTCATATTTTAACATCCTACCCAAATTAGTCTTTAGCATTTCCAATAATGGTCAGCATTAGTCAGATTTGAAGAAGCAAGTTGAACTGGCATGGTTTCTTTAGTAAATGTGTTTTTATCTTACATTAACACTATCAGTTTAGGGTAGGTGGTAAGTTATTTTCAAATTGATCGAGCACTAACCTTTTAGTGCCGCAAAATGGGGCATTGCCCCCTAAGATCTGATTTGTCAGGATTTGTTAGGCCTTATTTCAATTAGGACATTTAAGTAGCTTTTATAAATGTGCCTTAGAAAAAAAACATTACTGGTGTGCATCTTGAGACAAAACAATGCCACTGACATATTTTAAGATATGCCAGTGCAAGTTTTCAGCTAAAACAGTTTAAACATGCATTTTAGTCTGGGACTAGACTGAAGAATTGTTTGTGAAACCGGGCGAAAGTCATGAAAGCATACTCTCTTTAAGAGCACTTAACCTTTTCCCCATCAGCGTTAAAAAAAAAAAAAAAATTGCCATGAAGCCACCGCCAGCTTTTTTGATCATTTTCACAAAACTTTCATGGCCCCCAGAATATGTTGTTGTATGAATATCTGAATATGCATTATATTAAATTATTTTAAAACAAAGAACAGACCAAATCACAATATCTGCAAGTAGATTTTTTAAAATATATACATACTTTTAAAGTACACTAATTTCAATACAAATAACGGAATGTACTAGTTACATAATTTTGTCTGAGTGTTTCAATGGTCTAGGTGGGCAGCTCAAGGTTTCGAAACTTATGCAATTATGGAAAAATGTCTTTTATTAGAGCTTATTTTACAGCCGTCTTTTCTTCCGTTGAGTGTGTGAAGGCATCCGCTCTAGTCTAGATATAGAGTCTCAAGGTTATCTGCAGTTAACTGTGTATTTTTCTTTCTGTCAGTGCTCTCTGTACGCTGGTATCTGTGGTGATAGATGATACAGCCGATAGAGCGGCTGGTGTGTCTCAGCAGAAATACTCCCCTCCCCCCTCGACAGGCATGCCGTTAACGGCGGAATAAGCAAAGCTGCTCCGAAAAGTGCTGAAATATCAATATATAAGTTGCCTTCATTGAGCCCCAGATGCAGAGAAGGAAAAGAAAGAGAGAGAAACTGAGACCAAGAGAGGCTCAATTAGCTTATAGACCTATGCCATAATGTGTGACAGTGCGAGTGATTCATAAATATGGATGAGAGTGAGTGTGTGTGCATGTGTGGGGGAGGCTGTGTGTATCCTGAGCCAAGTCCTCTCAGAGTGTGAAACCTAATGAGTGCATGTGCTGTAATCTCTGACACATGATAAAAACTTTCAATGCCGCCACGGTGCTTTTTTGGAATAGAAAATCAGTAATGGAGAGTGTAGAAGAGCTAGAACTGATAGGTCACTGTTAGAAGGCTGTAATGCGATCACAGGAATTCCTGCGCTCAAGGCAGAGCCAAGTATTGTACAGTCTCAGGCTGATAGAATACACTTTTGTCCTCTACAGATACACTGAGTCATCTTGATCTCACTGGGGAGGAGGGTGAGAGAGAGAAGGAAATGGAGAAAGACATGTTTGTCTTTGATGAATGTATAATTGAATACTTCACCACCATAAATCTTGGCAGATTCTCTCATCCGCCCCAACTAAATACTTTGCCACAGGGGTTTTCATGCCATTGCGTTCAGTATGAAGGCCACACCTGTTTACCTTTTGCCTATATTCCACATGCACCTGTGTAATATATTGCAACATATATTCCGCAAACACTCTGCCCTGATGAACATATTTAATGTAACAAACTACAGTACTCAAGGGTATGGTGGTAACTCTCACATGTCTGTCTCATTAAACCAGATGTGTTCTTATTTGGTAACTTGAACTAATTTACACTACCATTCAAAAGCTTGGGGTTAGTAAGACTTTTTGAAAAAAGTCTCTTGTGCTTCCCAACACTGCTGAAAAAACTAGCATTGCTGGTCACCAGCATAAGGTAAGTTTTGCATGCTAGGACTAGCATGGTTTGCTCACCAGCATGGGAAGCAGGAGTGCTGTTGGACCAGAGCCACTACCCTTACGAAAAAGAAGTAGCCTATACTTCTAAGTTAATTTAGAAGTTAACTAAGTTAATTTTATGAAGTATACTTAAGTAATGTTCAAGTATATTTTTAAGTATACTTTATGTAGTAAGTATACTAATATCAATGTGTACTTATAGTAAACTTGTAAGTGTACTATTTCAATACTGCTTGGGACTAAATTGGCCAACTTTAGTATATAAAAGTATACGTTTAAGTGTACTATAAGTGTAACAGTAGTAAACTTTAAGTACACAACTAGGTTTCTCATTTGCAATGCATCTGTACTACAAGTGAACTTATAAGTATACTAGTAGTTTACTATTTTAATACAAGTAGTACATTTTTTAGTTTATGAAAGTACACATTGAAGTGTCCTCTCAGTAAACTACTAGTATACTTGTAAGTTTTCTTTAAGTGAACATAACATTATACTTATAGTTTACTATTTATGTATTATTTTTGCACTTGCAGTATACTACTATGTTCAAATGTAGATATTATTTTATACTTGGAAAATACCTTTAAGTGTACTTTAATTTAAAAAAAAAATTATTGCATCCTTTTTTAATCAACATTTGAATGTCGTTAAGTTTCATAAAGAAAAGCAACATTTTAAACAAAAAAGTTGAGAAAATCACATTTTTGTCAAAGACTATGCCTTGATCAGATTCAGAATGATGATCAAGACACAGATGGAGTAGATCGAGTCTATCAACACCCCCAAAGCTTCACTCACAGTCGTTTTCTCTTCATGGGTTCGACATTTCATTTGGTAACATTAAGCAGTTTTGATTTACATGTTGTTTAATGTTTGATGATCAAGTTATTTTACATTAGTGTGAGCAATCTTCTATCACATGTTTCAGCTTCTTCTTCTCCTGTGTTTTGATCCTGAGATTCTGTACTAGAAGATGTGTCATAGCGCCCCCTACCATATAACAGTGAAAACATGGATAGCTGGAAAATTCAGTCAATGGTACCCTGGAAATCCAGAGTTCTGGACAAGTTGAATTTGCTCAGCGAGTTTACTCTGGCTTCGAGTAATGATGCTCATAAAATATGCCCTTGTATCCGAGCTGCACCAATCACATCGGGTTATCTGATATAGGCGTGCCAGAGGCAAGCTAAACAGATGACGACAGCGCTGTGACGTCGAAGTCATTAATAAACTTTGCAAGATGGCTATGGATGAACATCAGTTGTTTGAAACGGCTTTGGCCGCTACAATGAACGAGTTAGACTTCGCTCGAATCCTTCTTTTGCAAGAAGGGCTTGTTTTTGCTGAGTAAAGAGTTAAGTAGAATTAAAGTAAATTCCTATGTACATGTTCAGAATTAGAAACATATCTGTTTTATATCAATATTCTAATCAATATTTTCAAACAATGTAAGTTTCATAAGACTGTATATGAAAAACTATGTAAAAAAGTATATTTAATTGGCTACTCGATCAAAAGAGTTAAAGGGTTAGTTCACCCAAAAATGAAAATTCTGTCAGTAATTACTCACCCTCATGTTGTTCCAACCATGTAAGTCTTTCGTTCATCTTCGGAACACAAATTAAGATATTTCTGATGAAATCTGATGGCTGCATCACTCCTCCATAGGCTTTCAGAGGGACCGAAACTCGTCAGCCCTGAAAAGTTATTAAAAACATCGTTAAAATAGTCCAAGTGACTACAGTGGCTCTACATTACGTTTATCATGCGACGACAATACTTTTTGTGCGGAAAAACAACAAAAATAACGACTTTATCCAACTATTAGTGTTCTTCAATATGGGCCTCTGACGAGAGTTCACGGGAGCGCCACGACGCATGCGCGAGAACTGAGATTACAGCGTTCTTCTTCTTCTTCTTCTTCGTTCTACAGCGTGCGTCTTCCTCTGCTTATAAACAGACCGTTTTGCGCTTCCGGCAATGTCGGGACGTCATCTTGTACATAGATATATTATTATTATATGATATCTATGATCTTGTACAGTAAATGGCGGTAATACTCCTAAGGAGTGAGCAGCCAGTAACAATAGAAGAAGAACGCCGTAATCTCAGTTCTCGCGCATGCGTCGTGGCGCTCCCGTGAACTCTCGTCAGAGTCCCACATTGAAGAACACTAAGTTGGATAAAGTCGTTATTTTTGTTGTTTTTCCGCACAAAAAGTATTGTCGTCGCATGATAAACGTAATGTAGAGCCACTGTAGTCACTTGGACTATTTTAACAATGTTTTTAATAACTTTTCTGGGCCGACGAGTTTCGGTCCCTCTGAAAGCCTATGGAGGAGTGATGCAGCCGTCAGATTTCATCAAAAATATCTTAATTTGTGTTCCGAAGATGAACGAAAGACTTACATGGTTGGAACAACATGAGGGTGAGTAATTACTGACAGAATTTTCATTTTTGGGTGAACTAACCCTTTAACACGGCTGTGAACCGCTCCTAGCATGCGCCTGGCAAATCCGCCGTTATAATAGCAATCCGCTATAGAACAAGCGCGCCTGCTCTTAAAGGGAATGTGAGATGATGCTCTGATTGGTTTATTTCACGTTACGCCCAAACCACACCTATGAGTATGTAGCTACTTCAGACCAACCCATTTTAGATTTGCGTCGGGCACAAGAGTCATTTATCCCGCCGGTATAACAGCAACAGAGATCCGCCCACAAAGTTACTTGCGTTTCGTGTTTGATACTTGCGTTTCAGATCGTTAAAATAGGGGCCCACGTCTGTCAGTTAACAGACCAATCACGACATTGATGTGGGAGTCCCCAATATATACCGCTGCCAGTGGTCCCTACTTCATTCTCAATCTCTTCCCCGTGAAGATCACATTGGATGCTATCCTTCAGCAGGACTCATTTTTCAAATAGTTGTTTAACTGTTCTAAGACAAGGGTATATTCACTGTCACTGTGATTTATCTGGACGAAAACAGAAACTTTGAGTCCATGCGCATGCGGAACAATGCTCTTTGGCAAGGATCCTCATCCTTTGTGCAATGCATGCCTGGGGATGAGACACGCTCAGGCAGCCCTCATGAACCCCAAGTGCTATCCTCACTGTTCTCTTTTCCCATCAAGGGTGCTAGAAAGAAGATAACAATTCACTCTGCAGCCACTAACAAAGGAGAAAAAGAGATCCCTGCCTTTCTCTGCCGCTCGCGAGGAGACTAAACACCCCCCTGCGTTATGCAGCTGGGGCGAATTTATAGATGAAGTCTTCCGCAAACTGCCTCCTCTCTTTGGATCCTTAACGGATGAAAGAGAGGAGGACGATAACAAAGCTATTGCTCGTCTGTTGGAGGAGGAAGGAGAGGAGGATGATGACGATGCAATCCTCCCACCGAATCCCTCCCGGTCAAGCAGACCGTTAAGCGAAGGGTCCTTCTCCTCAGCTCAGGTGGAGCTTGACCTAATTGAAATGTGCCGGAGGGCAGCGGCAAACTCTCCGTTGACTGGCCGTCACAGCAGGCAGGCCCGGGTATGGAGAGAGATCTCTATGACAGTAAGAGACATCCGTCACGTGCCACATCCGTTAAACAGCTCATTCCAGCGGTCCCCACATGCATTTTAGAAAAATTAAATGCTTCTGGGTCAAGTCCTTTTCACAAAGGATTCCTGTAAAAGGGTTTTCTAGACTAGATCTTAATAACATGGAGGAGTTAGGCATGTCAAATCCCCCTCCTGTTGAGCGGTTAGTCATCTCAACCCTAACCGCAGGGCAGCATTTTCCTCTGCCTCAGCCTCACTGCCAGGACGCACTGAGCGCTTAGTAGTCTCGGTATTTCAGAAGATCTATCGTTCTTCTGCCCTGGCATTGAGGTTGCCATCTCTCTCCACAGCAAATTGATGCTGGGACACCAAACCCAGCACTCTAGGAAGAGATCTGCGTTATTGCAGATCTCAACCTGAGAACTTCCAGGGGCGCGGCCCAGAGCTGTGGTAGCGGCATGGGCCTGGCGGTGGTGGGCGAGCGAGCCCCAGATATTTTCAGCCTCAGCAGGCTGAGCCACAGTCTAAGCTAGCTCAGCCGAGAGGAAAACCTTACTTTGCAGCGGCTGCAGCTAGACACCGGACAGCATACCCTCAATGAGGGAATTCTGTCCCATTCTGGAATTGTGGAACCTCAACAAACACCTCAGAAAGTACAAATTCAAAATGCTCTCATTCAAGGTTCTCTGTCATTTTGTTTGTCTTAAAGACCGGTGTACCTTAAAGATGCAGAATTTTACATTTTCATTTCTACCTGGAACACAGAAATTATCTCAGGTTTGCCTATCAGGGTGAAGCCTTCGTGTTGTTGACAGTTCCTATCAGGCTTTCATTTGCCCCGAGCGTTCAGCAAATGTGTCGAAGCAGCTCTGATACTGCTGAGAATAGCGTGTCAGCTTATTTGGATGATCTGCTCCTTTGTGCTCCGTCACAGCAGCAGGTAGAAATAGATACAAAATTGCTCATCTAATTTGGAGAGTTTAGGCTTCAACACAAATGAGAAAAAAAGCTGTTTGGTACCTGCACAGGAGATTATCTATACCTGAGTCCCAATCGGACTGTGTTTACGTCTTCTGGGGCTAATGGCCTTGACAGTTTCTGTTATTCCACTGGGACTGTTGCGAATGAGAGTTTCAGCACTGGATGGTGGCGCAGCGCTTGTGTCCAAAACGCTACCTCAACCGCAAAGTGATAGTGACATCACTCTGCATGCGCGCTCTCCGTCTTTGAAGGGATCGCTCTTTTCTCGAGTCAGGGACTCTGCTGGGGGCAG
Source organism: Squalius cephalus (assembly GCF_949319135.1). Classification (NCBI taxonomy): domain Eukaryota; kingdom Metazoa; phylum Chordata; class Actinopteri; order Cypriniformes; family Leuciscidae; genus Squalius; species Squalius cephalus. The sequence continues at coordinate 19,801,382 of NC_137137.1, read as the reverse complement.
TGTGTGAGGGTAGGATAGCAAAAGGGAAATGGCACGTCTCGCTACAGATCGCACACTTAAACTTCCTGGAACTGTTAACAATGTTTCTGGCATTGAAACTTTTGTGCAGTTCCTAAGGAACCACCACATTTTCATCAGATCAGACCAGACAACACAACAAAGTTCAGCATTCATAAATCGCCAGGGAAGCATACGCTTGATTTGAGCAATGGTGCGTGCACCGACACATTATTCCTTTTCTCTGTCTGGCTGTGAATGTTATGCTTTTTGTAGGAGTTTTAGACAAGGGAAGATCCGTATGCAGGTTTATTAGAGGTGCACGGCATCTGAACTAGGTTTCAAAGCCGCTGATTCCACCATGGGATCTGTCTGTGGTCCTTAATGCATCTCAGTCCCCTTTTGAGTCTATAGAGAGTACTGATTAAAAAGCTCCTTTTGCTAAAGGTTGCTTTATTATTAGCTCTTTCGACCACCAAGCGGGTTAGTGAACTTCATGCTTTGTCGGTTCATAACTCTTGTATGCAGTTCACCATGGATTACCTGAGGGTGACTCTCAAAACTAATCCAGCGTTTGTGCCTAAAGTGAGCGAGTCAGCTCTCGTCTGTAAACAGGTGGATTTACTGGCTATTCATCTGCCACCTTTTTCCTCATCAGAGGAAGAGCGGCTTCACTGTTTATGCCCTGTCCATGCAATGTGTCACTATGTGGACAGAACAAAAGCACTAAGGAAGAGTAATCAGTTATTTGTTTCATGGGCTGATTCTCATAAGGGTAAACCTATTTCACATAAGCACTTGTCCTACTGGGTAGGCGAAGCTATTATATTAGGTTATAATAACATGGGTATCTGTCCTCCAGAAGGGCTAAGGGCTCATTCTACCAGAGGTATGGCTACCTCATGGGCACTGTTTAAGGGCATTTTGGTTCACGACATTTGTGCGGCAGCAAGTTGGGTTTTCTCCTCACATATTTTTGTTTGTCTTCTGGTTTGTATTTCGACAGCAAGAAGGTAAGATCTTATGGACTTATGAATGAACTGCTTGTTTTAAAATCTTCGAGGTCTGCTGACATTATGACATTTGCTTCAAACATTACAATGCTCATGATAACTTTAGTTAACTCTACAATAAGTAAATCCACTTCACCAGCTAATTACTCCTCAACAGCGATGCCACAGAGCTACCACAAAAACGGAAGTTCAAACACAAAATTCTAAAGATGGCTGCGCACTTGTTTTTCTGGTGCATATAGTCTATAAGACTGTGAAGTTCCTCCAGTAAAGGTTTCCAGCCCTAAGAGACTTAGGTGCATGTGAATAAGGCAAAGAAAAATACGAAGCGACTCTTCTCATACCTGTCCACGCCGGCTCTTCCTGCATAATGTGCCTTAGCAAACGCGCACACACACTTCTCTGTTTTTTCCCTTCATTTATTCTATCTCTTTCCCTTTAATAATTGCTGGCCAGTCTAGTGTACATAAGATGGCTATTCTCCTGTGTTTCCTCAGAGGGGTTATAGGTCAGCAGCAAAACACATAGACACACACATAGAGAGACACACACCAACACACACGGGGGTAGAGGTCAGCAGTGATTAACACAGTGAAAGGGACCTTTCCCTTAGAAACAGCTCTCTCAGTATCAATCATAGTCAGACCCTATTCAACCCTAATAATGGCAGAATAGATTAATGAGTGTCTCTCAGACAACACACACACACACACACACACACACACACACACACACACACACACACACACACACATTCGAGGAGACAGGGTTTATGTTTGACATATGAGCATGTGTTCTTTTGCTTACGTCTGTAGATTTAAGATGTGCTCATTTGACTACCATATGCAGCACACAAGTTATAGGGATAGTTCATCCAAAACTGAAAATTCTCTCATTTATTCACCCCTTGTTTCAGATGAGTTCCTGTGTGAATTTATTCCTTCAATGTAAAAGAAAAGGTGAGGAATATTCTGACTAATCTTAAAAATATAATTCAATTAAATGAAGACTGGTGCTGTAAAGCTTCAGAATGACACAAGTCTTCTGAAGTTATATGGAAGCTTTGTGAGAGGAACCGACTGAAATTCAGTGAGCTGTTAACCGCTGAAACTGGATCAGTGAGTGAGTGACTTGAACTCAACAACCAAATCAGGCTGATTTATGAACAAATCATTCAGATCAATTTGTTAATCATTAAAACTGATTTGAACGAATAATTCACAGATTTGTCAGTCATCGCTACTCTTACATTGCTTGAACACGCTAAGAATAACTAGGGCAAATGTCAATTTTTTTTAAAGTGAATTACAACTTAAAATTTGGTCTATCTCATGCAAAGTTATCATTTGACTTAAATACTTGGAATACAGTCCACAAATTGTATGGACCACTTTTATAGTGTCTTTTTGACATTTTGGAGCTTGACATTCCCAGCCCACATTTACTTTCATTATATTGCAAATCATTTCAAGGATATTCCTAATTTATATGAATGAAGGACACCTCTGCCAGCACTCTCCAGTGATTCATATATTGTGCGTGTGTGTGTTTCACAGAAGAAAGAAACTCATACAGGTTTGGAACAACTTGAAGGTGACTAAATTCTGATAAAAATTAGCTTATTTGACCACCATATGAAGTACATGAAACTTCACACTTCAGCACATAAAAGTCACACGTTCAAAACAGTATTTTTCTGTAGTAGATTGTTGAAAAGAAGATTGTTGAAGATCAATGTGTACAAGATTGAAGACCCCAGCCATCCTCTCACCTCCCCCCATCTCTGCTCTCTTTCTATATGTGTCATCAGACGCTGTCAGGAGCGGCCATTACTCAAGCGGATTATCACCCACGTGTCTGCTGTGCTCACACACACACACACACACACACACACACACGCACACACACACACACACACACACACACACACACACACACACACACACACACACACACACACACACACACACACACACACACACACACACAGATTCATGTGGCCCCCACCCTATGCATTCAGCATACATACTTTCCAGGACAGTAAAACATAGTGATGAGGATGTCAGTGGCTTGGATCCCACATAGGAGGGGACGACCTTGCGCAACGAAAGGTAACGAAAATCCCAAACCTTTACAGAACATTAGAGACGTTCCTAAAACGTCCTCTTTTTTGGGTTATGAAAGTGCTGCAGGTCAACGTTCCCAATATGACTTTAATGGGACGTTCCATATTGGTTATTCTATAGTCACACATACAGCAACGTTACAGAGAGGACATTTGGGACGTTAACAGAACGTTCCCATACGGTTCCCTGTTAGTCAGATGGGGACGTTTCATTAGGGACTGCGCTGCAACATATCCTCCTGACCCATTTGGGTACCACAGCAAGATCTGTTGGACTATTTTACTATTTTATTTAACTATTTGAAAAAAATATGCAATTAAATTCAATGAGTTTATTATTTATGATGTAATCATTATAAGTAAATAATAACTAGTGCTGTCAGCGTTAACGCATGTGGTTAATTTCAAAATCAACGCATTATAATAATTTAACGCAATTAAAGCAAATAAATTAGAAAAGTATGTGAAGCTGCGTCATTAACGTAATTTACATCACGCAGTTGAAGTCAGGAGGTTATCACACTGAGCATCTACATGCACCAGTAACCCTGGTAGGAGGAAATTTCCATTCTAGCCCTTTAACCCGATTCTGCTTCTCTGTTTGTTATCAGACCTTTTTTATCCACTAATCGAATTCAGTGAACTGTAGTATACTTAAAAATGCATTTTTAATGTAAGCATCACTATTATTACAGTTAGGGATTTGAACAACCAAACGAGATATTCATTTTTAAGCAATCAATCAATTAATAATAATAACAGTTCTAGCATTATAATCAGCATATCAGTATTATAATGATTTCTAAAGGATCATGTGACACTGAAGACCGGAGAAATGATGCTGAAAAATTCAGCTTTGCATCACAGGAATAAATTACATTTAAAATATATTAAAACAGAAAACAGTTATTTTAAATTGTAATACTATATTTCACAATATTACTGTTTCTACTGTATTTTTGTACTTAAACTCAAAAACATAAAAAAATCTAAACAACACTTTTAAATGACAGTGTAAAAATATGGGAAATTGGCATGTGCAGGTTTCATAGAGCTCTGCATCACACTGCTATAACAATAAGAAAAAGGTTTCAACCAGGAAACCTTAAAAGCCTCCTAAGTGATCCTGACCACACATTTAATCATTTTTAGCTTTCTGCATGTATGGGCTTTGGTCAAAACAGACAATGTATTATGGACAAATGCACTGTTGTTGAGATTGCTGTCAGCAGCCGAGAGGTAAAAGCTTTGTCTAACCTCACAACAGAGATCCTTTTAGACTAATAACAGAGGAGAATACATATCTGCTCAATGACAAAATCCCCCCCAAAGCCTCTTATTCTGAATATGTTTTACTTCATAATGAAATACATTATGTATTGACGTATCCATCAAAATGAAAAGCCTTGAAGTCCTTAGCAACCTATTGTTTCATCGACAACTGTTATCCTACAGTAACCCCTGTAGGTCTTGCAACCAGAAATCCTTGTCACAGATTACAGCTGTAAAACTCAATAACCTATAATCGTACAGCAGCTAGGGAACATTCGGGAAACTGTGAGATGTTTCAGCTCAAGAATGTTTGCGCTGATAGAAGATTAGATCAAGTTCATTGGGGTTCAATGGCCTCGGCCTCTTTACATAACCCTGTGTAAAGACCAGGGGCCCTGCTTGAGTATCGAGGGGATTGGCCCTGAAACATCTCTGCTCTGAGATAGTAAACACTGACCTCTCTGGGGAGTTGTTGGGGTTATTGGCTTCATATTTGTGTGTGTGTGCGTGTATTTAAATGAGTACATTGAGTGTATGTATGTGTGTGTGGCGGATTGACACTTCAGCTCCGCTGGGGCTCCATGGTTAATCAGTTACTGGTTTAGGGCCGGGATATTTTTTTTTAGATCAATCTTCCTGCAAAACACACATGCACAGAGAGAGGCTATTTTCCATCAAAATTGATTATGTGTTGTACCTTGGTATCAAAATATGTCTGTTTCACAATTGCTTATTAAGTTATTATGTGTGCCTTACAAGGGCCATGGTGACCTAATAAGACTGGCTAGGCTAAATTTAGTCTTGAGTGCATCATTAAATGGTTGCAAGAGAAGTACAAAGAACTTCAATATACTTTCCCTAGTCCCTTCCTGTTATAGGAATAGCATAAAATGTTTAGTTTCAGAATACTTCTTTTGTGCCTTTGTTTCTCTGTATTGTATCTGTTTGCTATATTTTAATTATTAATTTAATAATTATTATAGTGCGATCAATGAAGTGAATCAAACACCAACCCCGCATCCCAATGTGCATGTTATCCATCCTAAATAGTATGTGAGAGTAATAAGTGTGTCACAAAAATAATAAATATAATAATTTGTTACATTTATATAGCGCTTTTCTAGGTACTCAAAGTGCTTTTACATGGAAGGGGGAATCTCCTCAACCACCACCAATGTGCTGCATCCACTGCATCCACCTGGATGATGCGACGGCAGCCATATTGCGCCAGAACGCCCACCACACACCAGCTTACTGGTGGAGAGGAGACAGTGATGAAGCCAATCAGTATATGGGGATGATTAGGAGGCCATGATGGACAGGGGCCAATGGGCAAAATTTGGCCAGGATTCTGGGGTTAAAAACCTATTCTTTTTCGAAGGACATCTTGGGATTTTTAATGACCACAGAGAGTCAGGACCTCGGTTTAACGTCTCATCTGAAGACAGGATGCACAACTATTCGAAAGAGCTAAATATTTAAGACATGGTAGCATATGTACTCTTCTGCTACACAGTCAAACGTATCTACCTTTTCTTCATAAAAAAAGTACATACTTTTAGAACATAATGTAAGTGTTAGGATTCCTGTGTCTCTGTGTTCCAGGACTTTTATTTTGACATTCTCTTGTGTTGATGTTTCTGGTTTCAGTTCCTGTGACTTTGGTTCCTGTTTCTATTGTCATCTTTGTTTGTTTCCATAGTAACTTTTATTTGTTACCATGTCAACTAACCACCTACACCTGTCATTCATTTAGCCCCTTGTCATTTTCATCTGGGGCCGTATTCACAAAGAATTTTAAGGCTAAAAGTAGCTCCTAACTGGCGAATTTAGGAGCAACTCCTAAAAATAATGGGCGTGTCACTCGTAACTTTAGGACTCCTAATTTTTTTGACTAAGAATAATTCACGAAGCATTTTAGCCCTAAAAGTAGCACCTAAGCCTGGGACAGCTTAAAAGAAGTCGAGAGGACTCCTAACTCACTAAGACCTATTCACAAACCGCTTTTTGTGGCATTTCACGTTGCGATGTTTTGAAATGCGTATGCGTCGGCTACAGGAGCTTACAATCGCGAGGGAACAATTTTGCATTGTTGGCATAACTATGCAATAACGCCACCAACAACAACCAAAACTAGGCTACTCATTGCATGTAAACTAATGGCATATAGTGACAGATTAATTCAATAATGTTGCAAAGATATTGCATCAATCCATATGTTTCATTAGGCTACTAGGCTATTTGTTTTGCCTTACTCTTTATAGAGCATCACAGTCCCGCCCACAGCCGGTGCCGGAAGTAAAAATTCAATACAATTTCTCCATTGACAGTTGGGGTATAAGCCATAAAAACGTAACCATACATGGTAGACTTAAAACCAGCTACGGCAGTACTAAGCGATTGTATATGCTCATATAAGCGCCAAAAGTTCATGGGGCACTAACCTTGTTTTGAGATAAATGCCTTTTATTCGCGATGTCTTGGAGAAGTACTTCATTACCCACAATCCTAAACAATCCCACACTCCCACAGTGATGCATCTGATTGGTGGAGCTCGTGTAAACCCCGCGAAAGTTCGTGAAGACTCAAGATAAATAGAAAAAAAAAAAAAAAACTGTTGCGTTTTTTTGCACGGTATCACTGATGTGACATTTGAACCGAGGAGTCTTCATATATGGTATGAGTCATATCAAGCATTTTATGATGCCACTGTCAAAACAATATTTAGCTTAGGCATACCCAGAGCCATAGAGAGCTCTTCATGCATTTACTGAACATTTGTGTAATAATTCATGGCAAGTTAATAAACTGAATATGATGCACTTTCTGGTTTGCTGACCTTCACTTTTTAATTTTCACTTGTTGTTATTAAGAAAATACATTAAATGTTATTAAAATTAAGGATGAACTATAACTTCATGAATAAAATGAGCATGGACCACAAGTGGGAAATTGTTGAGGCATTTGTCAGCAACCTGCCCGTGGGCCGCTGAAACTGATGAGCTGAACGCCGCGCGGACCGCCAGATCTGCACCCGTGAGCCGCGGACCGCCAGCCATGCTTTCCAGTCTATTTACACAATTACTACTGAAAGAACTGCTATAAACGGCACAAGAAAAAGTTCGCGTGGCTGTCGTCAGATTTGAAAGTCGCTTTAAAGGCTCTTTCGCGGTTGTGGCTTCAGTCGACTTCAGTGAGGCGCGGTGGTTTATGGGATGAGTAGTTCCTTCGCTCGGAAATGAAAATATGTACACAGTCTTGTACCTTTGACTTTTTTTGGATTTTCTCGCCGTTTTTTCACTCGAAATGATATGTTGTATGCCTATGAGTTCAGCCGTAGCTGGTTATCCTCAGACATGCTCTAAAACTCTTTAGATACGGATTTTCGAAAACGTCAATGGGAAAAATGAATGGGAAATTTACTTCCGGCACCGAAGCGCTCTCGGGCTGTGGGCGGGACTGTGATGCTCTATTCATTTAGGCTATTTATTCAGTTATTCATCATCTTCCGTCCTTCGCACTACTTGTGTAGCGCACGCATTCTCAGACTTGTCACCTGTCACTCATCTTAGTAGGGGAGGTGTTAGGAATCATTCCCGCGTTACAATCATCAGCCAATCAAGGTGGTCACTTCAGTCAAGCTCGTGCATGAGTAATGACGTCATCCATAGCAACGAAGACTCACTCTTAGTTTAGGAGTTGTCATTTTTCTTTACTAAGAGTAGGTCTGAACGGCGTTGTGAATAACTTTTAAGAGAAAACTCCTAGCTAAAATCTTTTAGTGCGATTTAGGAGTACTCCTAGTGGTAAGATAAAATGCTTTGTGAATACGGCCCCTGTTCTTTGTCATGTGTTAACTTTCATGCTGGTACGTATATCTGTTTGGTTACTAGTGTTTATTAAATGTTATTTCATTTTTCATCTGTGTTAAGCCTCATTGTTGTAGAAAGTTAAGTCAGTGCGTGACAGAACACAATACCTTCAAAAATAAGGTATGGATATAATCAAGGAAAAGAACCACAAAAAGGAGAAGAACAAGCTTTTACAAACCCATTGCAAATGTTTTATTGAAAGTATAATCTACCAAATGCAATTAACTTATCATCTAATACCATTAAATATCAAGTGTATGTATAATGTTTTTAAATCAATTTCCAGGTCTTGTTTTATTTGTTCAATGGATGGCTCAGCTATAAACAGGTCGGGTTAAATGAGTTAAAAGAGACTTTTAACTACTATTACCCCTTTTAATTATAAAATGTATTATTAAAATGTCTACAAATTAACAAAACTGACCATATATCAGGGGCCGTATGTATAAAGCCACTCAAGCCTTAAGTCTGTAAAATTCTAAGAATGACATAATTTCACTCTTATTCCTAAATTTAAGAATAAGTGTGATTCATGAAGGTTCCTAAGTGTTAAGACATGGTCTCAGCTCCTAAATTATTTAAGAGTGCTGGAGAGGTATCCTAATCTAGTTAGGAGTTACAAGATGGCAGCAGAGAGGAGGAGGCCGCCCACTTTTCAACAAAAATATAATGTATTGGAGTTGATGACTGAGTTGATAAAACAATTTAAAGTTTGATCATCAAGGTATTCTTTTTGAAACTGACCAGTGACCTTTATGAAATTGAATAGCTTCTCCCACTCTACAAATCAATGATTTAACTTCAGAAATAAAAGTAATGATTACATTTTTGGCGACTGGAAAAATGCAGCAGTGCACCGGTGATGACTTGAGATCATCAGTTGACAGTAAGCAGGGTCTATCACTATTGTGACACTAACCACACCAAACATACAGTAGTGGTCAAAACGTAATGTGCAGAGTTTTCTTTTTTTAAATTACCCAAAAAGTTTGCTTAAAGCATCAAATTATGAGGGAAATATTTGTATATTTATTCAATATTTTAAAATATGAGGGATGAACAAAACACTAAACTTAGTGAGGGTATTTATCTGACAAAACTATTTCAAGTCAAGTCACCTTTATTTCTATAGCGCTTTTTACTTAGATTGTTTCATAGCAGCTTTACATTGATTACAGGAAAAGAATGCAACAAAGTTAGTTTTGGCTGTATACAGCAGATCTAGAAGAAAATAGTGCCATTGTCCAGCTTAAGTTAGTTCAGTGTTGATAATTTCCATTGTAAAAACCATTAGTTTTCAATTTAGTTAATTTATTACAGTGATGAGTTAATTTAGTTAATTTAGAAAACAGTGATGTTATCGTCCAGCTCAGTTCAGTTCTCAGACAAAGATGTCAATGTAGGCAGATCAATAATATTGCTGAATATTAAGTGGAGAAAAAAAAGGCAAACTACAGATACAGGTTTTAGAAAAACTAAAAAAGTTCAAAAGTTCAAAGGAAAACAAAAATCATACATTGACTGCAACATAGTCAATTATTAATATTTTATGGTCCTCATTTGTTTTTTCATGTGTTCATAATTCCTTTGAATGACAGCATGGCTAAAAATTATGTCTGTACAATTTGGTATGTTTCATTGTGTTATCACAAATAAACAATTGACTCCAAACACAACTACACAATATGCTTACAAAATCTTTAACACATTTTAAATACTATTTGGGAAAAAAGGGCGAATCTGTCAATTTTCCTTTGCCTCAATTTTGGCCACTACTGTATGACAGTTCATTGACTTTTCAACTGATCTCCAAATCTTGCAGCAATAAAAGTCTCCTTCTATTAGAGAAGATCTACTTTTTACTAAGAATGTTTTGACACTTATGTCAAAGCTTAAGACTAATCTTAGGAGCATTTCTTAGAAGTTTTATACATACGGGCCCAGGTAAAAACCATTGACACTTGTGAGTGATGAGAGTGATTCCTGCAGAGTCAACACGCGGTGAATCTGACTGCAGTAGATGTGCAAGATATGAATAAAAATGATGTTATTTCAGCCAGCGCACATACCTGTATTTACATCCTGTTTTCGGCTGAAGTCCACAGTAGTCGATTGTCGAGTTCGGGCGCATGATCGTACGTACTAAACCTATGCGCGTGAACTCGACAATCGACTACTGTGGACTTCAGCCGAAAACAGGATGTAAATACAGGTATGTGCGCTGGCTGAATTAACATCACTTTTATTCATATCTTTCACATCTACTGCAGTCAGATTCACCGTGTTCAGTCTGAAGGAATCACTCACATGGCTGGGCACTTGTAATGACACATCAAGGATGTTAAGAGGCTAAAAGCAGGTTTAAAACTTGCCCCATTGAAGTCAACAGGGTGCAAATTTTAAAAAGAGGATAACACGGTGTAGGCAACACCGATTTTTGTCGTTATTCTCTGTACTGACAGCACTCCAAATTTACAAAAAAATGAGCTCAATGTTAAAATTGACCGGAGTTCTCCTTTAATGGTGTACAGTGTATTTGGACAGATTGCCAGCAACAGCCATTTTAGGATTGTTTGTGATTTGGTCTCAGTGACTTGGGACTCCTCTCTTGACTACCCCTAACTTTTCACAAATTTAGGAGCTGGTTTTAGCACTAAAATGCTTTGTGAAATACTCCAAAAATGTCCTAAAATTAGGACTGACGCGTATCAGTCCTAATTTTAGGACATTTTTGGAGTATTTCACAAAGCATTTTAGTGCTAAAACCAGCTCCAGCTCCTAAATTCATTCCATTATTTTTAATAGATGGACCGATCGACCGGCCAGGGTCCCGAGCCGGTCCGTTTTGTTGTCAGCGGCACAGGCAATAACGTCAGCTGAGCGTTCTCGCTCTCTTCTCTCTAGCGAAATGACACACACAAAAAAGACTGAATAACTTTTGTAACTAATTGTAAGCATTAATCTGTATTTAATTTTTACAACGAAGACTATCCAGTGTTATTTTACACATTTCTGTAGTATTTCTAATTCTTACCTGAATATACTGTATACCCACCTGAAAAACTTAAAGCTGTTTATTTCATATCCCTTTATCCTTTCCTTTTATTCTATTTCATTTATTTGTGCTGTTGTTTGAAATTTGTTTATTTGTTCTTATTTTATATTTTCTTTTTTATGAAAATAAAATGTTGCGCTGAAGTAGATTTTTGTTTGTACAGTGCTATGCATAAGTTTAGACACCCATGCTAAAGTTGACTAAAAAGAGGAATAAAAAATCATCTTTTGGAAATTGAACTTAATGCCTTAATTTAAAAAATTAGGAAAAATCCAACCTTTAAGGACACCAATTTTCTTTGTGAATGAATAATGTATCGTAAATAAATAAATGTTCTTCCTTAAAATACAGGGTGCATAAGTTTGGACACCCCTATGTTAAATTCCCATAGAGGCAGGCAGATTTTTATTTTTAAGTATTTTTTTTTATTTTATTTTTAGGATACTTTGCATCCTGATAAAGTTCCCTTGGCCTTTGGAATTAAAATAGCCCCACATCATTACATAGCCTTCACCATACCTAGAGATTCTATCCTAAAAAAAAATACTTAAAAAAAAAAATCTGCCTGCCTCTATGGGAATTTAACATAGGGGTGTCCAAACTTATGCACCCTGTATTTTAAGGAAGAACATTTATTTATTTACGATACATTATTCATTCACAAAGAAAATTGGTGTCCTTAAAGGTTGGATTTTTCCTAATTTTTTAAATTAAGGCATTAAGTTCAAATTCCAAAAGATGATTTTTTATTCCTCTTTTTAGTCAACTTTAGTATGGGTGTCTAAACTTATGCATAGCACTGTATATGCTGTCAATTACAGTTCTTGGCAAAATTAGCAAAAATCTGTTTTGGCAGGTAGAGAAAGAAAGGCCCAAAAGAAGTAGATATTTGCCTTCTGAAAGTCTTCTGAAACTAAACATTTAATATGCTGTTCCTACATAACATGAAGGGACTAGGGAAAGCATATTGAAGTTCTTTGTACTTCTCTTGCAACCATTTAATGATGCACTCAAGACAAAAAAAAAAAAAAATCAGAATTGCCAAGAAAATTGCAATCGGTGCATCTCTAATTTGCATTCTCTTAATTATTATAAAGAGTTTTTTCCTAAATCGGCAAGTTAGAAGCTACTTATAGCTTTAAGATGTTTTGAGAATACGGCCCCCTGATATCTTGTAATTATATTATAGATATATTAAATTGCCATCTGAGAGATCTTTCATGTGAGCAGTAAGTAAACTTAGTCAGCAGTCGGTTATCAGATAGTACAGCAGGAAGGGTTGTGATGCTCTCAAAACATAAGTTCACAAGATCATAAGATGCAATCTATTCTAGAATGTCTGGGGACTAGAAGAGCAGAAGTATAGTCTCTAACCGGCGGGTTTTGAACTTGATTTGGTTCTTTATAGTAAATCAAAAATACAAAGAACAACCAGCGTAGTTCAATTACAGAGCAAATGACTAACAATGATATTTTTAGTGAATCAAATAAATACAGCACAATCAGTGTTTAGATTCCCCCCCCCCAAAATTACTTTTTTTTATTTTAAATAGCTACTATATAGTTATTTATAGTGAATAAAATACTTGCATTACAACTAACTGTGAGAAAATATCTCAGAATTGCCACTGCCAAACATTTGTAATTAAATTTAATTCATTATAATAGAGGCTAGAGCATAGTAACACCAGGAACAAGATATATTAATAAAGTAAATAAGATTTCATGGTGTCTTCAGCACTAGTAGAACTAGTACTCTGACAAACAGCAGAATTAATTTGCTCTGCTGAACTCGGCCATAAAGAGAGAGAATTTATTTCAGAACATAAATCGGAAATGAATTCAGCACACACAGAGATTAGTAGGTGCTGTTAATGAATTCTTCTACTCATAACGAGGAAGCAATAATCCTGGTCTCTCTGTGAACAGAGATGTGTGTCATGTAGCTCCAGCCTGCTCTCAAATTTATGTGAACGTTTGACAAGGCTGTGTGTGTTTTGTGATAAGAGTACAGAGTATTCTCTCTTACTTCACAAACATAAACGCATGTACTGTATGTGTAGACACATTCAACTAGTAAAAAAAAAATACAATTCAAAAGAGGAAGTAGTGAGAAATCAAGCAGGAGAAGCAAGGAAGAGAGAGAGGCAGTTCATCCATAATTCTCAAAATTATAGAGCGGAACTATGAAAACCCCTTGACATTTCCCATACTGGCAACATACAGCTGACGTGACCTTTCCCCTGATTACACAGTATTGAGACACACAGCCTTGAGGAACTTAGAGGAACATTATTGCAACAGATCTGTGAGTGGAATTACAACCAATTTTAAATGCTGTGTGTCATTTTTTGACTACCATAATATGTCTGCAGATATGTAGTAAGCATGCTAAGTTCATATACTTGTTTCTCCAAAAAACAATTCAACATCCAGTTATTCTACTTTGAAATGCACGTTCCGTGTCAGAATGTCTGTTTTTGTTTTGGTCTGCATGATCTCGCCCACTACCAATTTACAATTTACCCATGTTGCCAGTTGGCGGAAAACACAGTGCATTGCAGCCAGCAAATGAACTGGGTCAGAGATCGCAGATTCTACCCGACCTAAAAAGCCTCGGCATCCACTTAAAACTCTCTATAGACCTTAAGCACAAAAAAAAAAAAAAAAAAACCAAGCGCACAGAATATTTCGAATTTTGTGTTTGAAGTTCCATTTTTGCAGTAGCTCTGTATATTTCTATGGCATCTCTGTGGAACAGTAATTAGCTGGTAAAGTGGATTCACTTATAGAGTTCACGAAAGTTATCATGAGCATTTAAGCGGATGTCATAACAAATGTCAGTAGACCAGGAAGATTTACAAACGAGCTTTTCATTCATAATTCTGTAAGATCTTACCTTCATGCTGTGGAAATACAAACCGGAAGACAGAACACAAGGTGTGCAGCACTAAAAAGGGGCGGGGCTACAATCTATGACCAGAGGCATATTAAAGGTAAAGTAGGCAAATTGTTTTATAAACACTTTTTGTTATACTGGTTCAAACTCTCTTCACATTCTGATTGCAATCAATAATAGAAGTCTCAGGGCCAAAAAATAGAAACACTGTGAGAAACACTGATCATTCTATGAACTTTACTCCAGCATCTTACAACAAAGTTTTTAAGTCAGTAAAGCCGTTAAAGTCAAATTAAAATGGACTGGACGAACCACATTTGGGCTAAGCCTCAAATGTTTACAATGTCTGGCTCAGCCCCTGGTTCACGCCATGTCTTAACCATAATTACGAGATGGCAACCCGTGACGTTCCTACCAGGAGTTGTTCACGCCCTTAGACTCAAAGTCAACACTATTAACGCATTTCACATTTCGGCGCGTTCCAAAGTTCAAGTTTGGTGAACTCTGATCTTCGAATTCGTATCATGTGTGTATGTGTATGTTTAATTTATGTTTATAAAAAAGACACTGCAAAGTGTGACGTCATTTCACGACCGTTACAGTGCCTGTAGAAATTTTGCGTGCTCAAAGTCTAGTGTGACTGCGGCTTAAAGGAGAACTTGGTAACTTTTTTAACTTAATAAAACTGTCTAGAATTCATTTGGATGGTTAAACAACCTGTTCTGGTGATATTGGTGACTTTCCCCGCTCCCCCCAGCGTTCCCAGGCAGAAAACCAACCTTGCAACTTGGGGACTACCGTCCTGGCAAGATAGAAATGGGAAGTCTCGTGAGAAGCGAGAACGAGAACGAGCGCGAAACACGAATTGCTTTATGGCAATTCGACATAAACACACACGCATGTATGATGTATTACCAGATTACCCACCTCGGTAGACATAGCTCCACACGATACAGTTGGCTTGCTCCGATCATAACAAACGCACATGAGCAGCGGTAGAGAGGGGGAGGAGGCCGCCGCAAGTGAGTTTTTTACAACAGTGTTGTGAAATATATGCCCCCCCACAGCTGTAGGGGGAGCTCGTGGGGAAAACATGCGCCAACAAAAGGAAAAATCAGCGAAGAAGTGACTAGAGTTCGCTAGAGTTGCCGAGTTCTCCTTTAAAGGGATAGTTCACCCAAAAATGAAAATTAGCCCATGATTTACTCACCCTGAAGACATCCTCGGTGTATGTGACATTCGTCTTTCACATAAATACAATCAGTTATATAAAAAAATGTCCTGGCTCTTCCAAGCTTAAGGGTTGCTGGCCATAATTGCGGAGCAGAATACCCCCACATGGTTCTGAAGACCATTTTGGATCCTGGAACCATGACGGGTCTGTGGTGGAAGCTATGGCAACACTGAAACAAAGCATGGAGATATTACGAGGAGCTTTCACACCGGATAGTTCTAGGAACTTAGTTATAGGAACTAGCCACCCGGGTGGTTCCTAGAGAACTGAATGTTCCCCAGGGCCATTTTCCTGGTTGCATTCGCACCACCAGTAGGAACTCTGAAGTGACGCAAGCCGCATGCGTTGTTGTGACTTAAGCCCTTTAAGGGAATAGTTCACCCAAACTATGGGTGGTTTAGTTCACCCAAACCACGTGAGCGTCGAGTCAGAAGAGGAGGATGGGGTAGGGAAACAACTCTCTCCAATATTTTGAATTTGGACTACAGTACCTATTTCAACCGCTAGCGGTCAATATTACATACTGCACCTTTAAAATACATGTATGTCTGTATGCATGTAAGTGAGCTTTCAGTTATCAAAGCTTTTAGATATTCAGCTGTGGTCCTCAGACCAGCAGAGTGAGATTGCTTTTATATAGCAGTTTAAAAAAAAAAAAGATTTTCAAATTAAACAACATTTTAGACACAATGTTTCCAGATATTTTCTCAGTGTTTTTCCAACAACGAAAATAGTTGAATGCAAAGCCAAAACAGAATAAGCTGTTGCACTTCCATGCAATTCATGTCTTTGTAAAAATTAAAAATCACAATTGGAAATAACAAAATACACTTACAAATGGAAGTTTAAAGGGCAAATTACAATTTAAAATACGTTGTCAATTTTAATATATTTTAAAGTGTAATTTATTCCCGTGATGGCAAAGCTCCAGACTTCAGTGTCACATCATGATCTTTTAGAAATCAATATTCTGATTTGGTGCTCAAGAAACATTTCTTATTATCAATGTTAAAAACAGTTAACTTAATATTTTTGTGGAAACTGAGATACATTTTTTTACAGGATTTTTTTTTTTGATGAATATAACATTTAAATAGAAATGTTTTGTAGCATTATACATGATGTCTCAATTTAATGCATCCTTGCTGAATTAAAGTATTAATTGCTTTTTTTTAAATTACTGACCCCAAACTTTTGAATTGTAGTAAAAGTCTTGCCTTATTCAAAGTTTATCCAAGTATAAAGGTTTGCGCCATAGACTTCCATTGTGAGTGCTTGAGTGTGAACTCAATTTTTGCTTGAGGCGTAGGTTAAAATAATTTTCCATGGTAATTGACAGCATGTTAGAGACATGCTTAGCTGATACTGAACCCAGAATGTTCCCTTAATATATCTAATGTAGTAGTAAAATAATAAATAAACAGTTTAACACCACATCCAATCAAATGCACCACCAGGAATTGCTCTTTACATCACTGGCTCTTTAAAAACAACTCTGACAACACATTTTTTCCCCAACTACGGTCTGTCAAATCATGCTGAATAAGTGTGCTTGCCTCAGGCCTCTCTGGTAATGAAATTGTGAAATGGCCTGGCAAAATGAGACTCGCCTCTTCGCGCGCACACACACTCACACACGGACACTGAGGCATGCTCACTACAGAACTAAATAAGATCAATGAGAGTAACTGTGAGTGCAAGCAGGCTCCATGAGATTTGAAGCATGTCCAATAAATAACATCCTACCGTGACACACACACACACACACACACACACACGGCTTGAAAAGAGCCCACTATTATGCCACACAGAGGAGGGCCTCCTAACCTTTCACCTCCATTTGGCAAATGTCTGTGTTTGTGCATGTGTGTGTGTGTGTCCGAGTGTAACGGGGGTTTTGTGGACAGAGGGGATGCTGCTTAATGATGTCTACTTCCAGATAGTACTAGTACCAGATAACACATCTCTCTATCTTTTAACTACAGATGATGCTGTTAAACATTAGCTATTTTTATCTGTCTGTCAGAATACTATTCTTCTATCTCTATGTCCCATAACACCACTCTACAAACTACACTCTTCCATTAAACATCTGTTTAAAACCCAGCAATATTTCAGAGAAACCCTCCTGACAAACATGATCAGCAAATGTCAGCTTAATTTGATGTGTTTTAAGGAAGGAAGCCATTGCAAGGAGTAATTCGGGTCAAGTGACTCTGGCTCTCTGCCGTTCCCTGGGTAAATAAATAATAAGAGCTCTAAAAATAACCCAAGCTCAAACGCTATGATTTTGCCAACACGAGCACAGTGACAGCTTTATATGTGAGCTGAGGGATTATGGGAGAACCGAAGCTCTGATGAGGCAGATACTTGTACGGCACAACTCATAACGCTAAAGAGACATGTATCTCTCTCTCTCAAAATGTAAAATACCTCAAATATGGAATCATATCGTGTTATTTATTATTATGTGAATTAAATGTTCTTTTCACATTACCTAAAACCTCATAAAACAGCCTTAAATTTGCTGGTCTTGTTGGTTTAATCTGGTGTAAACTGTTTTATGCACTCCATTAAACAGTGATTCTCAACCACTATGGGGGTCTTAGCAAACTTACACAATATTTTCCAGAGTGCTTCCAATAAATCTTAAAGGGGTATAACAATAAGTTATAAAAAAACTTTTATAATGTTCTCTGAGGTTCACTTATAATGTTGTCAACATTTTTATATAAAAAAGCTCTTTTCTATCCTCTTTCAAACAGTTTTGATAGCTGTGCTGCATTCAAGACTTGTAAGTAAACGCCCACTGCTATGATTGGGTAACAGTTTTACATAATACAATAATTAATCCCCACCATTACACGTGTGAAATAGTTTTGAAAACATCCGATGTCGTAAAAATGTTTTGGCTGTGTCCGAAATCGCCCCTTATACCCGTAAATAATGCACTATTTGAGGGGACAGCCATTTGTACTGGTGTCAGAAACCATAGTGGACATTATCGAGTGCACTAATTCAATCCCACAATGCATTGCAATAATTAGTGTACAACCAATGTATGCTCAACGGCTACAAAATACCCATAATGCATTGTGATTGTCGCATTGAATGATTTCCAAGCATCTCGCCAGAAGATGGCGCCTGCATCTGAATCATCCATCCATCCATTTTCTAAACCGCTGGTCCAATGTGGGCACAGCGTAATATCATACAGGTATACATTTACTTTTTACTTGATTATTAAATTGTTTAATTAAGGTTTATAAATGCTAGTTTCCATGACAAAGCTACTGGAGCTGTCAGTTTGTTTCAAATGATTAAACAGCAAGCACAAACTATGCAAAAGAGGCAGCCCTTCCGGCGCACTCAGTGTCCGAATTCACTCACTCGTTTTCATCAACTCCTTCAAGTGGACTGTATGAGTGGAGTAATGTGGGAATAGTGAATGAGGGTATAGGGGGAGATTTTGAACACAGCACTGTAAACCCTAACGCTCAAAATAATTAATTGGTTTGAGTAGGACAAACTTAAATTAAACTAACTAGTTCAGTCAGATAAACTTTTATGAGTATTTAGCACTTTCTTTTTCTTTCAAGTTCACAGAACTGATATATTTTAAGTAAACTGAAGTGTTTCATTGTTTTGAGTTTTATTTTATTTTTTATTATTTATTTTAATTTAGACAAACTTAAGTTTAACTGAAACGGCTGGGATGTCTATTTCCCAGCATGCTTTTCCGATGGCACTCAAAAGGGAGAGTAAATGCTAAATTTTTTTTGTGTGTGTGTAAGATTAATGTCAAGTGTGAGATTTAGTAGTGATTAATGTTTTGTTATGCTAATTTAGAAGAATTTCTGTTAATGTTGGCTTTACCATCATGGTGACAAGTGGTGCATGCAGCTTGATTTGAGAGCAAATAATCCCTTTATATTGTTGCGCTCATACAGCAAGTGCTTCTGTATAACATACTACTGCTAATATGTTAGCAAATTAATATGTTAGCAGATTAGCTTTTAAAAGCAAACTAAGTTTATACTAATAAAAGTGTTCACATTGAGATTACATGAAAGTTTTAAATTAATTGTATGAATTAATGTACTCATACATTTTAATTGTTCTTAACTTGAAATGTTTAAGTACAAAATAAAAAGCTGCTGGTTCTGCTTACTTAAACTTTGGATTTCAGAACTTAAAAAAATTGAGGCAATTGATTGCCTTAAATGTTTTGAGTTCTGCCAACTTATTCGGGTTTACAGTGAGTCCTTGTTACATAGTTGAAACATTTGCGAACAATGTAAAACATTTATGCGCACGCAGCGCATTACATATGCTTTATAAGTTTTGATTGTGGCAAATAAAGTTTAAGTTACCACAGTTATAATTGACAAAGGATGACTTTCGTTGAAAAGGAATTATGAATGAATGTAGGCCTACCATTGTTTGTCACACTGTGAAGTCTTATAGGCTATTCATAGTTAATCCTTTTCGATAAAGTGAATAACGTACATTGTCATTTGCAGTGTTGCAAATGTTGTAATATATTACTGATGACAAAACAGATGTCTCTCACTGAAACTTTTATTCAGGCTTACAGCAAATGGCTTAAATAAAATAAAAAAATAAAAGCAGCGTTCTCTACGTGCTTTCTTCCATATCCGATAAGCCAACGCATTAACCCCATAAATGCAGAAGAAAAGAAAAGAAGAGCAAATCACAACCCTCACAACTATTCAGTTTGAAGTCCTGCAGCGCTACCGAATAAATGCTCAGCACATATCAAATGATCAGACAAAGCAATAGTGACACATGGCAAAAACTGTTACTCACACTTGTGTGTTGCAATATTATGTAGTCGTCACTGCATCAACTTGTATTTCAGTCTCTTTGAAAAGTGTCTTACTGACACGATCTGACTGGAACTTCGTAAAAAATAAAGTTTATCCACGCTTTCTTAAAGGGATAGTTCACCCAAAAATTAAAAATCTGTCATTGATTACTCACCCTCATGTCGTTCCAAACCCGCCAGTCCTTTAAGATATACAAATTAAGATACTGTTGATAAAATTTTGATGAAAGAGTATTCTCGTCGCTTCATAACATTAAGGTTGAACCAATGTAGTCACATGGACTACTGACGTCTTTTCTAACTTTCTGGGCTTTGAAAGTGGTAATTGCGTTGCAGAAAGCGCTCGGATTTAATCAAAAATATATTCATTTATGTTCCGAAGATGAACAAAGGTCTACCTTTAAACTAGCATTATCATATTTTTTTTTCAAGTTCATTTATTTTTTATTACATTAACACATGAGATACAAATCAGCCTTGATAGAAGGGCCTTTAAATATTGTCTTGGACAAAGGGGAGCCTTGGAGTCAGAAAGGTTGAGGATGACTCCCACAAAATCCCACTGTAAATATTCATAATGCTCAAAGACACAAAATGCACCTTAACTACAAAACGAAAGAAAAGGAAATTGAATAACAAGTTTCAACATACTTTTACAGCATTAATCTTGGTTAATATTCAATTCAAGTTTTATAAATTAACATGAATGTATTATGATTTGTGAATAAACATAACATAACATTAGGTACTGAACAATAGTTCATGTATAAATAACATTAACTTAATAAAAGCTGTAAAAATAGTTATCAGTGTGACCAGAGAGTGTCTTAAAGTACTTGGGTTTGTCCTCATTTTGTAAGTTGCTATGGATAAAAGTGTCTGCTAAACGAATAAATGTAAATGTTTGCACAAGCTAGTTTAGACTGAGTAAATCTAAAATGTATAAATTGCAAAACAGACTAATCCCATCACTGTGGTGAGAGTTAAAACAAGCTTTCATCAAAATCAGGAAGTAGTGGATTAGGGGAAATGTGAATGTAATGATGCAAATATATGAAGGCCAAGCTGTTTTTCCCTATTTGATCAAGAAGTTGTCGTCGTTGTCTATTACTTCATAAATATTTCTTAATGAATGTTTTATATGCTTTTCTGAAGGTCTGCAGACTGTAAAGCAGCTGTGTGGAGGAGGATTCCTGAGAGAGATCATTTTTCATCCCATATCTTCTTCATATATTAAATCAACACATTTTCACTGTGGCTGTGTCTTGACTTATAAGTATGAAGCGATTGGGTGAATCTCACAGGCTTTCGTCTCATGTTTGGACTTACCATTACTTCAGGGACTCTAAAATGCATTCTAGTGACACTCGGCATACAAATGACCACATTATTCACTGCTGCCTATGCCATTATACACACAAACACACATATACTGCACTGCATAATCAAGGTTGATATAGAAACCACTGCTTGCTGCCTGCCTTTGTTCACATCAATGCTGTACAAATCAACATCCTACTCTTGCAGCTTAATGTTGTCATGACAACTCACTGTTGAAGCTTTAGATCCTGTAGATCTCAATGTGGTTTTCTTCGAAATTGTCCTCCAGGAACAAGCATCTATCATGTCCTGTAAGGATAATGAGCTCTTGTAAAACACATGAAGACCTGTGCAATTTTAGCCTTTTTTCCACGAATAAAGGCTTTTTTTTCTATTGTACCTTGTCCTTTATATATATATATATATATATATATATATATATATATATATAGGCTATGTGACATCTGTGTGTGTGTGTAGCGTGTATTTTTCAAGCATTTTTGATGAAATGTATTCTTGCTATTTATATAAGGTAAAAAATATGGAATTACTTTTGTGCCAAAAATAATGAACGTAACTTTTCAAGAAACTAATGAAAATATAAATTGAAACTGAAAAAGAATAAATCGCAGGCAATTTTTTTGACTTCGTTTTTAATACACTGCATGTTTTGCTAACTATTTCTCATATTTCTTTCGCTGATCTGAACTTACAAATGCGCTTCCAGAGTTTTCATTTACGCTTCTGAAGTTTTCGCTTATGCTTCTGAAGTTTTCGTTCGCCGTTCTGACACATTTCTCATGTGTTTTATAAGATTCTAACAAGTTGTAAATAAAGACAAACCACAAGGATGCCAGTTTACACGCCTGACATCATACAACTTCTGTAGTCTTTATTTTGCAACTTGTTATGAAAACAAAGCAAGAAGCTTCAAAATTCATGTGGGTCAAAAAGACTGGGTCATTTAAAACCTTCTTTACTTTATCTTGCAAAACTCAAGCGCAGAAATTCAGTGCTAATTACATCATAACTTAAAAAACAAACAAACGAAACCTCTGCTGACATTAGCAGCACTGCTGTCTGTCTGTGAACTTTTTCCCATCAACAACACTGGCTTTTCCCACATCAACCCAACATGGCGCGAAATAAAATGAAAAGCGCGCGCACTCCTGCTCATGCTCGCGTTTGACACACTTCTGTTCTCTCGCTCTCTGAACTGCAGTGTTCAAAAGCTTCTGTCAGCCGGAGAGATACAGCATCTGACAAATCACGGGAACAAGCCCGGCCCTGCGTTACCAACATGCCATCCGCACCAGGGAAAATCTGTCAGAGCAAATAAACACATGTAGAGCACGCGGATACTCAAGGAAACACTGTAAAACAAAGCTGCCAAGGTTGTTCCCCATGTTTCTCTGCTCTAAAGTGTCATCAAACGAGCTCTGCACTGGTGGTCTGGTTTGACTAGCGCAAAGAAACGTAGCCTACCTGTCAAATGAACATCAGATGTCTTGGAATATGTGATTCTAATTGGTCATTCGCGTGATTCAGAGGTCAGATATTTCCAAACATCCAGAGCAATGGCTCTGCTAACATCTAATTCATCCACGACAGTTTTACACTCAGGGGTGCAAACACATGTATGGTCAAAAAAGAGAGAGGTAATCGAAGCCCTCGTTCCGCGGCAAATATCCAGATACTACATTGCCACCATCCCCAACCCACCCCTATAGGCACATAGAGTCAAATGAAATTTAGAAAAACTATCTTGCACTTCTTCTTCTTGCTTTACTGCTACTTCCTGAAAACAATTTCACCTGATGATTTGAATAGCTCTTTTTGTAAAGAATTAATAATTCTAGGATGATTGGGGTAATTGTGTAGGGTAAGCCTAGTGCATCTGCATAGAAACTAATAAACATAATACAAATATAAATACAATAAAACACAAATACACGAGAAATAAAGCAGTGCTTTGTTTTTCAGGTAAATTAACTGTATTAAGTATTAATACAGTTTATCTTTTGACAAAACGTGATTTTTCTCTTTCTCTTTTGTTGTTTGATTAACTTTGGTGACACAAACAGCTGCAGGTATATTGGGTGCTGTCCCTTTAAGACGAATGCACGTATCTAATACCGGTAATGACACGCATCCGTTTTATTTTGACTGCGTTTACGGGGAAACTCGTTGAGACGGACACTGGCTTATTTTTTCGTGCACATGTCTGTTCAAACACAAATAGATAAGAAAGAAAAGGGAATTCGGTGTTCACGAACTTCACGTGCTGTCTGCAACTGCGCGGCTCTGTGCGCCGACAGACCATCTACATTTGGATGTTAAACATATAGCCTGATACAGCAAAGACAACGTCGGCAGTATTGACGGCAAAATAGGCTACAGAATATATCGTTCTGTAGGCCTATTGACAGGGGCAATATTTGAAAATCGATAATTAGGCCTATTTTTTAAATTACAATTATATATGCATTTGTCAAAACCGAGAGACTTAAGCATCAAAATGTAAT